>NC_083570.1:108669462-109869462 GCF_027579695.1 Neoarius graeffei
TGGTTTGGTCTCTCTCTCTCTCTGTATTTTGGTTTGGTCTCTCTGTATTTTGGTTTGGTCTCTCTCTCTCTCTCTCTCTCTCTCTCTCTGTATTTTGGTTTGGTCTCTCTCTCTCTCTGTATTTTGGTTTGGTCTCTCTGTATTTTGGTTTGGTCTCTCTCTCTCTCTCTCTCTCTCTGTATTTTGGTTTGGTCTCTCTCTCTCTCTCTCTGTATTTTGGTTTGGTCTCTGTATTTTGGTTTGGTCTCTCTCTCTCTCTCTCTCTCTCTCTCTCTGTATTTTGGTTTGGTCTCTCTCTCTCTCTCTGTATTTTGGTTTGGTCTCTCTGTATTTTGGTTTGGTCTCTCTCTCTCTCTGTATTTTGGTTTGGTCTCTCTCTCTCTCTCTGTATTTTGGTTTGGTCTCTGTATTTTGGTTTGGTCTCTCTCTCTCTCTCTCTGTATTTTGGTTTGGTCTCTCTCTCTCTGTATTTTGGTTTGGTCTCTCTGTATTTTGGTTTGGTCTCTCTCTCTCTCTCTGTATTTTGGTTTGGTGTCTCTCTCCTCTCTTTTGGTTTGGTCTCTCTGGATCGTTGATGTGAAGTCTCAGAAGGGTTTCTCTCCGCAGTAAGTCTCTCTGTTCTGAGAGTTTGCGGTACTGGGTGAGTTCGCTGCCCTTCCGGAGGCTGTGATGTGTCTGTGCTCAGGCATTGCGTCCAGCTCCAGACGCTCGCTGCGGTTTTCTTTGCCGCCTTGACAGACGTTCTTCTACCCGCTAAACACGCTGCTCCTGCCCCCCTTCTCCATTTGTGTGTAAACCCCCCCCCCCAGTTCACACATGATGATTGGCTCGTTACCGCTGCTCTCGTCTTTCCACTTCCTGCTCTTTTCTTAATGGTAATTAATTTTCCCTCCCCTTGTTTACTCATCAGTTTATTTGTGCAGCGCTTTCACCAAGTACCCAACGAATCCATTAGCGGTGCCTTGTAAACACGGGTGTGTTTGCATGTGGGTTGTCACGGTGACGCGGCCCTTCCTGTCATTTCAGCTGCAGGTGATGTTGAGACTGGAGATTTGAGCCTCTGCTCCCTGTGTGAGATGGGAGGCCAGTCAGAGCAGAAATCGGTGATGGGCTGAAGGTGATGTGCAGTGCTCCTCTGTTCCTGGACTGAATGCTAAGTGAGCGCTGAGCTCCAGCGTCTGCTCTACATCACCTTGGCCTCTTTGCATATTTATAAAAATAACCTTCATGCTGCGGTGTTTAGTCGTCGGTGCAGGGTGTCGGTTCACATCTAAAAGAACGTCCCAGACGCGGTGGGTTTCAGGATTTATACGAGCGGGCGCTCTAACGTGCCGTTCCCCCTCACTCTAAACGCTCACTCTGCTGAATCTCGTCCGGGAACCCGGTCCAGCTTTCTCTCGGCCCAGGGCTGTTGGAAGCAGTGATGTTCCGCGTCGAACTCGAGTTCGCACACCGTCGAGTGTCTCGGACGGAGAACGATCAGGGCTGGGTTTCCCCAAAGCCCCTTAACGCTAAGAGCGTCTTAACTCGGATCGAGAGAGAGAGAGGGTTCATTGTGCTGCTCGCTCTACCATTTAACGATAATCTTTGTGCTGCGGTGCTTTTGGGGAACTCGGGCCTGATTAGTACCCAGTAACAGATGGCTCTGCTGGAGTGTGTGGGTTTTATTCCCATTTATGTGAAGCGTATTGAAACAGATATCAGCTACAAGACCGGTGCATTACTGAGAACTTGCCTTTCCGCGGAAGGGCCGGCGCTATACCGCCGTTTAACAGCTCAGGGCACCGTTTGGTTGTGGCTTTTACCGTTTCTTTTTCCTGCCGCCTTGCTTTCTCTCGCCGCCCTTTTCTTTCTGCCTTTCTTTCCTTTTTCTGACTCTTCTCTCTTGCTATCTTTCTGCCTTTTTGCCATCTTTTTCTTGTCTTTCTTTCTGCTGTCTCTTCTTTCTTACCTTTTTGCTGTCCTTTCTATCTTTTAGTTCCTTTTTGCTGTCTTTCTTTCTTTTTGCTCTCTTTTCTGCTCTTTCCTTTTTGCTGTCTTTTTCTTTCTCCTTTTGCTGTCTCAATTTCTCTTTTCTGCTCTTTCCTTTTAGCTGTTTTCTTTCTTTCTTTTTTGCTGTCTTTTCTTTTTGCTGTCTTTTACTGTCTTTTTTCTTTCCTTTTTGCTGTCTTTCTCTTTTAGCTGTCTTTCTTTCCATTTTGCTGTCTTTTACTGTCTTTTTTCTTTTTTCTTTCCTTTTTGCTGTCTCTCTTTTAGCTGTCTTTCTTTCCATTTTGCTGTCTTTTTTTCTGTTTTTCTTTCCTTTTTGCTCTTTTGCTGTCTTTTCTGCTTTTTTCATTTTTGCTGTCTCTTTTGCTGTCTTTTTTCTTTCTCCTTTTGTTGTCTTTCCTTTTTGCTGTCTCAATTTCTCTTTTTTCTTTTCTGCTCTTTCCTTTTAGCTGTCTTTCTTTCTTTTTAGCTGTCTTCCCTTTTTGTTGTCTTTTCTGCGCTTTCCTTTTTGCTGTCTCAATTTTTTTCTTTTTGCTGTCTTTTCTGTTCTTTCCTTTTAGCTGTCTGTCTTTCTTTCTTTGTCTTTCTTTCTTTCTGTCTTTCTTTCTTTCTGTCTTTCTTTCTTTCTGTCTTTCTTTCTTTCTGTCTTTCTTTCTGTCTTTCTTTTTAGCTGTCTTCCCTTTTTGTTGTCTTTTCTGCGCTTTCCTTTTTGCTGTCTCAATTTTTTTCTTTTTGCTGTCTGTCTTTTCTGTTCTTTCCTTTTAGCTGTCTTCTTTCTCTTCTTTTAGCAGTGTCTTTCTTTCCATTTTGCTGTCTCTTTTGCTGTCCCCCCTCCCCCCCCAATGTCCTGTGGTCCTAACCCCTGGAGCTGAAGTGGCTGTAATTGGGATCATAGGACGCGTTCATTGGTTACTGATTTAATCCGTAGCGCTGTGTGTGTGTGTTGCTGTATTTTGGTGTGTGGTTCAGTGTTAAGCCGTTGCAGTGATTAGTCGAGTCGTGTCTGGTATCCGCTCTGCAGCAGTGTGTGTGTGTGTGTGAGTGAGTGAGACCAGGGCCGGGTTAGATGAGTGGTGAAAGGGGTCCGGTGCAGCCCTCGCACTCTGAGACTGGAATTGATTGTTGGTGAATGAGACTGATGAAGCCCAGGGACTGAGGTCGAGTGATTCCGGTGCAGCCCCGCTATCGACCTCGCGGTTACGGACACGCAACGCTCTTTACCAGCCTTATGGATCTGGACTTCGCTCAGGACTGGCGATCGTTCGGCAGGCTGTGTGTTTATTCCCTCCGGCACGCTTGAGTTGTAAAATGCTCTTTTGACGTATGTTAAATAAAGAAGGATGAGTGTGTTCAGTGCCGGTGCTCCAGCTGAGAGTAGGTTTATATCCATTCAGCGGGTCATTCCTCAGTTCCCCGCTGCTGTGGAGCCTTACCGCAGCTCACGTCTCCTCAAATGTCTGTGTGGGCTGAATAGATTGGACCTTCTGTTTTCTCTCCGGCTCGTTGGCTCGCCGCTTTGCGCTCCTCGCTCAGGTCCAGGGTTTGTGGAGGATACCGAGCCGAAGGTTTCAGCCGTGTGTCCTCTCGAGGTCTTTATTCGGCTGATGCTTGTTCATCCACCAACAGCCCTGTGATGAGACTTCCTTTAAAAAAAAAAGGCCTGCTAACTTCAGGTTTAAACCTCATTTCATGAAATTTTCATGTGAAGCAGTGAAACGGGCCGTCCTTCACGCCGACACGTATCTGGGTCACGTCTTGCCTGTCGTCGTTTAACAAGACCTCGCTTCCGTGGCCTACTTTTGAAATAATCTCCACTTTAACTAAAAGCCCATGATGGATGGTTGTGAAAAGCGACTTTTTATTCAAGCCCACCCCCGTGTCTGGTTCCAGCCGCCACCTCGTTTTCCCCTGTGCGAAGCTGCGGATTAAATGAAGTCGATGCAGAGGTGCGGTCGCCCAGCAGGCTCCAGGTGTGACAGATGTGTGTTCAGTGGTCACAACAAATCAGCACCCTGCAGTGATGACTGTCCAGGCGTCTCACACCCCAAGTCCTGCTTAGCATTGTTCCTACAATTTAGTCCTCTAATCTAGAGAAGACGTTTCTGAGAGCGCTATAATTGTCTCCTGAATCTTCTGAAGAGTCGCCCAGGGAAAGGAATGAATCCTTTTTCTGTCGGCGCTTGAGCCAAGAATAATTGCCTCTGAATCCCCCAAACACATTTCACTTTGACCTAAAATCTTTTTTAAAAAAGTCCCTGCACTTCATCTGGTCTTGGATTAAGTGACTTTTGCCCACAGCAGTGCCATCTTTCCTTCCCCCCTTCTCTCTTTCTTTTTCTTGCCACCTTTTTCTTTGTCTTGCTGCCTGCCTTTCTCTTTTCCTTGCTGTCTTTCTTTCTCTTGGGAACCTTCTTTCATTTTTTTTTTCTTGCCACCTTTCTCTCGCCAACATTCTTTCGTTTCCTTTTTATTTTTTGCTGTCTCTTGCCGCCTTTTATTTCTTGCTGCCTTTTTTCTTGCCGCGTTTTTCTCTTTCTTGTCATCCTTCTCTCTTGCCACCTTTCTTTTGTTTCTCTTTTTTTCTTGCTGCCCTTCCCTCTTGCTAACCTTTGTTTTTCTTGTTACCTTTCTCTTTCCTTTGTCTTTCTTGCTGCCTTTCTTTTTCTCTCTTGCTGCCCTTCCCTCTTGCTGCTAACCTTTTTTTCTTGTCACCTTTCTTTCTTGCCAACGTTCATTCTTTTCCTGTCTTTCTTGCTGCCTGCCTTTCTCTTTTCCTTGCTGTCTTTCTTTCTCTTGGGAACCTTCTTTCACTTTTTTTCTTGCCAACTTTCTTTCTCTCGCCAACGTTTTCGTTTCCTTTTTATTTTTTGCTGTCTTTTTCTTGCCGCGTTTTTCTTTCTTGTCATCCTTCTCTTGCCACCTTTGTTTCTTTTTTTCTTGCTGCCCTTCCCTCTTGCTAACCTTTGTTTTTTCTTTTTCTTGTTACCTTTCTTTCTTTCCTTTGTCTTTCTTGCTGCCCTTCCTTCTTGCTACTAACCTTTTTTTCTTTTTCTTGTCACTTTCTTTCTCTTGCCAACATTCATTCTTTTCCTTTGTCTTTCTTGCTGCATTTTTCTTTCTGGTCATCCTTCTCTCTTGCAGACTTTTCCTTTTTCTTGCCACCTTTCTTTGTTTCTTTTTTCTTGCTAACCTTTGTGTTTTCTTTGTCTTGCTGCCTGCCTTTCTCTCTTCCTTGCTGTCTTTCTCTCTTGGTAACCTTTTTTCTTGACACCTTTCTTTCTCTCGCCAACGTTCTTTCATTTCCTTTTTATTTTTTGCTGTCTTTCTTGCCACCTTTTATTTCTTCCTGCCTTTTTTCTTGCTGTGTTTTTCTCGTCATCCTTCTCTCTTGCCACTTTTCTTGGTTTCTCTTTTTTCCTTGCTGCCCTTCCCTCTTGCTAACCTTTGTTTTTTCTTTTGTCACCTTTCTTTCTCTTTCCTTTGTCTTTCTTGCCGCCTTTCTTTATTTCGTGCTGCCTTCTTTTTCTTTTTTTGCTGCCCTTCCCTCTTGCTACTAACCTTTTTTCTTTTTCTTGTCACCTTTCTTTCTCTTGCCAATGTTCATTCTTTTCCTTTGTCTTTCTTGCCGCCGCCTTTTTCGTTTCTCTTGCTAACCTTTCGTTTTTTCTCTCGTTACCTTTTTCTGTTTTCTTGCCATCCTTCTCTTGCAGACCTTTTTAATTTTTTTTTCTTGCTGCCCTTCCCTCTTGCTAACCTTTTTTTTTTTTTCTTGTCCCCTTTCTTGCTGCCGCCTTCTTTGTTCTTGCGGTCTTGCTACCTTTCGTTTTTTCTTTCTTGTTGCCTTTGCCGGTTTTTCTTGCCATGCTTCTCTCTTGCAGACCTTTTAATTTTTTTCTTTCTTGCTGCCTTTCTTTGTTTTTTTCTTGCTGCCCTTCCCTCTTGCTAACTTCATTTTTTTTCTTTTCCGTTCTTGTCTTCATTTCTTGCCGCCTTTCTCTCTTGCTAACCTTTTTTTTTTCTTTTCTTGCCGCCTTTCTCTTATTTCTTGCTGCTTTTCTCTTTCTCCCCCCTTTTTTGGGGGGGTGGGGTGGTCAGTGCTCGTTGTTCAGGCCTTCAAAAGAAAACATCCCCTGCTTGTTTTAATCAGCTGCTCACATGACTTCAGGGTGCGTTTGCTGTGTGAAAAATTGAAACGGCTTTACCTTCGTCGTGATCAAATTGACCTGAAAGATCCTCTTGGAGAAATCGCTCACTTCTCAAGACTCCCGTTTTGTCATCTGCCTCTTCTGGATCTTGGTGTTTACGGTCTCTGAAACGGTAACAACGTACAGGGTTTGGGCTGAGCGTTCTCCGAGCCCCAGTAGTCGCCACCTTAATGAATTTCGGCAGGTAAATGATTAAAGGTGTGAAGATTTGATCAGCTGGAGAATCCGCTTCGGTTCAGTTTGAGCTGGAGTTGTGGAGGAGTACGGCGCGGTGATCAACAGCTGGCCATCACTGAGCTGAGGGCACTGAACTGATGGAAACGTCTCTGAGGACAGGAGAATCCCGCCGTTTCATCTCCTGGAGATCCATAACCACGTGACTTGGCTGACGTTCTCCACACCGTGTTGGGCGTCGGCCGTGTGTCCTCGGAAGAGCCGTATTCCTCCTGCACCAGCGCCTGTCTACTGTCTGAGCCAAGCAGGCGTGTAAAATGAAAAGGTCATGGGTGTGTGCATAATGTACCGAGCCGCATGTCCCTGGAGGAGAAGTCATGGTCAGGGCAGAGTTTTAATAGATTCAGCCGATTAATCTCCTGATTAATTAAGCATGGGAGAGTAAAATGGTTGAAAGTCCAACGCACAAAGCTTATTGTCTGACTCGACATTCAAAGCCACAACAACCTTTTTATTTATTTTCAATCTTCGTTACCCAGGATGTAGAGCAGTTCCCACCCAACCATTCTCTCACACACGCACCTTTTTGGGCAATTTGGAGTAGCCAGTTAACGTTACCAAATGTCTTTGGACGGTGGTAGAAACCAGAGCACCCAGAGGAGGAAACCCACACAGGTGTGGAGAGAAGATGCAAACTCCTGACAAAGGCCCACGTCGGCCATGAGGTTCAAACCCGGAACCTAATTGCTATGCGGCAACGGTGCTAACCACTACACCACCGTGCTGCCTCTTTCAGTCGTCTTTAGTTCCCAGAAGTGGTGAAGAAGTAACTTTTGGAGAAGATGAAACCATGGATCGGTCATGTATGACCTTGGATTAAACGTGTCTGGAGGAAAATCATGTGGGGAAAGTAAGGCTTGGAAAGAAGTAGTTGGGATCGTTGGTGCCTCTTCTGACTATAGTTACCGTGCATTACAGGCATTTAGCGGAAGCTCTTACCCAGAGTACGAGCTGGCTTAGTGGTTAGCGAGTCCGCTTCTCAACCAGGACATGAGTTCTACTTGCGGTCGGGTCATACCAAAGACCATCTCAAAAATGGTACGCTGCGGTTCTTGGGTTTCAGTCACATGACTTTTCTTAGCGATTTCACTTCCGGTAAAACAGCTCGTGGTCTAGCGAACCAAAACGGCTGCCGTAGTGCAAACAACTAGCGATAAATTATCAGAGTACGCTCGTAATCTAGAAGCCACTACTGGCTTTAGATATATTCAGAAGATTGCTATGTGCAGTGGAATCATCGACCCCGACAGTCTGGGAAAGAAGGATTTGTCATACGATCTCGAAAACTGCCCTTCAGTCGAGTTCCCCGACATCTCCAACTATCCGGTGTTGCAGACGTCCTTCTACACCGCAAAACAGATGAAAGCGTGGAAGAGTATGGAGGCTTACAACTTTTTCCTATGTGGCTGGATAAAGGACCTCACTATCAAGTCGCTGCCCAATGAATCCTGGATTTTTTTTTTTTTAAGCTTTTCGTTCACGTCTTTACAACGAAGCACTCCAAGTTGGCTTGATCCTCACTTGTGTTGGCGCTTATCTCTCACATAAATCATTCACAAAGATCATCAGGAACCCCTTTAATGACCTGGATCTTAGTTCAACAAGATGGAGAAGTGATCACGGCGCATTGTAACTTTTTGTCATGACCTTCATGCATATGGACTTTGTGAGGAGGAAACAGAAGGGGTGTTCACACGGCAACTTTTACTCCGGTGTAGCACCGGGGCTGCCCCGGTAGAGCGTTCATACGGTACAAAGTTATAGCGGTGTCGCCCCTGAAAACTGCTTAAACCGGTGCAAATCTAACCCTGCTCGGGAGGTGGTTTAAGAAATTTACTCCGGAGTAAATGCTAGTTTGCGGGGCAGCACCGATATAAAATGGGACGTCTGAACGCTACAGGGGTAGACTCGCTACGCGTGAGGAGAGTTGATTACATACGGGCATTGCATAATTTGCATCCTGGTATTTTGCACTTCCAAAATGGCGAATATCAACAACTACAGAACTGCGTGTCTTCCAGTGTTGCCAGATTGGGCGGTTTTAAGTGCATTTTGGTGGATTTGAACATATTTTGGGCTGGAAAACGTCAGCAGTATCTGGCAACACTGGTGTCTTCATCCACGTTGTTTTCCCGGCGCTTGGTGATGCCATGACAACCGGGAAAAGGAAGTACATTTTCATGCATGCGCATATTTCATTTCCGCATTATTGCTATCGTATAGCACGGTCGCAAAAACTGCCGTGTGAACGCCAGTGGGGCTGCACCGGTGCGAACACGCTTCTCTCGAGTAAGCAGGTTTGTGACGTGTGAACGCTCCACAAAACTTACACCGGTGTAACAGCGGTCTCAAAAGTAGCCGGTCACCGGCGGCAAATCGCTGGCTATGGCTTGTTATGCCGCCGGCTATTGTCAGTCGAGTCTCAAAATTTAATATTAAATATTTCTGACAGCAAAAAAAGTTGTGAATGTAAATTACATCCACTATGTCATGTATGTCCGTTGCCGCGTCAACTGTGTTTACATCCTCGACACGAGTGCAGCCATTACTGCCGCCTGTGTTGCCAGATTGTGTTTATATCCTCGACACGAGTGCAGCCATTACTGCCGCCTGTGTTGCCAGATTGTGTTTATATCCTCGACACGAGTGCAGCCATTACTGCCGCCTGTGTTGCCAGATTGTGTTTATATCCTCGACACGAGTGCAGCCATTACTGCCGCCTGTGTTGCCAGATTGTGTTTATATCCTCGACACGAGTGCAGCCATTACTGCCGCCTGTGTTGCCAGATTGTGTTTATATCCTCGACACGAGTGCAGCCATTACTGCCGCCTGTGTTGCCAGATTGTGTTTATATCCTCGACACGAGTGCAGCCATTACTGCCGCCTGTGTTGCCAGATTGTGTTTATATCCTCGACACGAGTGCAGCCATTACTGCCGCCTGTGTTGCCAGATTGTGTTTATATCCTCGACACGAGTGCAGCCATTACTGCCGCCTGTGTTGCCAGATTGGGCGTTTTTAAGTGCATTTCGGCGGGTTTTGAACATATTTTGGGCTGTAAAATGTCTGCTTTTTTTTTTTTATACTTAATACAAGAAATTAATGGATGCCAACGTTTTTGCCAAAATGGTATTTTATTTTCCATTGTTTAGGCAGCTTCAGCATCATACAGAGATTCTATTCAAATGGTTCTTCTTCTATGAAGCCTGAGCCATTTATTTAATTAGTTTATAATTATTGTTTAATTTAGTCTTCAGGAGAGACTGCCTGCACACAGTACTAGTATTAATAGTTTTTTTTTTTTTTTTTTTTCTTACATGAAAGCTGAGGCATTTATATTATATTTTAAGGTAACTTCATGTTGTGCTGTGAGGTTCTCTGCACTTTAACTTTTGAACCAACGGCTGCATTTGGATAAGTAAAGCCTATTTTTCTGCATTTTTGTAGTCCTGGTAATCTTTTATATTGGTAAAGTTGTTTATAGGACCATTTCTCAGTGTCTGTTTTTTTTTTTTTAATCGATAGTTTTTCAGTAATAACTTAATATTTAACATATCACTCAATTTTAAACAACCCCCGCGCCTCCCCCATAGTCTCCAAAATTTCTGTGGGAAACACTGGCGTGCATAACAATGCTAATCAAGCTTAAGCTAAACGACCCGCCTCAAATACCCGTCCCGGGTAAATGTTATCCCAATTTTAGATGGCCTGTTCCAAACCATCCCGCCCCATGAAAAATTCGTACATGCATATCTGTCTGTCTGCACGCTTTGTGTGCATTATGTCTGCCGCTGGCAGACATTAACCATTTTGCACCCTGCTGTAAATTATTTGTACCCTGCTATTCTCCCAAACTTTGAAGCCCCTGTGTAAGATGTATCGCAACAAAATGCATCGGTGCAGCATCGATGCAAATATGTGCCGTGTGAACACCCCTAAAGAAACAGCTGGGGACTTTAGCGCTTCGTGACTAAAATAACGACACACAGCAAGAAAAGTACTTGGAAAACACTAAGGCCATAGCTGAGAGGGAAATACAAACCTTTCGCCAAGTGATCACTGCAAACTCGAGCACGCTTCGACTCGACTCCCTTCGATTTCTCTGAGGTTCAAAAGCCACCTTTCTCCACGTCTTTTTGTGAAATCCTGTGTTCGTTCACCCTTTTTTATTAGTTCACGGGGAACCCTGAAGAAACTTTGGTCAGTTTCACGGTTTGATCAATTTGAACAACCTAAAACAACGCAAGCGTAAGGCGTTTTTGATGCGAGCAATGAACCTTCTCCGTACAAACGCTTTGGTAGACCACCAGCTGAAGTTCTGAATAACTAATGAGGCGGATGTGACGTCATGTGAAACCCAAGAATACAGATATGGGCGGGGAGACGCAAACTCGCCGTTACCAGAGGACCGGACTAGCGCCCCCCCCCCGTAACCCGAGCCACGGCAGTTGTAAGGGTTAAGGCCAATTTATGTTGATAACGCAGTCCTCGCAGATGGTGTCGCAGATGGCGTCTGCGTAGCCCCCCCTTTCGCAGACGCTCTGTGCGCACCTCTCAAAAATTGTGACCACCGCAGAAGCCTCGCAGACAAGAGGGCTCTGATTGGTCCACTCTACATCCGCTGTACACGCACTTCCGCTTCCCTACTTTCCCGGTTTGGTTTGTTTTCACGACCGGCATTTTTAAAAACGCGAGCGAAGATGGAGCAGCACGAAGAGCGGTTGATCGAGGAAGTGAGGAAGTACGGACATCTATACGACTCCAGTTCTAGTCATTATAAGTAACCGGAGGATAAACACTCCACTAACCACACCCACCAACTACTCCTAGCGACTTCGCGCCCCCTTGCGTTGTGGCGGTGAATAACATCGCGCACGTCTATTACTCCCCGCTCAACGATAAATTACAACTGTCTGCGAAAAGCTATCTGCGAAAGCCTTGTCGCAAGAGCATGCAGAGGCCCTTAGGTGCTTCACTCAAGGGCACTTGGTCCAGGGAATCAAACCAGTGACCTTTTGGTCCCAAAGCTGGTTTCCTCAACAAGGCTAACACTAATTCCAGCACTTGACACGCAAATTTAAACAGGAGCGCAACAACGGAACCGGTTTCTACGTGAGAGAAATCAACATCGGCTCGTACGCTCACGTGTCGGAGCCACGCCCACTCCTCCAATTTTAAATAAAACATCCTCTTTGCGAAAGAGCTCTCGTAGAGCAACGGTACGGATCTGTAAAGACACGTTTTCTAGGAATACATTCTGCCGCTTCAGGAAGGAGCGATTTTATGTACTTTTCATTTTAATAAAATTACCATGAATAATTTGGTGGGGAAAAAGTGTCCCGGAGATCATATTGAGGTGATTCAGTGACTCGCGCTGCTAATCCAGCGAGCTAACGGTGACTGTTCGGTCAAAAATACTGCTTTTTGTATTCGTGAGGATGTGTGCGGTGTCTGATTTAATTCTCTACATGCACGGGAGTGAAAATTAGACTCGGTTAATAAGGTGTCCCTTACTACTTAAAGGAAAATAACAATCCTGTTTACAGGAGGTGGTTTTTGCTTGTCTGGGGGGGAAAAAAAAACACTGATTAGAGTACTTAAGAGTACCGTGCGTGTAGTTTGAGGTTCTTACCGAGCAGATCCTCATCCGTGTCTAAAACCAACCTCGCTTAACGTTAATTTCAGAAAGCAAAAGGTTTCCAAGCTTGTGTTCGGTCTTCCTGTGTTTCCCCGAGGTTCTCTGGTTTCCTCCCGTGAATGCGTGGTGTTCCGTCTCGCACCCAGACGGGATAAAGCACTTACTGAATAAATCTTTTCAACTCGGTCGGTTTAAACGCTTGACGAGAGAGAACGACGTGTGCTCTTATTTTTACCGAGGATATCGGTGATGAGAATTTACACCGAATCCTGTCATGGCTCGATCGATCTAAACCGTAGAGCTGAGCAAAGCGGATATTTGACAAAACTCTTGAAAATCCCCGGTTTTCCGAATGGAGATTTATTTTTCGCGTTCCTAGACACGGCGCAATACTTCGTCCTTGCATGGGTGCGGTCCTTAAAGGGGAACAGAGGGCAATATATAGAGTAAATAGAACAATAAAACACACATTAACGAACCTTATTCAAGACTTACAAAAGTTTTTTTGTTCTAAGGTTGGAAAGTTAGTGTTTTGAAAGTAGCTCGAGCAAACTGTTTCCGCAGCTTGAACAGCCCGCCATGATATTAATTTCATCCAATCAGAATGCACGTTCATTTTCTCTGCGTGACACTTACGACGTATGTATGTGCCCAGTTGTAAATAAACAATATGGCTCATTGAGGTTGGAAATACCTGTTTCTGCCTCTTGCGACGATTTCGCAAGTCCACGGGTGGCGCCTAGCCTGGGAAATCCCATGCTGCTTTGCACAATCGTTCCGATCTGAAAAGACAGCATGGAAACTATGGTCTAAAGGCTCGCCTGAGTTAGGGAGCCAATCAGAGAGTGGGGGGAGGGGTGGAAAGACAGTGACGCGTACTACGCGACAAACGGAAGCTTGTAGTTTATTTGGGACTGTTTACGGATCACATTTAACATGGCGGCGAGCGATACGAACCAAACTTTCGATCAAGCTTTAGACACTGTTCTGAATAGTTTAGAGCGAAAGTTTGTTTTAAAAAACTCTTTCCTTCTCTTCTTCGTCGCTCTAACTACGTCACCGGGTACAACTGCCATGATTGGCCATGGGCTACGTATACGCCAAACGATAGACATTCGCAACGTCCAATAAACGGCCGTTGACGATCGTAAACCACACCTCCCCTACGAGAAATTCAATAGGCGGATTCCAGACCATATTTCACTTGCGATATGGTCTGGTGTTAACCAGACTAGTGGCGCCTATCTCATTGCAGCAAATAAATTCTGCTGGACTCGTGAGCAACTCCACGTTACATTTTCTCATCCGAGCTTTCTTCTCTTCTTTCATCACCGGAGTCGAGAGTACCTCTCCTAGGTTCAAACTGGTACCCTTCTAAGCCATAGCCTGCTTGCGGAATCTCTTCATACGATTCGACAGAGCTGTCGCTTTCACTTGATACGCCCGACACCGATTACACGAGTTCCACTAGTGCAGTGGGTAGCGCTGACGTCACGGTCTTTTAAAAATGGCGACTCTTGTGCGGTTTAGCGTACCGACTATTAATAAAGTATTATATTTATAATCGCCAAGATATTTCGTTGTTTTCTAGTACGTAAATTTGATAGAATACTTATGAATACATTACTTTGTCACATCAGCAACCGTATGTGATGTTTTGGACCGCTTTAAATAGCCCAAACACAGTTCACTGATTAAAGACGGGTGTTGTGTGTTAACGGCGCGCACCTTCAGGACTGACACCGTTCTGCGCAACGCAGTCGCACTAGAAAGCGTGTTCAAGCTGCCAGTGTAGCTGCAGGCTTTTTAGCTGAGAATTACAAGTATTTCCTCGTGTTAATAATTCGCCGTGTCAAAACAAGCAAAACTTTCCTCCTCCTTTCGACGTGAAGAGAGGTAAGTGATTTATTATATATTGTTTTCCATCGAAGTTGCATTTTGTGGTTTCGAAGCGAAGTTTTAGTGCCGTTTCTAGAACAGCATCAAGAAAACGTGGAAGAAACAGCAATAATGGAAGAGCCGGTTTCTAAGCTGCCTAAAACTAGCAATTATTTTTTGTTCCATAATGCAGTCGGGCTGCCAGTCAGTGTGTGACCCCACCCTGAATAATCCTAGCCACGCCCCGATTTACATGAGAAATGTGGTATTCGTTGGCGTGTTTAAATTTACAGACAATACGAACTAATGTAAGCAGTCGGCTTCAACTCGCATAAATCTGAATCGGAAATGTTTAGTTCACTTTCGCTTCTGCAAACGCACAGCTCGACTAAAAGATTGATAAATGAGGCTCAACGTCCCCAACATTGAAACCTGAAAGCTTTAGAAACTCTAACAGACCTTTACTGTTTAACAGCACTGGTTTGGGATTTTGCTGAGTTTACCGTCAACTGTCTTTTTTTTTTTTTTTTTTCCAGAGTAATGAAGTGTGTAGCAGGAAAATCACCGCGTTTTCTAAACGCGCTCCTGAAAATGACTCATTAACTCGGGGAACTAAATTTGATCTTTTTGACATGTGAATCATTAATGTACATGAAAGAAAAAGGCTTAAAAGTTATAACTTGTTTTAGTGAAAATAAGCGCTAAAATGCACTCGAATGCAGGGTTTTGCGTGTTATGTTATTAAAATATTTTCAGGGGACGTTGCCCCCCCATCTTAGTTTGACTTTCAAAAGTTCAGGATTTTTTTTTATTCGCTCCACTTTCATCTCTAAAGCCTAGGTCACAACCGGACGTACAAATTTATTTTTTTTTTGGCCGTGTGATTTTTGGCGTTTCCCAAATCGCTGCATTTTTTTTTTTTTTTTTGTTCATGGAGAAAGACTCGCGTTGGCTGCAAGTTTGTCTTGCAGCCTGAAAAAAAAGTAAGCGCCCATAGAGTTTGACATGACGGACAACCTCTGCGGCCGGTCTACGGCTCGAAAATCAGCACATCACACACGCGCGCCCTCCGTGCGTTCCTTGCGTTTTTTGCACGCAGACCGGCCGTAGGAGCACGTACGGCCGGTTGTGACCGAGGCTTATAAGAATAGCTGCCTCGCTTTGAGATTTGATCATATTTTGTGTTAAGTCCTTCGTAAAGATGATTTCTAGTGGGAACGGTTTTCAATTTGACTCTTATGGCCCTTTTCCACTACCCTTTTTCAGCTCGCTTCAGCTCACTTCAGCCCGACACGGCTCGCGTTTCGACTACCAAAAACCAGCACGCCTCAGCTCGCTTCAGCCCTGCTTAGCCCCTAAAACTCGCACCGTTTTGGAGTGGGGCTGAAGCGAGCCAAAGCGAGCCGAGTGAGGCTGGGGGCGTGAGCAGACACTCCCCTGTGCACTGATTGGTGAGGAGGAGTGTCCTCACATGCCCCCACACGCCCCGCGAGCGCGCTGGGATCTGTAAACACCGCAAACCCGGAAGGAGAATTACGAATTACGAGAATTTCTGAAGCCTTATGCGCCTCGCCTCATCTATACGCTCTTGCCAGTATCTGTCCGCGTTGTCGGTGACAACAAGCCACAGAACCAAGACCAGCAACACTAACGACTCCATGTCCTCCATGTTTATTGTTTACTATCCGGGTCGTGAGACTACCGCTTAAAAGATCACTGATGTCACTGTTTGCGCTGCTTAACGACATCACGTGACGTCCACCCACTTTCGCTAACTCCACCCAATGTGTCCACCCACTTCCAGCCAGCACGGTTCAGCGCGGTTGTAGTCGAAATGCAACTCCAACAGCCCCGCTCAGCCCGACTCAGCACGGCACGGCTCAGCCCGACTCAGCCGCGTTTGTAGTGGAAAAGCAGCATTAGGTGGGGTTTACATTAGACCGTATCAGCGGATCATCAGATTAATGTTTTTAAAACGATTCGCGTGCACACAGCAACGCCAATACACGGATACGCTAATCACATGACTAATTAGACGGCACGCAAGTTGAAATGTGTCAGTGCGGCTCAGCGCTTCCTCCTCAGTGGCTGCGCTCCAAATCACTCCGCCCTGAACAGCGAGTGCCCTCTGGAGGGTGCGCACTCCGGCCCTGCGCAGCTCACAGAGCGCGCGAGTGAAGCGCACGAGCAGTGATTCGGGACTGAGCTGCTGTGTGCAAGTCACTCACCACTTGCAAGTGGAAGGATGGCAAGCCTAAAGACCATCATAACTACACAATGGGCAGTATTTGCATCTTACCATGAACAACATTAAGAATGACAAAGCATTATATTCATACTTTTATACTCTTTAATGAAAAACAAAAAGGTGATACAAGGCGGAAACAATAGCAGGAAGTGAAGTCCGTGCCGTTTTTCAGCAGTCGCGTCACATGACCAACGTGGCATGACCAACGCCAGCGAATCAGGAAGGTGGATGTCACAGTGACGTTGTCCAATGACGACGTCAGCTAGAGCTCAGCACTGCGTTTCCTCGTATCTCAATGTTTACACAGCACCGGATCAGATACGAACTGGGTTGAATACGTGGGCTCTGGCGGATTCAAGTTGTTCCGCCTGTGGAGTCGTTTCCCGGCGTTTTAATGTGAACGGACAGTGCATCCGCAACGAAAACGAGACGGATACGGTCTAATACCATATACGGATACACCACCTTAGTTGTAATGTAGAGGTGCCTTTTTTTTTCCCCCCTGCCCCCGCCTTAAACTTTCCGGCTACCATAATTGAGCACAAGGTGGCGTCCCTGCAGGATCCGATGAGATCCAGAGCCCTGCCTGGTGTACTTTAGCTCAGCCGTTACCTCCGTACAGGAGGGCTTTTAGATGCATGAGGCCGTAAATACATTAAGGAGGTGTTTGCTGACGAGTCTGTGCCCGAATCAATACGTCCTTCCTCGTAAGCATTTTTTTTTTTTTTAAACTTATTGAAGGCTCATCATGAAAGCAGTCCTTGAACTTGGTGTTGGTTTTGCGAGTTCATTATGTCCTCCTGCTCACCGCCGAATTGCCATTAAGCTCAACTCCCCCTGGTCTGGCCAAAAACTGCTTGTTTGGATGCGAGCTGCACTGAAACCAGTGCTGCGCCGCCGCCTCCTCCTCCTCCGAGGGTCAGATTTATAGCGCGGTCAGTTAGCCGAGCCGTGCTCCCTCAGAGATCTCAGAGTAAATTGACCAGAGATAAATCTGATTGCTTTTTCAAGAGATGCTGGAGTGAGGTCTGGAAAGCAGCGTGGCTGGTTTTAAACGCATTTCCTTTATATAGTGCATGTGCTGACTGCTCAGAGTGGCCTGGTGGGGTTTCGGAAGCAAGTAGTCTTGGGGTCGGGGTACGTCATGTGATCAGTACGCGGAGGAATTATTATAATCATAGTGCATGTGAGAGTTGAGCTGCACTCGCTGAAGCCCGGACACTTTATTAGGATCAGCCGATCCCTTGACGCGTAAACTCCTGCAGATACAAATCAAGAGCTTCGGTTAATGATCACAACGTTCAAACATCAGAACGGGAAAAATCGTGAGCTCAAAGTACGACTTCGACTGCTTTGGGTATTTTCAGAAACTGCTGGGGTTAATTAGAAATTACAAAATGAACGTATTTTCTAATTTTACCGCATGCATGGACTGACTGTGCGTTGCTTTTATTTTGAAGTTGTGTTCAACAAAAACGCAACGCGCGCGGCATGAAATTACGCGAAACCTAATCCCGCGATAACTACTTCCGTAATTTTGTCCAGATCAACCACAAACTTGTACGTCATCCTTCAAACGGTCCAGCCAATCACATAGTGTGACGTCAGCAGCAGGCGCCGGAGCCCGAGCCGATCCGTAGATCCGATACCTACACCGAATCGACGTTGTTGCGAGCAGATCACAAGAAGACTTTAGCCCACAAAAACAAGAAAGGTAGATGCCGAATGCAGGGCTTTCAACAAAACACGGACTGCTAAGTATTTATTTACTGAAGTCAGAGATCAAGCCATGTGTTAGTTTGCGGAGAGCAGATCCGAAAAACACCAAATGAGGTGATTAGACTACAAATGTGGGCATCATTATTATAATATGATGTATCTTGCTTGATATTTGGAGTAGAAAGACAATATTGTGATGTCTTTATTGTGTTTTGGGGTGAATGTGACTAGAAAAAAAAAGGTACAAACGTTCACATTTTGTTAACCATTGTTTTGGGAAATTTGATTGAATAAATGACCTTTTTTTTTTGTAAGGCAACCTTGTTTTTTCCATACTCTTACCAGTCTGAGCAGCTTGTAAAAACAATGTTATTTACTGCTTTATATGAAGAAATACAATTAATATTATGCAGAATTTAGTTCAGCCTTTTGGTCCGGCCAGGGCTCGAAATTAACTTTTTTTCTTTGTGTCCCCCAGTGGTCCCGAATTCTGTGTTGTATTGTCCCGAATGGAAGCAATAGTGTCCCCATTTTTTTCCTCTCTGAAATAACCAGTGGTTAATATTATCATATGAAGTTACTATTATATTTGTAACTATGCGATTTTGAACCCTTTATATCATTTTTACAATAAGTCACAAGACACAAGCGACACATGTCCTATACATCATCTACTTCAAAATTACAGTTATTGCATTTTCAGTTTATTAAACTTTGGCGATCTCACTGTATGAATAGATACCAGTTTATTTAAAGGGGCCAACTAGCTCATTCAGAAAATGTTTCAACTCACTACATCTGCAGTACACTTTAGTTGAAAATAAGACCCCTTTTATGTTCATTTCATCTACTTATACCTTGAATATCTGTTGGCACTTATAAGACCAACTTATCATTTTCACCATTACCGTTATCCATTTTTATGAACTTTCCGTTATCCATTACCGTTATCCATTTTATGAACTTTCGCTGCCGGGTGCAAATGTTAGCACCATCAGCATAGTGGCAGGTCCGAGCCTAGCTGTGCTGCTGACTGACTAAACTTTCTGAACTAGAAAGACGCCAAGAAAACTCACTTATTCTGTTGAACGGTATCTTCCGTCAATATCATCCACATCATTCCTGTTGTATTTTATAACGTGTCTAACAGTGTTCATTCAGTTCATTCAGTTGCTAGCGTTGCCTGCAGACCAGGCGAGGACACTTTGGATCCTGAAGGTCCCGGAGACGTTATGTCTGGGCTTTCAGTTTCTTCCCCGCGGTCGGTCCGCTTCAACCACTTCAGCATTTTTGTTCTGGCAAGAGTCGGCGCAGCGTGTGCGGTAGCAATTCCATTCCAAGTCCATATAATGCGGACTCCGGCCGAAGATTCTAGAACAGAATGCGCCGCTCTGTAGCCTACGGATGCAGGTGCATCGAAAGTGTAGCTACTATGTATTTTTCGCTGTTAATGTTTTAAAATTGACAAATTAGGTGAATGTCTACGTATGTGTTACGTCTTTGTAAATAATATTAACGTAGAACTTTTTTTTTCTAGATCTATTTTTTTTCCATTGTCCCGGGATTGTCCCAGATATGATAATTTTGTCCCGATGACATTTTTTATGGTCCCCGGGACGTCGGGACACCGTTAGTTTCGAGCGCTGGGTCCGGCCCTCCACAAAATTTTCTGTTTCTCATGTGGCCCCATGGAAAAAATAATTGCCTACCGCTGGTCTACACAGAGTGGTGCGAGAAAACAAAAAACATTGAGCTGGGTGAAGGTTGAAACACATGCCTTGTTGATGCAGAGATGCCTACTAGTACGGATTGGCCGCATTTTGTACGGAAAAGTTACGTAAATACGATGTTGCGGCAAACAGTGTTATTCTGTACGGAATTATTATAAAGTCTTAAATTCCAGTGAGTTGTTTTTAAATGTCCAAGCGACTTTTTGAATCCATGCGCGATTCACGGCTATTTATTTTTACGACAACCGCACATGCTGTGTGTGACATGCGCAGATTCCGCACATTTGTTCGCGCTATTTTCGATACGGTAGAACGGCCGTGCATTACACCCCGTCAAAAGGGCAATGGATACGCACACTGCAAACTGTGTAGAACTGACATTAACATCACTCATGGTGGTCGCGATGACTGCACGCGGCATGTCAACTACAAAAAAAAAAAAACCATATGGAGTATGCTGAAATGGCGAGTCAGGCGGAAAGTAAATCTGGGGGGATCCAGCAGTTTTTTACGAAATCTGTGGATGAAAAGACACGGAACGTGACCCGTGCTGAAGCGGTGATGGTTGACCTGTGCTTGGAGTTGAACTTGCCAATTAGTGCCATGAAATGTGAGTTAAACTTATTCAGTTTCTTTTTACATGTCTGATTTTTATTCACTGAAATATCAAACACTGGCTGTACTTCTTTAATTCAAAGTCTTTTCAGTGTTGCAGGTGCAAATGTACATGTAGTCTGATCAAAAACAGAATTTTATGATTAGTGCTGTTGGGATTGTGGCAAAAAATTGATCATTCCACTGTTTTAAATACAATTATAAATGTCATTTTATTCAATGTCTCTTCTGAAGCATTATGCTGAAGTATTTATATATTGGGACATTAAGACAACAATGTCGGACTCTCTTTGGTATGAAATAAGACGTTTTTTAAATTTTATTAGAATCCGTTAACAGGAACATTTTGCCAGGCAATATAATATAATACTTTTGAGGCGTTACATTCAATACCAATGATTGGTAGTCAACCGTAATGTCTGCAAACAGGGAACACTACTGTATTTATAAAAATGTGATATATTGTATGCTGTAGAAATTTGTTGAGTGGAAATTCAGTTGCTCGCGTTTTGTTTATTCAATTCACACAAAACAGTTCTTTTTAATAATTTAAATGTTAAACATATTGGTGTATATACACCTCTTTATAATGGAAATGCGCATAAATTAATGTGACTGAAAGTCATTCCAAAATACTGAAAAATGTTTTCAAGAATACTGAAATTCAAAATTTGGGGTCGGCATCTCTGTTGATGAGAGAAGTCGGAGGAAACTGGACAGATTGGTTTTTATAATGCTGCAAGACAAGCTGGTTAGATCAGAACTCTCCTCTGAAGTTCGATTCAGACAAAATGTCCAGCTTGTCCTGTGACTGAAAACCCACAAAGCATGTTGGTGCGCTGGAACTGGAGACTCCTTCCCTACAGGAATGAGCCGTTGCTGTAGAAAGTAATGGTAGCTAAGTCGATTCAAACTCCTCGAAGAGGATAAACGGCTTGAAGCAAATTTGTTTATCCAGTCCAGCGTTTCCCTGAAGTTTACTCGGGTGTGGGGTTTTATTTTTTGGGATGAGGATGGACAGCTACAGGACCCCTCCCTCCCTCCCCGCGGCTCCTATTACAGAGCATTTGGACCTGAACAAACAATTAAAGGAGTCGTATTTAAGTCTTCACATTTATTTGAGAACAATAATTGGAACAATTTTATTTATTTATTTATTTTTTACAATAGAACTGCACTCCTGTGGGGGTGCCCCCCCCAAAAAAAAGTAACGTTCTCCAAACATTTGTGTGGGTGGGGTTCTGTTGGTAGGCTAGTGCCCCCCTATAATGGCAGGGGAGACGCTGCAACCCGATCTGAGCGACTCGCTTTGCCAGGATAAGCAGCTCGGCTCTTCAGCACTTGAGAGGAACATTTTTAGTTGTGTAATGTGCAATTTTTTTTTTTTTTTAAACCCCCGTGCTGGCGGAAAAGGCCGAAGGGGGATTATGTCGTGTCATGGCGATGTCTGTCCGTCCATCCGTCTGTCCTGGGAAGGGTACTCACCTTCTGAAATCAACTCCTCTCTCAATTTTTGGAGGAATTTCACAAAACTTGGCAGGATTTTTTGTTCTATGACAGGAATACGCATATTGCAGTTTCGTTCAGTTCGGTCTCCTTTTGATTTAATAACTTTTGTACTTTGAGAATTTCATGAAGGTGTACGTTCTTCTGAAATCAGCTCCTCTGGCAATTTGTGGAGGAATTTCACCGAACTCGTCAGAACGCTTTGTTATATGACCGTTATACGCATATTGAAATTTCGTTTAACCCTTTGATGCAAAACATACGGTATGCGCACCCCTTCTAATGCACAACGCGGGTCAAAAATGACCCGCATTCATTTTCCAGGTTATTTCATGCTGACTGAGGCCATGTACACACGCAGCCGGGTATTTTTAAAACCGAACGTTTCCCCCCCCTCCGTTTATAAAAATGTTTTATCCACACCACCTCGTCTTGGAAAAACATCCCTTCCACACATAACCGAACATCTGCGTTTTCAATCGCATTCGTAAGCATTCCAAACCTGTAGATGGCATTATTTCCCCAAATCCTACCCCCTAATCACATCAGAATAGCCCTCTGTTGGCGTCACTTCCGCCTAAACATAAAACATGAGCTGCGCCAAGCTCGTTCGTCTGGACAGACTCGGAGACAGAATTGCTTCTAAACACAATTTTGGAGTATAAACTTCAAAAGACGCAAGAAAACGTTGATTGGGAATCTTGTGAAAGCAAATATGTGGACATATTGACCGTTTTTGGAGCAGTATCCCGCGGAGAGTTCTAACGACTTCCCTCATGAAAGGGGCGAGCTAGTCGGCAGATTTGTCGTCATTTTTTTGGCGCAGATTGTGACGTTCTAAAACGCAAAACTCCGGTTATCTCTGTCTACACGAAAAGGCATACACGGAGTTTTCAAAAATCTTCACTTTGCCTGGAGTTTTTTTTTTTAAATATTCGTTTTTGATGTGTGTTCATGTGGATGACAGGCCAAAACGTAGAAAAATATATCCTCGATTTAGCAGATACCCGGCTACGTGTGGATGGGGTCTGAGTTTTTCTTTGCTCTATTTTTTGAAATCAATTTATTTTGATTGAATATTCCAAGTATTCTTTAAATATCTTGTTTTTAATTACCACATCATTAATTTAATTTGTTCTTTCCTACCTTATGAACAAAAATACTTTTTATATTACTACACATGGGTCATCCAAGTGTGATTTTAAAATTAAATGTCGTAATGCTATAATAATAATTTGTTTCAAGTAATTACTTTAGCAGTGAATGGGGCCAGTTATTTATTTATTTATTAACTATGTCGTTAGCGAAGCCAACTACAATAAAATTAGCTAATTAAAGTAGAATATGTCAACAGCTCGGTAGCTAATAGTAATTACTTGTAACTTTCTGACAAGTAATCTACTCACTCTCAAGGGAACCTAAACATCAATTTTTTTCTAAGGTAATGTTAGAACAATTGAAAAACATTACTTGCATGTATTAGATGGGCAAAGGGCGCTGTGCTGAGCTGTGAAATGTCTGACACAAGCACAATTCACAGTTCCCACCAAACGCTGGAGTAAATGCATGCGGGTCGGTTCTGACCCATGTGTGTAAACTTGATGTAGAATTACAAAAGCTGTGCTTGTTCATAACTTAAGAAAGGAAAAATAAAAATGATTTGTGCTAAACAAAAACAATATTTACTGCATATTTGGAAAAGTAAATGACAAAATGAATTTATTTCAAAAGTATATCATAGAAACACTCAGCCATACATGAAATAACCTGGAAAATGAATGCAGGTCGTTTTTGACCCATTAGAAGGGGAGTGATACAAAAAGGGTTTTTATTCAAAAAGTAAGAAAGGGAAAAATAAAATAAGGATGTATGATGATCAAAAACAAGCTAATTGAGGAATACCTTGAACACTGAATGATGGAATTAATTTATTGCAAAGATATAGAAGATAAAAACTCAGCCGGGTCACTTTTGACCCGTGTTTTGCATCAAAGGGTTCATTTGGGTAAATTTTCCCAGAGTTATGCCCTTGATTATTAACAAACTTTGGCAATTTCATCAAGGTGCGCTTGCTTTCTGAGGAAACACAAAAACACTTCCCTCTCAGATTTATCATCTCCTGCTGGCCGAAAGGCCCAAAGGGGGATTGTCATGGCGATGTCCGTCCTGGGAAGGGTACTCACCTTCAGCTCCTCTCTCAGTTTGTGGAGGAATTTCACCAAACTTGTCAGGATTCCTTGTTATATGTCGGTAATACGCGTATTACAGTTTAATTCAATTCCGTCGCATTTTACTAGAGCTGCTAGCAAGGGATGTTGTGCTCTCAGAGCACCCCGTCTGTTTTATCCAAAAAAAAACCCAGGCGCGCTCAGGACTGTTGAGAGTCGGCCTCTTGGGTGAGAGTATTTGCGGCACACACACGGCTGTCGAATCTGATTTAACCTCCTAAGGCCCAAGCTGTTTTTTTTTTACATGCATTTTTTATTTCTCTTTGCTATTTGGGCTTATTAGAACCTGATTAGAATAAAAACTAAGCATCTTTTGTACTTTTAGAGAAAAAGTACATCCACATATGTGGATTCTTGTTCCGAATTTCTAAAAAGTGCTGTCCACGCATGTGGCCGCTAAGCCCTAGGAGGTTAAAGAAGAAAAAAAAATTAACGTCGTGTCTGTAAAGTCATTAATTTCATTGACGCATTTTATTTTTAACACTTTATTAATTGATTTGTTTTCTGAAGTTGGAAGGAATGAAGTCACTCGGATGTGTCCAGCGGTTAATCAGGATCGTATGCAGTGTGTGAGAGAGAGAGAGAGAGACTGAAGTCATCCTTGAGTAAAGGTTTTTTTTTTCTTTTCCATTTAGGGTTTACGTGAAATGTCCCGTCCCCCCCCCCCCTTTTTTCCCTTTTTTAAAAAGACTGTAGGCAGATTCTACCGTAACTGGATCCATTAACCACTTGCCCACAAAATAAGATTTTTCTTGCCCTTTTTTCAGTGAGGTAATATTTTCAAGATTGAAAATATGGTATCTGGTCTTCTAAAACAGCACGTCATTTAAAAATACACCGAGTATATCAATAAAAGATTTTTAAAGAATAAACTTCTATTTCTTTGACATATCTGACAGACATAACTCCCGTTTTAAAAATCCCTTTCATTCTCCCTGTTGCTATCGTCAGTGAATTTCTGTCAGATGACCTGACGATAGACTCGGCCATTATGGATCTTTGGTAGTTATCGTGTGGAAGCAGGCTTTATCACTTTGGGGTGTCAACTAGGGCTGTAACGATACACCCAACTCGCGATTCGATTCGTATCGCGATTTTTGACTCACGATTCAATACACCCACGATGATTTTTTTTTTTTTAATGTTTTTTTAAAGTAGTAAATTTGACTTAACATTTACTTACTTACATTAACTATTTAATAACAAATAATTCAGACCACTGCAGAGAATGAGTAATCTGTATGCAAAAATGAACAAATGTATATCCAAAGATTGTTTTATTTCTCAAAATAATACTGTTGAGCCGGAAGCTCTGTTTTTTTCGGTTCTCAAAAAGTCATATTTTTCCAAATCGTGTAAATCCGGTAAGATTTTTTTTTTTTGGGGGGTGGCTCTCTCACTGTCTCACTCTCATAGGGCCAATGATTTTCTGTGATCGCGGAAAACAGATGGAAATTACGGAATTTTTATGGTGAAACATTGCTCGCGTGTCAAAATGTAACTGCCGCAGAAGACTTCCGCCCAAGCAGACATGCCTTCAGTGTTGCCAGGTATTGCTAACGTTTTCCACCCCAACATATGTTCAAAACCAGCCAAAAAGCACCTAAACCTGCCCAATCTGGCAACACTGCATGCCTTTCCGGCCAAGCGATTGTGATTGGCTTGTGGCACACCTAGCCAGCCAATGAGCTGCTTGTTTACAGATTCGCTCCCCGCGTCGCAACCAGAATGGCGACCGCTTAAAAGAAATGAATGCTCTGCCAGTGGCGAGTGTGGACGTCGCGTGACTCGCAGAAGATTGTCGCAGGTCGGCGAAAAAACGACTTACTAATAGATGTAAAAAATAAAAGTAATTTAAGTAAGTTTAAAATGTAATTTAAATAAAAAGTAAAGTATTCATAAATTGAAGTTTGGAAGCGCCTCTGTTTTTGGGCTGAGGAGAAGTTTGAAAGGGTGCACCGCGATTCTGCCTTCTTGTATCGTGACGCGGATCGTGGCTCTGCGTATCGCGATTTCGATACGCATATTGTTACAGCCCTAGTGTCAACTAGGGTTGCAAAATTCCGGGAATTTTCAAAGTTGGAAACTTTTCATGGGAATTAACGGGAATTATTGGGAATAAACTGGGAATTATCAAAGGTTGAAGGTTGGGAACATAAATATAGTTGGTAGAAAAAAATATTGTAGCATAATCTTGGCTAAAACTATCAGATTTGATGAGTTGAGTACAGTTTGCTATTCCTCAATCACAGGGACATAGCACACTACTTCCTGTAGAGCTATTGAGGCCACACCCCCGACATGCATTGTGCATTCCTCCATCACATGCACAATGATTTCTAGAATTCTGAACTACTAAAGTAACTTTTTTGAGCCCACAACACAGATACAGACTATTGAAGCGTTTGAGCCAAAGGACTACACACAGTCAAGTACGTTTTGATGATATGAGGTAGATGATATTTGATCTACGGTGTTTAACTAGCAAAATCAAAATCTATTGCTTACTGGTAAACCAGATATGCTAAATGTAAGCTAGCTAGCACCATTTAATTAAAGAAGTTAGCTTATGGTGCTAGCTACCGCAAAATGTGATGCTGTTTCTTCTGCCTCCTGCTAGACGGTTTTATGTAACTACACAAGATTTCATCAATTTTAAATGTTTTGAAGACCTTTCCATTAGTTCAGCTTGCTATCTACATATTTGCATTTTTTGTCGTCTTATTTAACAGAAAAATGCCGCATACGCCATCCAGTGTGTGGAAGCAAAATTCCCTAACTAAAGTTTCCATGGAAAGTTTCTGGAAATATACCGGAAATTTTCCGCCCCTTTGCAACCCTAATGTCAACAGAGAGTTGAAATAGATTAACAGCGAAAAAACTATTTCGTTCACGAGAGAAGCCCACAGTTATTTTTAAAAAATGCTATCGTCAGTCTGTCAGTCTAATGCACCCGACGATAGCAAAATTCAAGCCCTCGCCACGCACATGTTGACTGACGCAGAGAGGAAATTCTACTGCGCGTGATTTTTGTGACAGCAGACATTTACTTCCGGGCAAGACTTGGAGTTCTGACAACTAAATAAATCAAGGTAAGATTTTCAGTCAGCTATCCTGATGATAGAAACATTGAGAATATATTTGTGCATTCATATTTAAATTTTTCTGGAGGAAAACTATCGTAAGTTGAGATGAATCGGAGCCGCTTGCGACCCTTTCAGCCGACGTGTTATTTCCCCGCGAAAGTGACACAGTCGTGTCTATAGTCACTGTTCTGACAATTGTTATTTCAATTTTGAAAATAAATTCTCTTTTTTTATTTCAGTATTTTATTTTATTTGGTTCTAGTGATGAGGTATTTAATAGGGCTGTAACAATATGCATATCGAAATCGCGATACACAGAGCCACGATCCGTGTCGCGATACAAGAAGGCAGAATCGCGGTGCACCCTTTCAAACTTCTCCTCAGCCCAAAAACAGAGGCGCTTCCAAACTTCAATTTATGAATACTTTACTTTTTATTTAAATTACATTTTAAACTTACTTAAATTACTTTTTTATATCTATTAGTAAGTCGTTTTTTCGCCGACCTGCGACAATCTTCTGCGAGTCACGCAACATCCACACTCGCCACTGGCAGAGCATTCATTTCTTTTAAGCGGTCGCCATTCTGGTTGCGACGCGGGGAGCGAATCTGTAAACAAGCAGCTCATTGGCTGGCTAGGTGTGCCACAAGCCAATCACAATCGCTTGGCCGGAAAGGCATGCAGTGTTGCCAGATTGGGCAGGTTTAGGTGCTTTTTGGCTGGTTTTGAACATATTTTGGGGTGGAAAACGTTAGCAATATCTGGCAACACTGAAGGCATGTCTGCTTGGGCGGAAGCCTTCTGCGGCAGTTACATTTTGACACGCGAGCAACGTTTCACCATAAAAATTCCGTAATTTCCATCTGTTTTCCGCGATCACAGAAAATCATTGGCCCTATGAGAGTGAGACAGTGAGAGAGCCACCCCCCAAAAAAAAAAAATCTTAACGGATTTACACGATTTGGAAAAATGACTTTTTGAGAACCGAAAAAAACAGAGCTTCCGGCTCAACAGTATTATTTTGAGAAATAAAACAATCTTTGGATATACATTTGTTCATTTTTGCATACATATTACTCATTCTCTGCAGTGGCCTGAATTATTTGTTATTAAATAGTTAATGTAAGTAAGTAAATGTTAAGTCAAATTTACTACTTAAAAAAAAAAAACATTAAAAAAAATATCGTGGGTCAAAAATCGCGATTCGAATCGTGAGTTGGGTGTATCGTTACAGCCCTAGTATTTAATATTATTACTAAATTTGTCAGATTAATAATGTAAGAAACAGTTTTGTTGCTATGAGTGTCAGAATATGATGAGAGAAACCGATGTGTTTCTGTTGTCATTTAGCATGTCTGTCACGTCAGGCTTTTATTAATTAGTTACCAGGACTACTGTCCTAAAATTTACTGTGAATGTCCAAGACCCCAAATGCTACTAGAAAAACTTAATAGAATGATCACAATAATCAATTCAGCAATTTAAGCAGATGGGACTTAACTGGCCTCTGTTATGGTAGAATCTGCCTGGAACATGAGAGAACCGAACTCCTCTTCTTTATCTACAAGATGCTCCATGACTAACGAGTGTTGCACGATGTGACGCAATTAGAAACGGTTCATAAAGTTGCGAAGCCTCTAGCCGCGAAAGAGCGACGCGCTGTCGCTGAACCGCATGTTTGCTGACGTTCCGTTTTAAACGGTGAAATATATTCATGAACGGTGATTGCTTTAGATTCTACAAATGATAATCAGTTAAGTTAATGATTAAATGAGGTGGTAATCAAATGCTGATTAGGGAATTCATCAATAATTCAGACATGTATTTGCAGCTGGAGTTATCGCAAGAGTGGGAATATTTTTGAGGGTTTTTTTTTTTTTTTTGGTTTCCTTTTAAAGATGCAAGACAAACTGAATTTGAATAGGCTTTAGCAGGTTTACAGTTCAGGTTTTCTCCTCCTGAGAAGCGTTTATACAAAATGAGAAAGTAAAGAAGCAAATTTATTTATTTTTTTCCCCGCGCGTTATTGTTTCGGAGACGGTTTGTACAGTTTTGCGCAAAAAGCAAATGTGAAGTCTGTTTGTTTGGTTTGACATTTCACTTTCAGCATGAAATCTGCGAGTGGCAAAGGAATAGCAAGCCCTACTTTTGGGATTATTGGGCTTTCTTTTCTCATATTCTCATGCCAGAAATAAAGCACCGCCGCAATCCCGTGTGCTGTTTGTATTTGCCCCGTGTTGAACAACGTGGCCCTGTCAGTCACACGCCGTCACGGTCTTAAAGTGCATATCAGGGGTAAATTCAGGAGCAAGATCAATCTAATTCTCCTATTTTATATTAAACTTTGGTCAAATATGTCACATTTTGTGCAATTTTTTTCCCCTTGCGCAATACCAGAAAAACAGTTGAAATCAAGCCATTTGAGCCGAATTGGTCCGCCTCTGAAAAAACTTTGCGTTTGGATTTCCCGGCAAACATTGATTTTCGTGACGTCGTGTGCGGGACGCCTCCCTCTGAATCCTACGTCAGCGCTGGTTTGTTTAAGAGAAAATTACCTGCTGGTTTTCTGCAAATTTCTTCAACGTTATCGCGCGATTATTAAAATGGTTAACAGATGTACCGTAGGAGGGTGTACAGTAGCAACACCAATCTTGATGGGATTAGTACTCATCGTTTTCCAAAAGACCGGACAATGAGGGAGAAATGGGAGCGCTTGGTCTACACAGGCTGTGCACTGAAACCGTACAAAGCTCTCGCAGCCTGCTGGCGCTTCCGCAGGTGACGTCACGAATCTGGCTCCAGACTCCCTTGGGATTTTTCCAGACGTGTTTTATTTTTTTCTGCTGTAGACAGATGGCCTTGTGCAAAATTACCCTTCTGGATGAGTGTGTAAAGGGACAGACTTTCATATAAAAGAAGAAAAAAAAACACGAAATTGGTCCAGAATATGCACTTTCTTTAAATCTTTCAGATTGGGGGAGGAAACCCCAGAACAAAACTTGAAGGGGTTGTACTACTAAATCCCCTCCCCCACCTTTTTTTTTTTTTAAATATCTGGATCATTTCAATATTTTTGGTAAACCTTTCTGTTGAGGCTTTTCTGGTCAGTCTCGGGGGTGTGGGAGGGTTTTATTAGACGCCGTCAGACGCTGATGTGTTTTTGTTGAACGCCGTTTCCTTGGTGATCAAACGTGATGCTTTTGTCACTGCGTTTTGATTGAAGCCCTGTCGTGACTGACTGACTGACTGACTCGCACCTTTCACTGTGAAGTCTTGAGCATCAGCTGCTCAATTTTTTTTTGGGTTATTGGGGCTGAGGGATGAGTTCTAGACTCTCAGGGATGAATCAAAGCGCCGACTCGGAACCAAAGAACCGTTTCATCCTCGCCGTGTCTCACAGCACCGCAGCTTCGAGCTCTTCCGCTCCGTGGGGGGATACTGCTTCAAGGAAAGTGAGACTCATTTCTATCTCGTAAACAAAGAGGCAATTAATACTCGAGCTACATGATGCGTGCTGTAATAAACATACCCCGTGGTGTAATGTAGTTCCCCGATTGCCTCGTGTTCGTCAGCGTGGTCCCCACCCACGCTTCCCTTTTAAATACAAATGACAATCGTTGGCATGTTGAGGCAGAAAAATGAAACGCAGCGCCAAGATTTGTGTTGCAGTCATCTGAATTCCCACATGACCACTTTTTTTGTTCCCGACTGGTGCGAATCACAGGTTTATCGTTTCTATTAAACATGAACTAGATGGAGATTGTGACTAAAGTCAGTGTAATTTGCGCTAGCTCTTACAAACCAGGACGTCTGGTCATCATACCCTATAGATCCGGAACGGGAAGGGATATAAGGGGTGTTCACACGGCACATATTTGCACCGATGCATTTTGTTGCGATATATCTTACACCGGTGTAAGTTTTGTGGAGCGTTCACAAATCACAAACCTGCTTACTCGAGAGAAGCGTGTTAGCACCGGTGCAGCCCCACTGGTGTTCACACGGCAGTTTTTGCGACCGTGCTATACGATAGTAATAATGCGGAAATGAAATACGCGCATGCGTGAAAATGTACTTCCTTTTCCCGGTTGTCATGGCATCACCAAGTGCCAGGAAAACAACGTGGATGAAGACACCAGTGTTGCCAGATACTGCTGACGTTTTCCAGCCCAAAATATGTTCAAATCCGCCAAAATGCACTTAAAACCGCCCAATCTGGCAACACTGGAAGATGCGCAGTTCTTTTGTTGATATTCGCCATTTTGAAAGCGCAAAATACCAGGATGCAAATTATGCAATGCCCGTATGTAATCAACTCTCCTCATGTGTAGCGAGTCGACCCCTGTAGCGTTCAGACGGCCCATTTTATATCGGTGCTGCCCCGCAAACTAGCATTTACTCCGGAGTAAATTTCTTAAACCACCTCCTGAGCAGGGTTAGATTTGCACCGGTTTAAGCAGCTTTCAGGGGCGACACCGGTATAACTTTGTACCGTGTGAACGCTCTACCGGGGCAGCCCCGGTGCTACACCGGAGTAAAATGCCGCTTTTCCCACTACAAACGCGGCTGAGCCGTGTCGAGCTGAGCGGGGCTGTTGGAGTTGCATTTCGACTACAACCGCGCTGAACCGTGCTGGCTGGAAGTGGGTGGACACATTGGGTGGAGTTAGCGAAAGTGGGTGGACGTCACGTGATGTCGTTAGGCGGCGCAAACAGTGACATCAGTGATCTTTTAAGCGGTAGTCTCACGACCCGGATAGTAAACAATAAACATGGAGGACATGGAGTCGTTAGTGTTGCTGGTCTTGGTGCTGTGGCTTGTTGTCACCGACAACGCCAACAGATACTGGCAAGAGCGTATAGATGAGGCGAGGCGCATAAGGCTTCAGAAATTCTCGTAATTCGTAATTCTTCTCCTTCCGGGTTTACGGTGTTTACAGATCCCAGCGCGCTCGCGGGGCGTGTGTGGGCATGTGAGGACACTCCTCCTCACCAATCAGTGCACAGGGGAGTGTCTGCTCACGCCCCCAGCCTCACTCTGCTTGCTTTGGCTCGCTTCAGCCCCACTCCAAAACGGTGCGAGTTTTAGGGGCTAAGCAGGGCTGAAGCGAGCGGAGTTGTGCTGTTTTTTGGTAGTCAAAACGCGAGCCGTGTCGGGCTGAAGTGAGCTGAAAAAGGGTAGTGGAAAAGGGCCAAAAGTTGCCGTGTGAACACCCCTATAGAGTGATGGTTAGTGAGGGAAAAGTTGCGCCCTGCCGCCCTGAACAGGTTTAAAAAAAGGCCGTTTTTCATGGCTCATTCCAGATCAGCGATCCAGATCTGCACCAAAAGTCATAGCAATGTGATTCAGCCCAGAGGCGGCGTTTATGAAATTTGGTTGAGGGAGAAACGGCGTCCTAAAAAAGCCCTGAGGAGGATGAGAAGAAAGTAGAAGAGTCCTCAGGGAGAATAAGAGTTTGCGCTGGTACAAATTAAGTACTTTTCTAACGTCTATGGAAAGAGTCTCCAGTGTCTGCGCTTGGTCACAGGAAACTTTCCGCCAGTTGGCAAGGGAACCACTTGCAATGACGATAACAGGAACAATGACCCACTGTCAACTCTGAAAGCGCTCAACTTTGCCGTAGTAACGGTAACGCCGCTTTGACTGCGCCACTGAGAATTTTCCTCCAGCAGCTCAGCACGGAGCGTTCGAGTCTGTTCCTGGCGTCGTGCGCGTGTTTAGGAAAGATAAGCCGCTATATATAACGAGTCATCAGGCTGGCACGGCACGGCGCGCGCGAACAGATCTGTAGGATGTGAGAGAGCGTGAGTGAAAATTATGCAGAGCAGCATTAAACGTTTCGTCCGGATCCCGAGGGATCGAGCCGCGCTGCGTGCGCGTCGAGATGGCCTCAATCACAGGGACTCCAGGGAGGAAATCCTTTATTTGGCACACGCCTGCTGTCAGTGCAGCGGTCTTTAACTTGGACTCGATAGTTTTTTCCACGAGTTCGTTTTTGAGTTATTGTTTAGCCGTGCTGCGTTTTCCTGCCCTTGAAAAGGCGACCATGTCTGTCCGGCTTTGAACGACACAATACGGTGCAGCTAGAGGAAGAAAACATCTCCCCAGAGAGCTTTAATCCACTGATGAATCTGCACTTGTTTTATTTCCCATGAAAAGGGACAAACCTCCAACACCGAGGGCCGCGACCAATTAAAAAGTGACCCCTGGAGTTGATGGCTTCCTTTCTGCAGCGTCTGAAAAGCCGATGGGGGGGAAAGGAGGGGGAAATCCAGTGCATCCTGAAGCCTCGGCAGTCGCAAAGCCCTCTTCTTACCCTCTCTCTCCCTCACACAGTGTCCTCAAGAAAATCTCCTCTTCTCAGAATTATCCAGATCTCAGAGGATTATTATCTATAATATCTAAGTCATCGTAGCATGTGGCGTTTTTTTCTCCGCTCATAACTCTTGAGTAGCTCGCTTTTGAAATCTGTTCCAGTTGTCATGTAGTAACGATTTTATCAACGAGGCATTTCATAGACCTTCAGACTGGAAAAGCAGCAGCTCACCTTTGAGTAAGAAGCTCTTTTAAAGCAGCTGTGTGTGGTTTAATAGACGTGCAAACCAAGCTCTGGTCTCGACACGATTCACTTTGGTGCTCGGGCTCAACCGATGACCAGAGCTGATATTCAGTGATTGTCAGAATCGCCACTTAAACATGTTTCCTTGCTGATTGAAAGTTTTTTTTTTTGTGTGTATGTGTGGATATGACGCAACCATGACGGGGATGGGGGCAGTTCTTCTGTCGTTTGACGTAATGTCCCACCTAGAGTGTTATTGGCTTGCTTGAAATGTCAATGAAGCATCGGTATACATTTGGCAGCCCCCCCCCCCAAGGGTACTTTATGGGGGGGCTCGAATATATGTTTGTATGTATGCATGCATGCAACCAGCTGGGCGGTCTGGCTGGTGAAATACCATGACCGAGGTCTTGAAAGTACTGAGCGAGGCCCTCCATTACGACCTTAAGCTGGTAAATAATATATAGATTTTTTTCTTTACCAAATTCTAACAGAAAACGAGAGCGTCCGAAAGGGAAAACCGAGCCGAGCCGCCATTTTGAATCCTCATTCACGGCTGTAATGCAAATGGCTTCCTCCTCGGTATACAAGTGCACTTCCATGGCAGGAAAAAAACTACATTTTGCCGCCTATGTCGTCCCCTATTTATACAAATAGGAGTCATTCAGGATTCAGCCATGTTTTTGCTCGGCGTTAGCAACAGTTAGAGGTTTTTAGCTTTCTCCCGAAATGTTTTCTTTTATTTCTTCTTCCTCAGGGGAGTAAAACTCGCTTTCGCTGTGAACACTGTCGTTATCGCTATCCATGCTGGGAAATTAATGCTGCTATTCTCCTGAGAAATGAACAAGCGAGTTGCCAGAGGTCCGTATCCGGGGTCCGTAACCGCTTGCCAGCCAGCCAGAGCGCGAGATTTGATGGAAACCGGACCGCGAAAAAAAAAAATAAGACGACGTTGAACAAAATATGATTTGTTCGAGGCGAGCAAGCAATTATTTGCCAAGGCCGACACTAACAAAACAGAACTCAATAATTTATTCAAATTCTGGCTTTTCTTGAAATACTGATTGATTAATAAACTTTATTAGACACAGGGTTTCAAAAGCTGACACTTATTTACATGAAAGCTGTGCATAACAAAAATATAAATTAATGGCAAATATATGGATAGAAATGTATATTAAACCCTGTAGCGATTTTTATATAGCCATTATCAAGTTCGTGTGATGAAGGGGTTTATTTATTTTGTTACTTTCAATTAAAGAAGTCAGCTGGTCAGTTTAGGGAAATGAGCCATGTGTCGAGTCAAAAGTGTGAAGTAACTGGGCATGAGCAGGCCGTTATCTGCGGTTCACTCACTCAGCCGATCAAAACGGCGTACAAATAATTTGAACGAACGTTATTTTCACAAGTTGAGTAAGAATTGAATTCTTGTATGTTTTCAGAGGAAAAAACATGAATGTTTGAGCTAAATATCAGTCATCGGTGTCCTTGATTACTCGTATAGATTAGTATCGGTATCGAATGGGTCATGTGATGTGATGTAAAATGGTTCCACCAGTGATTTAAGGAATGTATCGTGTGGCGTCAAAAATTAAATAAAAAAAGGCATTGAGAGTCAGTTCATGGTATATCCAGGATATACCATGAGCTGATGTCACAATTTCAAGCTATGCGGCCGACTCAAGCGTGTGTAGATCTAGGTATCGTGATCATGCTGAGCGAGGCAGGTGCATTGCACGTCGATGTAAGCAACAAACATGGCTGCCTCCAGGGAGTTTATTCTGAGATTCCGTCTTGACACTTTTTTTTTTTTTTTTTTGGATGAGGGCTATAACGCTAATATACCATGCACCGAGAGGCGCTCCGGGAATTATGGCTTCTCTGAAGTGACTCCGTGAGACGCGAGTGAGTCACCGCAGAGAAGTGGAGCTTTAGTGCATGGTATTTTTCATTCAAAAGGAAAGATTTGAAATCTGCCCATCATTGAACATCACGATGCAGCATTCGATGCTCCCAGTCCGCTATAAGCCATGGCCTAAAGCAGGCCTATTCAAATAGCAGCCCGGGGGTGAAATTGGCCCGATTTGAAATTTAATCTGGCCCGCGGCAGATTTTTTAAAAACAAAACAGAAAACACATCTACGTATCTGCCGCGGTGCACAGTTTTCTCTACCACTCTGGCACAGACCAGAATACAGGTCGTCTCCATGGTGACAAACACTCATTCTCACGATGTGACACTCCATGCAGCTACAGCAGTGGCAACATGGCACTGTCCAAGCAACATCGCAAAGTTGACAGAGAAAACCGTAAATTTCAAAGCGAATGGACTGAAAAGTACTTATTGACTTTGCCAACTACGGCAAGCGATAGACCTGTGTGTTTACTGTGCAACGAATCCGTAGCTGTGGCCAAAGAGTACAACGTGAAGAGACGTTTTACAACAAAACGTGCTTGATTTTCTGAGCAATACCGAGAGGGCTCCGAGGACAGACGAAGGAGAATAGACAGACTGGTAACTTCTTTTGAACAAAGTCAGCGTGCAATGGAGCACTTGCATGTGACGTCACAGCCGATCCAGATTGTGACAGACGCCATCTTGTCGGTCAAACGCCATATTTCCGCCTTCTACTTCTACCTTTTCTGGAAAACCCTACTATATACAATTCTACTACAACGGCTGCGGCTACAAGCTCTCCCTACCTGTGCACGGTTTTTGTTTTTGTGTGTTTTTGCGTGTTGTTCGTCTGTACCGGACTTCAATATCCACTACAACCGTATGGACTTCCTGGACATTGGTTTCCAGCAGAAAATGACGGTTTGTAGCGATTTCCATCGCATGCACAACATTCCGGATGAGATGGCGAGACCAGCAGGGTCTCCGTGGATTGTTATCGGAAGCAAAGCGAAGGAGGCGGCGTCGGGAGAGGAAGCAAAAGCGAGGCTGCAGGCAGAGCCGGCCTGTTGACTAAGCTCAGAAAACAGCCATTCAAACCTCCACTGCCAAGCCTCTACCTCTCCAACGCCAGATCCATGTAAACAAGACGGACGATTTGGAATTACAATTGGAATTACCTTATTCTATTCTATAATCGGCTGGTCAGTGCTATACTAGATACTTAAGTGACTTACCCATCCAATGAGGATTCTTGTTTACAAGATGCCACATCTGAGTCGCTGACAAATCCTGAATTTCTGTAAAGATAACTGTCCAGAGATTTATAAGCACGCAGTGCTTCACCACTGAACAGCGAGGGAAAGTTAATGAGGTAATTATACACGTCCGGGTATTCCGCTGGCAGTTCAAAATCCGGTCGTGAAAACTCCGTCCGGAAAGCCATAAGGGTCACTAATCTGTAGATCGTTTATTTTAGACATATATCTAGTTATCTGTTCATTAGAAAAATGAGCCGTGTAGTCCGTCGGTTGAAATTGATCCATTCTGTACACGAGTGCAGCAGTATTCAGCGGTGTTTTTGACCGACAAGATGGCGGCTGTGTACTTTCCGGTCACGTGACTGCAAGATCTCTATAGGTGGCTTTTGCACAGAACAAGAGAGCGCTTTTATTGCATCTCTACGAGTGGCATGGATACTGACAAAAGACCTTTCAGCGAGTCGGAGACTATTAAAGACTGCATGCTGGCGGTTGTTGGCAATGATTGTTGACTAAAAAATGAGACAACGTGTCCTCATGTATTAAAAAAAAAAGTACCATTTTTCATTATATTTCATAATAAAGGAGAAGAATAATGTGCCTTATTTCATATATTATGTACTTTAGTATAATATATTCTATGGCATATTCACACCTACGTTGTTTGGTCTGGACTAAACGAACCAAATTTCCCTTGGTCCGGACCTTTTGGGTTGGTCTGAATACAAACCACCGAACTCTGGTCCGGACCAAACAAGCGGACCGAGACCGAGCTGCAAGGTCGGACTCGGTCCGGACCAAAGGAACCCTGGTGCGGATCTTTCGGAGGTGTGAAAGCAGACCGGACCTAATCCGACAGTTTTGCTTTTTTGTACCTCGGGAGCTTCCGTCGTTTGTCGAGCATTATGGGAAACAGAGTCTTGACACTCCACCGCAAAGTGCAAACACTGTTTCGGTTGTCAAGGGAACCTTACAACAGTTGTTCAGTCATTCAGACCAGCGGCAGGCTAGACTACAGAGTACAAAAAATGAGTAGGGGGCAAACGTGGGCCGAGGAAGAAACGCGCACCCTTGTGGATATATGGGCAGATGTCCACATATCTGAGCTTTTGGAGAGAACACACAAAAATGCCGACGTGTTTGCTGTATTCAGTGAGAAAATGAAGAAGGGGTTCACGCGCTCCCCAGAACAATGTCGGCTAAAAGTGAAGAAACTCCGTCAGACCTACATTAAAATCAGGGACATTCTTTCAAAAAGTGGCGGTACTAGCGACTTGCGTGAAGAGCCAGAACTGTCACAACATGTGCGCTCATCAGCGCTGTCCTCCGTAGCCGCCTTGCCCTTTGTCGTCGTCGTTGATAAATTACTTGTACAACAGCATAGTAATCGCACAATTGTGAAAACAGTAAAAACTGGAAAAAACATATAGCTTTGATGACATTAAAAAGAATAACAGCACGGAAAGCCTCCATGACTACTTTTGAACTTAAAGTGCCATTCCACCATTGGATGTATTCTTTGGCTTAAAATAAAATATATTTTATGACAGCATGACTAGACAGAGAAATCTTTTAGCTTCAAAATGATATATCAAACATAATTTTTTGACAACGACAAGTATATCAATTTTGCGACCAAAGTCACCTACCCTTTTAATTTCCGCGCGGTAGTGAAACGTGATGTCATCGGCAGGTTCCCCTTCTTGTGTACCACGTGTTGGTCTATTTTTAGACCAGGAAACCCCCAAAGTGAGAGAGTCATTTCTCCTCGTATATGGGGGCCAAAAAAATTGCGAAAAATTGAGTTAATCTTTCAGTTAGCTAGATTTATTGGTATTATTTTTATCGCGTTCTATCCGCCATTGCTGATAATCTGTGCCACGTCACACGTCACGTGGTACACAAGAAGGGGAACCTGCCGATATGTTTGATATATCATTTTGAAGCTAAAAGATTTCTCTGTCTAGTCATGTCGTCATAAAATATATTGTATTTTATGCCAAAGAATACATCCAATGGTGGAATGGCACTTTTTAACGCTTCGTGCGCGTGTCGTCTCTGACCAATAGCTGAACGACCTCAGGGCGCGTGGCTTTGTTGACAGATTTTGGTCCGCTTATTAAAATGTACAGTGTGAAAGCGAACCGCACCAAAATGAAGAAAACCATTTGGTTCGGACCAAAGCAAGTGAACTATCGAGCTATCCTGGTCTGAATACACCCTTAATTGCCTTTAGCTGATCTCAATTTTGTCAATTGTCTGTCCGGCCCTCACAGATTTTGTAATTTTCTAGTTTGGCCCTCCCTGCAAATGTATCTGAATAGCCCTGGCCTAAAGGAGCATCTTTTCGGACCGGGAGGTTGCCGGTTCGAGTCCCTGGACCAACCGGAATGGCTGAAGCGCCCTTGAGCGAGGTCACGCCGGATAAGATCGTCTGCTAACTGCTTTTAATTCTTGAGGATCCGGTCCATTCGATGCCACCGAATCTGCTCCGTTACGATTTAATTTCTTCAGGAAACGATCACACGTTTTCGGATTAAAGGCAATCGATACGAGTTCCCAGCCAACAATAATGTCGATAAGGACCGTTTTATGTTTGAGTTACAGCCAAATCACTTTGCTGGCCTGTTTAAATTATTTATGCATCAGTTTAACCACGCAAGTTATTTTCTCCACATCGATTTCCGGCGGACGGATCTTTCCACGGGACGTTTTTTCTCCTCTCCAGACATTTAACCTGGCTAGAACTGGTTCAGCTTTAGAAGGAAATTGTTTTCCTGAAGTCCTCTGTTCAGGAGAGAGAGAGATGGAACCCTCGAGCCAGATTTTGCTTATTTCATGCACATTTTTCATCCTGTTCTTTACGAGTTCAATTCTTCGGCGAGGAGAAAAGTAGTGTTTGTGAAGTAAATCCACTAAATATAGACGACGACTTGATCAGCGGTCTTTACAGGTTGTGTTCTAGGAAGCTCCTAATGAGCTTATTTTTGGCGTTTTCATAGCACCAGGCTGCGGGTTGTTTTTTTTTTTTTTTTTTTAAAGGCGTTTAGAAGCTTTGGAGCTACGGATGTCGATGTCAGGACACCAGGTTTCAAGGCTAGCTGCTTCTCTTGGTGTGAGAGAGGGAGAGAGAGATGTGCATCATAATAGATGTAAAAGCAAACGGAGAACATCATCGTGAGTTTCTTTCCAGGCCGAAGCTAGGAGTAAAGCTTTGATAATGATTAGAAATAAAACCTTCCAACCCTTGTGCTGCTCTCACCAAACGCTGGTGCTTTTTTTTTTTCCCCCCCTTGCAAGTTAGATTCATGAACCAGTAACAGAGATGATCATCTGCAGCCCACGTCAGTCATGAAACGTTTGATGAAGCGAGTAAAGACAGCGAAGCGCGTCTCTCGGTTCGAGTTGCGTTTTTATGCCTCGAGCAAACTGGCATGTCAGAAATGTGATGTTCTTCAAACAGACCCGAACTCGGCTTTCAAAGGGCAGAAAAGTGCTCGAGTTGGAACGAAACCAAAAATCCATGCAACTCCGATGACCACGGTCCAGACGGAAGCGAGATCCTCGTTAACGACAACACGGCGCTTAGGTTGGAAATGAATCGAGTTTCCAAGTGAAGCCGCTCGGATTTTCCTCGTGATCAGGACTCGGCAGGGGTTTAAAGTTTATTCCCAATCGTCACCAATTCGTTTAATACAACATAAGGTTCTCACAAGTCGTCAGTTATGACAGTTTTTATTTAAAAACGTCTTAAGGAGGGAAGAAAAGAACCCTTTTTTTTTCCTCTCCCCTTTTCAACTGCTCACATATATCTTTTATCCACTATACACACGTATTAAATTAAATGTACAATAGAAAAGGAAAGCAAAGGAGTGAAAAGCCCGGTGTGAAGCACAGCGGGGTCGGGCGAAGCGGGACGGCTCTGAAGCGGCAGGGAGAATTTCAGCGCCGTGATGAACAGGGCGAGCGTTACAAGAGCGAGAGAGTAAATGGACGCACGACACGGCCGACTGCAGTCCCTCGAGGAGCTGCGATCGCTAAATCAGGACGTGTGTGTGTGTGTGATTAGGTAGGTCTGCATCTCTATACTCGGAGATGCAGCTGTGTGGGTGGTGGCGCTTTTCTCTTTTTTTGGTCTGTAAACATGCTGACTTCACCGTTCAGGGAAATCAGAATGGAAGGGATCATGGGGAGCCACATGTGGAATTGTGTGGCTCATCAGCAGGAGACTCTCTCTCTCTCTCTCTCTCTCTCTCCAGGGCTTTAACAGAAGGATGTGCTGCATTGGCTCCCCCCCAATATTGACATCCTTTAATTTAAAGCTTTACAGTGAAAGGACCTGTTTTTAGGCCTTCAGAGGATATTTCACTCCTTTATTCCTTCCTTTCTTTCTTAACTCGTTTATTTCTTTCATTCATTTGACTGTTCACTTCCTTTTTATTGGTGCTTTCATGCTTTTGTTCATTCGCTGTCTTTTGGTTTGTTGTTTTTGCCTTAGTTCTTGGTCCTTTTTCTTTCTCCATCTCTTCCTCCCTCTCTCACTGCATGTGCACTCCCCCGTCTCTCTCTCCTGTCTCTTCCCATCTTTCTCTTCCTCCCTCTCTCACTGCATGTGCACTTCCCTGTCTCTCTCTCTCCTGTCTCTTCCCATCTTTCTCTTCCTCCTTCTCACTGCATACACTCGCGCGTCTTTTTTCTCTCCCGTCTCTCCCCATTTCTTTCTCCCTCTCACTACATGCATCTCTCTCTCCTGTCTCTCCCATCTTTCTTTCTCCCTCACTGCATACACTCTCGCCTGTCTTTTTCTCTCTCCTCTCCCCATCTTTCTTTCTCCCTCACTGCATACACTCTCGCCTGTCTTTTTCTCTCTCCTCTCCCCATCTTTCTTTCTCCCTCACTGCATACACTCTCGCCTGTCTTTTTCTCTCTCCTCTCCCCATCTTTCTTTCTCCCTCACTGCATACACTCTCGCCTGTCTTTCTCTCTCCTCTCCCATCTTTCTCTTTCTCCCTCACTGCATACACTCTCTCCTGTCTTTCTCTCTCTCCTCTCCCATCTTTCTCTTTCTCCCTCACTGCATACACTCTCTCCTGTCTTTCTCTCTCTCCTCTCCCATCTTTCTCTTTCTCCCTCACTGCATACACTCTCTCCTGTCTTTCTCTCTCCTCTCCCATCTTTCTCTTTCTCCCTCACTGCATACACTCTCTCCTGTCTTTCTCTCTCTCCTCTCCCATCTTTCTCTTTCTCCCTCACTGCATACACTCTCTCCTGTCTTTCTCTCTCCTCTCCCATCTTTCTTTCTCCCTCACTGCATACACTCTCCTCTTTTTCTCTCTCCTCTCCCATCTTTCTCTTTCTCCCTCACTGCATACACTCTCTCCTGTCTTTCTCTCTCTCCTCTCCCATCTTTCTTTCTCCCTCACTGCATACACTCTCTCCTGTCTTTTTCTCTCTCTCCTCTCCCATCTTTCTTTCTCCCTCACTGCATACACTCTCTCCTGTCTTTCTCTCTCTCCTCTCCCATCTTTCTCTTCCTCTCACTGCATACACTCTCTCCTGTCTTTCTCTCTCCTCTCCCATCTTTCTCTTTCTCCCTCACTGCATACACTCTCCTCTTTTTCTCTCTCCTCTCCCATCTTTCTCTTTCTCCCTCACTGCATACACTCTCTCCTGTCTTTCTCTCTCTCCTCTCCCATCTTTCTTTCTCCCTCACTGCATACACTCTCTCCTGTCTTTCTCTCTCTCTCCTCTCCCATCTTTCTTTCTCCCTCACTGCATACACACTCTCCTGTCTTTCTCTCTCTCCTCTCCCATCTTTCTCCCTCACTGCATACACTCTCTCCTGTCTTTCTCTCTCTCCTCTCCCATCTTTCTCTTCCTCACTGCATACACTCTCTCCTGTCTTTCTCTCTCTCTCCTCTCCCATCTTTCTTTCTCCCTCACTGCATACACACTCTCCTGTCTTTCTCTCTCTCCTCTCCCATCTTTCTCCCTCACTGCATACACTCTCTCCTGTCTTTCTCTCTCTCCTCTCCCATCTTTCTTTCTCCCTCACTGCATACACTCTCTCCTGTCTTTCTCTCTCTCTCCTCTCCCATCTTTCTTTCTCCCTCACTGCATACACTCTCTCCTGTCTTTTTCTCTCTCTCCTCTCCCATCTTTCTCCCTCACTGCATACACTCTCTCCTGTCTTTCTCTCTCTCCTCTCCCATCTTTCTCTTCCTCACTGCATACACTCTCCCATCTTTCTCCCTCTCACTGCATACACACTCCTGTCTTTTTTCTCTCTCCTCTCCCATCTTTCTCCCTCTCACTGCATACACTCTCCCGTCTTTCTTTCTCCCTCTCACTGCATACACACTCTCCTGTCTTTTTCTCTCTCCTGTCTCTCCCCATCTTTCTCTTCCTCCCTCTCACTACATACACTCTCTCCTGTCTTTCTCTCCTGTCTCTCCCCATCTTTCTCCCTCTCGTTGCATACACTCTCTCCTGTCTTTCTCTCTCTCCTGTCTCTCCATCTTTCTCTTTCTCCCTCTCGTTGCATACACTCTCTCCTGTCTTTCTCTCTCTCCTGTCTCTCCCCATCTTTCTCTTCCTCTCTCTCACTACATACATCCTCTCTCCTGTCTCTCCCATCTTTCTCCCTCACTGCATGTGTGCTGTCCCATCTTTTTTCCCCTCTTTCGTTCCCCTGTCTTTCTTTCTGTCCCATCTTTTCCTCCCTCACTGCATGCACACTGTCTCCCATCTTTTTTCTCTCTTCCATTTCTTCCTCCCTCTCACTGCATGCAGTGTCCCATCTTTTTTTCCTCTCCTGTTTATTCCTTCCCCTCACTGCATGCACACTTTCTCCCATCTCTTCCTCCCTCTCACTGTGCGCTTGCGCACACACACACACACACTCTCTCTCTCTCTCTCTCTCTCTCTCTCTCTCTCTCTCTCTCTCTCTCTGTGTGTGTGTGTGCGGGTTGTGTTCCTGACTGAAGGCGTCGGAGTGAGCGTGAGCACCGTTCGGTGCGTCTCATCGCTGTGGTGGGTAATTACTCTCCCTCACTCCACAAAGCCTGCGATTCCTTTTCTATTTTAAGTGTAGCCAAAAATACCTCTCCTATAACGAGCATTGCTTCAGAAGAATATGTAAACATGCTGCCAGAGGCGCGCTCAGTCCGCCGTGATGGATGGCGATCAGGTTCGGCTGCTTTATAACTTGTGGAGCGCTGCGCCTGTCTCCTGTTCCTCTCACGCTTCTACCGCAGGCCTTAGGGCGTCTGAACTCCCCCCCACCTCCCCCGCCCTCAGCTTCACAGTGGAGCACGGATCTGATCTTCCCTGCGTCGCTGTCCTGGGTTCTTCAACCCGATGCTAATGCGCATCCTCTGTGTGCTGCATACCAATGTGCCGTCCTCTTTCCCCCACCCTTCCATTCCATTCCCTTCTCGTGTTGGTTTAGAGGAGAGACTGCAGATTTCTCTCTCTCTCTCAGGAGCCTCGTACACTCTTCTCTCCTCCTGTCATTCATGACTGCCTCCCTGCCACACCTTGTCAGTAACATGCTCAAGATTGTCAGATAAAGAGCTTCTTTGCGGCTGCCTCTCTGAAATACTGCATCAGGAGTTGTCAGTCAAAGCAATAATAAAATAAAAAAACGGAAACGAGAGCTCGTTGTTTGAAAGTGGAGGGCGTTTGGGTGTCCAGAGTGCTGCAGCTGAGTGCCCAAGTCCTTAATTGGTTCAATCTTCAAGCTGTCACGTGTGATTATGGTCTTTGCTAAGCCTGAGGGGGAAAATGATTTTGTATAATTTTTTTTTTTCCCCCTCCAGACTTGTTTCACGGTGTTTGTGTGTGGGTTTTTAATTCCCTTCACATCCTTTCTCTCCTTCTTTCATTTTCACTTGCCGGAGGATTTATTTTCCTCTACCATATTGTGAACGATCTCTCGAGTCATTTATACAATACGCAATGGGTAAAGCAGCAGCGGACGGTCACAGTGTACGTCATTTGACAATCTGGAGCATTTGTATCCGAGCCGTCTTTTCTTTTTAAGCTCGTTAAGAATGTGCATACACAATAACGGTAAACGTCTAACACTTTTATTTAATCCCTGCTCTACGTCGCAGTCGACGGAGCAAAGGTAACGCATCGGACATTAGCCTTTTCACACACAGTGCTAAGCTTTTCACATTTTGGAAGATGGGGTTCAAACAAACAAACCTAAAGAAGGTCGTAAACTGTTTAACTGTTTGTTTGGGATGAAATGAAATCTTGGCTAGATCAAACAAATAAACATGTCATTTATTTTTGACGAAGTAACCATTTGATTTGATGAAATCCTTCATTAGACTTGAGCTAAATGTGATGTGGTACAATTTTACAGTGCTCTTCCTCCATTAAAAAAAAACAAAACCAAAAAACACACAAGTAAAAATGCTCTTGAACCCAACCATTAATTACCAGTTTTTTTTTATAACCTTTTATGTTTTTAAAAGTGATAAGTGAGATCTATAATGTGGTCTAACGTGCACCATAAACATCTTTTCCCCTCTCTTTTGTCAGATTTGTTTCTGTGCATCATATGCAACAGGACTTCTTACCACATTATACAATTGAAACATTTATCAGAATAAGAATGCAGTTTCATACATAGTATGGGTTTTTTTTTTTTCTTCTTTCCTTCCACCCCTTCTCTGCCTGGACCTCAAAGTTCCAGATGATTTTGGCTTTGTTTCTCGCTCATCTTTTCCGCGCTGCTGGATAATTGACTGACTAATAACGCAATGACGAACCTCACAATCTGAGTGATTGCCCCAGCTTGATATGAACCTTGCTTTCATACTATAAAAATAAACTTGAGCTTCTTTATACATCTCGTTTCAACTCTGTCCTCGTGACCTTCTGGTTCTCAATGATTTCTTCCCCCCCCAAACCAGTATAAAGAATCAATGCTCATTATTTTCTTTTTGTTTACAAGCTGAAAAAGTTCCCGAAACAAACCCTGTATCTTTTCGAAATGGTTGAAATGGCAAAACCCATAAACTGCAGCAATAAATAGTGTTTATACTTCGCACTCTTTGTAAGGCAGCTGCTGACACTTGCACTGCCCGTAGCCGTTAATGATCACTAGTGCACCTTCCTCGTGTGTCGGCTCGTACTCGTTATAGGGCACCTGCGTGGCCAGGTCTGCCATCGGCTGCCTCTGTTGGGTCCTCATCTGTCGCCGGTTCTGAATAGCCGAGCAGTGGCGGATCCGCCGGAGAGTGGGAGGGCAGCACTTCCGTGAGATGTACACTACAAAAATGATGAGAAAGAAGGAAAACAAAAGGGCCATGGTACCTATGATGACTCTCTGGGTTAGTAGGGTGCTGTCTATGCCGTAGTCCTCGGTAACAACGTTCCCGTTCACCGTCGCCGCAGCCATGGTAGTCTGTGGGGTTTGAGCGGTGGTGGTGGTAGTGGTGACGACGGTAAAGCTCCCAAAATCCTCAGGGTAAAAGTCCTGCGTTGGTGTCTGCATATTCCCAAAAAAGGAGCTCGTGAACTGTTGGGGTAACGTGGCCTCGATCGTGGTGCTAGTCAGTACCACAGGTGCCGAGAGGTTTTGACAAAGTTGGAATCCGTGAACGGCGTCGAGTATTTCCTCGCCCTGCGTGTACTCAGGGCTGTGGCATAAGATGGGATGTTCCCACCGACCCTTAAACTTACTCAGCCAACTGGCCAAGTTACAAATCTTTTTTGTACATTCCCAAAGGTTGCTGGACAACCCGATAGCGTTGAGAGATTTCCACATATTCATGGTTTGGCCATCAAGGCTGGTCAACTTGTTCTCATCCAGCAGCAGGACCTTAAGGTTCGGTAAAGTTTCAAACACTTCGGGGGTTAGAGCGCGTATCTCGTTCCCGGTTAGATCCAGTTTTTCCAGAGTGGTCCACTCCCACTCCATGGTACATGTCAAATTGTTAATCTTGTTCCACTGCAGATAGAGGAACTGGAGGGCGACAAGACGCGGGAAGTGCGCCAGATTGATCTTGGTCAAGTGGTTGTGTTCCAAATGGAGCTCCCGTAGCTTTATTAGCCCAGCGAATCCATTCCGAGCCAAACTCCGAAGCCGGTTGTTGCTTAAACCAAGGTACTCCAGGCTCCGACAGTCCCAGAAGGCCCTGACAGGTGTGGTCCGTAGGAAGTTGGACCTCAGGTGGAGGATCTGGAGCTTGCGAAGCCCGTGAAAGAGCTCGGGCTCCAGCGCGGTCATCTGGTTGAAGGAAAGATCCAGGATTTGGAGGTTGATGAGGTGGATGAAGGTTGTGTTGGGCAGCTTGGTGATGCGGTTGGAGCTCAAGTTCAGGTCCTTGAGCTTGTAGAGCCCCTGGAAGGCATCCTCATGCACGTTGAATATTTGGTTGTGGTCCAAGTGGAGCCAGGTTAGCTGGGTGAAGCCGAAGAACTGGTCGGGGTTGAGCTCGTTGATGCTGTTGTGCCGGAGCGAGAGTCCCAGGGCTCCTCTGTCCACGCCGTCTGGGGGCGTCAGGAGTCCCTGCGTGTCGCAGTAAAACTGCAGGTCCTCGCAGCGGCATTTCTGAGGGCAGGCTGTGCACGATGTGAGGGGCAGGCACAGTAGCATGCTGATCACACAAAGTGCCGCTGGTGCTCGTCCCACCAATGGCCACCTTGAATGGAAACCTGCATGGGTTTAAAGATAAGAAAATAAACCCAGGGAGGCAAATCTGATCTCTGCAGTGCATGGAATGATATTTTTTCTATTGGTCTTTCAATCTGCTTACTGCGCGTGGTAGCAATGGATCTTTTTGGGGGTGGCAATGCAGGGTTACGTAGTTTTAGAAAATGACTTTCAACTTGTGTTAACTGGCTTATATTCGAGATTTATTTTTAGTAAATTCGAATGAGAAGTATTCGCATCAGTTGGAAGGCTTTGAGCGTTCACATGAGCGAGTGAATACCAAGCACGGTCCATATTACTCATCTCAATTTTTCTATTCGATGCATCTTTTCCTCTTTATTTATACTCAGACTTGGAACATTATTTCACACTTTTTTTTTTTTTTTTTTGGCTATCCCACCCCCACCCCCGGTGCTGTACCCTGCACTACGGCAAATAATCTGCATTAAACCAAATCAAGACTTTGTATGATGGAAATGGGAAGCATGGCAGAAGACGACGACATTTTAAGTACATGGATGTTTCTGGATAGTGAGCGAAGCCCCCCTCCTTCGCTCTCGCTTCTACACCCCCCACCCCCCCAAAATTGCTTTTCATTCCATTTCCTATTCAGGTCCACACTCCGTGAATAAAAGCGCTAACTTACCCATTCTTTTGTGAACATCGACGGTGGCATTCAACTGTCTTTCTCGGTCAATCCCTGGAACAGCCAAATAGATGGGAAATCCAAAGGGAAGAAAGCCTTTTGAGTAAATATGAAACTGATGAAGGTCTTCTCAACTAAAGCAATGCCAAGCCCTCTCATGTGAAACAAATTCACAAGATCCATGTTGCAGGATTTTTGTCCGTTTTATTTTATTCTTGGTCGTAATTCCCTTGTGGATTTCTTTTTTTTTTTTAAATATTTTTAAATCCGGTTCTCAAATTAAGAAAGGTCCGGCATTCTTGTTGCTTCCAGGAATCCTTAATCTTTTTCAAATTGATTTGTATCCAAAGCGACCCCCGCGAACAGTATCCCCCCCCACCCCCTCCACAGGCTTTTTTTTTTTTGCCCCCCCTTCTTTCCACCGCAATGTCGTCAGCTCAGTTGCTTAATTAAAGAGCAAATACTCCGCTTTCTTTTTTTAATGGCCGAGGGTCCTTCCGTCGTAACTTGTTGATGGTAGGCAGAGCCAGCACCTTGTCTGGGCTGCGTTGTGTTCGGAGAGATGCAGGGAGACTGGAGACGAGAGCAGCAGAGCCTTTATTCTGCGCTTTTGTTGCAGCCTCTCACTGCTACAGAGTGGTGGCAGACTGGCATCGATCATCACTGCTGTTTCTCTCTCTCTCTCTCTCTCGCTCGCACACACACACACGCTTGCTTGTTTCCGTCTTCCACTCGCTCTTCCTTGCACATTCATGTCGTGCTTGTGTATTTGATTCATCTTTTTCTTCCCTTTTTTTTTGGTCCCCTTCCACCTCTCTGGGGTCGCCAGAATATTGATCTCTCAAGCTGATTTTGTGGGAAACAAAACTAAATATCTCCCCAGTGCATCTTTTTCTTCACGGAGTTGACCATTTTCTCTTATGTAAAATATATTGATGAGCAAATTGATGCCTGTCCTTTGGTGATGCTGAGCCTGTGTGTTTAATTTGGTGAGGCAGATGGTCGTGTGTGTGTATACACTTGCAATTTGTTGGCCTTCACCCACTTGCTCTGTCTTTTTTTTTTTTCTCCCCTTTCCCTCCCCCCTCTCTCTCTTTCTGCTTTTGATAAAGCCGTCCTGTACTTCACGTGTTACTGCAGTGATTGCAACGAGACCGACCAGACTAAATAGACCGTTCCGACTAACCGACGACTCCTGAGAGCTGCATGCGGCTTTCCCCTCAGCCTTTTATTCTCCCTCTTGTGTTTCTCATTTAATACGAGTTCACTGAAGTGGAGCATTGAGGTCACTGTTTAGACTTGGGAAGAATGCAGTCCTTTCAGCTACAGCCTAGTTTTGGGGCTTGACAAAGCCTCGTCATCCCCCTCTTGTGCCTTTTTATCCATTTTTATTATTCAATGTGTGCATATGAGAGAGAGAGAGAGAGAGAGAGAGCATGAAAGCATGACACAATCAACATATGTGCCTTAATGCATCGGCCAGCAGAGCCTCTTCTCTTTTCTTTTCTCTTCTGTATCCATGATTCATTTTGTCGTCGCATCCCGGACTAAAATACAGATTACGAAAGTGCAGCTGCACTTTGACTGGAGACCATGTACACAAATAAGCTTTGCTGCATGTCGAGCATGCCCCCCCCCCCCCCCTTCTCTCCTTTCCCTTACTTTGTGCGTCTTTGTTCAGCATATCATCCACATATTGTACTCTGTCGGAAGCAGGGATTTGCGTAGGTGCTTGAATACCTAATTAATTTGTAAGAAAATGTAAAAAGCCATGCCTGGAAATCTTTTAATGTACCTTCATATACATTTTTCAATGAGCGTATTGACTGCGATTAAAGCTCTCGAATCTTGAAGATACAGATGTGTGTTTGGATCTCGAGACCAAGTGCTTTTTACGGCCAGATACAAATCTAGCCGGACAAAAGAGAGATGACGCCTTTCCACTGATGTTTAATATACAGAGATGTCCCAAATCTCCAAATTAGAATGATCTCAGTCGCGAATCTTAGCAGGTTATAGCGGATATGTGACCGCATGAAATTTGACCGACGCTAGAGCAGAGCTGTAATTTTGAGCTGCCAAAACACAAGCTTGAATCACAGAAGTGTGCTTGATTTATGCTTTATAACTAGATTTTTCTTTTTATAACCCTGCTCTAAGGGGGGGGGGGAAGACACCGCGAGTTGGCCTAGTGGTTAGCGTGTCCGCCTCTCGATCAGGAGATCATGAGTTCTACCAAAGACCATCATAAAAATGGTACCTACTGCCATCTGGCAAGGCACGCTGCAATACAGATGCGAGTGGGGAGTCAAACTCTCACGGTTACCAGAGGACCCGCCCCCCACTGCAACCCTAGCTATGAGAGGCCGAGGGCTACGGAAACGGAGATCGGCGCCGCCCTATGCACCACATGGCGTGGGAAGGACTTTGACTCGGGGGGGGGGGGGGGGGGAGATACGGTACTGGTTTACCGCTGTCTGTCTAAAACCCCTTTTCTCCTCAGCAACCACAAATCATAGCCACTTGGTACCAAACTCCAGCTTGGGGTTCTAAACCGTGTATACTGGTGTGGGTTTTTTTTTTTTTTAATTCCTTTCATGAAAATGCACAATATACTAAGGCTGGGTATCACCAGATACCTCACGATACGATACTATGGTGATATTTTGCCCACAATAACGATAATATCACGGTACAGCGATTCTGCGATAATCGATATATTGCAAGAAATTTCAACCACATCACGATATCTGTGTCACTGAAGAAAATCAGAATTTATTGACCACTGTAAAATTACATTTCACATACATAACTACACACTCTTGCCAGACATATATTTGTCTCTATTCCACTGCTGGCAAAACCAAGAGTTGCTTCACTACAACATACAGAAAATTCCCATTTCTGTGCTAGTATTCTCAACTTTTCTGTAAGCATGGACACATCGGTGCTGCTTAACAAGCAGAATCAAATTGTTTTATGAAAACTTAAAACTTGCACTGCAGACTGCGCATACATTTCAGTGCTAACACTAATATCAATTTTGTTCTTTGTAAACTTGAGAACGTATACCGGAGAACATTTAACTTGTGCTTATTTTGCAGGAACAACACACTGTCTGGAACACATTGAAAAGTGCAGTGGGCATCTTGGTCTCCTACTGCGCATGCGCAGAACACATGAATTAGCAAGTTCTCATACAGACCGGTTTATTATTCAAAACAAGGCATTACAAATGATTTGACTCGGCCAAAGACTCGACCAATACGCACAAAACATTAAAAATCGGCAAATGCGTGAAATACTCACCGATTTTCTATCAGCCCAGCTGATCGGTAGAACAAAACTACTGTTGAATTTTCCTACCGTCCTGGATTTCGCGCATGCGCAGTAGGCTTGGTAGGACAAATCCAAGAGGTAGGATAACTTTACAGAACACCGGCTCACTTTTTTTTTTTCTTCTCCTTTCCTTTGGAATCCAAAGTGCCTCCAAACATCTGCCTTAAAGTTCGGTGGCATCTCTAGGTTTATGTTAACAGCCATGCTTGCTTGTTTTTTGTTTTTTTTTTTCCCCTCACTGCAACCGCCGGGGGAAAAAAGAGAAGACGAAGAGTGCCTTGCAGTGAGGGAGTGGCACAGCGACACCTCGCGGAGCGGAGGTGCGGAAGTCGTACTGGATTTACAACCCGTCTGAAACATGATTTATTATTTGAAAAACTATCGATATTCAAATTTTGAGTATCGATATTGAATCAGAAGACAAAGTATCACGATATATCGCCGTATCGATATTTTTGCACACCCCTACAATATACGGTATTGAATTAGAACGTAATTCAAGATACATGGATCAGAGTGACTCTCTTCATGATTGGAAAGGAGCAGCAAGAAGAATATAATTCTTATTTTTGTCTGCCCTTTAGTAAAACATAATCACTGCAAAAACCCGGCTTACAAAAACAAGAAAAAAAAGTAATAAAATGAGGAATATTTTACTTAAAATAAGCAAAATTATCTGCCAACAGAACAAGAAAATTTGACTTGGCAAGATTTTTAAAAACAAGTAAATATATCTAGCTTTAGGAACCCCACAGATGTCTTAAAACCTAGTGTAAGCAAGTAGATTTGTACTACTCACTTTAACATGCTAGATACTTTGTCCCCCAACCAACAGTTTGACTATTTCATCTGGGCGTATTGGTGTGCTCTGTTCAAGTAAGTGTTTATACCAACCGAGACCGCCAAATAAATCAAAACAACAAACCAATCCATTTTGTAGCCTATTTTTGTTGCCAGATTGACAATACAACAATTCATTTCATTTAGTTATCTGTTTTGTGTTGAGGGATTAAAAGAAAGGATAATATGCTTGAAATAAGAAATTCTGACTTTGACAAACTTGTCGTCATGGTTAATATGACACCGATGAAATTATGGTAATTCTCATTTTAAGACAGACCTTGCTCATAACAGTAATAAAATCTCAATAACAAGTTATAATACCTTATTAAGATAATTGAGGGGAAAAATGCTTAAAGTGAGTGAAATACTCTTACACAAAACCTGCCTGGAAAGGAGAATTATCTTGGCAGACAAATACCAAGCATATTTTGTCTTGATTTTAGATATTTAATCTTGGTTAGATTTTCCTTTTTGCAGTGTAGATGGTCTGTAAATTCCAATTACCTACACCGCATATCAGCTGCATATGCCAACAACTTTTAAAAGAAAAATGACCAATAAAAACAAATTTATAAGCTCAAAAGAATAAAAATGATCATCTACATTCGATGCCAACAACATGAAACAAAAAAAAACCCATAAAAATACAATTTTATGAGCTCATAACAAATAAAATGAACATCCAGTTAAACTTCATGTGCGTTTTGTCTCTATACATTTTTTTTTTTTAAACTGAAATACCTGTGCAACACTTTTTAAATCATTCTGTTGAATTCCAAAGTTTTACGCCAACAACAGTGGTGCGAGCAACTTGATGCTTATAATCGAATACAGAAGTGAGCAGTAGCTCGTAGTTGATCATGTTTTTTGTCTGTTTTAACTCTTAAAATGTTTGTAGGAGGAATCTCGTAAAAGAATGATTTAGTTAACGTGTCCATCTATCTAGCTATCTCTTTGTCCATTCTTTTCGATTTGGAGACGTGTGTCCCCTATGGACAAGCTCTTTGATCATGCTTAACTGTGTGAAAACATCAGCTAAGTAAGTGTGAGGAGTCTAGTGCCTGCCCAATTAAGAAAGAGAGGATCGATATGGAAGTAACGGCTCATGATTTGGCCCGCGGAGGCACTTGTGCAATCGGTTATTGGATCGCTGACTGGTGCTTTCTTCCCCAAAGATCTCTTGTTGGACGTGAGGTCACAATGGATTCTGACCTCAGTCTTGGGTCGAACGTGAGGTTTTGGTGACTCGGCCTTTAGCCGTTTACCAAAAGTCCTAACACCCGTAATAGTCCGCTCCAGTCGCTCGGTCCCATTCCTCCTCGTGCTGAGAGAGGTCACTAAAATGCCTGAAAGAAATTGGAGCACCTCTCTTTGTGCCCATCTGCCATGTTCCTGCTCTGTCTCATCGTTCTGTCCCTTATGAAGCTCGTTAGAGGACGGCACGTCTCTCTTAATCGACTCAGCCGGATGGAGAACTGACTGGCAGGCGTATACTTTACCTTGCTACAGGGAATTGGAAAGAGATTCGGAAAATGAACAGCTTTTCCTCCAAGGACGGGCTTTGGAGTCCGATGTGCTTAAATACAGTAAGAAAGAAGGTTTGGTTAATAGCAAGGTCTAATAAATAAGTGTCCTTTTTGTGTACCAACTATTCAAATTGTGTAAAAATTAGAAGAAATTATAAACTCGTTTTACGGTTTTTATTTTTCCAAACTGCAAAGTGAAGGGGGGGGGGGGAACATGGACAAGCTAACATTTTAATTTATAATTTCTGTACAACAGTAAACTGTATGTTCAGTATTATAGATTTAGCCAACTAATGTCCATGTTGATTTGCTCTGAAGCAGTGTCGTGGTCAAGTCACTCACTTAACCTCGAGTCCTCAGTGTTCCAGTCAAAGTCGTTAAAAAAAAAAATTGAGTCGAGTCCACTATTGGTCTGCGTTGAGTCTGAGAACAAGACTCCAACTGCACCATGTGACAGTGGTTGTTTCAGCACCATGAAGATTAGCTTGTTCCTGAACATGGCGTATGAACAGGTGAACGTGTTTCTCTTTATCAGGGAGTGCGAAGTATTCTGTCAGAGATGGTTGGGAGACGGATGTAAGTGCAGAAGGTGTGTTTTTATTAATACAAGTGAAAACGGTAAACAATCCAGAATGGCAGGTAAAATCATAAAACGGTGAAGCAGATGATGGGTCGAGCGAGGAACAAACAGGCTATTGTACACTGCAGAATCAAACTCGAGAAACAGGAAATTGGGGAAGCCAAATAAGAATCAGTAATGTCTCATCAATGCAACTCAATACTTCGCAAAGAGTTTTTTCACAGTTTTTATATCGGCACGCTGATTGCGCTTTAATCCTGTGCAGGTGCGAGTCGTTTATGGCACTTGGCAAGTGTGCTATGGAGCGCTCCTGAGAGTCTATCTCATGCACGCACCAAGGCATGCAGGTGTGACACTCCTTGCATGAAATTAGTACAAAATTAATGTAGGTGTAAATACCTTATGCCAAATTATGTTTACCAGCTGGGAGGTCCGTATCGTGAAATACCGTGACCGAGGTCTTGAAAGTACTGAGCGAGGCCCTCTGGGCCGAGGTCAGTATTCAAGGCCGAGGTCACGGTATTTCACCATACGGACCGACCTTAAGCTGGTAAATAATATATTTATTTTTCTCTTTACCAAATTCTAACAGAAAACGAGAGCTCCCGAAAGGGAAACCCGAGCCGAGCTGCCATTTTGAATCCTCATTCACGGCTGTAATGCAAATGGCTTCCTCCTCGGTATACAAGTGCACTTCCATGGCAGGAACAAAAAAAAACTACGTTTTGCCACCTATGTAGTCCCCTATTTATACAAAATTGAGTCATTCAGGATTCAGCCATGTTTTTGCTCGACGTTGGCAGGTTACAGGTTTTTAGCTTTCTCCTGAAATGTTTTCTTTTATTTCTTCTTCCTCAGGGTAGTAAAACTCGCTTTCGCTGTGAACACTGTCGTTATCGCTATCCATGCTGTAAAATTAATGCTATTCTCCTGAGAAATGCTGGCAAAAATTTATAAGATTTTTGATAAACTTGTAAGTAAGTCTTATTAAAAAAAAGGTAAATATTGACAAATTCTACTGTTTGTTGTGAACAAGTGAGTCGCCAGAAGTCCGTAACTGGGGTCCGTACTGTAGGATATGGGCCCGCTTGTCAGCCAATCATAGCGCAAGATTTGATGGAAACCGCACCGCGAAAAAAATACGGCATATGACAAAAAATAAAGAGAAAATCCTAGTCATCGTCTCAGTTTGAGTCCGAATGCAGTTAATGCACGAGTCCATGCTTAAGTCCGAGTCGAGTCACGGGTCCTTAAAATCAGGGCACAAGTCAGACTCTAGTCTGAGTCCTGGACTCAAGTACAACGAGCCTGTCTGAAGTAAACACTACTACAAATATGCTTAAACGCTGTGATTTGAAATGGCGTCACACCTGAAACGAAGATTACTACGAGTGGAAGTACGACGCATCTTAATAAATGCAAGTTTATTGATTCTTCTAGAAATTTTAATTGAATAAACAAAAATGCCTGACCTGAGGACTTTGACTGGGGCTCTGTAGTAGAAATAGAGCTCCAAAGGCGGCTAAACTGACCGGTTTCCATGGCCTTCGAAAGCTGCACAAGAGCTCTTTGTCATTATAATAGCGTGGTTGTGTAACTGTATGAAGTATAATGAACAATTATTCCATGAAATCGAGTCATGTATATGAGCTGATGGCTATGAGCCATGTACAATGAGATTGAGTGGAATAACGGTTTTATTCTATCCACATTCACTGGATTTTGAGAAACTGAGCATTTTTTAAAATATTTTTGCAAATTCAATAAATAAAAACGTCAACAGATTTTAATGCTTGAAGATGAAGAATGTAAACAAACTGGCGAAATGACCGGAGCAATTTGTGGAAAATGATATTTTTGGAAAATTGGAGAGGAAAAAAGTCACGTTCTTACTGTAAAATACTTTCATTCCTCTTTTTTTTTTTTTTTTGTATTTTTGAGGTTTTATTTTCAAGTTATTTCATCCTCGTTTGGTTCACCGAAGCGCTCCGCCGTTTTCTTTTTCTCTCATGGTATACGAGCTGATATCCTAGTAGTAGAGTAGCCAATCGGAGCACGCGATTGCTGATATCCAGTGAGTGTGGATAGAATGTGTGTTTAGTCGTAATGTAGAGTTGTTGGATTTCACAAGTGCAGATCTCGCAGGCTCGCCACTAAAGAAAAGGTGATCATATGACCATTGACTGTACGGGTTGTGCAGATCGGGACGTCTGGGGTTCGAACAGCGCAACCATGTTTTATATAATTAATAAAATGCTCAGTTCTACAATGTGAATCGCGTGTCCGTGATGCGAATCGCATTTTTACATCGTGGCCTCTTGCTTACGATACTCGTTTCAGACCCTTCCTGTTTCTGCGTGGATATAAATCCCGAGTTAACGTGTTTATAACTCCGTTAGACAGATGAAGGGGAAATTTGTGCGGGAGACTGCAGTATTTTTGAGATGGTGTTTGATCAGGCTGCTGATCGGAAATGAATCCAAAAGGTTGTTTGATCACTTTTTTTATTTTTCCTGCTTCAAGTAGAATGTTTAAAGGTCTACTCGGGCTGCCTTTACAGTAATCTTTACCGATGATCCGTTTATCAGATTGTGATGTCTTAGTTTTGGCCTGTGGATTATCTCACCTCTCCAGCGCTCGTGTATAAAAGTAAAGAAGGAGCCGATGCTCAGTAACAACTTTTCCTTTTTCTGTCCCCTCTCTCTCTCTCAGGCTGGACGTAAGGAGAGAAGCGACGCTCTGAACACGGCCATCGACCGGATGACGAAGAAGACCCGAGACCTGCGCAGACAGGTTTCACGCTTTCTTTTCTTCCCTCAATCCAGTCATGTTTTATACCTTAGTTCTGATTGGTCAGTATGGAATCAATTTTGTGCCAAAATGTTCATACAGTACTTTTGAAATATATCAAACAAAAACGACAAATCAAAATACAAAAAAGTCAATTTTTTTTTTAGACTGGCAAACAAATTATTCGTAGCCTAGTAAACTAGATCCAGCCGCCTAGTGGCCAAAAATATTTTTGCCTACGAGTGGGTCTAGCCTCGCACCATATAAACAAAAACACCCCGGGCATCAAATCGTGCCCGCCAATCACAACGCAAGGTTTTTGTTTGGATTCTTTGGGCGGGCTTTTGCAGGAGTGACGACAAGGCTGCGCGACGCTGGAGAAAGCACAACAGGAAAGATGGCTACGGCTAGTGAACAGCGCGCGTTTGACTCCGCTTTGGAATCAGTTTTAGAAGAATTAGACTTGGAGTTTTGGTTGAAACATGAGCAGGAAGAGGCTCTCCGCTCATTCCTTTTCAAGAAGGACGTTTTCGCTGTTTTGCCGACCGGCTATGGCGAAAGTCTGATCTACCAGCTGGCTCCGCTCGTAGCCAAAAGGATGGGGCTAGTTTGTGCAGTACGAAGAATTAATAAACAGCTTTGAAACATTACTTTTTGATTGTTTCTTATTTTCCCGTTATTTTAAATTTAAGGGAAATTATTTCACCAAACACCACTAAATAAAAACTCTCAAAAACAGTTTAAGCAAACCCTTGAAAAACTGTGTATGTGGTACAGACTCCAAACTTGTGCTCATTATCTCCAAACTTCTTAATATCTAGAGCCTGTTTATTAATTAATACGCATTTTGAAAAATTATTTATTTCAAGGCCTCCCCCACTGCTTTCTGTCGCTCTGACTACGTCACAGTCACTGTTGCGCTGATTGGTCGGAGCGTTGGCCTATACGCACAGAGACAGTTTGAAAGACAGCGGGTTGTTCCTCTCACCCGCTTCAGAAATGTCTATGGATCGAGGCCAGACTAAATATTCACATTTAGTCTGGCTTGCCAGGCTAAATTATTCGTGTAATCGTGCAAAATATCAGTCTATTACCTCTTGAGAAACCTTTTATTTTTGTTCTGCGTCTTTCTCAGTTTTGTTTGACGTAATTTATTTTGGTTGCGATTCCAGCTTTCTCGTTTGCGCTCCCTGACTTTTTGCTTGCAGTTTTGGCACAAACTTCACGTGTGGGTGGGCTGTCCAGGAACGCATTCCCATTGGCTAACTTGTGTTTGACTGACAGCTACGCTCAGCCATTCCCTACTCGGATTCTGGCGGACTGTTTGAGTGACCGATCCATTGACGGTAAACAAGGATCGAGTGGACTTCAGTGGCGACTATGATGTTGAATTAATTCAGCAAAGTGTAGGTGCGGGACAAATGTGTTGTATGTGTTGCAGTAGTGCACATTATGCAGGCGCGTTTAACGTTATCAAGACAGCTATTATATTGGGTAGTGGAGCTAAGGCTACATCCACACGACAACGGCAACGAGATGTTATTTAAAAAAATATCGCGTCCAAATGGGCAGCGATCAGTAAAATATCAGGTCCATATGGCAACGCAACGCTTGCTGAAAACGATGCAATACACATGCCACACCTCTAGGGGCGCTGTAAGACGGTCCCTTCGGAGACACCAGAACAATAGAAGTAAGGACGCATGCGCATAAACTATTATGCGCGAGACTTCATATTAGCCACAAAGTCAGAAAAATCTGTTCGTAAAATTACGTTATAATGACCAAATACAATGAAAAGTATTTTTCCAGTCTCACCTGTGAAAGGTAATCCCATGTGATCTCGTTTGGACGGCAAACCTGTTGGTACAGTTAAACGCAGCGCATGAATGAGGCATCTTTATTCTCCACTTTGACCCATCCAATATGGCGGCAAGGATGACGTATGATTCTACGCGGAAGGCGGCGTCTTTAATGGTCCGGAATAAATTGAATGCTACACGTTGATGGATTAATTTGTTCTACGCCCTTTTTGAGGAATGTATTGTAGGACTTAAACCAACATCTGAAGAGGTGAGATCGCTCCTTTTTTTTCCCTATTTTTGCTGGCGGGATTGACTCTTCCCTAAGGGCTATTCTCTCTCTCTCTCTCTCTCTCTCTCTCTCTGCACCATTACACAATAAATATTCACAGTGAAAATATTTTGTAAGCGCGTTTCATGAACCAAGTTATAGGATTTGTTGACAACTCGCATCGAGTTCGTTACACTTCTACCCGGCGTGAAGCACTCAGTCATGTGGTTGTGACGTCATCGTAAACAAATCCGTTCTACTCATCCAGACGACTTAGCAACGGCAACGTTGCCAGATCTTTCCACTCTGGAACCCGTTCTCAAAAGATTGCGTTTTGGGCACCCAAAACGCCGGTGCCGTGTGGACGCCAGGCCGAAACGGTGAACAATTGTATCGGAGTCACCTGAATCCGTTGCCGTGTGGACAGGGCCTAAGGCTAACATTTGACTTGCCATGAAACACCTGCATAATGTGCACTACTGCAACACACACAACACATTTGTCTTGCACTTACACTTTGTTGAATTAATTAAATATCATAGTCGCCACTGAAGTCCACTCGATCCTTGTTTACCGTCAATGGATCGGTCACTCGTCAAACAGTCCGCCAGAATCCGAGTAGGGAATGGCTGAGCGTAGCTGTCAGTCAAACACAAGTTAGCCAATGGGAATGCATTCCTGGACAGCCCACCCACACGTGAAGTTTGTGCCAAAACTGCAAGCAAAAAGTCAGGGAGCGCAAACGAGAAAGCTGGAATCGCAACCAAAATAAATTACGCCAAACAAAACTGAGAAAGACGCGAAACAAAAAATAAAAGGTTTCTGAAGAGTAACAGACTGATATTTTGCACGATTACACGAATAATTTGTTTGCCAGTCTAAAAAAATTGACTCTTTTTTTTGGTATTTTTTGTTTGATATTTCAAAAGTATTGTATGAACATTTTGGCACAAAATTGATTCCATAGGTCAGAAGGTGTATTTTCATTTTTATAACCAGAAATCACAAGGAATAAAGCAACTATTAATAGGAAAATGAAGAATTCTGGGGCGGTAACTAAACATAACCACGCAACCTTGATTATTTTCCTGTAGTAGCACTCCTGTAACATTTTTAGTCTTTACATATTTTGATGTGTTTTATTGAGCTTGCTAGTTTTTTTTTTTTTTTTTTTTTGTTCGTTTGTTTTATAGCTGAGGAAGGCCGTGATGGACCACGTCTCGGACTCCTTTTTGGAGACCAACGTTCCCCTGCTGGTCCTCATCGAAGCGGCTAAAAACGGAAACGAGAAGGAGGTGAAGGACTACGCCCAGGTTTTCCGCGAGCACGCGAACAAGCTGATCGAGGTAGGAACGATCTCCTTCACCGAGACGCGCTCAAACCTCCAGGTGCCCTTTAAAGCAAATGATTTTGTGCTGTGATTTAAACAGTCGCAGTCGGGCTCCAAAGCCTGCTGCTTCTTCCTGGAGGAACTGAAATGAGGAGTCACTTTGGCTCAGACACCTGTTCGTCCTCTGTTTATGGAGCAGGGTTATTTATTTTCTCTTCTCTGCAGGGGGAGGGCTTTAAGGATCCGTCTCTTGGAAGTGTGCTATTCGAGAGAGAATTTTCTTTTAAGCGGAGGACAGAAGAAAAATGAGCCCGGATTTTAAAAAAAAGTATCCAAATTGCAGTCTGTTGTAATTTCCGGAAGCTTATTGCTGCCACACCAGGAAGAATAATAATTTAAAAAAAAAAATCATCAGTGTTGTGAAAAGTTTTAGCAAGATATTTTTCACGTTATAGTGTGAAGATTTGGCTTCACGTTATTACATGGCAAAGATGGCTTTGCTTTATTGCGTAATAACGTTTGAATCTGTGGTGTGTGTGTGTGTGGGAATAAACTGGGCAGTATGGCTCATTTACGTGATTTTAATCATTGTTTCATGCTTGGGTTGAACTGCGGTGAAGCTGGAAAGGGGCTTGTCGTACTCGAGGCTGACTCGGACTCGTGCATTAACTGCATTCAGACTCGTAAACTGGAGACGAGGACTCGGATTTTTTTTTTTTTGGTAAAATGCCACAATAATTTGGCCCAAGATATTTATATTCATATCTACATGAATTTTTATACTAATGTCGTGCAAGAGAATACACGTTCACCTGTTCATACATCATGTTCAGGAACAAACTAACGTTAACGGCGCTAAAACACCTGAAGAGACGCCCCAGGATTGTCCGCTTTGCCGATACAGACTTCTCGTGCAGTGGGGGGAAAAAATGCACTGCTGTGTGTTCCATATGTAGAAGAACTATCGAGGAGACGACGGGGACAACCTCGAACTTCACTCGTCATTTGGCGAGACTCCACACAGAGAAGGAAGTGACGTGCTATGTTCATTGCTCTGTTGATAGTGGGCGGGGCTTGGTGAGCGATGACCTAGCTAGTGTTAACCCTCTGTCCTGTTGATAATGGGCGGGGCTTGGTGAGCGATGACCTAGCTAGTGTTAACCCTCTGCCCTGTTGATAGTGGGCGGGGCTTGGTGAGCGATGACCTAGCTAGTGTTAACCCTCTGCCCTGTTGATAGTGGGCGGGGCTTGGTGAGCGATGACCTAGCTAGTGTTAACCCTCTGCCCTGTTGATAAGGGGCGGAGCTTGGTGAGCGATGACCTAGCTAGTGTTAACCTTCTGCCCTGTTGATAGTGGGCGGGGCTTGGTGAGCAATGATCTAGCTAGTGTTAACCCTCTGCCCTGTTGATAGTGGACAGGGCTTGGTGAGCAATGACCTAGCTAGTGTTAACTCTCTGCCCTGTTGATAGTGGGCGGGGCTTGGTGAGCGATGACCTAGCTAGTGTTAACCCTCTGCCCTGTTGATAGTGGGCGGGGCTTGGTGAGCGATGACCTAGCTAGTGTTAACCCTCTGCCCTGTTGATAAGGGGCGGGGCTTGGTGAGCGATGACCTAGCTAGTGTTAACCTTCTGCCCTGTTGATAGTGGGCGGGGCTTGGTGAGCAATGATCTAGCTAGTGTTAACCCTCTGCCCTGTTGATAGTGGGCGGAGCTTGGTGAGCGATGACCTAGCTAGTGTTGATAGTGGGCAGGGCTTGGTGAGCGATGACCTAGCTAGTGTTAACCCTCTGCCCTGTTGATAGTGGGCAGGGCTTGGTGAGCGATGACCTAGCTAGTGTTAACCCTCTGCCCTGTTGATAGTGGGCGGGGCTTGGTGAGCGATGACCTAGCTAGTGTTAACCCTCTGCCCTGTTGATAGTGGGCGGAGCTTGGTGAGCGATGACCTAGCTAGTGTTGATAGTGGGCAGGGCTTGGTGAGCGATGACCTAGCTAGTGTTAACCCTCTGCCCTGTTGATAGTGGGCGGGGCTTGGTGAGCGATGACCTAGCTAGTGTTAACCCTCTGCCCTGTTGATAGTGGGCGGGGCTTGGTGAGCGATGATCTAGCTAGTGTTAACCCTCTGCCTTGTTGATAATGGGCGGGGCTTGGTGAGCGATGACCTAGCTGGTGTTAACCCTCTGCCCTGTTGATAGTGGGCGGAGCTTGGTGAGCAATGACCTAGCTAGTGTTAACCCTCTGCCCTGTTGATAGTGGGCGGGGCTTGGGGAGCGATGACCTAGCTTGTGTTAACCCTCTGCCCTGTTGATAGTGGGCGGAGCTTGGTGAGCAATGACCTAGCTAGTGTTAACCCTCTGCCCTGTTAGTGGGCGAGGCTTGGTGAGCGATGACCTAGCTAGTGTTAACCCTCTGCCCTGTTGATAGTGGGCGGAGCTTGGTGAGCGACGAACTAGCTAGTGTTAACCCTCTGTCCTGTTGATAGTGGGCGGGGCTTGGTGAGCAACGACCTAGCTAGTGTTAACCCTCTGCCCTGTTGATAATGGGCGGGGTTTGGTGAGCAACGACCTAGCTAGTGTTAACCCTCTGCCCTGTTGATAATGGGCGGGGTTTGGTGAGCAACGACCTAGCTAGTGTTAACCCTCTGCCCTGTTGATAGTGGGCGGGCGCAGTCGAGCAATAACATTAGTCCAACACAGTAGCAGAGACGCTTTCACATAAAGGCAGCGACCGCCACCGTCGCATGGTGCGGGTGGGGTCATGTTCTCGGACTCGAGGTTTAGTGACACTGGTTGGAAATGTATTCACAGGTTCAAACTTCCCAGATCACGAACTCCTTCAGCAAAACGTTGTTAAAACACAATAGACCCCTCTTTCCTACTGTACCACGCTAAGCTACAACCTGACGTTAATCAAAATGACTCGTTCTCTGAGCCGGACTAATCACACTGGTGTTTGTGTGAGCCGGCTGTGAAACGGAGTGCACGGGGACCGTCTAAAAAAAACAAAAGCAGGACTGAAAAGAGATTTGATAATTTGACCTTTATTCACTGTACCAGAATCCCTCCACACATCACCGGTGTGGTATCACTAAGAGAGGACTGTTGATGTGTGAGGTAAAATCGATCTCTTCGTCATTTCAGTGTTTCCCTTTCATGTTCATGAAGCTCCGCCCCTCGTGTCTTATGACTGACAGGATGCGTATCCAAACATAACCGGGCATTCTGGACACGAAGCACACTTTTTCCAAATGGTTTCAGGTTCTTTGTAGAAGGAATAAATTAGTTTGAGACACAACAATTGCGGTAAAATATATACGAATTGGCGGCAATTTTCACTGAATTGATTTTCGCGTATTTTACCGCAGTTGTTGTCTCCAACTAGTCGCAGGCTGTCGCAGCCCAGTCAGATACACTCGCACTTCCTGTCTCACGGAAACCGGCTTGAGAAGGGTTCGCGACGCATTTGAGAATTTTTGTCGCACGAATTTTTTGAACACGTTCAAAACTTCAGCGACCAAGGAGCGAGGAAATTGAGACGCCCCGCGAATGTTTCAAGACGCTTTTGAAATTCTCTCGCGCATGACGTTCGCAAGTTGTCGCAGCCCAGTGAGAGACTACCCTTAAGCCTAGGTCATAACCAGCCGTACGTGCTCCTACAGCCGGTCTACGTGCAAGAAACGCGCGGAGGGCGCGCGTGTGACGTGCTGATTTTCGAGCCGTAGACCGGCCGCAGAGGTTCTTTGTCATGTCAAACAAACTCTACGGGCGCTTACGTTTTTTTTTTTTTTCAGGTTGCAAGACAAACTTACGGCCAACGTGCGTCTTTCTCCACGAACAAAAAAAAAAAAACGCAGCGATTTGGGAAACGCCAAAAAATCGTACGTCCGGTTGTGACCTAGGCTTTAGAAATGACTCCGGTTAGCAAACGAGTGAATTTCTGGTCACCACCGAAACTGTTAGCGAGACAAATAATAAAGGTTTCTGTTTAGCTCTGTCGAAATGCAAATCGTATTTGGGATTGCTTTTGATTCGGTGACTTAAATCGCAGCTGATTTTTGAGCGTGTGCTCATGACTCCTAATCAGAGGTCGTTCACATGGAGAAAACATTTCTTCGAGAGCCGATAATTGCACCTAATTAATGCAGAGATGAATCAGAACAACATCGAAGCTCCATCACGAGTGCTCTTGTCCTAATAACCAGTGGTAGTTTCCCATCATGGCCACTCGATCCGTGTTTGTTTTGCGGCTTTATGATGCCGCCGAAGCGGATCCTGCAGGCCTGCAGTGCACCAACTGCACAAAACACCCCATTTGTATGGATAGTCACGAGCGCGAATCCAATTTTTAAGCCCCAGGCGGAGGAGCGAAATCTACCCTGTAGCCAAGGTTAAGTGGTGTCTCAAGGGAATTGTTGGTAGTCTCAACACTAGGACATCGAGTTTCTTATTGTGACACCGCAAACAAGAAATCCGAGCCCATGTGAGCAAAACCAGAGACTCCTTCCATCTGTGTGACGGCTTTTTCAGATCGCCTCTCTCTCTCTCTTATTGTGTACAAAATGATGTCCTGGAGCTGGAGGAGAGCATCATGCTGTCGGAAACAGGATAAATTTTATAAAGAGGGCAATACGGAGGACTCTCTAATCTGATCTCCGGGCATTTCATGGTCGTCTTCGTTTTGGATCAGTTTAAAAAAGAGTTTTCAGTGTTGATGTGGTTATTGTAGTCATCATGATGGTTTTTGTTGTAGTTTATGGCTTTTGGTGTTGGTGGTTCTGTTTGTCGCGGTTATTAGCTCGTGTGTCCATAAGGACGATGAGCTGTTGCCATGACGTGGCGTCCGTCGTCCACAATTCAGTTAAATCGTACAGGACTTGACATTAACTTTTAAACCCGCTTGCCCTGGGGGGTTAATTTCCCCCTGCCTCCTATTTTACAAGTACCACTTTTTTTTTTTTTTGAATAGTTGTGAATTGCAACATGAAATGAAGATCACACATTGAGTTGAAGTTTGGTTTTTGACTTGCTTTTTACTCGTAACGGACAATTTTATCCAAAACAGTTTTTCCTGCCCTAGTCCAGCGTTTCTCAACCTTTTTTCAGTCACAGCACCCCCCCATATAAAATATACGCAGTCACGCTGACCATACGCTGACCCCGGCAGTGACGTTGTGACATGGGAAAGGGGGCCGTGAGACAAATTTTGATGATAATGCATGAGGCGGCGATGATCTGCATTAGTGTAACTATCGTTTTTTGGAATTTTAATTCATTTTATTTATTTCAATGTTAGAATATATGACGGCACCCCTAACGAAGCCAGGGGTGCCGCGGCACCCCAGTTGAGAGGCTGCCTTAGTCGATTTATTTCCATTTCACACGCATGCAGCCGTTGGAAAGTTCAGCGTGTTTGTGTAGAACTCTCACGGACTGTAGGTTCATTACTCGATAATGTAGAAATCTATAACAGTTTGTATGAAGAAAATAGGGTGCCAAGACTTTTGAACAGTACTATGTTTGAGAAAAAAAATATTTTTTTTAAAATCCTCCATCTCTAGGTTTAAAAGGGAAAAAAAAATCCGTGCTGTCATGACAAACAGAATAGTGTTTGAGTTTAAAATTTAGTGTGTAGGTTATGGGTGTTTTTGTATAAAGACCTGGCAACCTGTAACTGAATCAGTGCAGCCAGCTGTCATGACGCAGCATTTTTTTTTTTTTTTTTTAATATGAAAATTTAAAAAAAATCTGTTCTTTCAGGATTTATCGCGCATGTCGCTCCTTGTTGAGTTTTTTATGCCCGAGTTGTTTGAAACCAATCTGGGTTTTCTGTGTCGAATAAGGAAGCGGCTTCACCTTTAAGAAAATCAGACGCTTTCATGAAGGTGCTAACTCGAATGCGAGCAGGAAAAAAAAAAAAAGATTCTTAAGCAAACTCTTGAAACTTTAAATACAATCGTGAATTTCTCTGGAGTTTTCAGGCTGAGCTCCTCTCCTCGTATTCTTTAACCGCTCATTTCCTCGTTCTTGAAGCATTTGCTTCTATTTGTTAACATTTTTCGTGATAGCGGGGAGACGGTGATGCCTGTTATCTGTTTCTCTGTCTGAAGAAGCAAAAATTAACCGTATTGAAGACAGGTTAAGCTGCTTGCGTGAAAAACAGTGTCTCTGACCCCAGCTGTAATTATTACGTGATGCGTGATGTCATGCACAAGGGATCTGTAAACAGTACGCGTACCATACTACACCAGCGGGGGGATATAAAATAACCTGCAGAGCAGTGAATGAAACCGAGACTTAAAAAAAAAAACAGCCAAGACATCACTGCGGATACGTAGTGAGGGACGCTTTTAGGAACTGAAATAAAAGATCAAAAAGCCTCATTTTTGTGGCGCTAGTTTGTGCTCGTTCCAACTTGCCCGGTTGGGGCATGTTGGGGACATATCCCACTTGTCCCGGGCAATCGGGCAGTCCTTAATGTTGTATCTCCTTTCTGATTTTGTTTGAAAGAACTTGTCACTCTGCTCAAAACTTGGTCACTATTTTGTCAAATTTTTTGCTAACGAGTTACTAATTGGGCCAAATGAACGAATTTCCCAGGCCTTTCACTAGAATTGTATCTCCTCCCTCGGTTCTGATCAATGTTTTGGGTCGGTCTTCCCTCGAGGAACAAAATTTGGTCGTTTGTTTGAGTTTCCTGTTCTAAGCAATTTGTTTACAACTTTTTTGTTGTTTATTTCCAGTTAAATCGTGTCTCCTCCCTCCCTCAGTTCTCAATGGATTTCAGTTCTGATTGTTTTATTTGAAAGAACTCGACCTTCTGCACAAAACCTGCTCGCTGTATTGTCAAATTCTTTGCGAACACATTTTCTTCCGACTAGAATTGCATCTCCTCACTCATTTCTCGTCCGATTCCGGTTCTGATCGATGCTTCGGGGAGCAAAATTGAGTCCTTTGTCGATGATCTTGTCGTGGAGGTTGGTCCTCTCTCACATCGTCACATTTCAGTTCTGTTTTGGTCGTCATGGTCGAGCTCCGACGTTCTGGCGTATTTGTTTGTAATCGAACAGCTGGATCTCGTTTCGATTGGATCGCGTTCTTCCAGGCCACACCCGTTTAACATTCTGTAGCTTGTGGTGATCTCGGTACACCCTTGCTCAGTGGGTGGAGCCGGTGATGTCGGTTAGCATCATAGATTTGTAAAAATGAGGGACGGTCTTTGTGACGTCGCTCATAGGATTTCTGAAGGGTTTGAACCGCGAAGGAGGAGGCGGCTACAGGTATCACCATCTTGGTAGCGCCTGACTCCGCCTAAGGCCTCGGTCACAACCGGACGTACGATTTATTTTTTTTTCTGGCGTTTCCCAAATCGCTGCGTTTTTTTGTTCGTGGAGAACGTAGTTGTGGTGACCATGAAGCAGTAAGATCACCGCGCACCCAACGTACAACCTGGAAGTCGAACGTGCGTACCACGCATGAAATCTGAGGCTGCTCGGACGTACGGCTGTCGCTTCATTCGTACAGTCAACGCACGTAGTTGTAAGACCAACGTCCTTCAAACGTGCACTAATCGTACTGACCGTGCGTTCCATGCAGGCTTCGTATGAAGGTTGCAAGAACTGCGCACGATCTGTACGTTGTGCGTACCAACGACGTTGGATTTTTACTAAGAAGATGCCAAAACAGCACCATAATTAGTATTTAGCAGGTCGATACTCACCAGTTGTGTGTAGTTCAGGAGCAATGCCCTGTCAATTTCCGTTTGTGGATGGCGTTGCCGTACAGGTCCAAAGTCTTGTCGTAGAAACAAGGGTGTTGGCACGGAAAAAATCGACCAACCTGTCCTCGTCTGCTACGCCGAAAGAGTACGACAAACTCCTGGCCTGCTGGCCACTGTCGTGGTCTTCATCCTCCTCCTCACTGCTCCTTGTCTCTCTCTCCTCCATCTCCGACACCTTTTCTATCCTCCTCTTCCCTTTTGCCTTCGGCATATTGAAGCGATGAAATGAAATTGGATTTTCTCTCCAAAGCCTACGTGTACAAATGGCCGTAGGCACCCCTGCAGCTTTATATACCCGAGTTTTCGTGCGATTGATGCCCTCTCGCCATACGGCCAATCCTCGGCCGGCTTACTCGACACGCATGGATGATGTACGAAATATCCGAACGTGCGTCGGCCCACTAATTACGTATGTGGGGCGCACGACACGCATACGGAGTCCGCAAGTGCGACGTATGGAAAAAAAATTTGACGTTTTGCCCAAACCTGACACCAGCAAATCGTACAAAAGACGCACGTCGGCCGTACGGAAGACACACGAGGCTGTAAGTTTGTCTTGCAACCTGGAAAAAAAGCGTAAGCGGCCGGTTGGACGTTTTAACACTGGGGACCGGTTGACTCGATTTGATTTTCCCAGGAGCCAGCCTCAAGTGTCCATTTGAGGAACTGCAGGTTTTAGCACCTGCTCCTCAGCTTTTTGAGAACTGAATGGAAAATACGTGGGGCGTCAAGCCGGGGCTACACACTCACCAGGCGCTCGAGTGTTTCTGCAAATCCAGCTTGCGATGCTCTGACTGCAGCCGGGTCGCTTACAGCAGCCCGAGTCCATGCACACCTAAAGCTGCGGCGTTACACTTCCTCTTCCCAGGGCTTTATCCGAATTCTGAGCTTTTCCGTCTCAACACGTTTTTCCCTTTTGTAGTCTTGGACGGGTCAGCCAAGATCAAATGGACCTTATAGGTTCCAAAATAACAAAAAACCCAAGGTTACCCAAAATGGTCAAAAGTGTGATGATATGGGCTTGAACATATTGGGGTCCCATACCTAAAATTTCACGTAGCATTCTCTTTCCGTTTTGAAAATATACCTCATTTTATACATGCCCCATTCTGCTAGGTTGTTGACGTTACGGACACTAGATTAAAAGATATAACGGGATAGATCCACTTAAAACACCTCAAAAGCAAATGTTGATGGGGCAATGAACTGTTATGCCATAAAGTGCCCTGTCGAATGTTACAATTGAGTAGAGTTACCTATATTTGCTGGGTCTTCTAGTTATGTGACACGTTATCAGGGACCCCGATATTAGACAGAGAAACAGAAAATTTCACAACACTTTATTAAAGCTCCAATTATTGGGCTCACAAAACATTTTATGCATAGTATCGGCTTATTATACTAGTTCCTTAATTAATTGACAGTTGGTTGTCCTTTCCATCAAAGATTACACAGCTTATATACTTGAACAATGTTACACATAACGTTACGGACACCACACAATGTGTCTTGGGTTATTCCCAAAGTCACAACATGGGACGTGTTTCAGAGAAATGTTTTTAGTACAATTAGTCATGACACACTGCATCTACTACACATTACATCTTAACGAATTATTAAAAAACAAGGGTGACTACTCGAACATTGCATCATGCAGCAGGGCGAAACCTACCGGGTAATACTAGTATATCAATATCAACACCACATGTTATACATACTTAAACACGCTTTTGGAAAATACTCGTAATTGTAATACCTCTCTAGAGAGGTCACTCATGTGAGCAGCCACCTCTTATGAAAGGCCACATTTGGCTGTCTCACGGATGCATTTGGACCTCTCGTGAACAACCACCTCATTTATAAGGCCACTTTTGGCCGGCAATGGAGCACTTGCATGTGACGTCACAGCCGATCCAGATTGTGACAGACGCCATCTTGTCGGTCAAACGCCATATTCCGCCTTCTACTTCTGGTTCTACTTCTGCTTTTACTTCTACCTTTTCTTCTGGAAAACCTTACTATATACAATTCTACTACAATGGCTGCGGCTACAAGCTCTCCCTACCTGTGCACGTTTTTTTTTTTGTGTGTATTTTTGCGTGTTTGTCTGTACCGGACTTCAATATCCACTACAACCGTATGGACTTACTGGACATTGGTTTCCAGCAGAAAATGACGGTTTGTAGCAATTTCCATCGCATGCACAACATTCCGGACGAGAAAAAAAAAAAAACATTCCGGACGAGATAGTGAGACCAGCGGGGTCTCCGTGGATTGTTATCGGAAGCAAAGTGAAGGAGGCGCGCCGGGAGCGGAAGCAAAAGCGAGGCTGCAGAGCCGGCCTGTTGACTAAGCTCAGAAAACAGCCACTCAAATCTCCACTGCTAAGCCTCTACCTCTCCAACGCCAGATCCATGTAAACAAGACGGACGAGCTGGAATTACCTTATTCTATTCTATAATCGGCTGGTCAGTGCTATACTCAATACTTAAGTGACTTACCCATCCAATGAGGATTCTTGTTTACAAGATGCCACATCTGAGTCGCTGACAAATCCTGAATTTCTGTAGAGATAACTGTCCAGAGATTTATAAGCATGCAGTGCTTCACCACTGAACAGCGAGGGAAAGTTAATGAGGTAATTATACACGTCCGGGTATTCCGCTGGCAGTTCAAAATCCGGTCGTGAAAACTCCGTCCGGAAAGCCATAAGGGTCACTAATCTGTAGATCGTTTATTTTAGACATATATCTAGTTATCTGTTCATTAGAAAAATGAGCCGTGTAGTCCGTCGGTTGAAATTGATCCGTTCTGTACACGAGTGCAGCAGTATTCAGCGGTGTTTTTGACTGACAAGATGGCGGTTGTGTACTTTCCGGTCACGTGACTGCAAGATCTCTATAGGGGAGGCCACTCAAACGAGATTCAACTGTACATGAATAACCGTCTCGAAAACAAAAGTGCTGAAAAGCACATTATGTAAAAGTTATTAACAAGCCAGGGCTGTATCTTGAACGGTCAAAATATGTCTTGGTAACATCTTGATTATAATAATTTAGTGTTCAAATAGTCGGCCTGTGGGGTCTTAATTCAATCAATTACAACTTTGAGAGAAGAATATGATTAATTTTGCGTCATTCTCACATGAAGGTTTTATTTAAATTTGTCAAGAAGTCTCAATTAACTGGCTTTACCAAAATATCAATTTGGCGTTACGGACACTACATATTGCAAATATATCTATTAATATAACGACTAAAGACGTATGAATATGTAACTAGAGCCCTACATGAGGCCAACAGGACCGATGCATGTCATAATCACCAAAAATGGTAAAAAATTCTGCAGCATTCTGTTACAGCAAGACCGTTACGGACACTACAGAAAACAACGGAAACGACACGCAAAATCTGTGTCATGTGAATTTTGCAAACATGTATGCCCCCAGCAACAAGGTTTTTGTATCAAATCATATCACATACTACATAAAATGTCTGTATTTAATTTAAAGTGTTTATTAAAATGCATTAAATAAGATTTCTCAGGCCATTTTCAACTTTGCAGTGACAAAGAAAACAAATTAGGTTCAGCACCCCCCACTGACAAAACTATTGTGAAAGATTTCATTTTTATCGGAATTCCGTGATTCAGCTGTCAATTTGTTCCTCAAAAATCTGCTGATTTACTAAAACAGTTATGGCCCTTTTCCACTACCCTTTTTCAGCTCACTTCAGCCCGACACGGCTCGCGTTTCGACTACCTCAGAGCATCACGACTCAGCTCACTTCAGCCCTGCTTAGTGCCCAAAACTCGCACGGTTTTGGAGTGGGGCTGAAGCGAGCCAAACCAAGCTGAGTGGGGCTAGGGGCGTGAGGAGACACTCCCCTGTGCACTGATTGGTGAGGAGGAGTGTCCTCACACGCCCACACGCCCCGCGAGCACGCTGGGATCTGTAAACCCGGAAGAAGAAGAATTACGAATTACGAGAATTTCTGAAGCCTTATGCGCCTCGCCTCATCTATACGCTCTTGCCAGTATCTGTTGGCGCTGTCGGTGACAACAAGCCACAGCACCAAGACCAGCCACACTTACGACTCCATGTCCTCCATGTTTATTGTTTATTATCCGCTTAAAAGCTCACTGATGTCACTGTTTGCGCCGCCTAACGACATCACATGACTTCCACCCACTTTCACTAACTCCACCCAATGTGTCCACCCACTTCCAGCCAGCACGGTTCAGCGCGGTTGTAGTCGAAATGGAACGCCAACAGCCCCGCTCAGCTCGACTCAGCCCAACTCAGCACCGCACAGCTCAGCCCGACTCAGCCACGTTTGTAGTGGAAAAGCGGCATTAGTGTTTGACAAATTATTGCCAAGTTTAAGCAGCAATGATGCATTCTGGGGTATTAAATCAAATGAACATGCGTTACATGGTGAAAATGTGCAATATGAAGAGTTTGTCTGATGATAAAAACCTGAAACATGGATTCAGTGGCGGTAAATTATGATCTGGCTTTGAAACGTCATACATTGGCAATGATAGTCTACCGTTACAACATATGAAAGTTTAATAAACATAAATAGAAGGCTGTTACATGATCTCAAACAAGTAGGTACATCTGATTGTGGCTGACCCGCGGAGCAGTTTCCCGCAGCAGGGATGAATAATATCCGCAGCGTGCGCACGGTATGGCCCGAACACTACCGTGTTTTGCCGACTGGCTCATTCCGTGTCTCCTTGTTGTTCTGTATTACTCTTCTTTTTTAAAAATTTGTTCAGCACTTCTAAATGCAAGTGAAAAGATTGTAGTGTACACTGCAGGCTTTCTGCTGTGCTTTTAAGCGTGGGTTTGCTCACCGCTGTAGCGAGCACATTCACATCCTTGGCGAAGACCAGGAAAAGAGTTTTTTTTTTTTTTTCCTGTCTTTTGTTTTCTCGAACAAAAGATTCTGCAAGGTCAGTTGAAAGTGACTCCTTTTGCTCGGTCCCATTGTTGGGGAGAAAGAAAGCCCTGGTGCTCAGGAACGCAGCCGGGAATGTTCGTTGTACGAGACGCGATGGTCAGAGGAGGCTCCGTCAAAAGAACAAATTGAACACCTGTGGTAGTGTTGATTTTTGCTCTTGTTGTGCTTCTGAATGATGCCTGCGAGCATCTTCCCTGCTGAAACCACCTTCCAGTACTGAGAGCCAGGCTTTTTTTTTTTTAAATATATAAACTCTGTGCTGAAGACCTTTATATAGCACCACTGTGAGAGGTTGCTTCTGAAATTTTTTTTTTTTTTGAAAACTCTCTGCATGCATGGGTGCACAAAAACCTGCCATCCATTCCTACACGTCTGTGCGCACACACACCTTTTATATATTTCAAAATTGGACTTTATTCAAGTCCAACAGGCAAGGAAAGGTTTGCTGATGAGCGTAGCAAATTTAATCTAGTGTAATAAAGGGATGCATACAGGTGTAGCCATAGTCCTTTGGGCAATTAACGGGTATGCAGTAGGGCTGTAACGATACACCCAACTCACGATTCGATTCGTATCGCGATTTTTGACCCACGATTCGATACACTCACGATTTTTTTTTTAAATATTTTTTTAAAGTAGTAAATTTGACTTGTTAACATTTACTTACTTACATTAACTATTTAATAACAAATAATTCAGACCACTGCAGAGAATGAGTAATCTGTATGCAAAAATGAACAAATGTATATCCAAAGATTGTTTTATTTCTCAAAATAATACTGTTGAGCCGGAAGCTCTGTTTTTTTCGGTTCTGAAAAAGTCATTTTTCCAAATCGTGTAAATCCGTTAAGATTTTTTTTGGGGGGGGGGTGGCTCTCTCACTGTCTCACTCTCATAGGGCCAATGATTTTCTGTGATCGCGGAAAACAGATGGAAATTACGGAATTTTTATGGTGAAACATTGCTCGCATGTCAAAATGTAACTGCCGCAGAAGGCTTCCGCCCAAGCAGACATGCCTTCAGTGTTGCCAGATATTGCTAACGTTTTCCACCCCAAAATATGTTCAAAACCAGCCAAAAAGCACCTAAACCCGCCCAATCTGGCAACACTGCATGCCTTTCCGGCCAAGTGATTGTGATTGGCTTGTGGCACACCTAGCCAGCCAATGAGCTGCTTGTTTACAGATTCGCTCCCCGCGTCGCAACCAGAATGGCGACCGCTTAAAAGAAATGAATGCTCTGCCAGTGGCGAGTGTGGATGTCGCGTGACTCGCAGAAGATTGTCGCAGGTCGGCGAAAAAACGACTTACTAATAGATATTAAAAAAAAAAGTAATTTAAGTAAGTTTAAAACATAATTTAAATAAAAAGTAAAGTATTCATAAATTGAAGTTTGGAAGCGCCTCTGTTTTTGGGCTGAGGAGAAGTTTGAAAGGGTGTACCGCGATTCTGCCTTCTTGTATCGCGACACGGATCGTGGCTCTGCGTATCGCGATTTCGATACGCATATTATTACAGGCCTAGAAATTCGTATATTTTTTTTCGCCAGCCAGCCAGGCTAGTTCCCTTCCAAAGTAACTCGCCAAACAGAAAATCAACTCGCCAAAATTGGTTCATGTATAAATTTTACTTCTGTCAAAAATAAGAGTAGTTACCATTGCTCATGACTAGCACTACGTTCAGACTGCACCCTGAAACGACCCATATCCGATTTGTTGTGAAATCCGATTTTTTTGTTAGGCCGTTCACATTACCAATTATATGAGACTTGTATGCGATCTCCAATATGAACGGAAAACGACCCAAAAGTGTCCCGCATGCGCAAACTGACACGTAATAAGCACGTCTACGTAATGCGTAAACAAAAAAAAGCACACTCTTCAAGTTTGCAAGTAAAGCATGGAGATGAGGCGAGACCTGGCGATGTGGTTTTTGTGGCGGCGGCGGAACTCACACAATAATCTGATTAATGTGGGCAGCAGACTAATGAGACCGAAGGTGTCAAATTACTGGAAATTTCCAGAACAATCTTATAATCTTGTAATACAGGATGGTTTAAGTTATAAATCAGTTATAGAAACTGTTTTATTTAATCAGGCTAACAGATCAACATCCAGGTCCCTACCAAATCCACCATTAGCTTGATCAATTCTATAAAAGTCTATTTAAATTCTGAAAACTGTACAAATCTTGTTGTTTTCCACCAAAGAGGCGGGATTAGCCAACGCAGAATAGTGACGTTTGTCTCTTGTTGATGACGTGTAGGTCGCATGAATGCGGCCTGTCCGGTCAGACTGCAGTCGCATGTGAAAATATCGGATATGCATCGGAATTAGGACCACATATCCAAGCGGCCTGGGTCGCATGTGGAAAAATCGGATCTGTGTCGTTCAGATTGTCAAAACAAATCGGATACAGGTCACATACGGGCAAAAAAATCGGATATGGGTCGTTTCAGGGTGCAGTCTGAACGTAGTCTAATGTGCATTTATTTCAAGACCCGAGTATTTTGATACTGTTAAATACATAAATGTACGGAAGCCGCGAGAGGCCCTTCATATAACCCTTTTTTTTTTTTTTAATTCACCTTGTTATTCCGAGATAACGACGTAATTAATTCGAGATCTCAAGAAATCAAAACTGTTATTTCATGATCTCGAGTAAACAGCTGAGAAATGGTTCATTCAGATGCGCCAAGAGACTTGTGATATGCTGACTTTGGGGCTATTTCTCATTCTGTATACTGTAGACGCAACTTTGGTCATTAGAATGTCTGGAATAATCGATCACCTAATAAGGCAATATTCTGATCAGGGGTTGACACAGGGAGAGATTGCATTAAGTCTTTTAATAAGGGATAATTTCAAAATTAGTCCGCAGCACCTCCGCAGAAGACTGGCCCGGCTTCGTCTCTACCGACGGAGATACAGTGATCCAGCTGAGATCATGAAATAATTTTGTTTAGACATCATTACTGCTGGGTTTCTTCTGATTATTGGTTTTTAGATTTGTTGTGGTTTGCTGTTGCTGTGGTACATTGTTTGTGGGGCATTTTATAGCCGCAGGTCATGTTTTGCTCTTTTGAGTCACCAAGTCGTGGTCAGCGTTTGAGCTGTGGTGTTTTATTTTCACACTGGTTCATCAGCGTCGCTAACCAACGTGTTCCCTGCTAATGAACAATTATTCACCAAAGGGGAACTGAATGTCGGTGAATAATAACAGAAATGGAGTTGAGGTGGTGGTTGTTGTACACCGATATTCAGAGTCTGAGGTGGATAATTGTTTTAGTATAAATACACAGGTCGTTTATTTAAAAAAAAAAAATTCAAAAGCAGTATGTAAATGTAACGGTGCGGCACAGACGTGTCACTTGAAATCGATAAAATAAATCACAATCCCACCTTCTCTTTGAATAGTTTTAGACCAAACTGGGAACAGCGTTTTCTTTCATTTGTAATTCTTCTTCACTTATGGTGACGACGTGATCAGCTGCCATTTTGCCGAGTCGCTCGAGGTGATTACCGAGAAATGGTCAGAATCTCTCGACCAGTCAGAGCGTGCGATATACAGTTGGGTCCATATATATTTGGACACTGACACAAATTTTTTTTTTTTTTTTTAACCTGTTTACTGAAACATATTCAAGTTATAGTTATATAATGGACATAAAGTCCAGACTTTCAGCTTTCATTTGAGGGTATCCACGTTAAAACTGGATGAAGGGTTTAGGAGTTTCAGCTCCTTAACCTGTGCCACCCTGTTTTTAAAGGGACCAAAAGTAATTGGACAATTGACTCAAAGGCTATTTCATGGGCAGGTGTGGGCAATTCCTTCGTTATCTCATTCTCAATTAAGCAGATAAAAGGCCTGTATTTGATTTGAGGTGTGGTGCTTGCATTTGGAAGATTTTGCTGTGAAGAAAACATGCGGTCAAAGGAGCTCTCCATGCAGGTGAAACAAGCCATCCTTAAGCTGCGAAAACAGAAAAAAAACATCCGAGAAATTGCTACAATATTAGGAGTGGCAAAATCTACAGTTTGGTACATCCTGAGAAAGAAAGCAAGCACTGGTGAACTCATCAATGCAAAAAGACCTGGACGCTCACTGAAGACAACAGTGGTGGATGATCGCAGAATAATTTCCATGGTGAAGAGAAACCCCTTCACAACAGCCAACCAAGTGAACAACACTCTCCAGGAGGTAGGCACATCAATATCCAAATCTACCATAAAGAGAAGACTGCATGAAAGTAAATACAGAGGGTTCACTGCACGGTGCAAGCCACTCATAAGCCTCAAGAATAAAAAGGCTAGAATGGACTTTGCTAAAAAAAAAAAACATCTAAAAAAGCCAGCACAGTTCTGGAAGAACATTCTTTGGACAGATGAAACCAAGATGAACCTCTACCAGAATGATGGAAAGAAAAAAGTGTGGCGAAGGCGTGGTACAGCTCATGATCCAAAGCATACCACATCATCTGTAAAACACGGCGGAGGCAGTGTGATGGCTTGGGCATGCATGGCTGCCAGTGGCACTGGGTCACTAGTGTTTATTGATGATGTGACACAGGACAGAAGCAGCCGGATGAATTCTGAGGTATTCAGAGACGTACTGTGTGCTCAAATCCAGCCAAACTGATTGGTCGGCATTTCATAATACAGATGGACAATGACCCAAAACGTAAAGCCAAAGCAACCCAGGAGTTTATTAAAGCAAAGAAGTGGAATATACTTGAATGGCCAAGTCAGTCACCTGATCTCAACCCAATTGAGCAGCATTTCACTTGTTAAAGACTAAACTTCAGACAGAAAGGCCCACAAACAAACAGCAACTGAAAACCGCTGCAGTAAAGGCCTGGCAGAGCATTAAAAAGGAGGAAACACAGCGTCTGGTGATGTCCATGAGTTCAAGACTTCAGGCAGTCATTGCCAACAAAGGGTTTTCAACCAAGTATTAGAAATGAACATTTTATTTACAATTATTTAATTTGTCCAATTACTTTTGAGCCTCTGAAATGAAGGGATTGTGTTTAAAAAATGCTTTAGTTCCTCACATTTTTATGCAAACATTTTGTTCAACCCACTGAATTAAAGCTGAAAGTCTGAACTTCAACTGCGTCTGAATTGTTCAAAATTCATTGTGGTAATGTACAGAAGCAAAATTAGAAAAATGTTGCCTCTGTCCAAATATTTATGGACCTAACTGTATATTTTTTATTTTATTTTTTTAAATTATCTCCTCCGTATGTTAAAAAAAAAAAAGTAGGAATAAAAATAAGCTAGAACTGGTAGCCTGGACAGTTCTACACATCTAAGATGCTCGTTTATCCAAGTCTGAAACTAGTTCTTGGTTAAAAGGGTGACGTTTTGTTCATGTTGGTGTTAACGGCTGTGCTGCGGTTGTCCAGGCTTTACATTGGACTGACTAAACAAGCATATAAAGCATCTTGGAACAAGTGTACTAGAAGTAATTACAGCTTGAGCAATTAGCCCCTGCCGTTTCCGGTTGAGAGTACGCCATGCGCGTTCTTTCTGCTGCTTCTTACCGGAGCACTTTATTTTTCTTTATCTATCGGTCTGTTCGTGTAGTTTTGACGTTCGAGTGTTTTGTCCGCCGGTTGTGGTGTCGCTCCGGGCGTCAGCCGCGGGTGATGCCGGTGCTCCTCGCTACGGATTGCAGTGAGCTCGTTGCTCTTTTAACATCAGGGTTGTCCAGTGTTGTGTGCTTGGCGCAGCGTTCCGAGTGCTGTTGCGTCGGCTGTGTAAGTGGTTCGGTACATAGCAGTGCTTTGTGTGGCGGTGCTCGCTTCGTGGATCTGTGGCGTGGTATTCCGAGCGACGCCTGCACAGCCGCTGCCGGGCAACAGTGTGGGATTTATCTTGATCAGCCTTTTGGTAGGACTATGGCTGTGATGCCATTGGAATTGCATCCTGACCCTCTCTTGGTGAACTTTTTTTCTCCCTTTCCTTTTCTCCCTAATCGTAAAGTGACCTTGAGTTTTGAGAAAGGCGCAATACAAATTTATTATTATTATTGACTGACAGTATACTGTCTAAAATCTGGTACTTTCACTCTGTCTGTAGATTTTACTGAGCTAATGTATATTCCTCAAGCGGAGTCTTGATCATGAAGCTTGTATGGTCGGGATGGTAAGATTCCGAGGCGTACACTGGATATAATTTGGGTTGAACTCTGGATACGTTTCTTCTAACCTCTTTGCATCAGTAAAATCTGAGATGTTCGTTAATTTACGATTAGCCCAGGGGAGAAAAAGAAAACCTGTGAGTTGACCTAGTGTCGTGTTATGTTTGAACACGTTGCTTCTAGGTGCTAATAAACTAAAGGACAAGCCACGGAAGGAGTCGTGTACATTTCAGGGATATTGTTAACGATACCGTGTTAATCGTCTGGATTAAAAGAGGGGAGGAAAAAATTTATATCGCAACAGCGATTAATTTTCTATAGCCGCATCCACTTGTAATAATGTTATGGTTTCTGTTCTGACAACTCGCACAAGGACTTGTATAATACGCACGCGATGATTTTTAAACTTGCATCGGTCACACAGGCTGCTGCTCGGTAGAACAGATCAGCGTACAGAGATGCGTTTTATTCCCATCGCTGGGTTGGTGAGACAGCACTCGAGTGCGGATGGATGGATGGATGGATGGAGGGAAGAGCTGAATCTCTGGCTCCTGGTGGTTCATGGGAGTGTGTGATGGCGTTTATCCTTTCAACTGCAGTGTCTGATGGGGCACACACGGTTAACTCTGCACTCGCTCCACTTCTCTTCTCTCCGGAGTTCCCATCACCTCGGAGCTTACGACAATATCTCCTCAATAATCAGCGCACGTTTTTTTTTTTTTTTTTGTGTAATCGCCTCCGTATTTATACTAAATATTAACGTTATACACTTCAGCACTCTCTCAATTTATATTCCTCTTTTAATCAACGTGCGCCAAAGCTCAGGACCTGTCCGTACCGCCACTGCGTTAAGTTTAGACGAACTTGCGCGGAAGTTAATTTCTTATCCGTGACGCGCCGATGCAGAATCCAGCCTCGCTGCTGCTTTCTGTGGAGTTTCAAACGCACTTCGGTCATGCTCCAGTGGCCCGTAAGTGCAAAACACATTAATGCAACAGAAAACTCAGAAACACGACAGCAGACTCAGGGAACACGTTCATTTTGAGAATTAGTTCGGGTTTTTTTTTTTTCCCCACCTCCTTCCCCTGTGGTAAAAGGATAAAGAGTAATACTGATTAGCGGTTACGGTTATGTTTTGTGCCTCATCTCACGAGCGAGTGAAGTTATCCGTATTTCTGTTGGTCACGAAGCAAGAAAGGAAGTGAAAGTGTACAAACGGTGCTTACTTGAATCGCATCCCACACACCGTCTTATTATAATAATTATTTTTATTATTAGAGATGGATAGATGGGTTTATTTTATCGATCCCAAGCTGGGGAACTGTTACAGCAGCAAGTTATCAGACGTGCGGAAAGAAAGACGCACTGTACAACATAAAATTGAAGGGAAAAAAAATCCCAAGAACAAGCCGACTAGATAAACATGTAATTTAAAAAAAAAAAAAAACTTCTTGACCCCAGTTAAGGCCAATTTATGCTGACAACCCAGTCCTCGCAGACGGCGCCGCAGATGGCGTCTGCGTAGCCCCCCCACCTTCGCAGACGCTCTGCGCGCACCTCCCAAAAATTGTGACCACCGCAGAAGCCTCGCAGACAAGAGGGCTCTGATTGGTCCACTCTACATCCGCTGTACACACACTTCCGCTTCCCTACTTTCCCGGTTTGGTTTGTTTTCACGACCGGCATTTTTAAAAACACGAGCGAAGATGGAGCAGCACGAAGAGCGGTTGATCGAGGAAGTGAGGAAGTACGGACATCTATACGACTCCAGTTCTAGTCATTATAAGTAACCGGAGGATAAACACTCCACTAACCACACCCACCAACTACTCCTAGCGATTTCGCGCCCCCTTGCGTTGTGGCGGTGAATAACATCGCGCACGCCTATTACTCCCCGCTCAACGATAAATTACAACTGTCTGCGAAAGCCTTGTCGCAAGAGCATGCAGAGGCCTTTAGTTCTGGCCGGACGGGAAAAATATTTAGCTGGAGGTCGTGGAGCTCGCCCGACCTAACTCGGTCAATAAGCATTTCATCACGTCTTTTCTGACTTCCCTGGACTCATTAAAGTCTTCATATTTCAAAATATTTATCTTAGTTGTCAAGGTAGCGTCGAACGCTTTGCTAAAAGGAAGACGGAGCGTCAGGCTTGTAGTCTTTTTCCCTCCTCTGTTCTTTTCGCTTGTATATAGAAGCTACAGAGCAAGCGGGCGAGCTCCTTCAGCCGGTATCTCACCGGGTTGCGGCAAATTGCGAACGTCATTCGCGAGAGTGTTTCAAAAGCGTCTTGAAACATTCGCGGGGCTTCTCAATTTCCTCGCACGAGTCGCAAAGCGTCGCTCCTTCGTCGCTGAAGTTTTGAACAGGTTCAAAAAATTCGGGCGACACAATTCAGGGGTCGAAATTAAGCATGTACCGACGGATACGGGCAAGTCATTCTCATACTCGGGCAACAGTAAAATTATCACTAGTTGTCCGTCGGACAACTACGTTTGAATGTCTATTTTACCAAGAAAAATTAAATGGTTGTGATTCCTAACAAACAGAACGAAAACTTTATTTTTCTCGTCTTCTCTTTTGTTTGTCCTTGACTTTGGTTGGTTGCGGTAGTTGACGCTTCCATTTGCGAGATGGCGCTACATATGGTTATTCACACGAGGCACCACGGTCACGTCGGCTCGAACGAACGAACGAAGCATCTTTTTGGACTGATTTTTAATTCTGATTTGATCAGTTCCACTTGACCATGATGACGTGATGTTTTCTGACTGTTTAACATGTTTAATAAAGATACTAGTAGTTATACAGAGTTGTTTTACTGTTCATCATGATGAAATAAACACCAAACACATGAGTGTGTTAAATTTATTTCTATCAATCAGTAATCAAACAATGGCAAAACAAGTTGAAATATTTTATTGCATACTCTATACATCCGGATTGCTTTTTATGCAAATTACTCACCCAGTCAACCTGCAAAAAAGTAGGGCGACTGATACATGCATGCGGGCAGGTAAATTTTTGGGGTTGGTTGCCCTGAGGGCAAGTACATTCAAAAGTTAATTTCGACCCCTGACAATTTCTCTCAAAACAGCCGCAAATGCGTCGCTGGTGTCGCAAAGCCGTCGCGAACCCTTCTCAAGCCATGAGGCTTCCCCTATTTCCCTGCCTGCTGAGGGAAAGCTGGGCTGCGACAGCCTGTGACTAGTCCGAGACACAAGAATTGCGGTAAAATGTGCGAATATCAATTCAGTGTGATTCCAAGTGAAAATTGTCACCAATCTGCATATTTTATTGCAATTCTTGCGTCTTTATTTTCCCGAAAATATCCCGTATTTTCACAATATAAAAAAGTCGGTAGGTCCAGAATTCATGACGCACCTCTGACAGGAGTTTACAGCCGGAAGTCGGGCCATGAATTCACGTCCCCGCCCTCTCAGGCATCAGTAATTACAGAACTACGTCCGGAGGCGAGGCTGAGCAAGTGATTAGGTCCAGTGTTGCCAGATTGGGAGGTTTCCTGCCCAAGTTGGGCAGTTTCAAGTGCATTTTGGCAGGTTTTGAACATATTTTGGGCTGGAAAACGTCAGCAGTATCTGGCAACACTGATTAGGTCTGAGGTGAAGATGGCGATGCTAATAGCTAAGAAAAACATTAGCCTCTCTTTGATTTCAACAAGTGCGTGGCTGGAATGTTCCCAGACTCTTCCCTCGCAAACAAATTTTCCATGGGGAAAACGAAAGCCTCCCAAATAATCAAAGGTAAGCTACACATGCTTACATTAAGTATGTCCTGGCGAAGACCTCATAAATAGCCTAGTGTAAACTAATTGGTGTATTAACTGTTTTATCCACTCATTGTCTATTTTATTTTCTATCTGAAACTTACCCATTTTAAATCACTCTTGGTTTAATATCTTATATTATATTACTCTTTATCTCTTTATTACTCTATCTATCTATCTATCTATCTATCTATCTATCTATCTATCTATCTATCTATCTATCCATCCGAGGCCATGACTATGGTAAAACCATAATGAATTGCAATGGAATTGAATTTATTGACTGGTTATATAATGACCTTTCTTATTTTAACATAAGATACGTATTTTAGCCCTTAATTTGGGAAATAACTGGTACCACTGAAAGCAAATAAAAATGAATGTATAGTTTATTCACAAATGCACTCTATAAACCATAAGCATATTGAGTTTGGGTCTTGGCTATCACCAACATGCACCAGAGTACAGGAAATCACAAATACTAGATAGAAAATTGCCCCCCATTCAACTACACACCCACTTTTGGTGAAGGGTATGACTTTCTGAAATGTTCCCTTATTTTGAGTTAAAAATCTGGGAAATATCCCTTTTTTTCAAACCTCAAAGTTGACAGGTATTATATATATATATATATATATATATATATATATATATATATATATATATATATATATATATGGATGGATAAGAAATCGCAATGCTGTTTGCTTTTTCTTTCAGTACTTTTTTATTACAAAAGCAAACACATTTAATAAAATATGACTGTTTAATCAACTGAAACTTGTACAAAAACTTTAAGTTAGCATTTTAAATGCTCACTGCAACATTTGCAAAACTTTTACAAAGGTACTTAAAATGTCCGATACACGGCCTTTTTGTAGTTCTAAATCGAGCGTTAGGCCGAGTTCGGATGAAATTACACTATTAAAATGATCACTGAATGATTTGTTTTTCTGAATCTTTACTATTTTGTTGTTCGCTAGAATACCATTTTGCGATTTCACACTTCAGCAAATGTTTGCAAACTCCGGATCTCCTTCCTTCATGGTGGCTGCCAATTTTTTTGTGCCGCACGGCGCATGCGTAGAGCTGATTCAGTTCAGAGTGCGCACTCACTCGGCGGAGGCAGTAGTGTGTCGGGGCTGTCGGAGGGAACAGGAGCAGAGATGACGCTTATTTTGTCTCCGGTAAACCAGTCTTCTCTCGTTCAATTACGTGCTGGCATCAAAAGACACCGTTGGTTGTAAATGAAGCCAAACTGAGTGGTTGGAGTGTATTTTCATACACAAATGGAGAAATGTTGGCTGAGTGTGTAATTGTGTCGCCCCACTGCAGAGCGTTGTCGTTGTTAATTCATAGCATGCTCAGCTGCGTGAATGTGTCATGCACCGAAAATAAGAGATTTACAAGCCAGGAACGCCTCATGATGCAATACGCAAGAAAAGAAAAGATTTACTGCCATTTTACTTTGTATTTGAGTAAAGTGAATAAATAAATGGTCTGTGGAAAATGCATTTAATCCTGGGAACTGCGTGCACAGGAGTTTGTGTTTACTCCCCCCGGCTGGGTACTTATTTGTCATGGCTGGCTAGTATGAGCCTTAGTGGAATGTGGAAATGTCAAGTTCGATTTTAGATTTACGAACCCGAAAAAATGTCAAAACCGGCGTTTAAAAAAAAAAAAAATTGCAACCGCACAAACGGCACTCACCCGGCCGGTGGACCGGAAACAGAACATTTTTTAATAATGGCCTTAGGTTCCCCCCCCCCCCTTCTTTTTGTTAAACCGTGGTGTCCTTTTCTATAAACAAGTGAATTTTTTTCACTCGAAAGTACCTTTTCATTTCCTTCAGCAGTTTCAGCTTCAATTCAGTCTGCGTCTGATAAATCATCTAGAGAATACAATTCACTTTCACGGTGCTCGGTTGTGTCGCTCTTCTCCTGTTCCCCCACCCCCAAAGTAACAATTCAGAGCAAAGTGAAAAAGGCAGAAGCGAGCGGAACTGGTCCAGGGCCGCGTCCGGCTTTTTCCACACCAGATTCAAAAATCTGTATCCACCCAGTCATGTGACCTTTTTTTTTCTTCTTCCTCCCCTATTGGTTTTATTAAGTGTGTGTGCAGGGGTCCTTATGGGTCACATGATAAATCTGTGCTTTGTACAGGTGAGTGTGCATTAATAGTGTTAAAAACAAGAATTGTGATTGAGGAGAAGAAGAAAACTCTGCAAGAGTGGCAGTATTGAACGGAAGAAGGATGAAGAAAAAAAAAAACCTCTCTAAAGGTGCAAAGTGACCGAATGGCAGTAAACGTACGTATAAGATCTGATGGTACAAAGTTACAGGAGGACCAGGGTTATAAACAGGAATTATTATTATTATTAGCTCATCTGTCTGTAAGGCCAGTGAGTTGTTGTGATGGCGTGGCGTCTATCGTCCACAATTCGGTTAAATCATACAAGTTCAATTTATATAGCGCCGTTCTCAAAACCCAACGTCGCTTTACAATAATTGGCAGAAAAGAAAGTCCACCAAATAGAGGTCAGGATGTCATTCCAGTGGTGTAGCGGCCACAGTCCCACCAAAAGGCGCACGAAAACAAGTCACCATGCCATGGATCCACGAAGCGAGCACAGAAGCACCGCCACACAGAGCGCTGGTACGTCCCAAACCGCCTGCGCAGCCGCCGCGACATCACATCGCTCGGAACGTCACGCCAAGCACTAAAGCACAGAGCGCTGGACAACCACGATGTTCAAATGAGCAACGAGCTCCCTGCAGTCCACAGCTAGGAGCACAGGCACCACCCACAGCGAACCGACGCCCAAAACTGGGTCCGCAGCTACACCACAACTAAACACTCAAACATCAAACACAGAAAAAACTGTTAATATTATAGTCAGGCTGTCTGTTGTTGCCCAAATGAGGATGGGTTCCCTTTTGAGTCTGGTTCCTCTCGAGGTTTCTTCCTCATGTCGTCTGAGGGAGTTTTTCCTTGCCACCGTCGCCACAGGCTTCTCATTGGGGATAGATTAGGGATAAAATTAGCTCATGCTTTAAGTCGTTCAAATTCTGTAAAGCTGCTTTACGACAATGTTTTATTGTTAAAAGCGCTATACAAATAAACTTGACTTGAGAAAGAAGAAAAAAATTTTAAATAAAAAAGGAGAGAAAATGTATAAAGCCTAGGTCACAACCGGACATACGATTTTTTTTTTTTTTTTTTTTTTTGGCCGTGCGATTTTTGGCGTTTCCCAAATCGCTGCTTTTTTTTTTTCGTGGAGAAAGACGCACGTTGGCTGCAAGTTTGTCTTGCAACCTGAAAAAAATGTAAGCGCCCGTAGAGTTCGTTTGACATGACGAACCTCTGCAGCCGGTCTACGGCTCGAAAATCAGCACGTCACACGCGCGCCCTCCGTGCGTTTCTTGCGGTTTTTTGCACGTAGACCGGCCGTAGGAGCACGTACGGCCGGTTGTGACCGAGGCTTTAAATAAAATGAAGCTCCGGTGAGAAGCGGAAGCCAGAATGCGCACGACGTACTCTCAACCAGAAACGAGAGGGGAAAAATCCATTTCATATCTCCTCCATCAGGTCTCCACGGATTTCCGTTCCGATTTTGTTTGAAACTCATCAACCTCGGTGGTTTTGTCAAATTCTTTGGCTAATGAGTTACTAATTAGGCCAAATGAACGAATTTCCCAGGGCTTTCAGTAGAATTGTATCTCCTCTCTCAGTTCTAATTGATGTTTTGGGTCGATCGTCCCTCGAGCATTTTCTTTTTCATCTAGATATGATCTATACTAGATGTAGAATTGGATGTTCTAGACTCACGCATGTGTGGGTTTTTTTTTTTTTTTTGTGTGTGTTGACTGGAGGTGAACTTCCACTGTCATTTTTGCAACAGGCCTTTATCAATTAAGCACGTTTTATCAAGAAGATAATGCTGTAAACATCTTTTCAAAGGTCCCACCTTAAAGTTTTAAACTTTCTAACTTGTATTGATGTGTAAAAAAAAAAAAAGGGTAATTTATTTTTTCCGGCTTTGGCCATAAAATAGCCACAGATGCTAAAATGGCAAGAAATCAAACAAACAAATCTTCCCTCGAGGAACAAAACTTGGTGGTTTGTTTTTTCTTGTTGGAAACAATTTGTCGACAACTTTTTATTTCCAGTTAAATCGTGTCTCCTCCGTCCCTCAGTTCTCAATGGATTTCACTTCGGATTGTTTTATTTGAAAGAACGCAACCTTCTGCACAAAACCTGCTCCGCTATATCGGCACATTCTTTGCCAACGCGTTTTCTTCTGACTAGAATTGTATCTCCTCACTCACTTCTCATCCGGTTCTGGTCGATCTTGCTTTGGGGAACAAAACGGAGTCATTTGTTGATCCTGTTGTAAAGTTTGTCGTGGAGGTTGGTCCTCTCTCACATCGTCACGTTTCAGTTCTGTTTGGTGTTTTGGGAGTCGTGGGTGTTTTGACGGCAGCCCAGATGAGCTACTTGATGATCTGCTTGTTTATTATTATTGTAGTCCTGGACGTCTCGTCTTGTCTCGTGATGGGAGAATGTCGAATTGTCTAGAGCTTTTACACATCCACAAACTATTGATGAGCGTACTTTATACTTCTCATAGTTCAATAGCGGTCCTTAAATACCCCTTTTCCACCAAATCAGTTCCAGGGCTGGTTCGGGGCCGGTGCTGGTTCACAACTCGTTCAACTTGCAAGCCAGCTGAGAACCAGTTTGCTTTTCCATAGCTCACAGTGCTAAGGGAAGCCACGTCGTTACGCCGCTGCGTTTGCATAAACCTTGGCGCGAACATCGAAGCAGCAGCAGCAACAACAATAATAATAATGGATGACTTTGCGTTTGTACAGCTACTGCTTCTCGTCGCTTAAAAATGGCGATCTTTCGCGGTCTTGTTATTGTTGTTGGTCTTAACAACTCCAGTTCTTTCCTCTGCAGAAAAATAGGCTTTACTTATCCAAATGCACCTGTTGGTTCAAAAGTTAAAGTGCAGAGAACCTCACAGCACAACATGAAGTTCCCTTAAAATATAATATAAATGCCTCAGCTTTCATGTAAGAAAAAAACTACTAGTACTGTGTGCAGGCAGTCTCTCCTGAAGACTAAACTAAACAATAATTATAAGCTAATAAAATAAATGGCTCAGGCTTCATAGAAGAAGAAAAAACAATTTGAACAGAATCTCACAGTATGATGCTGAAGCTGCCTAAACAATGGAAAATAAAATACCATTTTGGCAAAAATGTTGGCATCCATTAATTTCTTGTATTAAGTAAAAATACAAACATACCGTAACACACTTTCAGTAACAGAATTTAAGCCTACATAAACACTGACTCGCACATGCAGTGTTGCCAGATACTGCTGACGTTTTCCAGCCCAAAATATGTTCAAAATGCACTTGAAACCGCCCAATCTGGCAACACTGCGCGCATGCTGCTTCTCTTGAACGTAGACACGGAAGTAAGGCGAAAGGTAGTTTGTTGATGTCACCTCAAGACGACGCCAACGATTGGTCAAATTTGCGGGAAAGTTGCGGTGATTGGATGTAATTGCAACACCGCCTTGAATTTGCGTTGAAGTTGCAAATCGCAACATTGCGAAATCCTGGAGGCTCTGTTTTTTTGCTTGGCCCAGACTCGGTCTCCTCACTCACTGTAGCTTTAGGTACTAAAAATCGATCCATTTTGTCTCTGGTAAAGGCTAGCTGAAGTTCGCTAAATGTTCGCAATAGTAACTTATTCTGGTTTATTTTTCCTCACGTTGTGCCCCCCCCTTAAGAACTTGGGCGCCCCCTAGGGGAGGCACGCCCCACACTTTGAAAAGCCCTGATGTAGTCCATTCATAGACCTTTCCTGAAGTGAGTCATGCTGAAATTTCCTGTTCCCAGGGTTCTGTTGGCTAGTCACGCTTGTTTCTCGTCCACGTTCGACCCATTTGCTCAGGACCCCAGTCATTGTTCAGGAGAGTGCTTTTTGGCAGAGTTATTTATGCAGAAGGGGTTTAATGAGCGAGGGCCTGTCTCATTATACAGGCCGCTGAATACCATGACGACGGCTTTTTTTTTTTTTTTTTAAATAAAGAGCTTCTTTTGAGATTTTAAGATGAACCCATTTGTCATGTGCAAACCGTCCAACTCTAAAATGCCAAGGAATTAAACTTGACTAGCTTGCTCTTGACTTGGCAAATACAAGCGACTGGGATTTATTTTTTAAATTTTTTAATTTGAGGAAAAGCGAGCGCGTTTTTATTGGCTGCGTTTTAGCTCAGCGGGAGAGAATTTACTCTCCAGCAGGATCAGCTCCTGCTTGCCTCAGCGTTCCTTCTGCTGCCTTTTTGGACAGTGACCGCAGCAGCTGTGTGGCAGAGCGGTGATTTAATCACTGCGAGTCTCTCTCTCTTCCTCTTTTCCTGGAGCTGTCATCCATTCAGCTGGGTGAATTAGAGGAAACGTGCTGCTCTGAGATGGGGGGAGGGGGGACCCAGGAAGCTGATTTTTACATCTAAACTCCTGTGTACTCTTGCAGAGTCTCGATGCCCTTTGTGTAACGAGCGTTTCTTTGTCGTAGGTCGCCAACTTGGCCTGCTCCATCTCCAACAACGAGGAGGGCGTGAAGCTGGTGCGCATGGCCGCGATGCAGCTGGAGACGCTGTGTCCTCAGGTATCGCGCTCGCCGAGGTCGAGGGCAGAATAAACCGAGCTCTGCTGTGCAGACTGTTTGTATGTTTTGGACCCTGTTGTGCTCGAGTGACGATGTAATTGTTCCTAATTGGTCACTTTAGGTGATTAACGCGGCGCTGGCTCTGGCCGCCAAACCCAACAGCAAGGTGGCCCAAGATAACATGGATCTGTTCAAGGAGCAGTGGGAGAAGCAGGTGCGCGTGCTCACGGATGCCGTCGACGACATCACCTCCATCGACGACTTCCTGTCTGTATCCGGTAAGTGTGTGTGTGGGGGGGGCTTTTGTGTTTGGTTCAGTTGACGCAGCGCAGGGGCAGTGAGCGTGTTGATGGAGGAGTTTGGTTCGCTTTAGCTGGAGCTGTGTGTGTTTAATGCTGAGCCGGTGGTTGTTTCTCAGGATCGTTGTCTCCTCGGTGCACGAAGCCCAGGCGCTGCGGCCGTGGCGTCAGCCAGCCACAATTCCCTTCAGTCACATCTCCTCCTCTTCCTGCTCTCACTCCTTTCCTTCTTGCTCTCATTTCTTTTCTCTCCCTCCTTGCTCTTATTTCTTTTTCTCTCCCCTTTATTTTTCTTTTCTTGCTCTTATTTCTTTTCTCTCCCTCCTTTCTTGCTCTTTCTTTTTCTCTTTTTCTTTCTCTCCTTTATTTTTTTTCTTGCTTTTTCTTTCTCTCCCCTTTATTTTTCTTGCTCTTCTTTCTATCCCCTTTTTCTTTCCTCTCTTCTTGTGCTTTTCTTTCTATCCCCTTTTTCTTTCCTCTCTTCTTGCTCTTTTCTTTCTATCCCCTTTTTCTTTCCTCTCTCCTTGCTCTTTTTCTTTCTCTCCTTTATTTTTCTTGCTCTTCTTTCTATCCCCTTTTTCTTTCCTCTCTTCTTGCTCTTTTCTTTCTATCCCCTTTTTCTTTCCTCTCTTCTTGCTCTTTTCTTTCTATCCCCTTTTTCTTTCCTCTCTTCTTGCTCTTTTCTTTCTATCCCCTTTTTCTTTCCTCTCTCCTTGCTCTTTTTCTCTCTCCTTTATTTTTCTTGCTCTTCTTTCTATCCCCTTTTTCTTTCCTCTCTTCTTGCTCTTTTCTTTCTATCCCCTTTTTCTTTCCTCTCTTGTGCTTTTCTTTCTATCCCCTTTTTCTTTCCTCTCTTCTTGCTCTTTTCTTTCTATCCCCTTTTTCTTTCCTCTCGTGCTTTTCTTTCTATCCCCTTTTTCTTTCCTCTCTTCTTGCTCTTTTCTTTCTATCCCCTTTTTCTTTCCTCTCTCCTTGCTCTTTTTCTTTCTCTCCTTTATTTTTCTTGCTTTTCTTTCTATCTCCTTTTTCTTTCCTCTCTCCTTGCTCTTTTTCTTGCTCTTCTTTCTATCCCCTTTTTCTTTCTCTCCTTTATTTTTCTTGCTCTTTTCTTTCTATCCCCTTTTTCTTTCCTCTCTCCTTTCTTGCTCTTTCTTTCTCTCACCTTTATTTTCCTTTTCTCTTTTTTCTTGCTTTTTCTTTCTCTCCCCTTTATTTTTCTTGCTCTTTTCTTTCTATCCCCTTTTTCTTTCCTCTCTTCTTGCTCTTTTTCTTTCTCTCCTTTATTTTTCTTGCTCTTTTCTTTCTATCCCCTTTTTCTTTCCTCTCTCCTTTCTTGCTCTTTCTTTCTCTCACCTTTATTTTCCTTTTCTCTTTTTTCTTGCTTTTTCTTTCTCTCCCCTTTATTTTTCTTGCTCTTTTCTTTCTATCCCCTTTTTCTTTCCTCTCTTCTTGCTCTTTTTCTTTCTCTCCTTTATTTTTCTTGCTCTTTTCTTTCTATCCCCTTTTTCTTTCCTCTTTTCTTGCTCTTTTTCTCTCCCCTTTATTAGTGATGCAGTGCTATGCATTGCAAACTATCGACTCCCATATTTTTCTTTCTATCCCCTTTTTCCTCTCCTTTCTTGCTCTTTCTCTTGCCTTTATTTTCCTTTTCTCTTTTTTCTTGCTTTTCTTTCTCTCCCCTTTATTTTTCTTGCTCTTTTCTTTGTTGCTCTTATTTCTTTCAATCCCCTTCATTTTTCTTTCTCTCCTTTCTTGCTCATTTCTCTCGCTCTTTTTTTATTATTATGCCTCCGCCACTGTAAGGTGCAGGAGGCATTATGTTTTCGGGTTGTCCGTCCCGAAACCTTGTGAACGCGATATCTCGAGGCTAATGAAAGGAATTTCACTAAGCTTTCACCATTTGTGCGCTTTGGGACAAACATGGCCTGACTTGGATTTTGAGATCAAAAGGTCTAAGGTCAAGGTCACTGTGAGGTCAAATGTCTGTCTGAAAACCTTGTGAACACACTATCTCCAAGGCTGATGCGAGTAATTTCCCCAGCTCAACATTACTGTGAGGTCAAATGTTCGTCCCCAAATCACAGCTTAATAATGCGTGTAGTCTACCGGGCGGAGGCGTCCCCATCGACACCGCTGGCGTCGAGTTCTAGCTAGTTTGCTCTTATTTCTTTCTCTCCTCTCTTGCTCTTTCTTCTTTGCTTCTTTTTTTGTTCTTTATTTCTTTTCCTTGCTCTTAGTTTTTCCTCTGTCGGTTTCCGTTCCGATTGTGTTTGGTTTGAAAGAACTCCTCGCGAAACTCGGTCGTTGTTTTTGTTAAATTTTTTGCTCTTAAGTTAGTAATTGGGCCAAATGACTGCATTTCCCGGCCTCTCACCGGAACTGCACCTCCTCTCTGATTTCTCGCCCCATTTCACTTCTGAGCCATGGATTGGGTCGATCTTCCCTCGAGGAACACAACTCGGTCGTTTGTTTGTTTTTGATTTTCCTGTTGTAAACAGTGTGTTTACAGCTTTGTTTATTTCCAGTTAAATCACATCTCCTCCCTCAGTTCTTAACGGATTTCAGTTCTGATTGTTTTATTTGAAAGAACTCGGCCTTCTGCACAAAACCTGCTTGCTGTATTAGCAATTTTTTGCTCACAAATTAGTCATTAGGTCGACTTTAATACATTTTTCTTCTGACTATAATTGTATCTCCTCTCATTTATCATGCAAATTCAGTTCTGACTGATGTTTTGGGGAACAAAACGGAGTCCTTTGTTGTTGATCCTGTTGTAAACGGTTTTATCGTGCAGGTTGGCGCTCGCGCTCTCTCTCGCATCAAATTGCAGTTGTGTGTGGTGATCTGGGAGTCGTGGTTGTTTTGACGTTCTGGTATCGTTTACTGCTACAAATTCGCACTTTGACCAAAAGTTTTTGGACACCTGGACATCTTTACAGCAAACTATGACTGAGGTGTTACTATAGCAACCATGACGTATAGAATGGGAGCATTAGAAAAAGATATCAGAGTTGAGAATTAATCAGCGCTGTAATGTAACAAGTTAATGTATCCCCAATTCATTTTGTAATGAAATCCCGTTTAAAAGCATGTACGTCTCACACACCGAGTATCACTGGCTCGTTAAGTACAGCTGCAGAAGTGGCGTAATGGATCTCCTGGTTCCGCTCGGTGTAGTTTTTCAGGGTTATAATTGCACCTGCTTGACGTGCTCCCGATAAATAAGGTGTTTTTAACCACTGACCGCACCTGACCTGACCTTGTTTTTTTTCTTCCTCCTGTTAGTGGAAATGGGTTTCGTGACACAGGAGCACAATGGAGACGTTTAGTTCTTGATCACCGACCTCGGAGGAAGCGCTTTTAAGAGCAATTAAGTAGATGGAGTCGGCTTGTAATTTTTCTTCACTGGGCTCTGAATAATGATTGCGCATGTGTCTAGTCAGCTCCTTAAAGCTCTTTGAATGCCTTTGCCACATACGGAGGGCTCGATTAACCTCTCTCGGAGCAGACAAAAGCAGGCACGGTGCAGCGTGCTGAGAGTATTGATGGCCTGTTGGGTTTAAGATCCTGGATGAGCTGAAATATTTACAGGACTCGAGATTAAAAGTAGTCCGACTGTCCGGGACAATCAAACATTTTAATCTGGACAAGTCAAATCGATGTCTGCCTTCGGACAGGACAAGTTAATTTTTCTATTTTATTTATTCAAGAGTTGCATCAAAGTTCCAACACGACGAGTTCAATCCCCTCAGTGATCCGGCTGTGGTGGTGTTTATGAAATTCTGAATTTATGAAAGATTTTATCAGTGCTACAATATGCCAGATATCTTGTGGCTGTAGACGACTGAAACGGCGCGTGTTAATTAATCACGACGCACACTTGCTGGTTGTTAAAAGGACTTTTTTTTATGCAGCTTTTTGGTAAATTAAACTTTTGTATTATAATGAAAGATGAAAATCAAATGAAGCCAGATTAGAGTAAATATTTACTCTATATGTGAGTCGCATATTAAATGATCCTAAAGAAAGTAAGAAAGCACAACTTTATTCATCACACACGTGTGAAATTCCTCTCTGCATTTAACCCGTCTGAAGCAGTGAACACACACGTACCCAGAGCAGTGGGTATTAACTTTTGTTTCTACTCCTACATTTGTAAGTAGGAAATGATGTCCAAGGTTTTTATATTTATTTTAAACAGCATGACTGTCAAACCTTTTTTTTTTTTTTTTTGTGTGGTCCGTTTTCCATCAAATCCTGTGCTCTGATTGGGCAAGCATTTGTGAGAGTCTGGTTGTCCGAATCTATTGATTGGTTGCCCTGGGCAATCGGGCTAGTGTTAATGTTGAGCCCCGGGTTCATGGGCTATGAGTGTGTGTTCTCCAGAAGAACCACCTCCTTCTGATCGTGTTAATTTGTACTTTGACTCAAGTTGGGCACTTTGTCCACCTCTGGCGTGTGTGTGGGCTTTGTGAGGCTGGGTTAGGCTGAAGCCAGTTGTTTAATCCCGACTGATCGTCCAGTAGGTTGAGCATCCTGGTGTTTAAGCTTTGAGACACTGACACTGGGTTTGTTGATCTCTCGTCTTTCAGAGAACCACATCCTGGAGGACGTGAACAAGTGCGTGATGGCCCTGCAGGAGAGGGACGTGGACGGGCTGGACCGCACTGCCGGCGCCATCAGAGGACGAGCCGCCCGCGTCGTCCACGTCGTCACCTCGGAGATGGACAACTACGAGCCTGGAGTTTACACCGAGAAGGTTCTGGAAGCCACCAAACTCCTGACTGATACAGGTAGGGATTCCGTGACAGGAAGGGGTTAAACCCCTGAGGTCTGTACAGCAGCGCAGTCATGAAACCCAAACGCCACTCGGTGACGCGGGAAGGCGTTCACGGCGAGACGGAGAGCCGCTTTCATCACCTCGCCGCTCACACCTGGCTTACGGCACTGGGGCTTGTGGGGCCGCGCTCGTCTAGAGAAATAATCACGCCCGCTGTGGCGTCGGAGGGCTGAGACGCTCGGCGTGCCAGCGTCACCCCGCCACCCTCCGCCACTGACGGGTTACAGAGCAGCACGGCGGGCGTTACGCTCGAGTCTGGACGCACAGGTCACTTCCCCATAGGAGTTCCTCCCCAACCTCTCAGGCGCGCTCTCTCTCCTCCTTTCTCTCTCTCCTTTCCTGCTCTTATTCATTTCTTGTTCCTACTTCATTTCTTTTTCTTTCTCTCCTTTCTTGCTCTTTCTTCTTTGCTCATATTTTTTTTCTTCTTGCTTCTTTTTTCTTTCTTGCTCTTACTTTTTTGCTTTCTTTCCCTCGTCTCTCTCCTTTCTTGCTCTTCTTTGCTCATCTTTTTTCTTTCTTGCTCTTTCTTCTTTTTTCCCCTTTCTTCTTTGCTTGTATTTTTTCGTTCTCTTTTTGTTAGTCTCTTTTTTGCTCATTTCTTTATTTCTTGCTCTTCTTTGCCCATCTTTCCTTTTCTCCCCTCCCTTCTTTCTTTCTTTTTTTCTTCCTTTCCTTCTTTCTTTCCTTCCTTTCTTTCTTTCCTCCCTCCTTTCTCTTCCTTCTTTCCTTCCTTCTTTCCTTCCTTTCCTTCTCTTTCTTTCCTTCCTTTCTTTCTTTCCTCCCTCCTTTCTCTTCCTTCTTTCCTTCCTTTCCTTCTCTCTTTCTTTCCTTCCTTTCTTTCTTTCCTTCCTCCCTCCTTTCTCTTCCTTCCTTCCTTCCTTCCTTCCTTCCTTCCTTCCTTCCTTCTTTCTTTCTTTCTTTCCTTCCTTCCTTCTTTTTCTTTTTTTTCTTCCTTTCCTTCTTTCTTTCCTTTCCTTCTCTCTTTCTTTCCTCCCTCCTTTCTTTCCTTCCTTCTTTCTCTTCCTTCTTTCTTTCCTCCCTCCCTTCTTTCTTTCCTCCCTCCCTTCTTTCTTTCCTCCCTCCCTTCTTTCTTTCTCTTTCTTTCCTTCCTTCCTTCTTTCTCTTTCCTTTTCCTTCTTTCCTCCCTCCTTTCTTTCTTTTTCCTCCCTCCTTTCTTTTTCTTTCCTCCCTCCCTTCCTTCTCCCTTTTCTTTCTTTCTTTTTTCTTTCTTTCTCTCTCCCTCCCTCCCTCCCTCCTCCGTACAGGTCCGTGTGTAAGACGTTACTATAGTAATGATAACCGTTAATGACTGATTTAAACCTGAGATCTGTCTCACCTTTTTAATTAAAGAAAATGAATCATGGCTTCAGAGTTGAGGATGAGGGCTCGGTTTGAACCGTGTCAGTGCTTTGGGGGGGGGGACCCTTCAGTCTGAGGAATTATTTTTACTTGAAGCCGTTCCTTTCCAGAAGCCGTTTTATGTAAACGGTGGCCGTTCTGGCGTCACTCGTCCTCGGTACACCAAGGCTGCAAATTTCTTGTCTTTAGAATCTCAATATTTAAATATCTGCAAGAAAACGGAGTGTAAATGGTGTAGAAATATCTTATGAGAAAAGGGCAAGTACGCAGTGGCTCGAGGGTCAAGGCTCGAGCGTGAGGTACGTTCACGTCGCTTCAGATTGAGTTTTCAGCCCACACAATAATCCATGTTTTATATCGTAAAGGTAAATTTATTCCGCAGAGTTTCAGTTCAACAGCAGACGAGGACAGTGCTGTAAAAGCAGCGTTTATCGGAGAACGGCGCATTCAAGTGCAGAGCTGCCTCCCGAGTGTGAGGGTATCGTCCATCACAAACGGCTCTCGTTTTAAACAGTTACGAGAGATTAGCTCGGAGTGTTTGGCCCGTCGTGTCCTCGGAAGAACCCCTGGTCCAGATTAAGATGGCTTCCAGCCCATTCGTGATTTCAGAGCTGGTCTTGGTGTCAAATTTTGATTCTCCAGTCTGCGTTTCAGGATGTAATGGAGCAGTTAAATCCAGCGACATGAGGACGCGTGAGAGAATCTGGAGCTCCAGCTCCCTAAAGCGCCTGAACACTGCGCCCGTTCAAGCAGTCCGTTTTATAAACCTCCGTACGCGACGTGTCTGTCCAAATTATACTCAGGATAAAGGCAGCTGGTGATGAAACGGCAGGAATTACTTCTTGTAAGAATGGCTTATTATTAACGAGGCAGCGTGTTGGTACGTTTGATCACTAAAGCAAATCAAAACCAAGCAGAACAGACTCGTTTGGACCCTGAGCTTCGTTAACCGGCTCTCAATCTGCAAACAGACCCTCAGTAAGAACATCAGAAGGGGTTTAAAGAAGGAAAAGCCCCAACTCGAACCTTCATCTCGGTTTTTACCTGTGGCTTTAGTTCCCGAGTCTCATAAAGATGACCTGCGACTTTAAAGGAGATGCGCAGAGCCTTTATTTTTAAATAAATTTCTGAGCGGATAGTATCTACATCCTTGATTCTTGTATGCTGCGTAAATGGGAATTAAAAAATGTATATATGAGAGTTAAAATTGACCGCAGAGTTGTCATTGGAGCCGCCCCGCTGAGCCAGCCAGCCCTGAGCGCGTGACGTCACTGCGGTAACCGGTTTTAAAGCCGAGGCCTTTTACAGCTACAGACCAAGGTCATATAAATAAAAATTTACGATGAAAGTAAGAAATCTCGTTACCGACTCGCTCAACTAAGACTGATTGTGGGTTGACTCTCATTAAAACAGGATGGGTGTGTTAACTTATGCAACAGACATGTACATGCATGCATTTTCACTGATCAAACGTAAAAGGCTCATTAAATAATCAGATGAACTGAGACGATCACATTCTGAAGCAAATTAAATCTTATACCGTTAACTTAAACACACAACACAAGTTCCATGGATTAATCTAAACGCAGGGAAACAACATGGTGTTTTATATCCAAATGAGAGTCGCAGCTTACCCGTCTGCGTTCTCGCTTCTTGAAGGCTGATTTTGTTTTTGAAACAATCTGACTTTCAGTTTTGTTCATTCGTTTCTTCCACGTAAGGGCGAGACGGCAGCGATATCCAGTTTAGAAATCAGACGGCTGCTCCACTCATTCACTTTTCTCCATACTGTGTACTCCGCCATTACTGCTCGGCTCAGGTAGTTACTAAAACCCGGGACGGAACAGAACGCCACCGGTTTTAGCGGCAACCGCAGGGAGGTCGCTGCCCGAGCGATATGTCCCGTTCCGTCCCGGGTTTTACCAACAACCCTCGGCTCACGCTCTGGGAGAACTGGTGCAACGGAACTTGCTTTCCTTTTCTTGTAGTTTTATTTAATTGTCGGTACTGCACCCTCTTTCAATCCGGGCTTATAGCCAACGCTCCTCAACAGATCAGAGGTCTCGTCCGAGTCTTCAGTAAAACGTGCAGAGCAGAGACCACTTCATAGCCGCCCAATGTGCCCGTGAACTTCTCGCAAAACGCGTCCAAATCTTTGCAGTTTGAACATTCTTGGGCCGTGAATGCAACGTAAATCCACCTTCTGTCGTGTTGCTGCACCGCCAGCAACACATCTGCGTGGCATGGCGATAAATTAGCTCAAAATGGAGGATCGGAGTTGCAGCCAGCTGTGTGTTTTAGTCTAGCGGAAATGGCCATGAGACCGACAGACTTCTTGCGGTGACGTTACGGACGTCAAGGTCATTCACTCAGACCGCTACCTATATAACTCACTTTAATCGTAAAAATTACTATAGTAGATTTATTGTTAACGCTTAAAACTATTCCTGGGCCGTTCTTGAGGTCTGAAGGCGTTTATAAAACAGTGGTTCTGCGTATCTGCTTTAAGACTTTGCTCGTCCTGGCTCGAAGAGGTAACTGATTAAAAGTTCACCCCGAGTGCTCATTAAACTCCAGCGCCCAGCCGGCCGGCCCTCAGTAAATCACAGCGTCGTGTTGGAGCCGTCTCACTGCAGCAGGAATAAAACTCGCGCTCGTTAAGAGAAACCTAGACCTGCTTTTTCACACACGTTCTGTAATTGGAATGAATGATTTCTTTAAGATCTTAAGGGTGTGCCGGGAAGGAATTAATCAGTGGGAGTTAGTGTTAGCACACTGATGCTGATTTGTTTTATTCCTCTTAGACCACAGCAGTTTGCTCACATTATTATAATAAAGTCTATGACAGAGTATGTACATTTTACCCATTTATACTTACTTTTAGCGTTGTGGAACTGCCATGATGGAAGTATCGCCGTTCCTTCTCCAGTCTCTCTGTCGAGGTTAATATGATGCGACTTCATGTTGGAAAGGAGCCACGATGTGGGAATTAGAGGGTTTGGGGGGTCAAGTACTCCTGAATATCTGCAATAAGTTGCTTTATTAATGAAGATGGCACATCAATAGATTGATGTTAGACCCATGGAGCTAGTCATGTAATATGTGTGTGTGTATGATGTTTACCAGCTGGGAGGTCCGTATCGTGAAATACCGGGACCGAGGTCTTGAAAATAGATGAGGTCACGGTATTTCACCATACGGACCGACCGTAAGCTGGTAAATAATATATTTTTTTTTTTCTTTACCAAATTCTAACAGAAAACGAGAGCGCCCGAAAGGGAAAACCGAGCCGAGCCGCCATTTTGAATCCTCATTCACGGCTGTAATGCAAATGGCTTCCTCCTCGGTATACAAGTGCACTTCCATGGCAGGAACAAAAAAACTACATTTTGCCGCCTATGTCGTCCCCTATTTATACAAATAGGAGTCATTCAGGATTCAGCCATGTTTTTGCTCGGCGTTAGCAACAGTTACAGGTTTTTAGCTTTCTCCTGAAATAAAAATGTTTTATTTTATTTCTTCTTCCTCAGGGTAGTAAAACTCGCTTTCGCTGTGAGGCCATTATTAAAAAATGTTCTGTTTCTGGTCCACCGGCCGGGTGAGTGCCGTTTGCGCGGGTGAAATTTTTTTTTTAACGCCAGTTTTTTGACATTTTTTTCAGGCTCGTAAATCTAAACTCGAACTTGACATTTACGCATTCCCAGGGCTTTCCACTAAGGCTCATACTGCCTCCGCTGAGTGCGCGCGCACACCGCATGTCGGGGCCGCGGATGAGTTACTCTCCCCTGATCAACGAAGTCGGCGGGGAATTTGTGGTTATTATCGGTACAAACGGCGCGAATCACAACTTAAATGAGTGCGGTTCAGTTTGACATTACTGTCAGTCCGTTAGATAAACATTTTAATTTTATTAATATTGAAATTTAATATTTAGAGCCTGTGGGCTACAAAAATAATAGTCATTAAAGTAGCCGGCTGGACTTAATTGTGTGGCCGCAGCCGGCGCTTGTGGAAAGCCCTGTCGAATCAGCTCTGCGCATGCGCCGTGCGGCACAAAAAAATGGCAGCCACCATGAAGGAAGGAGATCCGGAGTTTTCAAACATTTGCTGAAGTGTGAAATCGCAAAATGGTATTCTAGCGAACAACAAAATAGTAAAGATTCAGAAAAACAAATAATTCAGTGATCATTTTAATCGTGTAATTTCATCCGAACTCGGCCTAACGCTCGATTTAGAACTACAGAAAGTCCGTGTGTCGGACATTTTAAGTACCTTTGTAAAAGTTTTGCAAATGTTGCAGTCAGCATTTAAAATGCTAACTTAAAGTTTTTGTACAAGTTTCAGTTGATTAAACCGTCATATTTTATTAAATGTGTCTGCTTTTGTAATAAAAAAGTACTGAAAGAAAAAGCAAATACAGCATTGCGATTTCTTATCCATCCATATATATATATATATATATATATATATATATATATATATATATATATATATATATATAATAAAAAAAAATCCCTCCCTCCCGACTGAATTTTTTTGCCCACCCGGTGGACAGGAAACGGATTTTTTTTTTTAAGGATGGCCTGAACACTGTCGTTATCGCTATCCATGCTGTAAAATTAATGCTATTCTCCTGAGAAATGCGAAAATAAATGTTGACAAAAATTGCTACCATGTTTGTTGCTGCTGTGAACGAGCGAGTCGCCAGAGGTCCGTATCCGGGGTCCGTAACCGCTCGCCAGCCAATCAGAGCGCAGGATTTGATGGAAACCGGACCGTGAAGAAAATTAATTATAATTATTCTACCCACATTCACTGGATGTGAGCAGTCGTGCGCTCTGATTGGCTACTCTACTACTAAGATATCAGCTCATATACCGTGAGGAGAGTAAAACAAAATGGCGCAGCGTGTTGCTGAACCAACCAAGGACGAGATAAAAACTCTACTAGAAAACAAAACTCCCAAAAAATGGAATGAGAAGTATTTATTTCCCCCCCCCCCCCCCCCCCCCCCCCCCCCGAAGAATTATTAGAGCATTTTTCACAAATTGATCCTGTCATTTGTTTTGAGAATTACAGAACTGAAATATCCAAGTAACATGTTAAATAAATGTCTAAAGCTATTCTATACCTCGGCAAGACGACACCTTCTACAAAAAAACCCAACTGTTTACTGTATAGTACTAAACTTCAGCAAGTTCTACATTTAGAATGCACAAGCAGTGTTTTAAATCCAGGCTATGCTATTCATCTTCAAATACATATCATGTAATATTATTCTTTCTGCAAAAAGTGCATAAATTTGCCGCAAGCGCGTTTGCGGAAATCGTCCTCATGTGTCCTGCATACAAATCAGCTGCTCGTGCGTTTTTACTCATCTTTTAGTTGCTATCTAAGCAATGTGCAGCAAATTTATTTCTGATGAGGAAATTTTATCAAATATCATAATATTAAACTGCAAAATAATAATAAATCATGTGTTACCAGATGTAAAGTGTCGAAAGCAAGCAAGGTCGTTGTCAATAGGCGAACGCTCCTATTATTAAGACCTTGTGCACTCTTGTAGCGTCTGATCTTGTCTGTGTGCGCAGTGATGCCACGTTTCACCGAGCAGGTGGAAGCAGCAGTGGAGGCTCTGAGCACGAATTCTCAGCCAGTGGAGGAGAACGAGTTCATCGACGCGTCCCGTCTGGTGTACGACGGCGTGAGGGACATCAGGAAGGCCGTGCTCATGATCCGGGTAAAAAAAAAAAACCACACACACACTTTACCCATACTAGTCTGAAAGGCAAAGTAACACAACTATAACTCTAATGTCTGTAAACCTAGCTTTTTCAGTTCAAGTTTTTGAAGTTCAGTACATGGCTAAAAAGTCATGCGTTCAGTTTTTTATTTGCGCTCTGGTCGTGAATCTTGAAGAATGCAATCTTGAAGAATGCAATCAGTATTTCAGATAATAGATTGTTTTGTTGGAAAAGCATACATTTTTTGTTGCAAATTGTCTCGTTGTTGTCAGGACTGTAGCCTGCTGGGGGGTGTGGGTAAATTACCATATGGGCCATTCACATGATGATTTAAGTCTTTTGTGTTTTTTTTCGCGAATCAGCTGTATGATACGAGCTGAGCTCGTGGCTACTTAAGCTGCATACAGGCGTGTGATTTCACTATGGAATGAGGAAGCTAAACAGAGCGCAGAGGAGCTGAAACACCGCGAAGCAAACAGACACACGGTATTTACATCGGAGATAAACATTTCCAGCAAAAAAAAAAAAAGCGCAACCTCGTTTTCCAGATTGAATGGAATACTTGAATGATCGGATGATACACGGACCGTTCTAGGATTACATTCCATCGGAGGCATTGGTGTGTGCAAGGCGCCGTTTCTCTTTCTGATGGGGCAAGTTTATTAATCTATTGCCGCTTTTCCACTACAAACGCGGCTGAGTCGGGCTGAGCCTTGCCGTGCTGAGCGGGGCTGTTGGAGTTGCATTTCGACTACAACCGCGCTGAACCGTGCTGGCTGGAAGTGGGTGGACACATTGGGTGGAGTTAGCGAAAGTGGGTGGACGTCAGGTGATGTCGTTAGGCAGCGCAAACAGTGACATCAGTGAGCTTTTAAGCGGTAGCCTCACGACCCGGATAGTAAACAATAAACATGGAGGACATGGAGTCGTTAGTGTTGCTGGTCTTGGTGCTGTGGCTTGTTGTCACCGGCAACGCGGACAGATACTGGCAAGAGCGTATAGATGAGGCGAGGCGCATAAGGCTTCAGAAATTCTCGTAATTCTTCTTCCGGGTTTACGGTGTTTACAGATCCCAGCGCGCTCGCGGGGCGTGTGTGGGCATGTGAGGACACTCCTCCTCACCAATCAGTGCACAGGGGAGTGTCTGCTCACGCCCCCAACCTCACTCGGCACGGTTTGGCTCGCTTCAGCCCCACTCCAAAACCGTGCGAGTTTTAGGGGCTAAGCAGCGCTGAAGCGAGCCGAGTCGTGCTGTTTTTTGGTAGTCGAAACGCGAGCCGTGTCGGGCTGAAGCGAGCTGAAAAAGGGTAGTGGAAAAGGGCCATAAGGCTGTGTGGTTATTTTTTGCATGTAACGGAGAGTGTTGTGGTTTGGTTAAGCCTAGGTCACAACCGGACGTACGATTTTTTGGCCGTGTGATTTTTTTTTTTTTTTTTTTTTTTTTTTTTTTTGGCGTTTCCCAAATCGCTGCTTTTTTTTTTTTTTCCCGTGGAGAAAGACGCGCGTTGGCCGTAAGTTTGTCTTGCAACCTGAAAAAAACGTAAGCGCCTGTAGAGAGTGAGTTTGACATGACAGAACCTCTGTGGCTCGAAAATCAGCACATCACACGCGCGCTCTCGTGCGTTTCACGCGCGCCCTCCGTGCGTTTCTTGCGTTTTTTGCGTGTAGACCGGCCGTAGGAGCACATACGGCCGGTTGTGACCGAGGCTTTACATGAAACTAGCGTTGTGTTAGTTGTGTCATCATCGTGCTATCTTTCTTTCTCACGGTGTGAGTAATTTTTCAACCACAAAACGTTAAAGTATACTTTAGGACTTATTTTTGTACTTCATAATTGTGTTGGGCATACTTTGCATGGAAGGAAAATTGACGTGGTGATCTCTGTTTACATGAAAGTAGTATCGTGCTAGCTCGTAGGGGGTAGGGCTTTCATTAATGTCATGCAGATGAGCAGCATTATGTGCCCGCCCTGCACCCAGAGTAGCTGAGATGGAAAACTTTGAGGGCGATTTTCTCCCTTTCCTGTTTTAAGAAGTATACACTTTCAAGTTTTCACTTGAAAACTTTGAAGTTTTCACTTTTTCACACAGGGTCATGTAGGTTTGGAATTTTTTTTTTCCCTCCTTAATAATAATAACCTCCGTTTAAAAACTGCATTTTGTGTTATCTTTGACTAATATTTAAATTTGTTTGATCTGAAACATTTAAGTGCGACAAATGTGCAAAAATAAGAAATCAGGAAGGGAGCAAACCCCCCCCCACTCTATCTAGCATTAACGGGCGAGGCGCGAGAGCTGTTTTAATCGCCGTCCGTTTCCTTTTCGCTGCTTTGCTTATTTTAGTCCAGTTACAAGTGCTCGCTTTGCTTGAGGTGGAAACCATGGCGTTCCTATTAATGCTGTGCTGTGATTGGTATATGCAGAAGTACATCAGAGTGGAGCTGATCCATTACTCAGTAATGATCCACGTTTCAGGCAAGCCTGAGAACATTACATAAACGGGTGTTCTGGGCATACATTACAGTTGTTAAAGTAGATGTAGTCTGCCTCGCATTAAAGCTCTGAGCTGTGTGCAAGTCAGCCGTGAGCTCAGGATCACACAACAAACGCGTGATGTTAAGTACAGCTAATGAAAGGATGAATTGGACTGTGTAGGTCTTAAAATAAAACACTCCAGGGTGGACTGGTCTAAGAAAACGATCAGCTTTTGCGTCACACATTGTTGATTATTTGTCTATCACAGCCTGCCTCATCATGGTTTATCCTTGTTATATCACAGCAATTTGTCAAGTTTTTAATTATTAATGAATCCCCCCCCCCCCCCAAGTTTGATTGCATTAAAAATTGTAAAGAAAGGTCCTCAGTGAACAAGCTTTAATCTTACAGCTTCAGGTTGTATTTTATTCCTTATGAAGGAATGACGTACAGATGAAAATGCATTCTTATGGTATGAAGTAGTAGTAGTGAGGTTGAGGCCGGTTAGTTTTTCCTCTCTCTAAATGGTGAAGGAACACATTCGGAGGAAAGCGCTATCCACCCACTTCTGTATACATTTTGTTTTTTGTCACTTGTGGGAAGGGTGGGGTATGACTGTGAGAGGGGGAGGCTGAGATATGAGGGAGGGTGTGATGTATGATGGCAGATAGAGGGGATATGAGGGAGGGTGGGTTATGATGGCAGGAAGGATGGGGATATGAGGGAGAGGGGGAGGCTGAGATGAGGGAGGGTGGGATATGATGGCAGAAGGAGGGGAGATGAGGGAGGAGGGTGTGATATGACGGCGGAAAGAGGGGATATGAGGCAGGCTGAGATGATGGTGGAAGGAGGGGGATATGAGGAAGGGTGGGATATGATGGTGGAAGGAGGGGGATATGAGGAAGAGAGGGAGGCTGAGATGAGGGAGGGACATGATGGAGGGTGGGATATGATGGCAGGAAGGATGGGGGATATGATGGCAGGAAGGATGGGGGATATGAGGGAGGGTGGGATATGATGGCAGGAAGGATGGGGAGAGAGGGAGGGTGGGATATGATGGCAGGAAGGATGGGCAGAGAGGGAGGCTGGGATGATGGCAGGAAGGATGGGGAGAGAGGGAGGCTGGGATGATGGCAGGAAGGATGGGGAGAGAGGGAGGATGGCAGGAAGGATGGGGAGAGAGGGAGGATGGCAGGAAGGATGGGGGAGAGAGGGAGGATGGCAGGAAGGATGGGGGAGAGGGAGGATGGCAGGAAGGATGGGGGAGAGGGAGGATGGCAGGAAGGATGGGGGAGAGGGAGGATGGCAGGAAGGATGGGGGAGAGGGAGGATGGCAGGAAGGATGGGGGAGAGAGGGAGGATGGCAGGAAGGATGGGGGAGAGAGGGAGGATGGCAGGAAGGATGGGGGAGAGAGGGAGGATGGCAGGAAGGATGGGGGAGAGAGGGAGGATGGCAGGAAGGATGGGGGAGAGAGGGAGGATGGCAGGAAGGATGGGGGAGAGAGGGAGGATGGCAGGAAGGATGGGGGAGAGAGGGAGGATGGCAGGAAGGATGGGGGAGAGAGGGAGGATGGCAGGAAGGATGGGGGAGAGAGGGAGGATGGCAGGAAGGATGGGGGAGAGAGGGAGGATGGCAGGAAGGATGGGGGAGAGAGGGAGGATGGCAGGAAGGATGGGGGAGAGAGGGAGGATGGCAGGAAGGATGGGGGAGAGAGGGAGGATGGCAGGAAGGATGGGGGAGAGAGGGAGGATGGCAGGAAGGATGGGGGAGAGAGGGAGGATGGCAGGAAGGATGGGGGAGAGAGGGAGGATGGCAGGAAGGATGGGGGAGAGAGGGAGGATGGCAGGAAGGATGGGGGAGAGAGGGAGGATGGCAGGAAGGATGGGGGAGAGAGGGAGGATGGCAGGAAGGATGGGGGAGAGAGGGAGGATGGCAGGAAGGATGGGGGAGAGAGGGAGGATGGCAGGAAGGATGGGGGAGAGAGGGAGGATGGCAGGAAGGATGGGGGAGAGAGGGAGGATGGCAGGAAGGATGGGGGAGAGAGGGAGGATGGCAGGAAGGATGGGGGAGAGAGGGATGGGGGAGAGAGGGATGATGGCAGGAAGGATGGGGGAGAGAGGGATGATGGCAGGAAGGATGGGGGAGAGAGGGATGATGGCAGGAAGGATGGGGGAGAGAGGGAGGATGGCAGGAAGGATGGGGGAGAGAGGGATGATGGCAGGAAGGATGGGGGAGAGAGGGATGATGGCAGGAAGGATGGGGGAGAGAGGGAGGATGGCAGGAAGGATGGGGGAGAGAGGGAGGATGGCAGGAAGGATGGGGGAGAGAGGGATGGGGGAGAGAGGGATGATGGCAGGAAGGATGGGGGAGAGAGGGATGATGGCAGGAAGGATGGGGGAGAGAGGGATGATGGCAGGAAGGATGGGGGAGAGAGGGAGGATGGCAGGAAGGATGGGGGAGAGAGGGAGGATGGCAGGAAGGATGGGGGAGAGAGGGAGGATGGCAGGAAGGATGGGGGAGAGAGGGATGGGGGAGAGAGGGATGATGGCAGGAAGGATGGGGGAGAGAGGGATGATGGCAGGAAGGATGGGGGAGAGAGGGATGATGGCAGGAAGGATGGGGGAGAGAGGGAGGATGGCAGGAAGGATGGGGGAGAGAGGGAGGATGGCAGGAAGGATGGGGGAGAGAGGGAGGATGGCAGGAAGGATGGGGGAGAGAGGGAGGATGGCAGGAAGGATGGGGGAGAGAGGGATGGGGGAGAGAGGGATGATGGCAGGAAGGATGGGGGAGAGAGGGATGATGGCAGGAAGGATGGGGGAGAGAGGGATGATGGCAGGAAGGATGGGGGAGAGAGGGAGGATGGCAGGAAGGATGGGGGAGAGAGGGAGGATGGCAGGAAGGATGGGGGAGAGAGGGAGGATGGCAGGAAGGATGGGGGAGAGAGGGAGGATGGCAGGAAGGATGGGGGAGAGAGGGATGGGGGAGAGAGGGATGATGGCAGGAAGGATGGGGGAGAGAGGGATGATGGCAGGAAGGATGGGGGAGAGAGGGATGATGGCAGGAAGGATGGGGGAGAGAGGGATGATGGCAGGAAGGATGGGGGAGAGAGGGATGATGGCAGGAAGGATGGGGGAGAGAGGGATGATGGCAGGAAGGATGGGGGAGAGAGGGATGATGGCAGGAAGGATGGGGGAGAGAGGGATGATGGCAGGAAGGATGGGGGAGAGAGGGATGATGGCAGGAAGGATGGGGGAGAGAGGGATGATGGCAGGAAGGATGGGGGAGAGAGGGATGATGGCAGGAAGGATGGGGGAGAGAGGGATGATGGCAGGAAGGATGGGGGAGAGAGGGAGGATGGCAGGAAGGATGGGGGAGAGAGGGAGGATGGCAGGAAGGATGGGGGAGAGAGGGAGGATGGCAGGAAGGATGGGGAGAGAGGGAGGATGGCAGGAAGGATGGGGAGAGAGGGAGGATGGCAGGAAGGATGGGGAGAGGGAGGATGGCAGGAAGGATGGGGAGAGGGATGATGGCAGGAAGGATGGGGGAGAGAGGGATGATGGCAGGAAGGATGGGGGAGAGAGGGATGATGGCAGGAAGGATGGGGGAGAGAGGGATGATGGCAGGAAGGATGGGGGAGAGAGGGATGATGGCAGGAAGGATGGGGGAGAGAGGGATGATGGCAGGAAGGATGGGGGAGAGAGGGATGATGGCAGGAAGGATGGGGGAGAGAGGGATGATGGCAGGAAGGATGGGGGAGAGAGGGAGGATGGCAGGAAGGATGGGGGAGAGAGGGAGGATGGCAGGAAGGATGGGGGAGAGAGGGAGGATGGCAGGAAGGATGGGGAGAGAGGGATGATGGCAGGAAGGATGGGGAGAGGGAGGATGGCAGGAAGGATGGGGAGAGGGAGGATGGCAGGAAGGATGGGGGAGAGAGGGATGATGGCAGGAAGGATGGGGGAGAGAGGGATGATGGCAGGAAGGATGGGGGAGAGAGGGATGATGGCAGGAAGGATGGGGGAGAGAGGGAGGATGGCAGGAAGGATGGGGGAGAGAGGGATGATGGCAGGAAGGATGGGATATGATGGTGGAAGGAGGGGATATGGGGGGGATATGAGAGGGAGTCTCCCTCCCTTCCTGAGAGCATGGCCAATTTTGCGCTCTCGGGCTCCTGGCCACAGATGGCTACGGCAGCATCGAACGCTTTTCTGCTGCGCCACCTGGGATTCCCCCGAATTATGATCTTGTACATTCATGGTGGACCAGTGTCTCTGTTGGCTAGGAGCAAGTAATTAAAAAAAAAATGTACGTCTCGCTTTATTACAGTATCAGAGTTGACTTAGTGATGACTTTGGGTCTCCGGAGTCAGACACGTCTTTAGAAAAAGTTCAATTATAAGGGACGACAAAAACTGAGTTCGTCGAGGGAACAGTGTTATGTCGTGCAAATATAATTCTAATTCGCTTTTAAAAGCGTTAAAGTAACTTGGTACGTTTTTAGTAATTATTACAGCTTCAGGCTACAGGAACAGGAAGTGGAGAGAGCCAAATGTACACACAGTATACAGGTCAGGGTTGTTTTTCTGACCACCATCACTGATGCAGTTAAAACCCACCTGATTGTCTTCCCTATACATTAATAGATGGAGCCTCAGGTTGGGTTAGATTACGTGCAGGTTCATTTCAGGAGGAATGACCCACCTGATTAGCGCCAGGGCTCTGAGTAATAACGTACAGGATCCTCGAGTTTCATCAAGCCCGGAATTAGTGAGCGGGAACGGTTCTGCTGTATTTGCATGATAAGTAATCGATGTCAGGAGCGAGGTCTTAATTCTCCCTTTGTCTTATACCGCGAGAGTGGACAGGGAACCGTGCTGTCGCTCTGGATTGGAGTTCCTCTCCAACCCGTTACCCCATGGTCGTCCACATTTCATTAAATAGCGAAGGTGAGGCCATGAGACGGCCTGCAGCCCCACCGTGGTTCTGCTCTTGCTGGTGAACTGCCCAGAGGCTGCCATTTCCACTGGGTTTCACCATCGTAATAATATCCGTCTGGCCTTGATGGTTTCATGAATTGGCCTTTTATGATGTCGGGTCAAATATGAGGGAGTGTTGTGCTTTGTTGCGCAATCAAACCAAGGCTTGTTCATTCCCCTGACGGAAACCAAAGCTGTGTTCACACTTATACCGGTACGATAGTGGTATAACTGTATCGATACAAAGTATAGCGGTACAGTTTAGTGCATCTGTCCACACTAGCGAGAAATGTTTGCGGTTTTCTTTCACGGTAGTTGAAATGCGCGTGCGCGAAATGTTTCCGTGGTTACCGAGTAACTTCCTTCCGAGAATCTGGCGGATGAAACAACGTGTGTGCTTTTTGTTGTCAGTGTACAGTCTGTATTTCTGGTGGTCATTTATTCAGTCGAATCGTATAAAACGCGCGAGGCAGTTGAGAAAGAAACAAAAAACGAATCTCCCTTTCTCCCCCCTCCCTTTCCCTCACTTTCTCCCTCTTCCCTTCTCTTCCTTTCTCTCCCTTTCTCCCCCTCCCTTTCTCTTCCTTTCTCTCCCTTCTCTCCCCCTCCCTTTCTCTTCCTTTCTCTCCCTTCTCTTCCCCTTCCTTTCTCCCCCTCCCTTTCTCTTCCTTTCTCTCCCTTCTCTCCCCCTCCCTTTCTCTTCCTTTCTCTCCCTTCTCTTCCCCTTCCTTTCTCCCCCTCCCTTTCTCTTCCTTTCTCTCCCTTCTCTCCCCCTCCCTTTCTCTTCCTTTCTCTCCCTTCCCTTCTCTTCCCCTCTTCCCCTCCCTTTCTCCCTCTTCCCTTCTCTTCCCCTCCCTTTCTCCCTCTTCCCTTCTCTTCCCCTCCCTTTCTCTCTCTTCCCTTCTCTCCCCCTCCCTTTCTTCCTCCTCCCTCTTCCCCTCTCCTCCCTTTCTCCCTCTCTCCCTCTTTCCCTCCCTTTCTTCCTCCTCCCTCTTCCCCTCTCCTCCCTTTCTCCCTCTTCCCCTCCCTCTTCCCCTCTCCTCCCTTTCTCCCTCTTTCCCTCCCTTTCTTCCTCCTCCCTTCTCTTTCTCTCCCTCCTCTTCCCCTTCTCTCCCTCTTCCCCTCTCCTCCCTTTCTCCCTCTTCCCCTTTCTCCCCCTCCCTTTCTCTCCCTCTTTCCCTCCCTTTCTTCCTCCTTCCCTCCCTTTCTTCCTCCTCCCTTCTTTCTCTCCCTTCTCTTCCCCTCCCTTTCTTCCTCTTCCCTTCCCTTTCTCTCCCTTCTCTTCTGCTCCCTTTCTCCCCCCCCCATTCTTTGCTCCATGTAGCTCCACGGTCGTTTTGAGCCATTTTGACGTTTTATTTACAGCTGGAGAGCACGGGCGTATTGCTGGAAGACGTAGGAACGGTTCATTGCGCTTGCGCATTATATTTGTATCGATACAGAGCCGCTTCATCTGTCCACACTACAGCGAAGCGCTACAGTACCGATACTGTACCGGTACGAAACCCATACATTTGTGGGTTTCGTACCAACAGTTATACCGCTACAGTACCGGTATAGTTGCTAGTGTGGACAGGTGTTGCGGTACGAAAGTAGTATCGTATCGGTACAAAATCCCTAGCGTGGACAGGGTACAGGAGAATCTTGATCACGTTTGGTCAAAATTGGTCTTTTTTTTTTTTTTTTTCCTGGTTCGTGAAGGAAACTTTCATGATGAAGCAGATTAAATATATATTTTTTTGCATTCCAGTGAAAAGCCAGTGTTTTTCACCAGGTCTCGTTAGAGAGGTATTCTGTATAGAAATAGTGACGCGAATTCAAACTCGAAGCCCCAGAATGCCGTGCATAAATATGATGCGATGTGGTCGTTATGAAGAAGACTCGGTTCAGCTAGTTGGCAATCTGAGAGATGGTGTTGGGGTGAAAGTTGAAGCTGAGAGAGCCGGGTAAAGGACTAAAGCACCGCCGCATCACCTTTTCCTCTTTCGGTAGAGACGATCTTTTTGAACTCGGCGCTTCATTACGAATCAAACGCTCGATGCTGCTGAAGATGACGTTGGTTATAAAAATGAATATGAAAGTCAGTCAGGGAGGATTTTTCCTGAAGCTTCTTCAGGTTCTCCGTTTCCCTCGAGCGGACCTCGTCAATCACCGCGAGGCGATGCACGCTTTTGCCCGCTCAAATGCATCATGGTCTGTGATTTGGAGCTCCATCAGCAGGACTAACAGCCCCTTCGGCGGAGCAGCACCAACAGTCATTTTTATCCCTGTAATTCCTCTATCTGAACAGACGCGCGCGAGTGTGTGATTTGTGCCGAGATGAGTCTGTAACCTGTGTGAAGTGGAACCCTGGCAGTCCCGCCTGTCTGTCTGCATTAGTCGCACAGATTTCTCAAACTGAAGTCCAGTCCAGCGCCGGTTAGCTCAGATGATGCATTCGCATTGAACCGAGGAGAAATCATTCAGTCGCTCAGGGGATCATTTATAACGGGCACAAAGCAGTGCTGCTGTTCTCGCTCTTATATCGGTTTAACAAATCGCTCCTCTCCGCACGTTTATTCCACCACGGATCGTTAGTTACCTTCCTGCTCCTCGTGGACTCTGTAAAGGCGGCGTTTAATGATAGTATTTACAGCAGACATGTTCAGGACCTGAACGCCTCCTGCACTAAAGACAACACAGCACCGCTCCCCCCCACCCACCTTTCTTTTCTTCTCTTTTCTGATCCTCGACAATCTGATTATAATGAGCTGTTTAATTTTTTTTTTCTTCTCCTTCTAGATACTTCAATTTGTAATGAGATGACGGACTAATTATTTTTTTCCCGAAACTGATCAAAGGATCCACTGATAAATCCTTCTGTAAGTCTTAAACACAACCACAGCTTAGTTTTTTATTTAAATAAACCAACCTCGGGTTAGACGCGTTATCCAGTCAAGCTAACAAGGATATTAATAGATGAAGGGGGAAAAAAAATCAGAATAAATATCAGTGAAGAACAAACAAACACGAGCAAATTACTAACGTCTAAGAAGGTGAATATGCAAATGATAAATTACAGACGCAAATACCGTATTTTCTGGACTATAAGCCGCTACTTTTTTCCTAGGTTTTGAACCATGCGGCTTATACAAAGGTGCGGCTATTCTGTGGATTTTTCTTCCACCGCTAGGGGCGCTGTAACCGGAAGTAGAATCAAAAATAAGATAGACGAAAAATCAATGCAAAGAAGAATTAGCAGATCTTTAGCAGATAGAACACGCACGACAAATTACTAACTGGTAATTATTTTCAAATCCAGCGAAGATGATTCAAGTGACTTGTGGTTTCAAACACAGGAGAAATGAAGGTAAATAAATACCGGTTATTTTCTCTTGGTTCTGTTCCGTTTTAATCAGCAAAGTTGCTGCCGTGTTAAAAGGCACTGTTCGGAAAGAATCTGTTCAGGTACATTTACAGTACAAAATCATTCTGTACATGCAGTAAATATCTAATTTTTCAACATAGATATCTGCGGCTTATAGCCCGGTGCGGCTTGTATATCTTTTTTTAAATTTTTTTTTAAAAATAGAGCGGATGCGGCTTATATACAGGTGCGCTCTATAGTCCAGAAAATACGGTAACTAAAGCTGTTAAAACGAGTGAATATCATATGCAAGTTCAAGTGGAACGATGGATAAATATTAGGGCTGTAACAATATGCGTATCGAAATCGCGATACGCAGAGCCACGATCCGTGTCGCGATACAAGAAGGCAGAATCGCAGTACACCCATTCAAACTTCTCCTCAGCCCAAAAACAGAGGCGCTTCCAAACTTCAATTTATGAATACTTTACTTTTTATTTAAATTACATTTTAAACTTACTTAAATTACTTTTTTATATCTATTAGTAAGTCGTTTTTTCGCCGACCTGCGACAATCTTCTGCGAGTCACGCGACGCCCACACTCGCCACTGGCAGAGCATTCATTTCTTTTAAGCGGTCGCCATTCTGGTTGCGACGCGGGGAGCGAATCTGTAAACAAGCAGCTCATTGGCTGGCTAGGTGTGCCACAAGCCAATCACAATCACTTGACCGGAAAGGCATGCAGTGTTGCCAGATTGGGCAGGTTTAGGTGCTTTTTGGCTGGTTTTGAACATATTTTGGGGTGGAAAACGTTAGCAATATCTGGCAACACTGAAGGCGTGTCTGCTTGGGCGGAAGCCTTCTGCGGCAGTTACATTTTGACACGCGAGCAATGTTTCACCATAAAAATTCCGTAATTTCCATCTGTTTTCCGCGATCACAGAAAATCATTGGCCCTATGAGAGTGAGACAGTGAGAGAGCCACCCCCCCCCCAAAAAAAATCTTAACGGATTTACACGATTTGGAAAAATGACTTTTTGAGAACCGGAAAAAACAGAGCTTCCGGCTCAACAGTATTATTTTGAGAAATAAAACAGTCTTTGGATATACATTTGTTCATTTTTGCATACATATTACTCATTCTCTGCAGTGGTCTGAATTATTTGTTATTAAATAGTTAATGTAAGTCAGTAAATGTTAAGTCAAATTTACTAATTTAAAAAAACATTTTAAAAAAAATCGTGGGCGTATCGAATCGTGGGTCAAAAATCGCGATACGAATCGAATCGTGAGTTGGGTGTATCGTTACAGCCCTAATAAATATATATAAATCGATAAACAAGCAAATAGCTTTCAGTAAAATGAACGGGGAGGGGGAACAAGTGTCTTAAGCAAATAAGGACATGTATACTAATTAAATACACCATAATAACGGTATAATGTAAATAAAATGGTTCTATTTAACATGAAAAGGGATGTGATGTTATAACAGCATGCTCGCTTGTTATAGAAGAGGATTATGCTGATATCGGGCGCAGACGCGTTCTGGACTCTGTGCGTCTAGAGGACGGGTCAGAGACGCCGTCGGTCATGACGATCCCTCCTGTTCGTCGCTGAGGGATTGTTCCGCTGTTTCCTCTGAATAAACTCCAGCTGTGTGTGTGACTGCATGCTCATAATGCAGTGCAGTGATGATGCGCTCATGCGGGGGGGGAGCGAGGAAATGAGGCGGCAGCATCGCTTCAGACCGGCCCTCAGGGCTCCTGACAAACAGGCAGCGTGTTCCGCTGGATTTATGAAATGATTTACGGGCCACGCTTCCCCAGACCCCAGCATCAGGCTCTGGAGGTTATCAGAAAACAATTATAAACGCTCCAGAATAAATAAGAGTAAATATTCCACACACATTCACTGGATACGAGCAATCGCATGCTCTGATTGGCTGCTCTACTACTAGGATATCAGCTCGTATACCGTGAGTAGAGAAGAACAAAATGGCGGCACGTGTTGCTGAACCAAAAGAGGACGAAATAAAAACTTAAAACAAAACCTTAAAAATAAAATATGAAATTTTATGTTTTTTTTTTCGTTCTTTGTTTTGTGAGTTTTTGAATTAATTAATTTAAAAAAAAAAAAAAAAAGCCTCAGTCTGGCCACAGGCCAGACGTGTTTATGCGATCGCATGTCGTCCATCCACAAAAATCACTGCTGCTGCTCCTTACAGGGTTGATCAGAGTTCGATCAAACTTGCGTACAATGTTCCCCAGGTGGCTGAACGTTTGTCGGATGTTTTGTATAAAGTTGTTAGCCTGGCAAGCCAGACTAAATGTGAATATTTAGTCTGGCCTCGCCCGTAGACATTTCCGAAGGGTGTGGGAGGAACAAACCGCTGTCTTTCAAACTGTCTCTGTGCGTATAGGCCAACGCTCTGACCAATCAGCGCAACAGTGACTGTGACGTAGTCAGAGCGACAGAAAGCAGTGGGGGAGGCCTTGAAATAAATAATTTTTCAAAATGCGTATTAATTAATAAACAGGTTCTAGATATTAAGAAGTTTGGAGATAATGAGCACAAGTTTGGAGTCTGTACCACATACACAGTTTTTCAAGGGTTTGCTTAAACTGTTTGAGAGTTTTTATTTAGTGGTGTTTGGTGAAATAATTTCCCTTAAATTTAAAATAACGGGAAAATAAGAAACAATCAAAAAGTAATGTTTCAAAGCTGTTTATTAATTCTTCGTACTACACAAACTAGCCCCATCCTTTTGGCTACGAGCAGAGCCAGCTGGTAGATCAGACTTTTGCCATAGCCGGTCGGCAAAACAGCGAAAACGTCCGTCTTGAAAAGGAATGAGCGGAGAGCCTCTTCCTGCTCATGTTTCAACCAAAACTCCAAGTCTAATTCTTCTAAAACTGATTCCAAAGCCGAGTCAAACGCGCGCTGTTCACTAGCCCATAGCCATCTTTCCTGCTGCGCTTTCTCCAGCGTCGCGCAGCCTTGTCGTCACTCCTGCAAAAGCCCGCCCAAAGAATCCAAACAAAAACCTTGCGCTGTGATTGGCGGGCACGATTTGATGCCCGGGGTGTGTTGTTTATATGGTGCGAGGCTAGACCCACTCGTAGGCAAAAATATTTTTGGCCGCTAGGCGGCTGGGTCTAGTTTATTAGGCTATCAAGTTGTGGCTTTCTTTCTTTTTCTTTCCCTTTTTTCTTTTTTTTCTTTTCTCTTTTTTCCTCTCCTTTTTTTCTTTTTCTCTTTTTCCTCTCCTTTTTCTTTTCTCTCTTTCTTTTGCTCGCTCACTCGCTAGCTAGCTAAAAGTGCAAGTGCTGTTTCTCAGAATCCAGTGACTCTGGCGACAATAAGTTTTTCCACCCAATCTCCTCATACATGGCTTATAGCCAACTCTGCTCTATGCACCTTGTCTTTTTCTTTTTTCTTTCTTTTTTTCTTTCTTTCGCTAGCTAGCTGAAAGTGCAAATGCTGTTTCTCAGAATCCAGTGACTCTGGCTAGAATAAAAGTTATTCCACTCAATCTCCTCAAACATGGCTTATAGCCAACTCTGCTCTATGCGCCTTGTCTTTCTTTTTCTCTTCTTTTTTCTGTTTTCTTTTTTCTCCTTTTTTCCTCTCCTTTTTCTTTTTTTCATCTTTTTCTTTTCTCTTTTCATCTCCTTTTTCTTTTTTCCTCTTTTTCTTTCTTTTCTCTTTTTTTTTTCTTTTTCTTTTGCTCGCTCACTCGCTAGCTAGCTAAAAGTGCAAGTGCTGTTTCTTAGAGTCCAGTGACTCTGGCGACAATAAGTTATTCCACCCAATCTCCTCATACATGGCTTATAGCCAACTCTGCTCTATGCACCTTGTCTTTCTTTTTTCTTTCTTTTTTTCTTTCTTTCGCTAGCTAGCTGAAAGTGCAAATGCTGTTTCTCAGAATCCAGTGACTCTGGCTAGAATAAAAGTTATTCCACTCAATCTCCTCAAACATGGCTTATAGCAGACCTGGGCATCTTATGGGCCGCATCCGGCCCTTTGGTTCATTCTGACCGGCCTGCGTAAGGTTAATTAGAAATTACAAAATAAACGTATTTTCTAATTTTACCTCATGCATGGACTGACTGTGCATTGCTTTTATTTTGAAGTTGTGTTCAACAAAAACGCAATGCGCGCGACATGAATGTGACATGAAATCCCACGAAACCTAATCCCGCGATAACCACTTCCGTAATTTGTCCAGACCAACCACAAACTTGTACGTCATCCTTCAAACGGTCCAGCCAATCACATAGTGTGACGTCAGCAGCAGGCGCCGGAGCCCGAGCCGATCCGTAGATCTGATACCTACACCGAATCGACACGGCGTCATTATTATAATCTGATGTATCTTGCTTGATGTTTGGAGTAGAAAGACAATATTGTGATGTCTTTATTGTGTTTTGGGGTGAATGTGACTGGAAAAAAAAATCGTACAAACGTTCACATTTTGTTAACCATTGTTTTGGGAAATTTGATTGAATAAATGAGGTTGCCTTACAAAAAAGTCGTTTTTTTTCCGTACTCTTACCAGTCTTAGCAGCTTGTAAAAATGTTATTTACTGCTTTATATAAAGAAATACAAATAATATTATGCAGAATTTAGTTCAGCCTTTTGGTCCGGCCCTCCACAAAATTTTCTGTTTCTCATGCGGCCCCATGGAAAAATAATTGCCCACCGCTCTGCTCTATGCGCCTCGTCAGCTATCAGCTCATGCACAACTCGATTTCATGGAATAACTGATTGATGTATAGAGCGGTGGCTACAATTATCGACACCTTAACGATCTTTTGGCCGTTGCAAAAGTAGAAAAGACTTTCGGTATGTAAATTGTGTATGAATAATTACTCAAGCTTCCACTGGGGGGGGATGAGTTGATTCCTGATTACTTGGCGTATCAGATCACGTGACACCGTTCCACGGTTATCGACACCCAGGTGATTGATTTATAAAAATATAATCGGTATGTGGTAAGTTAACAAAACAGTTTTTGTTTAAAATTTGTTTTCCATAGACTTGTATTTAGTACAAAATATCTTTTATATAAATATATGGATGTCGGTGTTTACATAAATGAGGAAGTAATTGTTTGTAAACAGATGAACTGAGAATGTTTAACCTGCGTCAGAAAATCTTTTTGTTCCAAGTAAGTATTTTCGTAGATCGTGCTTTTGTTAATCATTTGTTGTTAATTTCTAGTTGTGTGGTTTACCAATAAGTGTCAACAGGGAATCGACCTTGTAACCACATGAAAATCCTGGTCAAAGCTCACGTCATTCCTTCGAACCAAAATATAAAAAGTCTAGTCTAGTAGATATTTACAGCAAACCTGCAAATAAAATAAAATCTGAATACGTGTCAGAAAACAGAATCCAGGGACACATGTCGGCCCGGGGGCATTTTGAGTTATTGACAGATTCAGAAAGTACAGTTTCTAAGCTTTCCAATGATGCCTTCCATGTGGAGATCTGACAATATTTGAAGAATGTGTGGCCTTTTGAAAGTGTATACTTCTTAAAACAGAAAAGGGAGAAAATCGCCCTCAAAGTTTTCCATCTCAGCTACTCTGGGTGCAGGGCGGGCACATAATGGTGCTCATTTGCATGATATTAAGGAAAGCCCTACCCCCTACGAGCTAGCACGATACTACTTTCATGTAAACAAATCACCACGTCAATTTTCCTTCCATGCAAAGTATGCCCAAAACAATTATGAAGTACAAAAATAAGTCCTAAAGTATACTTTAACGTTTTGTGGTTGAAAAATTACTCACACCGTAAGAAAGAAAGATAGCACGATGATGACACAACTAACACAACACTAGTTTCATGTAAAGCCTCGGTCACAACCGGCCGTACGGTATGTGCTCCTACGGCTGGTCTACACGCATGCGCGTGAAACGCATGAGAGCGCGCGTGTGACGTACTGATTTTCGAGCCGCAGAGGTTCTTTGTCATGTCAAACTCTACGGGCGCTTACGTATTTTTCAGGTTGCAAGACAAACTTACGGCCAATGCGCGTCTTTCTCCATGAACAAAAAAAAACGCAGTGATTTGGGAAACGCCAAAAATCACACGGCCAAAAAATCGTACGTCCGGTTGTGAGCTAGGCTTAACCAAACCACAACACTCTCCGTTACATGCAAAAATAACCACACAGCCTTAGATTAATAAACTCACCCCATCAGAAAGAGAAACGGCGCCTTGCACACACCAATGCCTCCGATGGAATGTAATCCTAGAACGGTCCGTGTATCATCCGGTCATTCAAGTATTCCATTCAATCTGGAAAACGAGGTTGCAGGTTTTTTTGCTGGAAATGGTGATCTCCGATGTAAATACCGTGTGTCTGTTTGCTTCGCGGTGTTTCAACTACTCTGCGCTCTGTTTAGCTTCCTCATTCCATAGTGAAATCACACGCCTGTATGCAGCTAAGTAGCCACGAGCTCAGCTCGTATCATACAGCTGATTCGCGAAAAAAAAAAAACCCAAAAGACTTAAATCATCATGTGAATGGCCCATATGGTAATTTACCCACACCCCCCAGCAGGCTACAGTCCTGACAACGAGACAATTTGCAACAAAAAATGTATGCTTTTCCAACAAAACAATCTATTATCTGAAATACTGATTGCATTCTTCAAGATCTCAACTTGCACATGATGGAAAAAAAACGAAAATCACAAATTTCGAAAAAAAATGCTTCTTTTGCGATTATCTCAGATTCGTTTCGGCCGACATGCGTCCCTGGATTCGGTGAGGGGTCACGTATTTCAGGTATTTAATGGGTTTTTTTTGTGTGCGCGCGCGCTAGGAATTTAATTCTGTTTATTGCAGTCGGATTCCAAATACGCTATAAACATTTCATTCTGTTATGAATCAGAAAAAAATTATAAATCCCAGCACTTTAAAAAAAAAAAGTACTTAATCTACTTCATGAGTTGTAAATGTCATTTAATTCCACAGGGTGTCGATAATGGTGGACACCGGTGAAAGTGATCACTATTATCGACACCTCACGTGACTTCTCAAACACGCGTTTAGATACAAAATGGCGACCGTCGAATGAAGGAGAAAGAAACAAAGCAGGTTTCTACAAGGAGATCATGAAATACCGGTGAATTTGAGAAGTAAAAACATGTCCATGGTCTTTCCACCATGCTTTCCTGCGATGACGTCCGGGTTTTCCGAAAAATTGCTGATCGTGCTGAAAAAATTTCATCTCGGGTCACAAGCTGCAACATCAGATGACAAGATCAAAGGGTGAGGCGGGTCTTCCGGGTGATTGATTAACCAGTAATAACTGCTGGAACTGAAACTCACCTTTGTGTGTTTAAAAAAAAAAAAAAGAAATTTATTGGTAAATATGAAAAGGTGTCGATAATTATGGACTCTGTAATTGCAGCCGTCGCTCTAGTAATCGTATTAGATCTGTGTGATGTTTTTCTTCAGTTTGCATTTTTCTAATTTGAAAATAAGCCCCGCCTCCGTCCAGAAAGGCTTGTTAGGGTTTTATTAAAATCCTGATTCCCCTCACAGGCAGCACAGATGCTGAGATGCTCTCTCTCCCTCTCTCTTTTCATTTCTGTGTCGATGTAAATGATTCTCGATTGGGATGGTGTGCTGACATTTTTTTTTTTTTTTTTTTTCCTTTTCAGACCCCTGAGGAGTTGGACGACTCTGACTTCGAGACCGAGGAGTACGAGACTCGCAGCAGGACCAGTGTCCAGACGGAGGACGATCAGCTCATCGCTGGACAGAGCGCCCGGGTAACACGCCACACTGACCGTTCCCCTGACGCTATAGCGTTACGATTGACTTGAGTTGAGATTGACAGCTGCGTAAATGAGGTCTGAGTCATGACTTTAAATGTCAGCTATCCCTGTAGGTCAGTGAAACGCTGCTGAAATGCATTTCCTGTATCCCATAGTCAAGCTCATGACTTCATATTTCAGTCGTTCTGTCAGAGCAGAGCAAACCAAACGGGCAGGAAAATATTCCAAACGAAGAAGGACGACTGAGGCTTTTAAATCTCAGCCTGGCTTTTCCACGCGCACGCCAAGCTCAAGGTGCACGTTAAAGTAAATCTTGGAAGAGATGCGGTTTGAGTTCCTGCATTTCCTTCTGAAACAGGAAGTCAGAGTTGTTGAAGTGTTTCACTGATTAACACGGCACTCAACAAACACGACATTTAAGGAATTTCTCACCGCCGCCTTCATCCACAATCCTAGACAATGTGATGTCATGACGTGATGTAGTCGAGTCACTAAACTTGGAGTCCGAGTCCAGGTCATTAAAGAGAATTTCGAGTCGAGTCCGAGAACATGACCCCACCTGCACCATGTGACAGTGGCTGTTGCTGCCTTTACGTGAAGGCGTCTCTGCTGCTGTGTTGGACTAACGTCACTGCTCGACTGCACCGTTTTAGTGAGCAGGCTACAGCTAAAAAGCTAGTTCATCGCTCAGCAAGCCCCGCCCACTATCAACAGGGCAAATAACACGAGAAGGTTAACACTAGCTCGTACATCGTTCAGCAAACAAGCCCTGCCCACTATCAACAGGGCAATGAACATGAGGGTTAACACTAGCTAGTACATCGCTCAGCAAGCAAGCCCCGCCCACTATCAACAGGGCAATGAACATGAGGGTTAACACTAGCTAGTACATCGCTCAGCAACCAAGCCCCGCCCACTATCAACAGGGCAATGAACATGAGAGGGTTAACACTAGCTAGTTCATCACTCAGCAAGCAAGCCCCGCCCACTATCAACAGGGCAATGAACATGAGAGGGTTAACACTAGCTAGTTCATCGCTCAGCAAGCAAGCCCCGCCCACTATCAACAGGGCAATGAACATGAGAGGGTTAACACTAGCTAGTTCATCGCTCAGCAAGCAAGCCCCGCCCACTATCAACAGGGCAATGAACATGAGAGGGTTAACACTAGCTAGTTCATCACTCAGCAAGCAAGCCCCGCCCACTATCAACAGGGCAAATAACACGAGAGGGTTAACACTAGCTAGTACATCGCTCAGCAAGCAAGCCCTGCCCACTATCAACAGGGCAAATAACATGGGAGGGTTAACACTAGCTAGTACATCGCTCAGCAAGCAAGCCCCGCCCACTATCAACAGGGCAATGAACATGAGAGGGTTAACACTAGCTAGTACATCGCTCAGCAAACAAGCCCCGCCCACAATCAACAGGGCAATGAACATGAGAGGGTTAACACTAGCTAGTTCATCGCTCAGCAATCAAACCCTGCCCACTATCAACAGAGCAATGAACATGAGAGGGTTAACACTAGCTAGTTCATCACTCAGCAAGCAAGCCCCGCCCACTATCAACAGGGCAATGAACATGAGAGGGTTAACACTAGCTAGTTCATCACTCAGCAAGCAAGCCCCGCCCACTATCAACAGGGCAATGAACATGAGGGTTAACACTAGCTAGTTCATCACTCAGCAAGCAAGCCCCGCCCACTATCAACAGGGCAATGAACATGAGGGTTAACACTAGCTAGTTCATCGCTCAGCAAGCAAGCCCCGCCCACTATCAACAGGGCAATGAACATGAGAGGGTTAACACTAGCTAGTTCATCGCTCAGCAAGCAAGCCCCGCCCACTATCAACAGAGCAATGAACATGAGAGGGTTAACACTAGCTAGTTCATCGCTCAGCAAGCAAGCCCCGCCCACTATCAACAGGGCAATGAACATGAGAGGGTTAACACTAGCTAGTTCATCGCTCAGCAAGCAAGCCCCGCCCACTATCAACAGAGCAATGAACATGAGAGGGTTAACACTAGCTAGTTCATCGCTCAGCAAGCAAGCCCCGCCCACTATCAACAGAGCAATGAACATGTCACTTCCTTCTCTGGGTGGGGTCTTACCAAATGATTGAAGTTTGAGGTCGTCCCCATCGTCTCCTCGATAGTTCTTCTACATATGGAACACATAGCAGTGCTTCCCCCCCCCCCACTGCACAAGAAGTCTGTATCAGCACAGTGGACAATCCTAGAGGCGTCTCTTCAGGCGTTTTAGCGCCGTTAACGTTAGTTTGTTCCTGAACATGACGTATGAACAGGTGAATGTGTATTCTCTTGCACGACATTATTATAAAAATTCATGTAGATATAAATATCTTGTGCCAAATTATTGTGGCATGTTAAAAAAAGAGAAAAAAAAATCCAAGTCCTCGTCTCCAGTTTACGAGTCCGAATGCAATTAATGCACGAGTCTGGGTCATCAGTGCTCAAGTCCAAGTCAGGTCCCGAGTCCTTAAAATTAGGGCATCAGTCGTACTCGAGTACTTCAAGCCTGTTGCGACGCATTTGTGAACCCTCAGCGGCGCTCAATGGAGTCGCGTTTTCCGTCAGTCTGAGGTAGCGACCGCTAAGAGTTGGTTAGTTCAGTTTCAGTTCTTTATTGATGCACAATTAAAATTACATAAAAAAATCAAGAAAACAATAATATAAAGTCCAGGGAGAGGCAAAAAACCCAAATGGGCTTATTTAAAAGCCTGCACCTATAGTTAAAATTTCATAATTATAAAGAATAGAAAATTAACATACAAAGAATATTATAACTACATAAAATAATAAACTAATAATAAAAAACACATGTATAACCTCAAGTTATAATGACAAACAAAAATAGCTAAAAATAAATGCTCTTCTGAAAAGTCGTCCAAACTCCAAACATTTATTCTCAAATAACCATTGAATGTGTGCACGAGCACAGGAAGTGGGTTTGCACAAAATAAGCCTTTTTTTTTATCCGCCGCTGGCTGAAAGGCCTGAAGGGGGGATTATGTTGTGGCGATGTCCGTCTGTCCATCCCAGGAAGGGTGCTCACCTTCCTTCTGAAATGAACTCCTCTCAATTTTTGGAGGAATTTCATGAAACTTGACAGGATTCTTTGTTATATGTCAAAAATACGCATATCGTAATTTAATTCACTTCAGTCGCATTATGGCAGAGATGCTAGCGGGCAATGGATCTCCAAAACCTTAAATGTCAGCGGTGATTTTTTTTTTTTTAATTTATTTTTTATCCATTTTGTTCCTCGTCATATCATGTGACCCTAAATCAGAAATGGACACGATTCCGTTTGTTTTGCGAAGTATTGCTTTGACTCATCTGAAAAAAATTTTTTTTTTTTTGGTGATTATTTGAGGTTTTATTCTTGTTTTTTTTCCCCCTTGACATTCACGTGTGTAGCGTGCATTTCTTTCTTCCATAATTCCAAAAGCCGTGAAAAACGTTAAAGCCTGGACGGATTAGACAGAGATGCCAATCACTACGATTCGTGCGTAGTCACTACGTTTTTGACAGTAGCACTACGAGGCTACGACCGTCTATTCGGTTTATATGGGATTCATATGATTTTAGCATGGATGCGGTTCGAAACGCGTGAATCTATAAGGGTTCGCGATATTTTGCCGGTGTTCGGTACGTTTGAGGCCAGTTATCGCTTGATAATTCAATATTTTGACTGTATTTATGGTCAAAGTTTGCGTCGATGGGCGCCGCCATCTTTGTTGACAAGCGTTCTGCGCATGCGCGAATTAATTATCGATGCCGCGATGGAATGTCGAGCAGCCCATGTCACTAGGTGTTGAGGGGCTGTCGGGGGGTTGTAACCTCACTAAAGAAAAACTGTCGGAACTGAAACAGTCATCTTCTGAAGTAAATCAGTCAGAACTGAATCAGTAACCTGACTCGATATTGATGAGATTAAAAGTGAAAGGGAGTTGATAAAAATGAAAAGTAATCAAAGTGACTTGACGTTAATCATGGGAATAAAAAGGAAATGGACATGTTCCAGTACAGCTATTTGAGTATTTGCTAATTGAGTGTTCCAGTATGTTCTCTATAAATATTGATGGTATGTAATCTGCATTTGTGTAGTAAAGTTAAGAAAATAATATTCACTGTTTGAAAGTTGATTGTATACAGATTACCAGAGAAGTCTTTACTTTGTGTGAATGTGGTGAGTTATGAGTATCAATCATGAGAAAATCAAGTGATTGTGGTTTGGTTTTATTTTTCAGATAATTGAAGGAAAAAAAAAAAAAAAAAACAATTTTCTCTCCCCAAAACCAACATGTCCCAGTTCATTTTAGTCACCTCTATTCACTCAGAATGGCCCTAAAAAAGCTAGCCTGGCAAGCCAGACTAAATGTGAATATTTAGTCTGGTCTCGCTCATAGACATTTCCGAAGCGGGTGGGAGGAACAACCCGCTGTCTTTCAAACTGTCTCTGTGCGTATAGGCCAACGCTCTGACCAATCAGCGCAACAGTGACTGTGACGTAGTCAGAGCGACAGAAAGCAGTGGGGGAGGCCTTGAAATAAATAATTTTTCAAAATGCGTATTAATTAATAAACAGGCTCTAGATATTAAGAAGTTTGGAGATAATGAGCACAAGTTTGGAGTCTGTACCACATACACAGTTTTTCAAGGGTTTGCTTAAACTGTTTTTGAGAGTTTTTATTTAGTGGTGTTTGTTTGGTGAAATAATTTCCCTTAAATTTAAAATAACGGGAAAATAAGAAACAATCAAAAAGTAATGTTTCAAAGCTGTTTATTAATTCTTCGTACTGCACAAACTAGCCCCATCCTTTTGGCTACGAGCGGAGCCAGCTGGTAGATCAGACTTTTGCCATAGCCGGTCGGCAAAACAGCGAAAACGTCCTTCTTGAAAAGGAATGAGCGGAGAGCCTCTTCCTGCTCATGTTTCAACCAAAACTCCAAGTCTAATTCTTCTAAAACTGATTCCAAAGCTGAGTCAAACGCCCGTTGTTCTCTAGCCGTAGCCATCTTTCCTGCTGCGCTTTCTCCAGCGTCGCGCAGCCTTGTCGTCACTCCTGCAAAAGCCCGCCCAAAGAATCCAAACAAAATCCTTGCGCTGTGATTGGTGGGCACGATTTGATGCCCGGGGTGTGTTGTTTATATGGTGCGAGGCTAGACCCACTCGTAGGCAAAAAATATTTTACTAGGCTATAAAAAAGCACCAATTTCCAAAATTTTCTCAGGGGGCTTACAGCGCCCCCCCCGAACCCCCAGCTCGATTGGACTCGCTACGCGCCCTGCGTATGCATGTGTCACTACACATTGATTTCACAAAAGGTTGGCATCTCTGATTAGAGCACGCGCTCCTTGATACGGTCGCAGAAATGATTAATTTGGTCCATTTGAAGCAACAAGAGAGGAATATAAAAGGTTGTTGAAAAACGGCGAAAGAAGTTATAGTTAATGAAAAACCGGTAACAAACGCTCACCGGTGTAAGAATCCTGAACAGAACGCCGCGTTTCTCCGTGCTAACGTTTTCCATCGGCCTAATTAAACATCTGAGGTCTGCGTCAGAGATGCGCTTTGCCCCCTCACATCACAACCAGGGCTTTGAACCAGAATTTTTTTCCTATTGGTTCGTTCCGAACAGAAACGGAATTTTAACGTTTCCGGTTTTGGGTTCCACCATTAAATAGACGTTCCCGAACCGGTTAGAACAAAAAAATTTCGTTCCCGGAACGGTTAATTACGTTCCCTGTCAGCTGTTTAACAAATGGCTATAAAATTATGTCTCTGTCTCATCCAGCTTAAGCCAAATGTAGGCTAATTCTATTACAACCTTCATTAAATAAGACAAGAAATAATTCAAAACTATTATTATTTCAAATGTTGGCGATTTGGATTCTCAGTATGTCTTCCCATCTACACAAACAGAAAAAGTGCCAAAAATGAAAGAGAATTCGTTTAGTGTGTTACCAAAGGCTAGTCAGGCCCTATGCATTGATAGGCTAACAGGTTAACGTCATTTAATGTTCGCGAGCCTCTCATTAACGTGGACAAATATATCGATATCGTGTTTGAAATTGACATTTTTGAATAACGATAGACTGCAATATTTACCTCTTATTTAAGATGTGGAGACGTGATAGTAGTCCACCCTCCCGCTCTCTCCATTCAGTCAGCGAACGTCACACAGGAAGTGAACCCCAGCGGGTCATAGAAACTTGCGCAGGAGAAGAATGGCTTTATTTGTAGGCTACGGAAACTTTGAGGAACGAAATAAAAACCGGTATTCAGGCATGTGATTTTTCCGTGAATTCGCGGAATCCCGCTTTTTTCACCTCAAAACTTGAAAAAAAAAATGTTTCCAATTTTTCCCTCAAATCCACATTCGTATCCTATTCGTTCCGACTTTGTTTGAAAGATGGCAGCCTCGGACTTGCATCTTTATGCCTCGATCACGGAGGCTGCCATCTTTCAACTCTTTGTTTGAAGCGAGCGCGTTCATTGGTTGTTACAGAGCGATGGGCCAATCACGTACCTCGTTTCATCTCATTTACGCAATTACGTCATTGAGATGAAACGAGGTACGTGATTGGCCCATCGCTCTGTAACAACCAATGAACGCGCTTGTTAGCTGTACGTAAGCTCGCTTCAAACAAAGAGTTGAAAGATGGCAGCCTCCGTGATCGAGCGTAAAGATGCAAATCGAGTTAAAGAAATCGACAGAATAGTGAAAAACAAGTTCCGCTGGGAATAGTTGGAGAAAGAGGTTGCTACAGACGTTGGACATAAGACTGTGAGACATTTGTTCAGCGATTTCGTTCTTTGGGGAGAGGGCAGAGGTCTCTGGCTGTCAAGTTTGGGGATGCTGGGACCTCCCCTGCCCGAGCTACGAGCGTCCAAAGTCGGGCTGGAGCCCGGGATAGAAACGAAACCCGAGCGGAGCGGCTCGCCTCGGGGTGAATTGTGTCCCAAGGCGCGGGGCTAGCGGGCCCTGCTCGTGCTGGTTCTTTGGGGGGGGGTGAGTGTGTGAGAGAGTGAGCGAGCGTGCGTCAGAGTTGCATGTTGACCATTAAATTGGCTTGAAGTTGTTAATCATGACAAGTTTTTTCTTGTGTGTTTTGCTTGCCATTTTAGTACAATTTTTAAGTCAGAAAACCCCAAAACCCAGGAGCTTCAGGGGGCTTCCCCCCTTGTCCCCCCCACCAGGGCGCTGCCCTGGACCAGCTGGGGGCCTGCGGCCCCCAGACCCCCGCCTAAAATTTTCAGATAATTTCACCAGCCCCAAATCACATCCCTGGGTATTAACCGGTTACCGTTATTTTTAATAAGCGTTTCTGTTCCGGAACATAAAAAATAATAAAGTTTCTGGTTTCGTTTCTGTTCCATGTGAAATAGAAAAAGTTCCCGGTTTTCATTTTCGTTCCTTGAACCGGTTCAAAGCCCTGGTCACAACAAGCAGTAAAAACAAGTGCAATTCAGATCAATAATCCAAAATCGTACTTGAATATTAACGCAGTATGCAAAATGGCTGCAGCAGCGGGTTTCCATTGCTCGTCTTGAGTTCACAATTGCATTAAGGCGGTTAATGGAAACCTACGTAGTCAAGACTAGTACAGAGGGGGGAAACGAAACAAAAACGTTTTTAAAGCGTGGGGTTTTTGGATGTACCGCGTGCGCGTATATATAAAATATAGATGCATTGTGTAACACGGACGGATACAATAACCCGTCCTTTTGAATTCAGCAGATAAGGAGCAGGGCTTTGAATAATTTTGCTCTTTTTCTGTGTAAAGTTGCCTCGACTTCGACAGACATCCCGACGAAAACCCTCTTGTGCTCCCTGCATGTTCCTTTCTGTTGCCGTGGTAATGATAAACGCAGCGTGACGGGACTAGTGTAATGAGATTTTTCCGCGTTATTTTGAATGTGTTAAGGTGTGTAGTAAGGTGACGGGCATGGTTACATCTCTCTCGGTGTCTCTCTCGTGGTACTTGGGGACCTTGTTAGTGCAGATTCTCTTTCCCTCCTCTCGTTTTTGAACACATCTCGCTCACTAATGAGGATTTGTGTGCTGTGGATATACAGGAAATGGAGTCCGACTCGGTTTGACTCCTGTTCACGACATCCCGGTCTAAAAGCTCTGCGTTTTTGTTTGCTCGAGTGACTCAGTGGCACTGAAACCCTCCTCCCTCTCTCCCTCCTGCTTCCTTTGTGGCAGAAGAGCAGCTCATGGTCTCAAAATGTCCCTGATCTGTGGCCCTGCATTACAGCGGCGAGCCACTGGCTCCTCCTTAATGATCTAAATGTACATCCGGATTTCTGTCCAGCTGCGTTGTGCCAGTATCTTTTGTTAAAACCGCTATGCAAACTAAATTGCGTTCAGCTTCCCGGCGTCTCTGAAAAGCATCCGAGGAGTAAATTTCAGCGAAAACGCCATTACGCAGGCTTTTAGTTCGTCTCCGCTGTTATCTCCTCGAGAACGTTGCTAATTTTGTCCCAGTTCGCCGACGCTAGCGCTAGTTTAATGCTTCATTATTTCGCACAGCGGAAAGCAAATGATCTCGATGGTAATCTCGAGTCAGACGGCAGTCAGAAGGGCCTGGCGTATCCCACGCTTCACATTCATCTCCGCTTCATTTTAATAGTAATGGACGCATTTCCCACGTCTTATTACAAGGCTGAAAATAAACAGCCGGTTCTGTTGATCTCTCCAGAGCTCCACAGCATGCAGGAGGAAAATAAACGCCGGCGCGAAAGGCGTCTGTTCAACCTCTTAGACGTCCAGATGAGTCCCTTAGCAAAGCGGTTGTGATTATTTTTCTTTCATCATCCACGCATAACCTGACCCCAGTGCAGGATGCAGACTGGACTGGTGCTGAGAGCGCCGGGGGGAGAATGATGAAAGCACACAGACAGAGATGAGGATGGCGTGAGCACGGTTTCCTTTCTGAATGATCAGGAGAGGATGTGGCCGGAGGAATCTCGCAGCTGTACTCCGCCGTGTAGATCTGATGCCGTTAGATTAGGACTGTAGCGTGGCGTTTGGGCTGCAGGAACACGTTTACAAATCCGACCCTGGGTTTGGGATTTCGGTCGTGTGGCTGTGATGAGCGAGTGGAGTCAGAATTCGGTGCAGTACAGAGTCTCCGGGAATAAAACAAAACGGGACGTTCCTGACAAAAGCTTCATCAGCTGTCTGTCGAACTGTCTGCCTGTGTCCTAACTTTCTGTCTCTCCCTTTGTCTGCCTGTGTCCTAACGGTCTCTTTGTCTCTCTTTTCTGTCTGGCTGTGTCCTAACTGTCTGTCTCTCTGTTTGTCTGTGTGTCTGCTTGTGTCCTGACTGACTGTTTGTCTTCCTGTGTCCTAACAGTCTGTCTCTCTTTGCCTCTCATTCTGTCTGTCTCTTTCCGTACACCTGTCTGTCTGGCTGTGTCTCCTAACTGTCTGTCTGCTTGTGTCCTAATGGTCTGTCTGACTGCCTGCGCCTCTGTCTGCCTGTGAGTCCTAACTGTCTGTCTCTTTCTGTCTGCCCCTGTGTCCTAATGGTCTGTCTAACTGCCTGCCTCTTTTTGTCTGCCTGAGAGTCCTAACTTCCTGTCTCTCCTTCTGTCTCTCCTTTGGTCTGCCTGTGAGTCCTAACTGTCTGTCTCTCTTTCTGTCTGCCCATGTGTCCTAATGGTCTGTCTAACTGCCTGCCTCTTTTTGTCTGCCTGTGAGTCCTAACTGCCTGTCTCTCCTTCTGTCTGCCTGTGAGTCCTAACTTCCCGTCTCTCCTTGTCTGCCTGCCTGTGAGTCCTAACTTCCTGTCTCTCCTTCTGTCTCTCCTTTGGTCTGCCTGTGAGTCCTAACTGTCCGTCTCTTTCTGTCTGCCCATGTGTCCTAATGGTCTGTCTAACTGCCTGCCTCTTTTTGTCTGCCTGTGAGTCCTAACTTCCTGTCTCTCCTTCTGTCTGCCTGTGAGTCCTAACTGCCCGTCTCTCCTTCTGTCTGCCTGTGAGTCCTAACTGCCCGTCTCTCCTTCTGTCTGCCTGTGAGTCCTAACTGCCCGTCTCTCCTTCTGTCTGCCTGTGAGTCCTAACTGCCCGTCTCTCCTTCTGTCTGCCTGTGAGTCCTAACTGCCCGTCTCTCCTTCTGTCTGCCTGTGAGTCCTAACTGCCCGTCTCTCCTTCTGTCTGCCTGTGAGTCCTAACTGCCCGTCTCTCCTCCTGTCTGCCTGCGAGTCCTAACTGCCCGTCTCTCCTTCTGTCTGCCTGCGAGTCCTAACTGCCCGTCTCTCCTTCTGTCTGCCTGCGAGTCCTAACTGCCCGTCTCTCCTTCTGTCTGCCTGCGAGTCCTAACTGCCCGTCTCTCCTTCTGTCTGCCTGCGAGTCCTAACTGCCCGTCTCTCCTTCTGTCTGCCTGCGAGTCCTAACTGCCCGTCTCTCCTTCTGTCTGCCTGCGAGTCCTAACTGCCCGTCTCTCCTTCTGTCTGCCTGCGAGTCCTAACTGCCCGTCTCTCCTTCTGTCTGCCTGCGAGTCCTAACTGCCCGTCTCTCTCTCTCTCCTGATTGCTGGTCTCTTTTGAACTGTTTCTCTGTCTGTTCAGCTGTCTTACTTTCTCTCTGTCCATCTTTCTATTGGTCTAGCTTGGTCTTATCTTTCTAATTGTCTGTCTGTGTGCGTACATGTGTTTTTCTTAGTGTCTGTCTGACCAGTTCTGTTCTCTGAGTGTGTCAGTGTGTGCGCAAGTCATTTACAGGGAATGAGGAGAGTGAGTAAGCGAGCAAGAGCACATGGTGCAGGTGTGTGTGCGCTGCCTCATGGGTGTGTGTGTGTGTGTGTGTGTGTGCAGGCCATCATGGCTCAGCTGCCTCAGGAACAGAAGGCGAAGATCGCAGAGCAGGTGGCGAGCTTCCAGGAGGAGAAAAGCAAACTGGACGCCGAGGTCTCCAAGTGGGACGACAGCGGCAATGACATCATCGTTCTGGCCAAGCAGATGTGCATGATCATGATGGAGATGACCGACTTTACGAGGTCAGTACACACACAGCTGGCAAAACCCAACATGACGACACACTACACTGAAAAGCACAACCTTCGTGTCACTCTTGCATCACGAGTCTGTTGAGTGAAGGATTAAGCAGCTGATCGGGGACGGTGCTCAGAAGTGAGCGTTATCCTACGTTCAGTTCAAAGTGCGAGAGCAGGCCGGAGAACCACGCCCTCGAGTCTCCCCACCCCGCCACTTCAGTTTCCACGCACGAGTACATTCTCCGCACGCAGCAGATTCCCCACTGCCCTGCATTTCACTTTGATCAGTGTGGCGCTGCGCTGCGCTGCACTGAACCATCACCTCAGCTGTGTTCGGGGCGTGGCTGGACGTGCCGTTTTCCAGGAAGCAGCTCCTCAGGAGTTCCTTCACTCCTGGCTTTTCTTCTAAACCCTGATGGTGGTTTTATTGAAAGGACTTCCTGTTGGAAGATGACGATCGAGTCCGGAGTGGTGGAAGTAACGCTGCTTCATCGCACCACGGTGTTATTGGTTATTTCCCTTAAACAGCACAACACTTGTTTTATTATTAGTGATGCAGTGCTATGCATTACAAACTATTGACTCCCATATCGAATGCTAGCTGTTAGCATGTTAGCTAACAGCTAACATTCTAGCTGTTAGCATGCTAGCTAGCTGTTAGCATGCTAGCTAGCTGTTAGCATGCTAGCTAGCTGTTAGCATGCTTGCTAGCTGTTAGCATGCTCGCTAATATTAACATGCTAACATGCTAGTTAATTGTTAGCATGCTCGCTAGCTGTTAGCATGCTCGCTAGCTGTTAGCATGTTAGCATGCTAGTAATTATTAGCATGCTCGCTAGCTGTTAGCATGCTAGTTAATTATTAGCATGTTAGCATGCTTGCTAGCTGTTAGTATGCTCGCTAATTATTAAGCTGTTAGCATGCTAGTTAATTGTTAGCATGCTAGTTAATTGTTAGCATGCTCGCTAATTGTTAGCATGCTCGCTAGCTGTTAGCATGCTCGCTAGCTGTTAGCATGTTAGCATGCTAGTTAATTATTAGCATGTTAGCATGCTTGCTAGCTGTTAGTATGCTCGCTAATTATTAAGCTGTTAGCATGCTAGTTAATTGTTAGCATGCTAGTTAATTGTTAGCATGCTCGCTAGCTGTTAGCATGCTCGCTAGCTGTTAGCATGCTCGCTAGCTGTTAGCATGCTAGTTAATTATTAGCATGTTAGCGTGCTTGCTAGCTGTTAGTATGCTCGCTAATTATTAAGCTGTTAGCATGCTCGCTAGCTGTTAGCATGCTCGCTAGCATGTTAGCCTCATCACAAGTCACACATTCACACAGTACAGTACAACTCCTGCGATAGCGACTGCTATGCGCACTGCATCACTCTCACGATTTCCCCCAGGGGAATTGCTGTCTCTAGTTCCCTATTTAATACAACCTGACGTGGCCATGCCTGCTGTGTGCTCGTATAAAGCGAAGTTTGTTTTTTCCTGTATTAATGTGTGCGCGCTCTCTATCAAACCTGTGTGGTGCTATTTAACTGTGACCTTTTCACAAACCAGAAAGCAGCCTAATGAAATGTCTCGCATTTCTCTCCCTCTCATTTCCACCAGCGCTCATCAGTGGGTGCGGTCCGATCTAAACCGAACTGCACGCTTCATTTATCCCTAAAGGGAGTTTGACCTCCGGTTTCTCTCAGCCGCTCACTTATTCCTGTATTATTGCACTTCCCCCCGCTCTGTTTCGTCACTTTGGACTGGTTCCCCCTTATACATACGCACGCACGCACAGTGTGTGGTGCTGATACTCATCGAGCTGTCTCTAGAGTCTCGCCTCGCCCTTTCAGCATTCTGTTTTTAATAGCAGGGGTTCTGAGTTGCGTAGGAGTGGCAGGGACGCGGCAGTTTATAGCGCAGAGCTGGCGAACGTTGGAAACGAGTGTGCGTCTCCAGAGTTCAGCTTTCATCAGGAAAGAAAATGGCGTTCTGGAAGTTTCACGTTTAGTCGAGGAGATGGTTGGAGAAGTTGTGATTAAACTGAGTTAGATTTATACCAAAGATGGCTGGGATGTGCAAAAAGGAATAAAGCACTCTGCGTCATGCTGTTCGAGGAAAAGCACTCAACAGTGAAGCAGCGCTACTGTTACCCTGAAGTTTATTATTCTTCCCCGTCAACCGCTGAAGCTTGCCTCTAGGTACAAATGCCCGTTTATTAAAGAGCATGTAACTATAAACGGATAAAAAGTGACATTTTAATGAAACACGCGAGCTCCTTCAGCAGCCTCTGAAAATCCCTCGAATGAACCGTTGCTGTTGGGACGAGCGCATTAATGTAAGTCCGTCAGCTTCCGTTATAGGAAACGAGCACCTTCTGGAGCGGGAGGGAAGAAGAGAGGTGAAGCTGTAACAGGTGCTGGTCATTCTGTAGGGGCTCCCCTGGATCTGGGGTGCCCCCTAGTGTGTGGGGGGGATGATGAGGAGTTTAACATGCTAGCCTTGACTATGAACTGATGGTGGAAGGAGACATGGGGGTCACCCACATTTATACCTTTTCACAAACCAGAGTGTGTCTGCCATCTGCTCTGTTATTTCTCTGTGAGAGAGAGAGAGAGCGAGTCTCTTCCTCCATCCCTCTATCTCTTTACTTGAAGTGACATGGAAGGACAGACGACCCAATTCCGGTACAGCACAAGCTAAGTGAGTGTAAGTGCTATCCGTCCATCTTATCTGTGGAATTTGGTTGGGGTGTGTGTGGTCAACACAGCGTCTCAGCTGATCTCTACACACTGGCTGCTGATTGGCCTTTTGATCAGCACTTCCTGATGCGCAGGGTCAGGAAGAAAAGAGAATTTCAGAGCAGGAAAGATGTGAACTGGATTCGACTCCAAGTTTCTTTCTCTCTCTCGCTCTGTCGGCCTGTCTCGTGCACGCGCTCTCTTTGGTCTGTTTGTCTGTGTGTGTGTCTCTCTCTCTCTCACTGTGTTGGGCTGTGTCTCTCTCTCTCTTTCTCTGGTCTGTTTGTCTGTCTCTCTCGCTCTGTCAGGCTGTCTCGCATGCTTGCTCTCTGGTCTGTGTCGGTCTGTCTTGCGCGCGCTCTCTCTCTGGTCTGTGCGTGTGTCTCTCGCTCTGTGTCGGGCTGTCTTGCACACACTCTCTGGTCTGTCTGTCTCTCACTCTGTGTCGGCTTGTCTTGCATGCCCTCTCTCTCTCTGGTCTGTTTGTGTCTCTCTCTCTCTCTCTCTCTCTCTCTCTCTCTCTCTCTGGTCTGTGTCAGTCTGTCTCTCACGCTCCCTCCCTCCCTCTCTCTCTGGTCTGTCAGTCTGTCTCTCACGCTCCCTCCCTCCCTCTCTCTCTGGTCTGTTTGTCTCTCTCTCTGGTCTGTCAGTCTGTCTCTCGTGCTCCCTCCCTCCCTCTCTCTCTCTTGCTCTGTCAGTCAGTCTTGTGCAGTCTGTCTCTCTCTGGTCTGTCTGTGTGTCTCTCTCTCTGGTCTGTGTCAGTCTGTCTCTCGCGCTCCCTCTCTCTCTTGCTCTGGTCTGTTTGTCTGTGTCTCTCGCTCTGTCAGGCTGTCTCGCATGCTTGCTCTCTGGTCTGTGTCGGTCTGTCTTGCGCGCGCTCTCTCTCTGGTCTGTGCGTGTGTGTCTCTCGCTCTGTGTCGGGCTGTCTTGCACACACTCTCTGGTCTGTCTGTCTCTCACTCTGTGTCGGCTTGTCTTGCATGCCCTCTCTCTCTCTGGTCTGTTTGTGTCTCTCTCTCTCTCTCTCTCTCTCTCTCTCTCTCTCTCTCTCTCTCTGGTCTGTGTCAGTCTGTCTCTCGCGCTCCCTCCCTCCCTCTCTCTCTGGTCTGTCAGTCTGTCTCTCACGCTCCCTCCCTCCCTCTCTCTCTGGTCTGTTTGTCTCTCTCTCTGGTCTGTCAGTCTGTCTCTCGTGCTCCCTCCCTCCCTCTCTCTCTCTCTTGCTCTGTCAGTCAGTCTTGTGCAGTCTGTCTCTCTCTGGTCTGTCTGTGTGTCTCTCTCTCTCTGGTCTGTGTCAGTCTGTCTCTCGCGCTCCCTCTCTCTCTTGCTCTGTCAGTCTGTCTTGCACGCCCTCCCTCTCTCTCTGGTCTGTTTGTGTCTCTCTCTCTGGTCTGTGTCAGTCTGTCTCTCGCGCTCCCTCCCTCCCTCTCTCTCTGGTCTGTTTGTCTCTCTCTCTCTCTGGTCTGTCAGTCTGTCTCTTGCGCTCCCTCCCTCTCTCTCTCTCTTGCTCTGTCAGTCTGTCTTGTGCACTCTGTCTCTCTCTGGTCTGTCTGTGTGTCTCTCTTGCTCTGTTTCGGGCTGTCTTGCACGCTCTCTCCCTGGTCTTTCTATGTCTGTCTCTCTCTCCTCTCGCTCTGTGTTGGTCTGTCTTGCTCTCGCTCTCTGGTCTGTCCGTGTGTGTCGGTCTGTCTTGTGCGTGCTCTCTCTCTCTCTCTCTCTCTCTCTCTCTCTCTCTCTCTCTCTCTCTGGTCTGTGTCGGTCTGTCTCTTGCGCTCCCTCACTCCCTCTGTCTTGTGCACTCTGTCTCTCTCTGGTCTGTCTGTGTCTCTCTTGCTCTGTGTCGGGCTGTCTCGCGCGCCCTCTCCCTGGTCTTTCTATGTCTGTCTCTCTCTCCTCTTGCTCTGTGTCAGCCTGTCTTGTGTGCTCGATCTCTCTGGTCTGTCTGTCTCTTGGTCTGTGTCGGGCTGTCTTGCCCACGGTCTGTCTGTGTCTCTCCTCTTTCTCTGGTCTGTCTGTGTCTCTCGCTCTGTCGGTCTGTCTCATGCGTTCTCTCTCTCTCTGGTCTAATTTGTGATAGACTGTTTTCTGTGGAGTGAGTACACGCAGGTGCTTCAGTGCCCCCCCCCCCAATTTCTGCTGTAGGTTAAAAAAAAAAGTTAACGCTGATCATGACATCACGGAAATGGAAAGAACATGTGTTTGGCTGCCGGGGCTCGAACATTAATGAGTAAAAAAACTCTAGTCGTGTGTGTGAGACACTGATTTGAGGATCGCCACTCGCGTAAACATGTAAAGCGACATCATGGTATGCTCACACAGCTCGTGGTGAAATCGTTGGCCTTCCCCAGCCTTGAATCGGGAAGGTTAGTACAGTGGGGAGAGACGGATTTCAGCCCCCCGTCGGGTAATTTGCCCAGAAGAGCCGTTGCTGTAAGTGTCCACAGAGGAGCTGCGCTTCAAGGAGAACTCCAGCTTAAAGTTATTCAGTCAGGTTGCGTGTTATTGTGTAGTGCAATGCAACAGCCGAGCTCTTCGACAGGATTCACAGTGCTTATTTATTTATTGACTTATTTATGGATGGTTGTCTTGTTTGCGTCTGTTACATTCAGAGTCGCCATGTGGAGAAGAGTTAATTCGTGATGTAGCACTTGAGTCAGTAAACTGTGGCGCACGAGGCAGGATGGAGAAAAATAAATACTCAACACATCGAGCAGTAAGGAGGTTCTGCGTCGATCGGATCCCGCAGCAGAACTGAAAGTGAGGATTAAACGGCACATTCGTCAGATCTGATATCCCGGCACCACCGTTTCATTTGCTCCATCCCAGTCTCGTTCATGAATTAAGCGTGACGCCTGGATGTGTGGCACAGCATTCACCGTCTGCTGTGGTGCAGCGCTGGAGGTCCACGCACATCTCTGACCCATCCATACGCCAGCTGTAGTGGGTGGCAGTGTTGGTCAGATACGGAAATCTGATAAATAAAGGAGCTGCAGTCATCTTGTAGCTGTTCTGCTCTGTGGGTGGTGGTGGGGGGGTTAGAAAAGGGCAGAGATGGGCAGAGTGAGAGGAGTGTTGGGAGAAGAGATAGACAGATGGGTGGAGCAAGAAAGAAAGACTGACTGACAGCTGGAGTTGGGGGGGGGATGGGAGTGAGAGAGACAGACTGACCGTAAGATGGGCAACCAGATAGACAGAGCGATGGATAAGCGAGGGGCAAGGAGAGACTGACCTCTGTAGAGAGATGGATGGACAGGTAACGAGATTTGATTTTTGGAAATGGGGAGAGAGACTGAAACACAGATGGACTGGTGTATGGAGAAAGGGGTGATCAGCTAGACAGCCATGATGCAGAGAGAGAGAGAGAGACAGGCTGAGAGTGATGGAAGGCGTGAGATGTACAGATGGACAGCCAGATGGAGTGCAACAAATGGGCAGAGAGTGTGTGAGAGACAGGTGGGGAGAGAATAAGATTGTTGGATAGATGGGGGGAAGGGGGAGGCCAATGGATAGGTGGGGGAGAGATGGATGGAGAGGGAGGCAGATAGACAGGTGGGGGGAGGATGGGATGGAGGGTGGGGAATGTAGATCGACAGGTGGGGAGAGATGGATGGAGAGGGAGGCAGATAGACAGGTGGGGAGAGAGATGGTTGGATGGGGAGGATGGGATGGATGGTGGGATGGGGGGGATGTAGATGGACAGGTGGGGAGAGTAAGATGGTTGGATGGAGAGGGGGAGGCTGATAGACATGTGGGGAGGGAGAGATGAATGGAGAGAGGGGGGAGGTAAACCGATGGGGGAGAGATGGATGGAGAGAGGGAGGGAGGTAGACCTGTGGGGAGATGGTTGGATGGAGAGGGGGAGGCTGATTGGGGGGGTGGAGAGAGAGGGAGGCAGACAGATGGGGAGGATGGGATGGATGGTGGGATGGGGGGGATGTAGATGGACAGGTGGGGAGAGTAAGATGGTTGGATGGAGAGGGGGAGGCTGATAGACATGTGGGGAGGGAGAGATGAATGGAGAGAGGGGGGAGGTAAACCGATGGGGGAGAGATGGATGGAGAGAGGGAGGGAGGTAGACCTGTGGGGAGATGGTTGGATGGAGAGGGGGAGGCTGATTGGGGGGGTGGAGAGAGAGGGAGGCAGACAGATGGGGAGGATGGGATGGATGGTGGGATGGGGGGGATGTAGATGGACAGGTGGGGAGAGTAAGATGGTTGGATGGAGAGGGGGAGGCTGATAGACATGTGGGGAGGGAGAGATGAATGGAGAGAGGGGGGAGGTAAACCGATGGGGGAGAGATGGATGGAGAGAGGGAGGGAGGTAGACCTGTGGGGAGATGGTTGGATGGAGAGGGGGAGGCTGATTGGGGGGGTGGAGAGAGAGGGAAGCAGACAGATGGGGATGGATGAATGGAGGGGGCAGATAGACAGGTGGGGAGAGTGTAAGATGGTTGGATGCGGAGAGCGATGTAGATAGACAGGTGGGAAGAGAATAAGATGGTTGGATGGAGAGAGGGATGTAGATAGACAGGTGGGGAGAGTAAGATGGTTGGATGGAGAGAGAGGGAGGGATGTAGATAGACAGGTGGGGAGAGTAAGATGGTTGGATGGAGAGAGAGAGAGGGATGTAGATAGACAGGTGGGGAGAGTAAGATGGTTGGATGGAGAGAGGGGGAGGGATGTAGATAGACAGGTGGGGAGAGTAAGATGGTTGGATGGAGAGAGAGGGAGGGATGTAGATAGACAGGTGGGGAGAGTAAGATGATTGGATGGAGAGAGAGAAAGATGGTTGGATGGGGAGAGCGATGTAGATAGACAGGTGGGGAGAGAGTAAGATGGTTGGATGGAGAGAGAGGGAGGGATGTAGATAGACAGGTGGGGAGAGAGTAAGGTGGTTGGATGGGGAGAGAGATGTAGATAGACAGGTGGGGAGAGTAAGATGGTTAGATGGAGAGAGAGAGAGGGATGTAGATAGACAGGTGGGGAGAGTAAGATGGTTGGATAGAGAGAGGGATGTAGATAGACAGGTGGGGAGAGTAAGATGGTTGGATGGAGAGAGAGAGAGGGGGGGGATGTAGATAGACAGGTGGGGAGAGTAAGATGGTTGGATGGAGAGAGAGAGGGGTGTAGATAGACAGGTGGGGAGAGTAAGATGGTTGGATGGAGAGAGAGAGAGAGGGGTGTAGATAGACAGGTGGGGAGAGTAAGATGGTTGGATGGAGAGAGAGAGAGGGATGTAGATAGACAGGTGGGGAGAGTAAGATGGTTGGATGGAGAGAGAGAGAGAGAGGGATGTAGATAGACAGGTGGGGAGAGTAAGATGGTTGGATGGAGAGAGAGAGAGAGAGAGAGAGAGAGGGATGTAGATAGACAGGTGGGGAGAGTAAGATGGTTGGATGGAGAGAGAGAGGGGTGTAGATAGACAGGTGGGGAGAGTAAGATGGTTGGATGGAGAGAGAGAGAGAGGGATGTAGATAGACAGGTGGGGAGAGTAAGATGGTTGGATGGAGAGAGAGAGAGGGATGTAGATAGACAGGTGGGGAGAGTAAGATGGTTGGATGGAGAGAGAGAGAGAGAGGGATGTAGATAGACAGGTGGGGAGAGTAAGATGGTTGGATGGAGAGAGAGAGAGAGAGAGAGAGGGATGTAGATAGACAGGTGGGGAGAGTAAGATGGTTGGATGGAGAGAGAGAGGGGTGTAGATAGACAGGTGGGGAGAGTAAGATGGTTGGATGGAGAGAGAGAGAGAGGGATGTAGATAGACAGGTGGGGAGAGTAAGATGGTTGGATGGAGAGAGAGAGAGAGAGAGAGAGGGATGTAGATAGACAGGTGGGGAGAGTAAGATGGTTGGATGGAGAGAGGCCAATAGGCGGGTAGGGTGGATGGATGGATGGAGAGCGAGTGTGTGTGTGTGTGTGTGTGGGGCTTGGCGTGGTGCGTGAGCAGCATGAGGCGGTGTTGAGGGCGGGAGCAGTGAGGTTAATGAGGGCCTGCAGTCGGTGTGTAGAGTGAAGCGCAGTGCTGATGAGGCTCGCTGCTCCTCCAGCACCGGCTTTACAGGCTTTCAGAGGGACGCTGCGGGACACACAGGGAGAACGCCGACTCCGCGAGCGCTCAGTGCTCAGCCAGTCGCTCAGCCCACCGAGAGAAGACGAGTCGACGGTGAAAAGGAGATGTACGTTAGTTAGTGTAACCCAAACAGCTCGGAGCCTCACGGGAGCGATTCAGCCAGCCAGGGGAACTCGATCAGAGAGCAGCGCTGCCCACCCGGGGTTTATTTTGATTTCCCCCTGAAGAGAGCAGGCCAGGTTGCACCACTTGTAACTTTTGCTCACTCTGGCAGATAATTGGGCAGCTCACGGCTGTGGTGCAGGAGTGGGCGGAGCCGAGCGCTCAAATCTGCAGAGCTGGGCAGCGGCTCCCGGAAGTGAACGAGACTGTTTAGGAGCGGGAGGGAGGGAGGGAGCGAGTGACTGGGAGGATGTGCCATCTGGCCCTGTGTGTCTCACTCTCCTAACACTCCCTCGTCTTTATCTCGTTCTCTGCACTCGCAGAACACCGAGTTGTGCTATAATCCGTGCCAGTGTGACCCAACTGCAAACTGTCAGTGTGTTGTGTGTGTGTTTTTTTTCAGAGGAAAAGGGCCGCTGAAGAACACATCAGATGTCATCAGCGCCGCGAAGAAGATCGCCGAGGCGGGGTCTAGAATGGACAAGCTGGGACGCACCATCGCTGATCAAGTGAGTGATCGACACGTGGAAAACGCTGACGGGAGGAAGATTATTCCGTTTCAGCTTACACAATGCACTAAAAAGTAGTTCCTGTTCCCGTGCGCCTTCGCTGTATCCGTCCGCCTACACACCCTCACAATGACGACACTCGAGTGCGTGTTCCTGAACGAATTCGCCACGTACTGTAGTCCTCCACTGAAAGTCAGTTTGGCGTCAACTTTTCTCGTTACAGGCGACTAATGCGAGTCATGTCTGCAGCGGTCTACAGAGAACCCTGAAGTGTTCCTTTACATCTTTCTTAAGTATCTGAACGCCTATAAATCATTCCGTTTCCTTCCCGTTAGTGCGTTATAATCTCCTGGAAGAGGCTTTTCAAGCTGTGATGGAGTGCAGTGCCGAGGCTCGGTTTATAATGACTATTATAATCTACATCCCGGGAGAAACGAGTGTGAGGAGAGCGTTTCCCTCCAATCATCTCGCGAGATCTTTGTCTTTGAGACGCACAGATTTATTGATGGAACAACCCTGGCCTGCTCTGACACACTTGCTTGAATATTTATACACCCACATGCATGTCTGTCCATAGAACCACACACACACGCCGCCTGTTCTGCGTTTGCGATCGTAATGTAAGCCAGAGACGGGGAGCTGGTGTCGGTCAGATGACCCTCAGATTCTCTGATGAAACGCTCCTCCAGTTCTCACGCTTGTAGATGAATGATCAGTGGTCTACACATCACCTACAGAGATCGCGGAGGGAGACGCAGGGTTCGTCCACACGTCTGGGGATGGACTTCTAATTTATTTACAGGGATGAGAATGAGATTGTATTTTCAGCTGAAAATTTAATCGGGGGTCTGGGGGGCCCCAGCCAGGTCCAGGGCGGAGCCTGGTCGGGGGTCCAGGGGGCCCGAAGGCCTCCGGAAGCTAATGAGTTTTATACATTTTAGACCACTAGAAATGGTCTCAGATTGCTCAGTTGAATAATATTTTCAGTCCAAAGAAGCTTGAGTTTTGGACACTAATAAACAAAAATAGTCTCAATAATGCTCAGCTAAAAAGAATTTTTAAAGGGATAGTTCGGGATTTTTGACATGAATCTGTATGGCATCCCCATCAATAGTGTCGTGCAAACACACTGACTTACCCCTGACAGCATCCTGTGTGTGAGTCCAGTTTTGGTCCAGACGAAAGTAGTCCGGCAAGTTTGTCGGGGTCACGAAAGTAAAACGTTTTTCGTCTCAAAACAGTACGTGTTCAAAAGAGTGATATATTTGCATCACAAAACCGTCGCCAAATAAAAAGTCAGACCTCGAAATCGCTTGGCACTATTTTCTCTCCCTTCTTATCACTGCGCGCTGCCGCCAGGTGACAGCGAAACGCAGACCCTCTAAGCTGGTGGGAGACCAAGGCTGCACTCTATCCACGGCTTACACACGTGATGGCACGGAGGATGTGTATAGTGGCAGCATCTGTCCCCCCAGAGAGGATCTTTTCAAAAGCAGGACAGATTATAACTGAGAGGAGAAATAGAATCAGAATTAACTAGTTAATTGCAGCAATTAAAGGAATAGGTAGGAAAAGGAAGGCGCAAAGACACCGTGCAGCGCCTGAAAACGGGTTTTCAGGCGCCGCGCACCCGTTTTCAGGCGGTGTCTTTGCGCCTGCAGCGGTGCTTTGCCTGTGCTGTGGCTGAATATAGTTCCAGATATAAATTGGTCTAGTAAATCCCTTCGTGTTAATTTGCATTGATATGTGTACTCGATGTGAATGTACAAGTCATGAGAAATAATTATAAACAATCTTCCGAAAGAGCCGGCTCCTTATAGTAAGAGCCGAAATTCCCATCACTAGTAAACAATGAATGAAACAGCCGTGGCTGTCACCTGGCGGCAGCGCGCAGTGATGAGAAGGGAGAGAAAATAGTGCCAAGCGATTTCGAGGTCTGACTTTTTATTTGGCAACGGTTTTGTGATGCAAATGTATCACACGTACTGTTTTGAGACGAAAAACGTTTTACTTTCGTGACCCCGACAAACTTGCCGGACTACTTTCGTCTGGACCAAAACTGGACAAGAACTGGACTCACAGGATGCTGTCGGGGGTAAGTCAGTGTGTTTGCACGACACTATCGATGGGGATGCCATACAGATTCATGTCAAAAATCCCGAACTATCCCTTTAACTTCATGCTAGAATGAAAGGAATGATGAATATAAATTAAACACATAAAGACAGAATATTTGACATAATCCTGTAAATGTTTGTTACTTTATTAAAGAATGCAGTTACCTCTTTTGCAGTGAACTTGTCTCAACAGAAACACAATTTCCCTGTTGAACAGTTCTCTCAGCTCCCAAAGTCACAATCACACATAACTAGCAACACTACTGTAAGTTTTCAACATATTTACAAAGCACTTGTTCTTTTTCTAGGAATGCTTCATTGCAGAGATGTTTGTTTTTTTTTTTTTTTTAGTGCTGTCAAAAATGTCGCGTTATTAACGCGTTAACTTGACTCAATTTTAACGGCGATAATTTTTTGTATCGCGAGATTAACGCTCTGTGACATGATGCCACGCCCCGCACAGCCAGAGTCCTCTGCCCTCCCCCGAAGAGCCACGGTGCTCGGCTTAGGTTTCGTTTTCCCATCAGCAGCTCCAGCCCCACTTTGCAGTGGCTGTGACAAGACGTGTTATGCTCTGCAATAAAAAAACAAAAAAAACCATTGGTACAACCAGTGTTCGAACTATGCCGATATTTTCAGGGGGTCCCTTTTTTTTTCCCTTGGGGGGGGGGTGCGCTTGCGCTTGTCTCAGAGCGCGGATCTCCATCGCGCGCTCACTTCGGATATGCAAATGCTTCCTGTTACACACAATTGCTATGTCAATAAACATCATTTTGCCAATATTTTAGAGCCCCCCCAACATTTCCCAAATCATGTTTTCAAGGGATCTCATGTCTGTTTCAGGGGATCTCGGATCCCCCGAGTACCCCCGTAGTTCAAACGGTGAGCAAGCCCATTCACTTTTTTTATGCTGATAAGAGAAGTACAATGGTTTTTCATGTGACAAAAATGTGCGATTAAATTGCGATTAATCGCGAGTTAACTATGACAGTCGCGACATTAATCGCGATTAAATATTTTAATCGCTTGACAGCACTATTTTTTTTTCCTTTCAGCAGCTAATCTGAATAAGCGATTCGTTTTCTTTTGTGATAATTTTCACCATTTTGAAGCTCTTATTCGCTGTTACATCCTCAATCTCCGGCCTCGTGGAGCGCCGTGTTGAATGAGTAAGAAAGCGAAATGCGAAGAACCAATCAGAACGAAGCTTACATGTGACATTTTGGCCTTTCCTATCTATGCTCGTTTACCATTGGTCAAATCGCGATATTTCTCTCTCAACGGCCAATCAAATACAGTGTACGTTCTGAACTGCCGATGTAAACAGAGCCTTGTTCCCGATGGTTGACCGGGTCAACACATACCTAACCCCCCCTAAATATTTTCTCCTCGGATTTAGACGATTCACAAAAATGACCCCTGGGTTGATAAAATCCGCGGAATTCCGCGGAAAATTCCCATCCCTGTATTTATTTATTTTTTAAAAATGACGCTTGTTTCCTGACCAGGGAAAGCATGTACGCTGAGAGAATGGTTTTGAAAAACGTACGAATATCTTGAGGTTAATGTAATGTAGGCTCACAAGGGGGAAGCAATATATGCTGTGTCTAAAGATTTTTATTTTTGTAATCTAGTCTGGACGGGTAAAGGAGAGATGGATAGACAGGGATGTATAGCTGGCTTAGGGATAAGTCTTCCGGATTTATTTGACAAAACTCTTGAGAATCTCCGGTTTTCCGAATGAAGATTTATTTTTTGGATTTTTCGCGTTCCTAAACGCGGCGTAATACTTCGCGTCGTCCTTGCATGGGCGCGGTCCTTAAATAGCCCAAACATACACTACGTTCAGACTGCAACCTGAAACGACCCATATCCGATTTGTTGTGAAATCCGATTTTTTTGTTAGGCCGTTCACATTACCAATTATATGAGACTTGTATGCGATCTCCAATATGAACGGGAAACAACCCAAAAGTGTCCCGCATGCGCAGATTGACACGTAATAAGCACGTCTACGTAATACGTGAACAAAAAAAAGCGCACTCTTCATGTTTAATGATTTCTTTTTTTTAATTATCTGGTTAGTGTTAAAGTGTGAGGTCTTGTGTGCGTTTTTGTTTCTGAACTGAAATGAAAGCGTGTAGCCTGGTAACGAGGGTTGACTCCTAAACGTCTCTGTAATTTCTATATAAGTGCACTACATGTTACTAGGAAGTAATGGATGTTTAAACTCTATATAGTGCACTCGAGCTTCAGTAGGCAGTCATTTGGGATACGGCCGCTGTATTACCAAACTCTTAATTCAGGCTTAATAATTTGCACATATTTATTTCGTCATATTAATAAACTTTTTCTACATTTTTATAAATATTTATTTAGATTGTTTATAGCCAGCTGAATTCTGCAGCTTCTCTCAGCGCTGGCTCAAGGTGCAGAAACACCAGTGCAGTTTGCTATGGAGATGAGGCGAGACCTGGCGATGTGGTTTTTGTGGCGGCGGCGGAACTCACACAATAATCTGATTAATGTGGGCAGCAGACTAATGAGACCGAAGGTGTCAAATTACTGGAAATTTCCAGAACAATCTTATAATCTTGTAATACAGGATGGTTTAAGTTATAAATCAGTTATAGAAAGTGTTTTATTTAATCAGGCTAACAGATCAACATCCAGGTCCCTACCAAATCCACCATTAGCTTGATCAATTCTATAAAAGTCTATTTAAATTCTGAAAACTGTACAAATGTTGTTGTTTTCCACCAAAGAGGCGGGATTAGCCAACGCAGAATAGTGACGTTTGTCTCTTGTTGATGACGTGTAGGACGCATGAATGCGACCTGTCCGGTCAGACTGCAGTCGCATGTGAAAATATCGGATATGCATCGGAATTAGGACCACATATCCAAGCGGCCTGGGTCGCATGTGAAAAAAATCGGATACAGGTCGCATATGGGCCAAAAAGTCGGATATGGGTCGTTTCAGGGTGCAGTCTGAACGTAGTCATAGTTCACTGATTAAAGACGGGTGTTGTGTGTTAACGGCGCGCACCTTCAGGACTGACACCGTTCTGCGCAATCGCACTAGAAAGCGTGTTCAAGCTGCCAGTGTAGCTGCAGTCTTTTTAGCTGAGAATTACGAGTACTTCCTCGCGTTAATAATCCGCCGTGTCAAAACGAGCACAACTTCCCTCCTTCTTTCGACGTGAAGAGAGGTAAGTGATTTATCATATATTTTTTTCCATCAAAGTTGCATTTTGTGGTTTCGAAGCTGAGTTTTAGTGCCGTTTCTAGAACAGCATCAAGAAAACGTGGAAGAAACAGCAATAACGGAAGAGCCGGTTTCTAAGCTGCCTAAAACTAGCAATTATTTTTTGTTCCATAATGCACTCGGGCTGCCAGTCAGTGTGTGACCCCACCCTGAATAATCCTAGCCACGCCCCGATTTACATGAGAAATGTGGTATTCATTGGCGTGTTTAAATTTACAGACAATATGAACTAATGTAAACAATCGGCTTCAACTCGCATAAATCTGAATCGGAAATGTTTAGTTCACTTTCGCTTCTGCAAACGCACAGCTCGACTAAAAGATTGATAAACGAGGCTCAACGTCCCCGACATCGAAACCTGAAAGCTTTAGAAACTCGAACAGACCTTTACTGTTTAACAGCACTGGTTTGGGATTTTGCTGAGTTTACCGTCAACTGTCTGATATTTTTTTCAGAGTAATGAAGTGTGTAGCAGGAAAATCACCGCGTTTTCTAAACGCGCTCCTGAAAATTACTCATAAACTCGGGGAACTAAATTTGATCTTTTTGACATGTGAATCATTAATGTACATGAAAGAAAAAGGCTTAAAAGTTATAACTTGTGAAAATAAGTACTAAAATGCACTCGAATGCAGGGTTTTGCGTGTTATGTTAAGATATTTTCAGGGGACCCCCCAAATCTTAGTTTGACTTTCAAAAGGTCAGGGTTTTTTTCTTTGCTCCACTTTAATCTCTAATAGCTACAGCTGGATGGGTTGACGGAGCTTGATGAATGTATAGATGGGTAGCTAGACTGTTGGATAGTTAGATGGATCGATGGATGGATAAATACTCAGCTTTATGGATGGAGAGGTGGATAGATTAATGGGTAAAGAAAGGGGGATATGGGTGGGTGGATGGACAGAGGACAGGATGGGTGGAGCAGACAGATGGCTAGATAGATGAATAGATGCGTGGATTAATGGAGAAAGTGGGAGATGGATGAATGGATAGAGAGGACAGGATGGCGAGAGGTGAGCAGATGGAAGGCTAGATGGAGAGATGGATGGAGAAAGGAGGAGATGAATGGATGGATGGAGAGGTGAGCAGATGGATGGAGAAAGAGGGAGATGGATGAATGGATAGGGCTGGATGGAGAGAGGTGAGCAGATGGATGGCTAGATGGATGGATGGAGAAAGAGGGAGATGGATAGAGGACAGGATGGATGGATGGAGAGGTGAATAGATGGATAAAGCAGATGGACAGCTAGATGAAAAGGGGATGGATGGAGAGAATAGGATGTATGGACAGGAGATGGTTGGGTGGATAGATGAATTGATGGAGAGGACAGGATGGATGGAGCGAAGTGAATAGATGGATCTAGGGAAGGAGGTGGCTGGAGAGAGAGAGGGATGGATGGAGAGGAGGATGTATGGACACGAGATGGATGGCTGGATGAATGGTGGAGAGAAGTGAGTGGATGGATGGCTAGATGGAGAGGTGAATAGATGGATTGATGGAGAGAAGTGAATAGATGGATGGAGAGGTGAATGGATGGATTGATGGAGAGAACACGCTCTGATGGAGTTGAACTACATGCACATGAGCACAACGCAGGTCATTGGAGGTTGTATTGAAGCGGGCATCACACACAAGGTGTGTTCACCTGCACGTATGTGTGTGTGGGAGAGAGAGAGAGAGAGAGAGAGAGTAATGGATGAGTAGAGACAGACCAACAGACAGGGAGAAGTACAGAAAGACTAACCAGAAGGATGGAGTGAGCTGATCAGAAGCTCAGACAGCTGTAGAGAAGAGGCCGGAGAGGGCGAGAGCGAGCGGGGGATGCAGGGTGAATGTGTGCGCTGAATGAGCCAGGTGTTCAGGTTGTGTTGTATAAAAGCACAGGTGTGTGAACTGAAACACAGGTGCGACACAAAGCTGCTTTCATTATTTATGCGTTTCCGCCATCTTCCATCAAACCAGTCACCTGAAACTCAGCATGTGATCGCGTCTCGTTTTCTGCTGGAGCTTCGAGGCTAATGGTGCCGACAAGTAAAGGCGGTGTGGAGGAAGTGGGGGGCAACGCGGCGTTGGTGGTGGTGATCTAGTAATGTGGAAGCAATTCTTCATCTTTAACAGCTTTGTTAATCACATGACTCTTTACATCTGGACTTTTTCTTTTGTTTTGAACCACCGCGGCGACACAATCCTCCTGTACAGTCAGGGAGCGGCTATACAACCCAGACCTCTCGCATGTGCGCGCTCGTTCTTGCTGCATGTCTCACACTCTCATTCTCCATCATTCTTGCTGTATTTCTGTCCTCCTCTTGTTCTTGCTGTGTATCTCTCTCTCTCTCTCTCTCTCTCTCACTGTATCGCTCTCATTCTCGCTGTGCATCTCTCATGCTTGCTGTATCTTTCCCTCTTGTGTTCACTGTGTATCGGTCTCGCTTTGTCATTCTTGCTGTATCTATCGTGCTCACTGTGTGTGTGTGTGTGTCTCTCTCTCTCTCATACTTGTTGTATCGCTCTCTATCGTGCTCAGTGTCTGTCTCTCTCATATATACTTGCGGTATCCCTCTATCATGGTCACTGTGTGTCTGTCTCTCTCATACTTGCTGTATCCCTCTGTCGTGCTCACTGTGTCTGTGTCTCTCTCATACTTGCTGTATCCCCTCTGTCGTGCTCACTGTCTCTCTCTCATACTTGCTGTATCCCTCTGTCGTGCTCACTGTGTCTCTCTCTCGTATACTTGCTGTATCCCTCTGTCGTGCTCACTGTCTCTCTCTCTCTCTCATACTTGCTGTATCCCTCTATTGTGCTCACTGTGTCTCTCTCTCTCTCTCATACACTTGCTGTATCCCTCTATCATGCTCACTGTGTCTCTCTCATACTTGCTGTATCCCTATCGTTCATTGTATCTCTCCCTCTCATTCTCTTCATACTTGCCATATCTCTTTATTGCTCGTGCTCTCACTGTATCTCTCTCATATGTGTCATATCTCCATTCTCACTGTGTATCTTTTTGTTCTCGCTGTATCACTCATGCTTGCTGTATCTCTCTATCCCTCTCTTGCTCTAGCTGTATCTTTCATTCTCTCTCATACTTGCCATATCTCTCTCTCTCTCCCCCTTCTCTTGTTCTCGCTGTATCTCGTGCTTTCTCTCTCTGAGACGACACCCAGTTAAGATACGGGTGAGCATCAGGCTTTAAGTCTGCGCTGTATGAAATGTCTGCTCTCCAGCTTAACAATTTACGAGTTGCAATCTCCAGTTCCAATAATTCCCTCTGAGCACACTGCCTAATTGAGATTTACAATGTAAATGTGAGATTCATTGCTTGTCGTATAAATAATGTCGCGCACACACACACACACACACACACAGGGCTCCGGCTACACGGGCCACTGGCTCAATCATGCAATCAGCATTCAATCAGTGCAGCGTGATGAGGTTAAAGCATCCGAGCAGCTGCTGCTTTAAATACCCGATTAGCTCTCGAAGCTCTGAACGCGGTCCAGCGCCCACCGGTGAATGACGGCCCTGAATCGTCACCACCGCGCTATGTACGTTTTCACAGGCTTCTGAAGAGAGCAAAGTGGTGAACTCCTCCATTAAAGCTCCTTTTCCTGTAGAGGTGCCCTCGCTGCCCACTGCGTTTCCCCCTCCGTGTAATGAGGGAGGGATCGAATTCACAGTCAGGACTCGGAGAAACGGCGGCGCAAGAATGATGCAGGGCTTATTAATAGGAAGCATGGCTGCAGTTTTCCTGCACTCGCTCAGACCTAAATCAGCGCACAGGCCCGCTCGTCATCCATCAGCTCGCTCGGGGGAGCGTACAGGGATCCGGGATTGATGCGCTTGTGGTGTGAGGGTTATCAGGGAAGATGGTGTGGGCGTGGACGTGTGGGAATGGGGGTGCTATTAGCCTGTCTGCTTAGCTGTACTCTCATCCCCGAGTCTGCGATTCGTCTCAATCCGACTGAGGCTCAGGTGAGAATCGGTTCCTCGTGGTCTTTACACTGTTTAATGCAGAATTTAAGTTAAGATCCAGCAACACACACACACGCGCGGTCTACCTGTTCTGCTGTCCAGTCAGTCAGATCGAGGCGTTTAGCAGGAAAATGGATCCGCGCCACAGTGTCTCCATGGGCATGGGGTAATCGTCTGGAGTAAATGCTCAGGGATTATCGCTCCGTTCCAAATACCCCCTGATTGATTTTCATGGTCCGTGATGGCTTTATGTTTAGCCGCTCCAAATCCGAAAGCCATTTAAATGTAATATAAAACGCATTAGCTGCATAGCGATGCCCTCTTCACTCCTATTAAAATTCATCTCAAGCTATTTTTTAATACAAGAATCGCTTTTTAAAAACGAACCATCGATTATAGATCGAGTTAATCGTTCTCTCCAGACTCAATATCATCACCGTTTACAAATGCGAGTCTCCGAAATCTGGCGAAAGCAACCGGATGCTGTCGTGACCCAAAAACGCGCTCCGTTTCTAATTAAGCACGTCCTAATTAAATTGTTGGAGTCGCTTGTTAAAAGCTTTACTCGTACGGTCATCCGGCTGAGCGGGTTTTGCGAGCGGTTTGCTCGCCTAATCATGTTTCAAACAGAAATAGAAGGCAGTGCAAGCATGAATGAATAAAATGGGAGGTGGATCTGTAAATTTAGTCTTGTGTAGCAAGGGTGAGGAATTAAAACTCAGTCCCTCGCACAAACATGGCTCTAATGAGCGTGACCACTGTGCCATCGGATAGCGGGGACGCGTGAGCGAGACGAGCCTGTCGGTCAGATACTGGCTATTGATGCTCATGCCTGGAGATTTTTTATTCTCATGCTTTCTGGCTGCTCGAGCTGTGCGTATATAAAATACACAGATATTATACCGTTACGCAAAGATATGAAGTTTATCTCCGAGTGGTGAATGGAGATTTCATGCCACCCTGTAATCTTTTTATTATATGGGCACGGCCACAAAAAAATACGCAAGTTAATCACTCTTTTTGACAGCGCACGTCTAGTCAGCAGGAAAACACTGGGAGTGACGTCATCGGAGTGAAATATCGGAAATTATCATCCATGCAGGACACTTTTTCGTTGGAATAAAACAGTGTTCTCTTTAGGGATGGCGAAAACTAAAAAAAAAAAAAAAAAAAAAAATCTTGACCGACCACCGAGCCTCATTAGCCGGTTAAAGTCGGTTAACCTATGAGTTTACAGGGATGCAAACGGCGCGCCTTTTGGCGGATGCCGCCTTTTTCACGGCTGAATCACACAGATCCGACCTTCCTTTCCAGGGGGGGCGCTGGAGCGCCCGAACAATCCCACCAGAGCAAACCCTGCACCAGAATTACCAAATAAGCAAATGCCGCCACAGTCCACGAAACACAGGAAGTACAAGTATGAGAAGAAAACAGCAAATCAGAAAGCCGCGCAAACGTGCGCAGCTCCCCGACCCGCCTCACGGACTGCAACGGCACCCGCCCACCCAGCAATTTCAACACAGAATCCACTCCGGCGAAATCACCCAGACACCCCAACGCCCACCCCCCCCCAAAAAAAATTGGATCTGCACGATTCAGCCGCGAAAAAGTCGGCATCTGCGCCTTTAGTTTGTGTGGAGAGATCTGATCTGCAATAACATGCATTGTTGGCTACAGACTGAAACATGCTTTCAGAATGCACTGGCCAAGGCAGGACTAAACTCCATGTGCCTTCTAATAATAATTTTTTTTTTTTTTTTTAAATAGTAATTTGTAAGCTAAAAAGCCTGTGTCTACACTTTTCTTTCGCTGAGTGGCAGCTGTCTGTCTTCAACTGGGGCGGGACATGACTGAATGGGTGTTTCTGATTTGTCAGCTGTCGTCCTTACACCGCATTGCACGCCCCAAGCGTTTACAACACAGAATTCCAGGTTCTCCGCTCCAAAATCGGCAGCTTCAAAACGATTTTTTTTAACCGACAACCAAAAAAAAATTTACCAGTTGACGTTGATTCGGTCAAACGGTCATCGGTTAACATCCCTAGTTCTCTTCCCTTCTAGCAAGTTTCATTCGTTTGGTTCGATGGCATGCAATATTGTTAGCATATCGCTTATCCTATGTGTATTGCATCAGTCTACCCAATTGAGAATGAGCATTGAATATGGTTCACAATATTGCATGGTTGTCAAGGCATGACCTCATGCGCCGCAGACGTAAAACTTCCACACGAGCGAGCGAGCGATTAACAATTTGTAAACGAACATGGCCGCCAGGTTTGCGTCGTTAACTATGGAAGGTTTTGAAAGACGTGTCGAACACCCAAAAGGAATGTGTGTGTATAATATAAATAATAATAAATGGCTGGCTTTTTTTTCGTGGTATATCAGATATATTCCAATCAGCTACTCATCTTCGACTCATTAAAGATCATGCTAGCTGAATGGAATACATCTGATATACCACTCAGATCTGCGATGCATTTTGGATGAAAAATGCGAGTTTTTCGACACGAAGATAAACTTCATCTTCAAGTCTGTGTGATTTTTTTTTTTTTTTTTTTTTTTTTTAATTTTTATTATATCTACACATTCATAAACAAAAAGTCCCCAAATTTATCAAAACTATTCATCGATTTCCTCAAGTGAGGCAGAGATTTGTCACGGGTTTGGTTCTCCATGTCCCAGATGGAGCTCGGATGAAAAACGAGTACGAGTGGTGCGTTTCCCAGTAAAACACTCGCGTCCTATGTGGTCCGTCTCAGAAACCGCGCTCTCATTTGGGACATTATGGTCAAAAAATAAATTTCCTAATTTTACTACTTTTTTTTTTTTTTTTGCATTTACCGAACACTCAATGTTTCTTTTGTTGTGTTTAATAAGAATAAATATCGCATCTTGCTTTATCTGGCCTCCACTGTGGAAATTTTTTTAATTACAATTCGAATGCTTTTGTAAAATTGATTTCCATATTAAAGAACTCCATCATGAAGAATTAAAGCCCCTCCTTCACAGAGGAGTGAAAATATTGAATAAATTTCCTCTTTTTGATCGCTTGGGTTAAAAATGCCGAGTTATGATGACTGAATTGATTATTCACTTAAATATGAATAATATGATACATTTTGGGTATTTGATACGGCGAAATAGGACACGATGGAAAAATCAAGAACACACCGGAAAGATGAGAATAACGGCGGTGGTAAAAGAACAGCGACTGTACCGGCTGAAGGTCGCGCGGGTCTCTGCTGCGGCGCGCGAGCAACGGGACATCACTACCGCACCGGACGGAGCGGGGGCGGGGCAAAATGACCGGCCGTAGATTCTATCAAAAGTTCCATCTAAATTGACCGTGGTTGCAAAATATTGGCCAAAAATACGCAAACACTACGAAATATGAAAGTAAGATGAAAAATAAACATTCTATTACCGTATACTGCAAGACTAAAACAAAATAAAACTGTCAAAACTCACCTTTTCAGCGATAACGTCCGAACAGATCACCCGCGTAACAGAAAGACCGCAAACGGAAGCACGATCAACTTCTAACTGTTGGAGTGGAAAATTCCATTCTACACATGCAAATTGCTAATGCGTGTCCTTCCCCGCACACAAATAACACGCTACGGTAAAAAATAGACCACGACTCATTTTATAGCTCAGAAATTCATACAAGACCAGCTACCATCGTAACATATTCTGTAAGAAACATATTCTATACCGAACTTTCAGCTTTCAATTTATAACTAAATGTTTATACGGCGTAGTGATTTTAAGTTACTGCTTTTGGTGAGGTCGTGACCTCGACCCTGAGGCTTTCCGTTTAGATCAAAACACGCGATCGTATTGGTTTTGGGCAATTCCATGTAAATGTCAACCTCACCATGCAAAAATAAAGCAACATGTAATACATCAAAACCACTCCCAGAGATATCACCTAGGCCTGTATTTTACAGATGTGAATAAGTTGAACCAATTTGTAACCAACCTAATACGTCACTGTCAGTCTTTCTTTCTTATAATGTAAAACCCAAGCTAAAATCAACTTTGATCATGTACAATTCTATATTATTGCCACAAGCCACAGAAATGTATGCTAAAATCCACAAAACAGCAAAACAATAGCCATCCTAAATATTATTTAAGAACTTTGATAGTTTTAGCTGATATTTAGAGAGTTTTTCAAAGGGTTATGGTGGTTAAATTGCTGATTTTCTAAACATATGCCATGTCTATTTCAGACGCGTCACATCCATAACGCTTACTTTTCCTTCCGAAACTCTGCATGAAATACAAAATATTTTAAACAAAGATTTTTTTAATATTCACCTTGGACCCCTCTATCAAACGGATATCTCCATTTCGACATTAGGTTTACAATTTCACAGAGTTTGATAAAAATGTACAGTCACCCAAGAAAAGTGATACTTTTTCTGTCACGTCCATAACGCATCTTTTATTGGCGTTTTCTGGCATGCCCTATCTGTACTATGGGAATTGTTCTTGCTCTATCACTTCTCCAGTATGGTACAGCCTTAAAATATGCAACACCTGTTTAAATACTGGGAGACAATAAAACATGCACTGGGTCATTTGTTGCCATTTTGAGTTCAAGTGTCACGTCCATAACGCTGGAATTGCTCTTTTGGTTTTGCGGAAAACGGAGTTACGATGGTGATGAAATATTTACGGTTATGATTATTCTGTGAGCGCACCAATCCTTAGGTGGATAAAGTTACAACTTAAAATACAATTAGTGATAACTGTAGACTTTTCAGTGGACTACAACCTTTTTAAGGGAATGCGACGTAGTCAACCGTTTATCATGTCCCAGATCAAGCCGCCATTTTTCCACAAATTTGCAGAATTTTTGCCGAATTCTGAATAGAGTATTCACATCAAAGATTGTTTTATCTGTATTATTTCTTTCATCATTTTATTTCAAATTAAAACCAAAATCACCATTCAAAACCGTATAGTTTATTGACTGAGAGTATATTTAGTGGGCTACCCCCACAGTACCCGGTTTCTGAGACAGACCCATATATAAAAATATAATTTACCAGCTGGGAGGTCCGTATCGTGAAATACCAGGACCGAGGTCTTGAAAATAGATGAGGTCACGGTATTTCACCATACGGACCGACCGTAAGCTGGTAAATAATATATTTTTTTCTTTACCAAATTCTAACAGAAAACGAGAGCGCCCGAAAGGGAAACCGAGCTGAGCCGCCATTTTGAATCCTCATTCACGGCTGTAATGCAAATGGCTTCCTCCTCGGTATACAAGTGCACTTCCATGGCAGGAAAAAAACTACATTTTGCCGCCTATGTCGTCCCCTATTTATACAAATAGGAGTCATTCAGGATTCAGCCATGTTTTTGCTCGGCGTTAGGAACAGTTACAGGTTTTTAGCTTTCTCCTGAAATGTCTTTCGCTGTGAACACTGTCGTTATCGCTATCCATGCTGTAAAATTAATGCTATTGTACTGAGAAATGCGAAAATAAATGTTACCAAAAATTGCTACTATGTTTGTTGTGAACGAGCAAGTCGCCAGAGGTCCGTAACCAGGGTACGTGTCGTAGGATACCGGACCACTCACGAGCCAATCAGAGCGCACGATTTGATGGAAACCGGACCGTGAAAAAAATGTTCTATATTTAAAAACATCTTTTTCTTCATCACAAGATAACACGTGCGGTCAGGCAACATCTTTTCGCATGGCACCACACGGGTACTGCTCAAAGACTACTACGATTGGCTAGTGTCAGTGTGATCAGTGCAGAAGGGAGACTACGCTCCTCCCACCCTGAGTACAGTATTAATGTTCAACGCATTATGTAGATTTATGACACCTTTTTTTTGAGCAGTGGGAGGGAGTTTGTACGCATCACGGTACACTATTTCAGCAGAGACTTCGTTTGGTAAACGCGTTTTTACACAATGTTTTATTACCAATGGTTCAGGTGGTGGTGATTTTAAATGACTAGTTTTACTGCTACGCAGCATTTCTTCCTTGAGTACAGGTTTTGGCTTCTCTACCAGCCTGTAAAGCTGGTATCTACATCAACGCAATGCATTAAACATTAATATTGTTTTAAAAACGCACACAACTTCATAACGATGTCCGAGTCTTTAATCACCGCTGTCTGCTTGTAATGCGATGTACCGGGACAGTGCTGATATCAAATCTGAGCAGGCCGGAGGGGATGAGCGAGTGTCCAAACACCACGTACTGGCCTGGGTTTTTTTTTTTTGTTAATAAAAGAACATGCGCACTCCCCCCTGTTGGGTCAGTACAGTCGCAGTGCTGGCTCTGTGTGTGTTCAGTTCATCACCACTGCAGAGTCATCAAAGGATTTTTTTTTTTAAAGCTGACTTTCTTTTCTTTATGCAAATCAAATTCCGTACCTGGTCCGTCTCCATACTCGAGCTGGATTTCAGAGGGAGGTGGTGGATAAGAATGAAAGAAATCTCCTGTTTGACATAATGAACGTGTTTTTTCTCTCTCTCTCTGCCAACGTTCTGACATTTTATTAGCTGGTATTTAATTTGGTCCAGGTCCTGACAAAACGTCGGGTTTTTTGTTGGCATGGTGTCTGGGGAAACGTTGTTGACGTGGAAACGGCTCCCATGGAAACCACAAACTTGGGTTACCGAGACGCCAGAAAGCACAGACATTACAAGCCTCGGTGTTCAATTCCGATTGTTTGGTCAGACTGGATTTGCGTCCAGTACCAGTTTGGACACGCCTTCGAATTCAGTGGTTTTCTTTATTTTTGTGTTAGTGGTGATGAAGATGATGGATGTCGTTTCTCTTTACTTAGTTGAGTGGTTTTTGATGCATGTGGAATACTTGTAGTATATTATTTACTGTTTGATCAACAAGAAGGAAAAACTCGTCCGCTAATTAACTTCTGACGAGACACAGCTGTCAGCTGAAAACAGGGATGAGAATTTTCCGCGGATCTGCGGAATTCCGAGTTTTTCCCGCTGAAAATGTCATTTTTGTGAAACGTGTAAATCCGTTGAGAATTTCAGGGGGGTCGGCGCGAGGCGAGGCTTGTGGTGGCACAAGCAGGCAGGACTGACCGACTGCTCGCCCGCCAGCATCTTTCAGCAGCGCTCATTGCAAAATTAGTTGCAGCTGTGATAACGGAAATCGTCATTGCTTTCTTCAATGTTTATGCTAACGACAACTCTCAACAATTTCCGGCAACGTTTTGGCGCTAGTTTCATCTCACTTCTACAATTCACGGAGAAGCAAGCTACACGTACACAGTTTTGATCACTTCTTAAGTTCTAGTTATTTTGGTTAGTTTTCAAAGTGACTTCGCCAATATGGCGAAAGTTTTGGACCGCAAAAATGAGGATCGTGCCAGGGAAATCGATAAATCGAACGGGATAAAGAACTGTTTCTAATGGGCATGGGGTGACCATTTCCATAACACCAAAAAGGAGGACATTATTTGGACGGGGGGTCTGGGGGCCCTCCCGCAGAAAATTTTGTATTTCTTAGATGCAATTTCCTGCATTCTAATCAATTTTAGGCCCAATCCCAATTCTAATTTCTACCCCTCCCCCTTCCCCTCCTCCTCCCCCTTGGCCCTTCCCCTTGAAACTGAGCTACAAGGGATAGGGCTTGAAATTCAACCCTTACGTATTGGGATAGCCCTTCAACGATCGCATACGTCATCGCGTACCTCCGTCAGCGTTTACGTTAGCAAAACGCGACCAAATGCGTCATTGGCTGCGACCAGCCGCTACAGTCAGAGGCAGAACCAGAAATCTCTGCTGGCAGGGTGTGATTTGTTAACTAACACCACGGAATGGGATATCTTTGGCGCTTCGTGCACCACATCCGACAGAATGAGGTGTCAGAACACTCATGTAAACAATAAAAGCGAGAATAACAGAACAAAACGTACGCAGTCAAGCAACCGAAAACAATACTCACTCCCAAAGCTTTTTAGCAGCAGCTTGGATTTCAGAAATCGCTGCTCATTCTCAGCTCGAAAGCGAATCAAGCGGCGTGTTTCCTCTGGATAACAACTTAAAACACGTAAGTAATGGAGAAAATACATTTATGACAATCTTTCGCCGCGGGAACCGCCATCTTTCTGAAATCCGCATGGCATTGTGGGAAATCACTCAAACCCCTTCGTTCGGAGTCAGCTCCAGGAAAATCTCCGTTTGGAGGGGTACAGAAGCCCTACCCCTTCCCCTACCCCTCCGCGTTAACTGGGATTGGGATACCCCTACCCCTTCACGTGAACGCGCAAAATGGAGGGGAAGGGCCAAGGGGTGAAATGGGATTCGGCCTTAGGGTGAATAATGGCAAATCCCATCTGATTCATAGCCCCCAAATTTTTATGTAAACCACAGTGGCAAGATTGAGAATGGATTATTTTTATGCACGTCACTCAAGTTTGGTGAAATCAACATCGCAATGTTGTAGGGTTAAAGATTATGATTGTGGGGGAAAAAAAGAGTAAGGTCAAAGCATTCATAGTATTTATTATAATTCATGTATTTGCTCTTAATTGGCTAGAACACCATATTTGTATTTATTAAAAACATTGTGGAGTAACAAACCACTGAAATTAAACTTAAGGTAGATATAGTAGATGTGCATTTGCACTGTCATCCATATCCTAACAAGTTAAGTTGTGAGCAGCTGGTCTACCGGACAGACTCGTGTTTCCAAGTCCCAGCCAGGGCCAGGGGGGCAGGCAGGGCACTAGGCACGCGCCAGGAAGATCATCAAAGGATAGAGCGCAACGCGTTCTAGAGCGCAACGCCTCGCGGTGCGGAGTTCGCATTGCATGCCAAAAAACATCGAGCCATAGACTCTTTATTGTAGATTACTAGTGTGCAGCACAGATCTGCAGTTTCCCTACAAAACGTTATTCTAGAACTCTGCTCTTCTAGTCTGGCAAGTCGATATTGTATAATTCCGCTCATCGTCTTTAAAAGGAGGACAAATGTGCGTCCGGCTTGATGCTGCGCCGGACGCCGGACAAGACATTGAAAAGACGGACGGTCCGGCCACCCTAGATGGGCATGGCTCGATAGTAGCGTTACCGTGCAGATAGGGACACAAACTGTGACGACGTGCCTGACGGAACATATCCGAAAAGTGGCCGTGCCGGGAAAGGTTCTGTGTATTCTGTGCTCAGATATGATCAGTTATGGAAACAGAGGAGCTAGAAACATCCAGGAGCGCATCAAAACAAAAAAGCACAAAGGTACGTTTTACTTAAATTGTCAAAGATAGAGTCGGGAGGAATCTAATATATCGTTACGGTTACCTCCATTATCGCTCACGATATATAAAAAAATTATATCTGTAGGGATTTGTTATCGTAAAGTTTATAAACGTTTTAAACCATCATTGAATTTGAAAGCATTCATATATATGGGAAAGTTGGCAGACGTTTCAGTTTTTTTTTTTTTTTTTAATGTCCCATTCTCATCCCTGTGAAAAGCGTAGCAAGTTCTTTTCAAACTTGAAGTCATATTGTGTAGCTAACGCTACTAGAAGAGAGCGTTCTACTTTGTTTATTTGGCAAGATTATGCTAAAGTTAACGTCATTCATGTTAGCGTGACTCCATTTTTACATGCTAACTAACAGTGTCCAACGTTAGCCGTGGATAAGGCTACGGCAACTTGGCGGGCAAATCCATAGAAAGTCATGTGACTGCAATAGCTATGCAGTCTGGTTAATGTTATCGCTAGCTCTAAAAGCACAGACAGCTTTATTGCAAGCTCTCTTTTGGAATAAAACGTTTATATACCTCAATATGCTCCCGCAGGTTGGACGGCGAGTTTTTGGAGGCCGTGAAAACAAAGCAAACGTTTAAAACGAAACGAATCTTTAATCCTTTCAGAAAACTGAAACATGGGTTCGAGGTATAGCCATGAGGAGGGCGCACGGTCTCCAGAAAAACCCCCTCCTTCCATTCTGCCATCGGCTGCTCGTGTTTAAATAATACTGCTTGATCTTGTACAGTCTATGGACGTGACGTGACCCTAGTGATTACTGATTGGCTGTCTCGGTGTCACCTGCGAAAAAACCAACCGCGTTTTAGAAAAGAAAACAAAAAAACATCCGCTTTCAAAGCTGCTTCATAGTCACGAGGACCTTGATAGAAATGTAGTGGAGTGAAAAGTACGATATTTTTGTCTTTCGGATGTAGTGAAGTTCAAGTAAGTTTCCAAAAAAATAAATACTCAAGTAAAGTACAGATGCTCGGAGTACTTAAGTACAGTACTCAAGTAAACGTACTTCGTTACTGTCCACCTCTGGTGATCCGATCTTTCATGGGCGCTAGACAGCAAAGTGTTGGACTGATTTTATTGGAAAAACAAGTCAGCATGAGAAACTCGACCACTAGGTGGGAATCATGAGTTTCAAGCAGCAACAAAACTTACAGACCAGTGATGAATATCATAAAAAGCCCAAGATGGCGGCGCCTTAAACGCTGAAAATCAACGCTCGTCACAGCGCCGCACAAAATTAACAATATATTCCGTAAATGTTTTATTCTTGAATTGACGCTAGTTTTATGTCGATTAAACACTTTTTTTAAATGTCTTTGTGCCCGGTCACACCGCCCGAACTTTGCTGGAGCGTTCCTTGAACGGTAGGGAGGGGGGGCCGAATTTCGACAACGCTAGTCACCGTGCACAAAATGGGAAAAAAATCGAAAACACGGGCGTTGGCTTAGCGGTGCACCGCTGAAGCCGGCGTTGGTTTAGCGGTGACGCGAGCGTTGGTATAGCGGCGTTCTGCGCATGCAGGCTTTGGCTCAGTGGGGGTATAAAGTTGGTTTAGCACCAATCATAGCAAGTCTCTCAGCATCCATGGTGATACAGTTTTACTGTAACTTTGAGCAAATTCGATATAGATGAGGTCTGAACTCAACGGCAGCTCGATTCCAAATGAGCTCCTGGTCCATTTCTCCCGTATTTATAGCCAAATTCTGGTCCCGCTCCGACACCTCTATACCAACGCCAAACCAAAGTTCATCGCCGCCATGGATAGCTGCTTCAACGCCCGACACCGTTCCAGCAACCCCGTGTCCGCTCGTAAAACGCTTACAACCGCTCCACCGAAGTTTGTGCAACGTTTAATCGCCGCCCGGGCAACGCTGGCGAAGCAGTGGTGGTCCAGCGTTCAAGATTTCTGCGTTGGCCTAGCGGACCCAAGCGTCCACGAACTTGCGTCTAGCGATGCCAAACTTTGACTGGGCGTTGGTGGAGCGGGGGTGAACTTTGCCGGGGCGGAAAATTGCCCCCTCCTCACCGCTCGCAATATTTTGTGCAGCTCAAAACTTTCGGAGCGGTAGGAGGGCCCCTCGAGAAACATCAGCGGTGGCCGAGCGTATACGGCGTTGCTTTAACGGGGGCCAACTTTTGTTAAACGGTGGTGAACGGTTACGAGCGGTGATGAATTTTTTTCACCGCTCCAGGAACGCTCCAGCAAAGTTCGGGCGGTGTGACCGGGCCATTAAAAGGCCAAATGAAAACGTACCGTTGTTCCATACAGGAGGTTCATCAGCACAGCGGCGCCGTCAAGCCGACTAAAACGGACACTTTGACCATTCAACACGTTCACCAGTCATCTCAGCGTTAATATTGCATTTAATCCAAGAAAAGGCTAAAATATGGTCACAGACTTTGGAAAAACTGTAGATTAAAAGACATCAGCGTTCCCGTAATACATACACTCAGACCTGCGTCCCATTAAGGCAAGAAAATCAGATTTGAGTCACTTCAGCCTGAACGTAAACTGGTCTGTCCTGAATAAGCTCCGACACTGGAGACTCCTTCCATCAATCCTAATTACATGCTTATGTCGACAGCACAGCAGGAAGGTTCCGGGTTCAAACCTCCTCAGCTGACGAGGGCCTTTGTGTGAAGTTTGCATGTTCTCCCGTCCTGTGTCCGTGGGTTTCCTCGTACAGTTCAAAAACATGCAGATTAGAAAAAATACCCAACCACTGAGGGTTATACAAACCAGTGCATACTTGGTGCTGGTCCCAAGCCGGTGTAAAAACCTCAGTCAAATATATGTGGCTTGTATGCAGGTCCAGGAAGAAGAAAGCTGATGAAACGATGTACAAGAACAAGAAACACTTTCTGACTAATCAGACTTGACTATTCACCAGCTGCTGTGCTGTGAAATAACACAACTTGTTTTTTTCACGGCCCAAATCCTGCCAGTTACGGACCTCTGGCGCAAGGGACTAACTTTGATTTTGACACTGGTGGGGACACAAAAGTGATCCAAGGCAGGGCTTTAATATTCGTCTGTAGGTGGCAGTAAAGGGCCATGGATTTGTTGTATCTAGCCTAGCCTAGTAGTAGAAAGAGGTCTCTGTAAAACGGCGAACGCAGCAGACTCGGCGGCTGTCACGCTGTTGATTCTGAACTGCAAGTCGCACATCTGCATGGCCATGCAGTAGCCTACATCTGACTACTTACATTCTGTAAAACCATTAGGTCTATAAATTTAACATTCATTCATCGAGGATATTATCCAACACCAAGTTACATTGCTCCAGCATTCCTTTTCTCTGCAGCTATGCAGTAGCCTAGCTCTGATGCGTCCTGTCACGTTGCTAAACCTGCCTAAGGAGCCGCAGCAATACTTTTATGAAGGGTTTCCATACATCAAAAGGATTCTGTCGAGTTTTTAAAGCTCGACGGAAACCCTGCACTTACATTCTTGACTTTGAAGAAGAATGAACGAATGTCTCGTTTCTTGGCACGGGGGCCGTCAGCCATGATACTCAAGTTAGCATATGAGTCGTAGGGCAAGCATGCATGGACATTGAAGTCCAGGTCAATTTGTAGGCTGACGGAGAGTGGGGGGCGCGTGGGGTAGGTCAGGTGTGTACGTGTGAGATACGGGGCGGGTAGTCACGGCTGCTGTGGGAAGTGTGCTGCTTTTACAGCAGATGGAGTGACAGCTGGGATAGCCAACCATGTAAGTTAGCGAGAAACAGGTAGCTAATCAGAGAATGATCTCTACGTTAGAGGGGGGATTATTAGCAGTGTCATACATTTAACCCTTTGTGTGCCATATAATCATTGCTCAGGTTAGGACATCGGTTTTATTGATCGTGATTATACAGTAGCGGCTGAATATTGGTAGGGACACGTCCCTAGCGTCCCTACCCAAAATTACGCCCTAGCTCTGGCAACTTGCTTGTTCACAACAAAAAATCTTTCTTTTTTTTTTTTTTAAATAAGATTTATTTATAAGTTTATCAAATCTTATAAATTTTTGCCAGCATTTCTCAGGAGAACAGCATTAATTTTACAGCATGGATAGCGATAACGACAGTGTTCACAGCGAAAGCGAGTTTTACTCCCCTGAGGAAGAAGAAATAAAAGAAAACATTTCAGGAGAAAGCTAAAAACCTCTAAGGGCCTCTGCATGCTCTTGCGACAAGGCTTTCGCAGACAGCTTTTCGCAGACAGTTGTAATTTATCGTTGAGCGGGGAGTAATAGGCGTGCACGATGTTATTCACCGCCACAACGCAAGGGGGCGCGAAGTCACTAGGAGTAGTTGGTGGGTGTGGTTAGTGGAGTGTTTATCCTCCGGTTACTTATAATGACTAGAACTGGAGTCGTATAGATGTCCGTACTTCCTCACTTCCTCACTCAACCGCTCTTCGTGCTGCTCCATCTTCGCTCGCGTTTTTAAAAATCCCGGTCGTGAAAACAAACCAAACCGGGAAAGTAGGGAAGCGGAAGTGCGGTTACAGCGGATGTAGAGTGGACCAATCGGAGCCCTCTTGTCTGCGAGGCTTCTGCAGTGGTCACAATTTTTGGGAGGTGCACGCAGAGCGTCTGCGAAGGTGGGGGGGCTACGCAGACGCTATCTGCGACACCGTCTGCGAGGACTGGATTGTCAGCATAAATTGGCCTTAACTGTTGCTAACGCTGAGCAAAAACATGGCTGAATCCTGAATGACTCAATTTTGTATAAATAGGGGACTACATAGGCGGCAAAATGTAGTTTTTTTTCCTGCCATGGAAGTGCACTTGTATACCGAGGAGGAAGCCATTTGCATTACAGCCGTGAATGAGGATTCAAAATGGCGGCTCGGCTCGGTTTTCCATTTCAGGCGCTCTCGTTTTCTGTTAGAATTTGGTAAAGAAAAAATATTATTTACCAGTTTACGGTCGGTCCGTATGGTGAAATACCTTGACCTTGAATACTGACCTCGGTCACGGTATTTCACGATACGGACCTCCCAGCTGGTAAATTGGAGCACTTGATTTAAAACGGAAATGTGCGTGATGCGCGTCTCGGAACGCTGAAACCAGGCTGGTGCTGGGCTTTAAGCCAAAGTAAACATAATACAATGCTTCATATCTGATTGCCATCCTAAAGTGTTGTGTCGACGATGAATAGAATGATACGTGTTTGGCATTTTCTCCCGAAGGTCAGTGTAGTGCGGTGTTGCCCCCCCATGCTGTTAGAACTGCAGTGCGTCTTATTACGTGGTATTTACACCCGTGCACTTTGACCTCCTCGCTCGGTTTACAGCAGGAGGTTTTTAATGCCGAGGTGCAGAATGTGAAATGAAATGCCTTCCTTTACGTCGGCAGCCGTCACATCGTCTGCTCGCTGGAGAGATTTCTCATCAGAGAATCCAGAAAACGCAACCCTGTCCGTTTCCTGAAGTAGAAACGTGTGAGAGAGAGAGTGAGTGAGCAAGCAGACAGTGAGGGGAACAATCTCAGTAGATAAGACTGCCATCCTTTTAACTGTTTCTAAAAACCATTCACTCCAACTTCATCAAACAAGTTAATGATCCACTAAACGCTGATTATTGCACTGAGATTCACGAGGATTAGCTTGCGGCTCGTTTGTAGCTGCTGTGTTATGGAACGGTGGAAAAGCTTGTATTTTGTTCAATAACTTCAAAGTCAATGTGGGGTGGGTTTTTTTTTTTTTTCCTCCTTTTCCCCCTCTCTATGCGAAGTTTCTCAGTGATGTCTCAGTTTTGACACTTCCTCATGTTCTTCAGCAGAATTCCTGCACGCACCGTAAATCAGCCCCGGTTATCATTTAAGCGTTATTCAGGTTGCATCAGAAAGCAGAGAATCTTGCATTTCAAGCTCGGCTCAGAGCGGAGATGCTGACCTCTTCTGCTCCTCAGACTTGTCTGATCCATCCTGGTGCCCTGTGTCTGGTTGGAGTCTCATCGCATCGCTCCTGTGGAGGACGGCCCCATGCGGACAGTTAGGGGTCGCGCCTGGAGGACGCTCTGGACTCTTGCAGTGGTGCTTGTGTGGCTCGGGACTGCGGTTGTCGTGAACGGTTTTGCGCTCGGGTTTCCGTCGGTGGGGGGTTTATAGCATCAACGAAGCTGACTTTGTTAGAACTGTTAATGTTGTTGCCCAAATGAGGATGGGTTCCCTTTTGAGTCTGGTTCCTCTCGAGGTTTCTTCCTCATGTCGTCTGAGGGAGTTTTTCCTTGCCACCGTCGCCACGGACTTGCTCATTGGGGATAGATTAGGGATACAATTAGCTCATATATTTTAAATCGTTCAAATTCTGTAAAGCTGCTTTCACTTGACTGGAAGTTATTTTGTAGAACGTGTTTGTGTTGCATCGATGCAGTGCTTGGTTTTTAAGAGTCAAATCAATTGGAAGCTTGGGGCCATCCTTTTAAAAAAAAAAAAAAAAAATCTGTTTCCTGTCCACCGGGTGAGCAAAAAAATGTTCAGTCGGGAGGGAGGGATTTTTTTTTTTTTTTTTTTTTTTTTTTTTATGGATGGATAAGAAATCGCAATGCTGTTTTGCTTTTTCTTTCAGTACTTTTTTATTACAAAAGCAGACACATTTAATAAAATATGACAGTTTAATCAACTGAAACTTGTACAAAAACTTGAATATTATTATAAAACCTACCGTGCAGGAACAGGCGTCACCACAGACGGTCCTCGGCATTTCACTGCCTGTTTGATTCTGTCCTGGCGGCCGTCTAAATACCACAAGCAGTTTGTAATGTTATTACTACATTTGTTCCTTCAGTTTGGCCAGTATGTCTAGATAGACAAGGTCCTTCTCTCTGGATGTCTGTTATAATTTCGTTGTGTAATTTGTTCTTATTTGCTACAGACAGTTTTTAATTCTGTCCAGCCAACCTGCATTAGTTCCGTAAATGTTTTTTTTCTTTGTTCAGTTCCGTTCTCAGGCCAAGTTTACATTAGACCGTATCTGTCTCGTTTTCTTCGCGGATGCACTGTCCGTTTACATTAAAACGCTGGGAAACGGGAATCCGCCAGCGTCCACGTATTCAATCCGGATCGTGTCTGGTCCGGTGCTGTGTAAACATGGAGAATACGCGGATACGCTGTGCTGAGCTCTAGCTGGCGTCTCATTGGACAACGTCACCGTGACATCCACCTTCCTGATTCGCTGGCGTTGGTCATGTGACGCGACTGCTGAAAAACGGCGCGGACTTCCGCCTTGTATCACCTTTCATTAAAGAGTATGAAAATACTGCAAATACTGATGCAAATACTGCCCATTGTGTAGTTATGATTGTCTTTAGGCTTGCCATCCTTCCACTTGCAAGTGGTAAGTGATATGCGCTGGGATCACACACACAGCGGCTCAGTCCCGAATCACTGCTCGTGCGCTCTGAGCTGCGCAGGGCCGGAGTGCGCACCCTCCAGAGGGCACTCGCTGTTCAGGGCGGAGTGATTTGGAGCGCAGGATGCCTGCGGAGCCGAGCGTATCCGTGTATTGGTGTTGCTGTGTGCACGCGAATCGTTTTAAAAATCTTAATCTGATGATCCGCTGATAGAGTCTAATGTAAACCCCACCTCATTTTGAATAGATCTATTAGGTTCTCCTACAGATCTGTCAGGGTCATTAACAAAGTAGGTAATGAATTTCGCTTAACAAAACTCAAAAGCTGTTTGTAACGTCTCGGATGGATCAAGATCAAACGAATTTTCCAGTAACGGTTTGTGATGGTCCGACACACGGACTTTTTGTAGTTCTAAATCGACCGTTAGGCCGAGTTCGGATGAAATTACACTATTAGAATGATCACTGAATGATTTGTTTTTCTGAATCTTTACTATTTCGTTGTTGGCTAGAATACCATTTTGCGATTTCACACTTGAGCAAATGTTTGAAAACTCCGGATCTCTTTCCTTCATGGTGGCTGCCATTTTTTTGTGCCGCATGGCACATGCGCAGACCTGATTCGATTCTATATTCTGCGCAGAATACGTAAATGTCAAGTTCAATTTTAGATTTACGAACCCGAAAAAAAAAAAAACGACGTTAAAAAAAATTTCAACCGCTCACCCGGCCGGTGGACCGGAAACAGAACGTTTTTTTAATAATGGCCTGAGCAAGATGTTTCAAGTTCTGGGAAGCCATGGTCTAATGGTTAGAGAGTAGCTTGGAGACCAAAAGGTTATCGGTTTGATTCCCTGCACCAGCAGGAATGGATGAAGTGCCCTTGAGCAAGGCACCGAACCCTCAGCTGCTCCCCAGGCTGCTGTGGGTATATGCTGTACATCGCTCTGGATAAAATGCCTGTAATGTAATAAGGAACGAAGTGGAAGCGAGAGCAAAAAGCCTTTTTTTGGCCCGATTCCGTTGGTGTCTCTGACTATTTTGGCTTAAAACTGATTGGAGCCTAAAGCAAGATGACAAGGGTTTTTTTATTTTAATTTTATTTATTCATTTATTTATTCATATTCATCTGTAAGCATTTTAGTTTCCGGAGCATAACTCAAACTATTAGGAACTTTTTTTTTTCCCCCTTCCCCCTTTCTTTCATGAAACCTCACTGCTATGTTAAGTGACTAGAGGAGTTGTGCCTTTTGACATTTTTGGGATTTCTGTTTTTTTTTTTGTTTTTTTTTTGTATTTCCATGGCAACCAGTTCAACTGTGGAAAATTTTTTGTAGGGGCTGGGGGGGAGGGGATAAGTCGTCATCTGATGACTTTTTTTTTTTTTAAATATAATTATTTTCTAAATTCTTTTGATTTATTTATTTAACCACTTAATTATTATTAGAATTTGAAACTGGCTGGAAGCTAGGCTAAAGTGCATATCCTGGACCAATTTTATTTTTTAAATATATGAAAGTATGTCCCTTTACACACTCATCCAGAAGGGTAATTTTGCACAAGGCCATCTGTCTACAGCAGAAAAAAATAAAACAAAACGCGTCTGGAAAAATCCCAAGGGAGTCTGGAGCCAGATTTGTGACGTCAACTGCGGAAGCGGCAGCAGGCTGCGCGAGCTTTGCACGGTTTCAGTGCACAGCCTGTGTAGACCAAGCGCTCCCATTTCTCTCTCATTGTCCGGTCTTTTGGGAAACGATGAGTACTAATCCCATCAAGATTGGTGTTGCTACTGTACACCCTCCTACGGTACATCTGTTAACCATTTTAATAATTACGCGATAACGTTGAAGAAATTTGCAGAAAACCACCAGGTCGTTTTCTCATAAACAAACCAGCGCTGACGTAGGATTCAGAGGGAGGCGTCCCGCACGCGACGTCACGAAAATCAATGTTTGCTGGGAAATCCAAACGCAAAGTTTTTTCAGAGGCGGACCAATTCGCCTCAAATGGCTCGATTTCAACTGAATGTTTCTGGTATTGCGCAAGGTAAAAAAAATTGCACAAAATGTGACAGAGATTTGACCAAAGTTTAATATAAAATAGGAGAATTAGATTGATCTTGCTCCTGAATTTACCCGTGATATGCACTCTGAGATGCCAAATAATACATTTTTATTTTTATATATAATATAAATTTTTTAAAAATTCTGTGAAGAGTGGTCTCGGATGCCCTGCTCTGTGTTCTCCAAAGGCTATAATGAAGAAAACCCGATCCCAACTGTAAAATATGGTGGAAGTTCTGGGGCTGTTTTTCCTCCAAAGACCCTGGAAACCTTGTTAGGGTCCACGGCATCATGGGCTCCATGAAACACCAGGACGTTTTAAAACTAGTCAGTGGATCTTCCAGCAGGACAATGATCCGATGTCCAAATCACAGACTTGAGCTTCTGCCCTGAACCCCATTGAAACCCTGTGGGCTGAGCTGAAGAGGAGAGAGCACAAGAGAGGGTCGAGGACCCTGGATGATCTGGAGAGACTATGTTAAGAGGAACAGGCTCAGATGTCCTGCTCTGGATCTCCAACCTTATAAAACATTAGAGGAGAGACTCCGGGCTGTTTTACTGTTAGAGAGGGTGCACAAAGTACAACCCCGATTCCAAAAAAGTTGGGACAAAGTACAAATTGTAAATAAAATGGAATGCAATGATGTGGAAGTTTCAGAATTCCATATTTTATTCAGAATAGAACATAGATGACATATCAAATGTTTAAACTGAGAAAATGTATCATTTAAAGAGGAAAAATTAGGTGATTTTAAATTTCATGACAACAACACATCTCAAAAAAGTTGGGACAAGGCCATGTTTCCCACTGTGAGACATCCCCTTTTCTCTTTACAACAGTCTGTAAACGTCTGGGGACTGAGGAGACAAGTTGCTCAAGTTTAGGGATAGGAATGTTAACCCATTCTTGTCTAATATAGGATTCTAGTTGCTCAACTGTCTTAGGTCTTTTTTGTCGTATCTTCCGTTTTATGATGCGCCAAATGTTTTCTCTGGGTGAAAGATCTGGACTGCAGGCTGGCCAGTTCAGTACCCGGACCCTTCTTCTACGCAGCCATGATGCTGTAATTGATGCAGTATGTGGTTTGGCATTGTCATGTTGGAAAATGCAAGGTCTTCCCTGAAAGAGACGTCGTCTGGATGGGAGCATATGTTGCTCTAGAACCTGGATATACCTTTCAGCATTGATGGTGTCTTTCCAGATGTGTAAGCTGCCCATGCCACACGCACTAATGCAACCCCATACCATCAGAGATGCAGGCTTCTGAACTGAGCGCTGATAACAACTTGGGTCGTCCTTCTCCTCTTTAGCCCGAATGACACGGCGTCCCTGATTTCCTTAAAGAACTTCAAATTTTGATTCGTCTGACCACAGAACAGTTTTCCACTTTGCCACAGTCCATTTTAAATGAGCCTTGGCCCAGAGAAGACGTCTGCGCTTCTGGATCATGTTTAGATACGGCTTCTTCTTTGAACTATAGAGTTTTAGCTGGCAACGGCGGATGGCACGGTGAATTGTGTTCACAGATAATGTTCTCTGGAAATATTCCTGAGCCCATTTTGTGATTTCCAATACAGAAGCATGCCTGTATGTGATGCAGTGCCGTCTAAGGGCCCGAAGATCACGGGCACCCAGTATGGTTTTCCGGCCTTGACCCTTACGCACAGAGATTCTTCCAGATTCTCTGAATCTTTTGATGATATTATGCACTGTAGATGATGATATGTTCAAACTCTTTGCAATTTTACACTGTCGAACTCCTTTCTGATATTGCTCCACTATTTGTCGGCGCAGAATTGGGGGGATTGGTGATCCTCTTCCCATCTTTACTTCTGAGAGCCGCTGCCACTCCAAGATGCTCTTTTTATACCCAGTCATGTTAATGACCTATTGCCAATTGACCTAATGAGTTGCAATTTGGTTCTCCAGCTGTTCCTTTTTTGTACCTTTAACTTTTCCAGCCTCTTATTGCCCCGTCCCAACTTTTTTGAGATGTCTTGCTGTCATGAAATTTCAAATGAGCCAATATTTGGCATGAAATTTCAAAATGTCTCACTTTCGACATTTGATATGTTGTCTATGTTCTATTGTGAATACAATATCAGTTTTTGAGATGTGTAAATTATTGCGTTCTGTTTTTATTTCCAATTTGTACTTTGTCCCAACTTTTTTGGAATCGGGGTTGTATTAAATGCAAGAGGGGGACAATAATGGTGGCACTAGAAATTCCCCCCCCCCCCCCCCCCCAAAAAAAAAAAAAAACATTTACTAATCTTTACAAGGGGTGCCAATAATTGTGGAGGGCACTGTGTAGGAGGTTGAGGCAGTGCTGCTTCCTGTTCAGACTGCGTGTGCACAAGCGACGCTTTCAGCATGAGCTCCATCCCTCATTAGCATGCTGGGCAGTGTACAATTTGGCACACTGCTGTTCCTCTGTCTATCTTTATTCCCTCGTTCTCTTTCTCCGCCGTCCTCTCTGGAGCGGACTCCACAGCGAGCCTCCTCCGACTCCTGGGCAAGCTGTGTGATTGATACGATTTAGCCTTTTCTGTTAATGCTGTTTGAGCTAATGGAGGGTGAAGGCTGATCAAACATGACATCATGGCACCCCTGAGACCCGGCCTCCTCCTGAAGCGGGAAACGGGAGTTCCTCCGCGCGTGTGCGTATTTATGAGCGCCCTCGCGTTTAGACCGACGGTACTGTCGTCCAGCCAGGCATCACTTCAGTTTGAGTCGATGTTCATGAAAAGCTCGTGAACGGTTTATTCACGTGATGCCTGCAGTCAGCAGCGTCTCTGTGCTGACGAGTTGCGGAAGCGTTTTGTTCAGCGCTAACGCGAAGCCGTTAGAGAGCAGCGATGCTGGAAACAATCGTGCAGGTGTATCGTCAGGCTTTAGAGGGCGTGTCCACTCTGCGGAGTCACAGAACACTGGTGAGCTCTGAGTGTAGAGTCTGGGCTAAACCGAAATCAGCCCCAGCCTCGGTCCACGCGTCACTTCACAGCTTCCTGTTCGGTGCTCAACGAGAGAATCCGTGTAAGAGAGTTTATATACAGAACCGTCCTGTCGAGTTTATTTGAGACTCCGGTGCTTAGCCTCGTTAGCACGTTTATACCAGCTGCAGCTCTGGATATAAATAATTTCTTCTTGTCTGAGCGTTAGGTGACGGTCTGTGCACATTTCGGTCATGTTAATGGAGTTTGTGTTGTAAAGCCTTAAGCGCCTTGGCAGGTTTTTATAATTAACAGCCACAACCTCCAAGAAATAAAATGGGCCAGTGCCAGCGCCGGTGTGTGCAGAGCGCGCTCGCTCTCTCTGTCTCGCTCTCTTTTTGTCTCTCGGTTCCTTGTGTGCGTGTCTGTCTCTTGCACCCTTTCCTCCATCTGTGTCTCTCCTCTGTCTGTGTCCACTTGTCTCTCGGTCTCTCTCGCTTCCTTCTGTCTTTGTCCGTTTGTCTCGCTCACTTCCTTATGTCTGTTTCTGTCTGTCTCTTTTCTCTCGCTTCCTTTGGTCTGTGTCTGTTTGTCTTCTGCCTTCTCAGTCTGTCAGTCTTTTTTTTTCTCTCCTCTCGGTCTCTTTCTTGTGTCTCCTCTGTCTGTCTGTCCATCTCTTTTTGTCTCTCTTGCTTCCTTCGGTTTGTGTCTGTTTGTCTTTCTTCTGTCTCGTCTGTCTGTCCATCTCTTTTTGTCTGTCTGTCTCTCTGTCTCTTCTGTGTCCATTTGTCTCTCTTGCTTCCTTCTGTCTTTGTCTCGCTCACTTCCTTATGTCTGTTTGTCTGTCTCTTTCCTCTCGCTTCCTTTGGTCTGTGTCCGTTTGTCTTTCTTCTGCCTTCTCAGTCTGTCGGTCTTTTTTTTTCCTCACCTTTCAGTCTCTTTCTTGTGTCTCCCCTGTCTGTCCATCTCTTTTTTTGTCTCTCTTGCTTCCTTCGGTCTGTCTGTCTTTCTTCTGTCTGTCCATCTCTTTTTGTCTCCTCTGTGTGTGTCCATTTGTCTCTCGGTCTCTCTCGCTTCCTTCTGTCTTTGTCTGTTTGTCTCGCTCACTTACTTTGGTCTGTGTCCGTTTGTCTTTCTTCTGCCTTCTCAGTCTGTCAGTCTTTTTCTCTCCTCTCGGTCTCTTTCTTGTGTCTCCTCTGTCTGTCCATCTCTTTTTGTCTCTCTTGCTTCCTTCGGTCTGTGTCCATTTGTCTTTCTTCTGTCTTGTCTGACTGTCCATCTCTTTTTGTCTCTCTCGCTTCCTTCGGTCTGTCTGTCTCTCTTCTGTCTCCTCTGTCTCTCTCCCGTCTGTCCATCTTTTTGTCTTTCTCGCTTCCTTCTGTTGTGTCGGTCTCTTGCACTCTGTCTCTCCCCTGTCTGTCTGTCTCCCTCTCTTGCTTCCTTCTACTGTGGTCTGTCTCCCTTCCTTCCTTGTCTGTGTCAGTTTGTCTCTTTCTCCTGGCTCTGTTTTTCTGTCCTCCTTTCTGTCTCTTCCTGTCTTTCTCCATTATTCTTTCACTGTCTTGATTTTTTCCCCCTCATACTATTTGCGCTCTCTCGTTTCATTGTGCTTCACAGGATCAGTTATTCATCTACCCTCTCTACACACTGCTGATTGTCCAACACGCTGTAGCTCTTTTTCTGAACTCGTTATTTCAGCGCGAGTCTCGAACCCAGAATAAAGGCCCAGCTGAGTGCCTGGGTTCGTTAAATGATGAGGAAGTCCCTCAGTCATGTCTGTTCAGTGTCCGTGTCGGTGCTGTAAATGTACGGGAGAGATGTTCTCTCGGTGACTGAGGACACTTGTCTTTATTTACGGACCGTTATTTTCTCTCCGAGTGATGCGTTTCACGCGAAGCCTTTTCCATGTTTTTATTCCAGTTTTGTAAGGAGTCTGTGCTGTGTAATGGTCTTGTTGCAATCGATGGAGATTCTGCTCCATTTCATTCACCTCTTTATCTCAAACCCAGAGGTCTTCAGTGTTGCGCAGAGCGTACAGAGCCGGCCGTGCGGTTTATCAGACGTGATGTATAAACTCCAGCAGGAATCCTGTGTGAAAGTCTCCCTCCATCCAAACCCAGGCTCAGCCCTGAGCACCCACTGTGTACAAGTGGACGTTTATATTCAACAGCTGCCGAGCTGGTGTACTGATGCACGGGGACACGGCGCCACACGCACTGTCCCCAGTAAATTGGCACCATTACGCCACGCTCTCGGCTTTGTGTTGTCCTTCACTGTCAGGAAAATGGCTTTAACGCCCGGACTGACTGCCAGCGAGGACGCGGTCTGTTCACAGAATCCCCAGATCTGATCTAACAAAGCGCGCAGCATTGGACTCGGATTTGATTTGAGGCATTAGATATTTATCTCACTGTGAAAAGAGCTTTCTTCTCCCCATCTTGTCCTGTTTGGTCAAACCCCTCGCTTTCGTTCATGTAGTCTGATTATTCACCAGAGTAAGAGGCACCGGGGATCATGTCCCTGGACTGATGGGAAGTGTCCTGACCAACACTAAAGTCTCTCTCTCTCTCTGTATGTGTGTCCCTGTTTGTCCCCTCTCCTGTCCTGGTTTGTCCTCTCTCTCTCTCTCTCTCTCTCTCCATGTGTCTTTCTCCATGTCACCTGTGTCCCTGTCCCTCTCTCTGTCTTTGTCCCTGTCTCTCTCTCTCTCTCTCTCCCCATCCCTGTCCCCCTCTCCCCATCTGTCGGTCTCTTTCTCCGTGTTCCTCTCTCCCCCATCTGTGTCTGTCTGTGTGTCTCTCTTTCCCTCTGTGTCCCTGTCCCTCTCCCCCAATCTGTCTCCTTGCCTCTCTCCCCCATCTGTCTGTGCATCTGTCTCTCTCTCCGTGTCCTTGTCCCTCTCTCCCCATCTGTCTGTGTATCCGTGTCTCTGTCTCTCCCTGTGTCCTTGTCCCTCTCTCCCCATCTGTGTCTGTGTATTCGTGTCCTTGTCCCCCTCTCCCCATCTGTCTGTGTATTCGTGTCCTTGTCCCCCTCTCCCCATCTGTGTCTGTGTATTCGTGTCCTTGTCCCTCTCTCCCCCATCTGTCTGTGTATTCGTGTCCTTGTCCCTCTCTCCCCCATCTGTCTGTGTATTCGTGTCCTTGTCCCCCTCTCCCCATCTGTGTCTGTGTATTCGTGTCCTTGTCCCTCTCTCCCCCATCTGTCTGTGTATTCGTGTCCTTGTCCCTCTCTCCCCCATCTGTCTGTGTATTCGTGTCCTTGTCCCTCTCTCCCCATCTGTCTGTGTATTTGTGTCCTTGTCCCTCTCTCCCCCATCTGTCTGTGTATTCGTGTCTCTCTCTCCCTCTGTCCTTGTCCCTCTCTCTCCCTCTGTGTCCTTGTCCCTCTCTCCCCATCTCTCTCTCTCTCTCTCTCTCTCTCTCCCTCCATGTTTCCCTCTCTCTCTCTCTCTCTCTCCCTCCCTCTCTCTCTCTGTGTGTGTGGTGTGCAGTGTCCTGACTCAGCGTGTAAGCAGGATCTGCTGGCCTACCTGCAGCGTATCGCTCTCTACTGCCACCAGCTCAACATCTGCAGTAAGGTGAAGGCTGAAGTGCAGAACCTGGGAGGAGAGCTCGTCGTGTCCGGGGTGAGTGTCTCTGCCTGATTATTCTCCATGTTTGCGATTAGCGATGTTCCTTCAATCCTCCCACCCTGTACACGCTGTTCTTCTCATGATGCCGTCATTGACCTTTAAAACCGCCTTATTGTTTCCCAAAGAACCGACAACACGCCTCTTAGTTCTTTTACTTTCCAGAGCGCGTCTTAAATGTCACGTCACGATCGTTTAATTAAACGCCTCTGATCGGATCAGTCAGTCGGGGTGAGAGTTTAAAGCGCGGTTTGTGAATGTTGTAAAACTCCAAAGATTCTCAGTAATGCACACTTCTCTGAACCAGCGTTCATGTTTCTCCATCCCGTCGTTATATTCGTCCTCGTCGCGCGCACACCAGCGTCTGCTCTAACGCCGCGTGTCGGTTGTTGATCAGCAGGTGCAGGTTCTGCGTCTGACCTTTGTTTCTGTAGACCGATCCGCTCGCCCTGCGCTGTTCTGAATCACACATCGCACCGCGTTATTAGTCCACTTGCGCCGTTACTGCCTGCGGTATCGGCTTTTCACGGTTAATGACCCCAATTAGATTCCGTGCCCTCGATCCTGTTACCACACACACACCCACACACACACACGGGTCCTGAAAGAGCGAGTTGCAGCACAACAGGGTGTTTATTCACACCAGCTCACCTTCCGTGGGCTTTTTACTGTGGGTGTGAATCAAACACTGAGAATATCCCTGCAGTGTTCATTCACACAGGTAAGTCATGGATTACAACACACACAGTGTTCTATTACTGTAAAAACCACCGCTGCAGTTTATTCACTTCACCTTTCATCACCAGATACAGATATTAAGCAGGTTTAAATAAACGAAGAAAGAATACTAATGTACTCTTAGAGCTGCAGTGTGTTTCTGACACTCTTGTTACTCACTCTGCAGATATTTGTAGGTACACAGTCCGTCTAAGAACTACAACGCACAGTCCCTTTAAAGGATATGGGACATGGATTTTTTTCTGGGCATAATTATGTATAAAGGACATAAGAAATGCCATCTAAATCACTGCAGGGCGTCAAAAATGTGAAAATCATCACATTATTCAACTTTTTTATACATCAGCGTAAAACAATGATTCGTTAATGAGCTAAGCGGTCACGTGACCCGTGACGTCACAAAAACTTTCCAAGGAGCCAGCGCTTGGGTATCTAATGTAAACAGGTTACCGAAATGGACACCATCGACAGTGACATTCCCGATGTTTCACAGAGATGTGAAGTTAGACCCTATCAATTCGAACCGATAGCTGGAAATTCACATGAACATGGATCTTGTCTTTACTCTGACGGGTCAGATGATTCTGAGAGTGAGAGTTCATTCAGTCCCCATGAAACTGAAAGCGGTCGGCTCGATAACACTTCCTGGTAAGTTAAAAACAATTCTGCTCAAAGGCTAATGATCTGTTGAAAGAAGTATTATTTTTGTATCATACATTGAAAGTTCATCATAGATCTAGCTAAAGTCCGTTGCAAGCTAGTTTTTTTTTTTTTGCTGATATTTTTCAAGATCGATTGAGATACAATGCTTCCAGAGTCCGAGATGAAAACATTCAAAATGGCGAAACGAGTCAGAATTATGATAATCAATAATTGATACACCCAAAATTATAATACTAATCCTTACCGCATGAGGCCCATGGTAAAACCACACTTCCAGGAGGGGCTGCCGTCTGCCTCCCAAGCCGGCCGAGAGCGCTCCTCGTCGGGCACGGCCAGGCGGGCGAATGCCCTGGTCCGTCCGCCCTGTCTAAAAAATAATGGTACAACTCCGAGTGAAGGTATCAATGCGCTGTCGAAGCGCGCAGAAGGTGTTAGTACGCCTGTCATTATAGTGCGGACTTTCCATAGCATAGAAAATCGCCACGTTTCAATTTGTGTAACTGAACTTTGTTTCATGTCACTGGTCATATAAACCTATGTAAACAGGAAAAACGTGGAAGGGTTTGGTCGCATCTAACTACAGCCCCAAAAAATACCATTGGCCATGCTGAGCCTAGCTACATTGCTAACAGGAGTGACAGCGCGTCTGACTGACTGGGAGGTCGCAATACACCATGATGTTCAATGTACGTTAAACACTCTAAAAACGAAACAATTTTCTTGTCATCCAAGACACAAAAACTATTTTGTCGCATTCGTCATCATCACGATTCACACTTCTCCATATTCATCTACCCGCTTGTGCTGTACCTGAAAGTTTTTGTGACGTATGATCACGTGACCGCGACTCTTCTGGTTGTAAAATATGTATATCGGAGCTCGAGCAGAAATGCCATATAATCATCACGAATATAACAATTTTGCTGAATTTAATAGATAATTTTGTATTTGTTGATGCAATTATTTCATATTTTTAATGGAAAGAAACTGATAGTGTGCATTTGTTTCATGTCCCATGTCCTTTAAGAAACTACGTTTCCCATCAGCCCACTTCCGCGTTGACCTGAGTCATGCCGGGGCGGGATCACCAACATCACATCCTCCATGAAGGCATAAATAACGGAACAACGCTTCCGCGCTCTCTCTCTCTCATCCGGATTTCAAGCCATCCAGACACAGAGATTTGCTCCGCCGAGCAAACCCAAGAACAGATGTCTTTTCTTTTCCTCAAGAACCAGAGTTTCACGCTTTCCTTTCACCTTTGGCCACGGTAGATTCTCAGATCGTGCGATTTTTAAACTCCGCTTGAGTTACAACCGGTTTTTCATTTGTTCCTTATAAGTACGTACGACTGCAGCCCAGGCAGTTATTTTAAAGTTAAGAAGCGACTGGGTTCTTTTTAAGTTAAAAGCTGTGCACATTGTTTAATCAGAGACTTTCTTTTCATCACGAGCTACGAAGCTTCTCCAAGAAATCCTCTGCTTTTCACGGAAGCGACTCACGTGCTCCACGACGGTGAAACTCCAAAGTCTCGGAACGTTCTCATAATCTCGCGTAGAGGCGAGATATTGAAGCAAGACTGGCATTTGGGCAGAGCAAAACCTAGTCTTAGGAATTAGCTTTTATTGAAGTAGTGTGAATTTAAACTTGGGAACGGTTTGTTTACACTGTAGACATGCAGCGTGTCGAATTGAATTGTTCTATGTTCTTTCAATTGTTTAATAGATAGGCTGTGCATGCTTCTCTATCTTTTCTAACACCTTAATTCCATTCTTATACATATCTTGACCTCCAAGATTTCAGTGGATTTAGTAGTGTTATGAGCTAGCTTCCCTTTGTCTTAGCTTGGCCACACGAGGCTAATCTAGGCCTACACAAACACGTGGCCACTCACAAACACACCTTAGCTAGCATCCCTTTGTCTTAGCTTAGCCACACGAGGTTAATCTAGGCCTACACGAACACGTGGTCACCAGGCCTGAGAGAGAGAGACACACACACGTGGTCACAGGCCTCACCTGGCCTCACAAATGCACCTCAGTTAGCATCCCACGCTAGCTTCTTTCTTTTGCTAGGCCGTAGGCCTAACCACGTGGTCAACTCCTCCCCCACAAACACACGTGGAGTTAGCTACCAGAGCTAATTCTTTTTTGTAGGCGCCACACACACGGTCTCTCTCACTCACACACACACACACACACACACACACACACACACACACACACTCATCCACACATCTCATCAAGTATATATCATATTTGTATACATTTCAACTGTTATTATCCATTTTTATCTTTATCATAAATTCATTTATTATTGAAACTGTGTGTTTTTGTGTTCCAATATTTCTGAAGTCAACCAATGGTGCATATGATCTATGTAATATGGTAAGTGATCATAATAATTTGGAATATACCAAAATTTAGCTGTTTGGTAATTTATTATTAAGCACCAAAATTAATGGTATTAATTAATGAGACTGATTCCATGACTGATTTAACGAGATTGATCACTTAATAATTACCAAATGCACCTACATATTTAATCAGAAATCAGTTCTCTCTCTCTCTCTCTCTCTCTCTCTCTCTTTCTGCGCTATTGTCTGTATTACAGTATAAACACACTGAGCAGCTCATGGGTTTGGTCTCTGTTCATGACTTTTGTATTCTTTTCCTTTCTCTCTTTCTCCTCTTTACACTGTGTTCCAAATTATTATGCAAATCATATTTTCAGATTTTCCTAAATTATCTATATTAATGGCAGTCATCATGATTTTCCAGTCATCAACCATGAGTACAATTCAAATGTTTTTGAACGAACCTCCCAGTGATAACAGTAAATTTTTAAGAAATAAAAAACACAAATGCACCCAAAATGCATGTTCCAAATTATTACGCACAATTGAGTTTCCAAACATTTTATTGCCATAAAGAACAAAAAAATGGTCATGTGTGAAATTAGAAACATTAGCAGGTCATGACTAACTGAAATGTAACTGAAATCAAACACTATTTAAATCAAAACATTATCACAGGTGAAGTCACATCTGAACATAGGACCCCTTGTTGAAAAGGACCTTCTCAAGTCTTCCATCCATTGAATTGGTCAGTTTTTGGATAGGATCTGCTGGAACTGCCTTGCATGAGGACAGAATAGCCTCCCAGAGCTGTTGTTGAGATGTGAACTGCCTCCCACCATCATAAACACTTCTCTTGATGATGCTCCAAAGGTTCTCAATAGGGTTGAGGTCAGGGGAGGATGGGGGCCACACCATAAGTTTGTCTCCTTTGATGCCCATTGCAGCCAGAGATGCAGATGTGTTCTTTGCAGCATGACATGGTGCATTGTCATGCATGAAAATGATCTTGTTTCGAAAAGCACGATTCTTCCTTTTGAACCATGGCAGGAAGTGTTCTTTGAGGAACTCCACATACGTTATGGACGTCGTCATCACACCGTCAGGGATCCTAAAAGGGCCGACAATCTCTCTCCCCATGATTCCAGCCCAAAACATCACTCCACCACCTCCTTGTTGGCGCCGTAGCCTTGTTTGCATGGGGTGGCCGTCAACCAACCATCCACCACTCCATCCATCTGGACCATCGAGGGTTGCACGACATTCATCGGTGAACAGAACAGTTTTGAAGTCAGTCTTCATGTATTGCCTGGCCCACTGGAGCCGTTTCTGCTTGTGTCCAACGGATAGGGGAGGTCGAAGCGATGGCTTACGCACCGCTGCAAACCCCTGGAGGACCCTGCATCTTGTTGTTCGGGGCACGTTGGAGGCACCAGCAGCTTCAAAAACTTGTCTGCTGCTATGATGGGGCATTTTTACAGCTGCTCTTTTGATCCAACGTATTTGCCTGTAGGAAAGAGTCCTGGATTTTCCATTATCAGCACGCACACGTGTGTGCTCTGAATCAGCTACATACTTCTTGATAGTGCGATGATCGCGATGAAGTCTCTTGGCAATTTTGATTGTTGCCATGCCTTGACCCAAACATTCAACTATTTGTTGCTTTTCAGCAGCGGACAGGTCCTTTTTCTTGCCCGTTTTGGTTGAAAATGGTAGCCTGCTTAATAATGTGGGACAACCTTCTTTAGTAGTTTCCCCTTTAATTAGACTCGCCTGCCAAACTAATTAGCACAGGTGTCTTCAATTGGTTTCAGTGATGTACAGAGCCCTGATACACATTACCATTCATAAGTTTAACTGACAAACAAAAAATATCTTACCTTACCACTCTTAAACACTTGTTGCATAATAATTTGGAACACAGTGTAGTCAGTTTTAATTTCCTTTTCCTTTTTTTAACTCCTTTTTCATGTTCTTTCTTCTTCTCTTTATCTGTCCTTTTTTTTTTGGGGGGGGGGGGGAGGGTTCGTTCCTTCCCATCTCTCTTTTTATCCCCCGCTGGCCGAAAGGCCTGAAGGGGGATTATGCCATGGCGATGTCCGTCCCGGGAAAGGTGCTCACCTTCTGAAATCAACTCCTCTCATAATTTGTGGAGGAATTTCACCAAACTTGGCAGGATTCTGTGTTATATGTCAATAATGCGCATCTTGCAATTTCGTTAAATTGGGTCACATTTTACCAGCGTTACAGCCCTTGATTAGCAAAATTTATACTACTTTTACAATTTCATGAGTTTTCCTTCTGAAATCAACTCGTCTCACAATTTGTGGAGGAATTTCATGAAACTCGGTAAAAGGTTTTGTCGGTAGTACGCGTATTTCGTTAAATTCTGTCACGTTTTACCAGAGTTACAGCTCTGACATCAACTCCTCTGACAATTTTTGGACAAATTTCTCGAAGCTTGACAAAAAAGGCCTTGACGGTAATACACACGTTGCAACTTTTAATTTCCTTTATGAAAATTTTCCCAGTTTTTTGACCTTTTGATTAAATAACTTGTGTACTTTGACAATTTAATGAAGGTGTACGTTCTTCTGAAATCAGCTCCTCTGACAGTTTGTGGAGGAATTTCACCAAACTTGGCAGAACGCTTTGTTATATGACCGTTATACGCATATTGAAATTTCGTTTAATTTGGGTAAATTTCCCCAGAGTTATGCCCTTGATTATTAACAAACTCTGGCAATTTCATCAAGGTGCGCTTGCTTTCTGAAATCAACTTCCCTCACGATTTTTATTATCCCTCGCTGGCTGAAGGGGGATTGTGTCGTGGCGATGTCCGTCCCGGGAAGGGTGCACACCTTCTCTCATAATTTTTGGAGGAATTTCACCAGACTTGACAGGGTTCTTTATGTCGGTAAGGCCACACCAATTTAATTAGTTGGTTCTCTGATTTTTTTCAGGAAAAATATGAAGCGAGCGGGCGAAATAAAATTAAAAAAAAAAATGCTCTGATGGTAAAATTAGCGGTGGAAATAGACCAAACAATACAGGCAAACCAGTAAACAGAATTTCAACACACCTGTCAAAGATTTTACGCTTCTGTTCGCTGAATATCCTAACAATCACAAACACAGGCTTTACAGGACTCCCCTCCACAGGCATGTTTCTTCCCCAAGTCTTTATCGAAAGCGAAAGGGGCGATTTGATTGGTTTTCGACGTCACGTGACCTTTTCTGTTGGCGGGAGTTTGATTATTATTATTTTTTTCATTTTGCATTTTCTTCAAGTGGTGATTCCGAGAACCGAGAGTTATGGCAGAGTTGCCAGCGGGGGATATTGTGCTCTCGGAGCACTTTTTTTCTGTTCTTTCGTTTTGTTTGGTCATGTCTGTCTTTTTCTTTCTTGTTCTTTGTGTGAGAGAGGGAGAGAGATGTAGCACTGAAGTGTAAGTTACTTGAGCAGTACTGCTGATAAATATTTGATTATGATGAATCTGTTCATGTTCAGTATGAAATTAAGTCTTTTTTTTTTAAATATTGCAGCAGTTTCTGTAACTGAACTGTGGTGTAATTATTGCCTGGTTGCCAGCGTGAAATGATTTTTTTTTTTTTAAATCTGAGCTTGAATCATGAGCCAAAGCCCGAATCCGTTCTCTTTGTTGGTTAAAAAATAATACTAATAATGACCCCCTGGTTGTTTGACTCTGCAGCTGGACAGCGCCATGTCTCTGATCCAAGCAGCCAAGAACCTGATGAACGCCGTGGTGTCCACTGTGAAGGCCTCGTACGTGGCCTCCACCAAGTATCAGAAATCCCAGGGCATGCAGAACCTCAACATGCCGGCCATCTCCTGGAAGATGAAGGCTCCTGAGAAGAAACCTCTGGTGAAGCGCGAGAAGCAGGACGACGGTCAGACCAACAGAGTGAAGAGATCTTCTCAGAAGAAGCATGTCAACCCGGTGCAGGCTCTCAGCGAGTTCAAGGCCATGGATAGCATCTAAGCAGCACCGTGTTCAATCCTACCACAGTCCTGACCCACTTCCTGCTTAGAGAATCGATCTAACACACACACCCACCCACCCCTGATTGAGTTTATTCCCACACCGTGAGGCGTGTTAAAGCTGTGCAGGACAGTTAGCTCGAAACCACTGCTGTAGATTCATCCATGACGGCTGCTTTTTATTTCAATCATTCCTCTGATTCGTTTCTTCCTCCTGCGTCTATTTATTCCACACTTTCATTCTTCAGAGGACGTCTTTAGACACCAGTATGACTAAGAAAAAAAAATAATCGGATGAGGGAACTTTTTTTTTTTTAAATCTTCTGCTGTGTACTGATTATTTTCCTAATGTGTTGAAATGTTTTATTCGTTTTTACTCAGTTATTTGATATTTTGAGCCTTCAAACGTTTTCTAGTCTCAGACCTATGCAAACTTTTTTGCCTTACTCGCGCGATAATTCCAGAGCGTCTCACTCCACGCCTTGCTCTTTCGACACGACCATTTTAGTTTCGAGACCAAAGTGAGCGTCTGTCGGTCTGTCCCGTATTTCTACTCGTATTTTTTGCAAAGTTTTATATTAACTGTCGATTAAAAACACTAAATAAAAGAAGCTTCTGAAACGTGCGTATTATGATTTATTAGCGTATTTTTAAATCAGCCTGAAATCGTTGCTTAGTTTGAGCTGTTTAGCCATTTCACGGTTATGTTTTTACCACATTTCTTCGTTCCTCCTGACCCGTCGGGGAAAGTTGTTCAAGTTCAGGAGCGTCCCTTTTCCTCTCCGACTGATTTAAAAATTAACTCGGGGCAGGGGAACGCTCGAGTGAGGTTGAAGTCGGTCCCCGAGAGCCACCAGGCTTCGTTGATCAAGCACAATTGACCCGCAAATCACGGCTCTGCCCATCAGCGCTTCTCGTTACTCGGTGTATTAAACGCTAACGGAAACCTACATCTCTCCCTGTGGCTTGAACACTAATGATCGGTTGTGACGGTGGCAAATATATTTCTCTCTCTCTGTCTCTCGAAGCTCAACACGCGAAAAGTTTTTACATGAGTGAAATAAAGAAATATTTGAGAGAAGGTTAAAGGATGTTTAAACAGTCGTGGTTTGTGTTTAAATTTCTTTCGCAACTTTATTAAAATCACAATCTCCGTATTTACGATTTGACCGGCTTGGGTTAGAGTTGCCTTTTTTTTTTTCTCTCTCTGCTTTGCCGTGAACAATTTTTGATCTTTTTTGTTTTCCATACAGGTTGTATCTCCTTTAATTAAAAAAAATAAAGTATATATTCAGTGACGCTGTGTCCATTTCAGTTTTTTTTTGTCTGTTTAAATTTTTCAATGCAAAAGGGGAAAAAAAAAAAAAAAGATCTTGACGCCAGTAAGGTGCCTCTGCCTACACCAAGGCTTGTTTTTTGCATTTTAAAAACCATTTGACCTTGCTGTGACCTTCACCCAGTTTGGATCGATTGCTGTTTGCGATGATGACTCGAGGGTTAATCCGACAAAATGGTGGTCGGACACTAGGGTGGTCCTGAAATGTATGGGAAATTTTTTTTTTTTTTTTTTTTTTTTTTAACCAAAACATTCCGACCACCCTACGATTTTTTTTTTTTTTTTTTTTTTTTTTTTTAACATAGGCTAAAAGAAGGCAACAAGCAAAATTTCAGAAAAATTGGTTAATATTTAGAGGTGCCACACGCGGTTGCAAATTGGGTTGAGCCGTTAAAGGTCCCATGGCATGGTGGTTTGTTGATCAGGGTTCCTACGCAGTATGTCCAGGTCTGGAAAAGTATGGAAAATGGAAATTAGGGTATGGAGAAATATTTGTTTCTCCAGACCTTTGGCGCTACATAGTAAAATGAAGCTCAACATTCCGACATTCAGTTGAATTTTGCCAAAGAAATGTGTTGGAAGGGAAGGGAGGGAGGGAAACGGGTGTTCTGTTGTACTGGCATGCGCTCCGCCACACCCCCTGAACCTGCTTGCTTCTTGCAAGACTTTGGACAAGACGCAGGAAAACCCCCTGCTACAAAACGCCTCTTGAACACGCATGAACACACATCATAGCTCCAGTCAGTGTAAAAACGCTTATGGCTTATTTGGCAGTGTTGCCAGAATTTGCTAGAAAAATAAGGCACATGGACCCTGAAAACAAGCGACCCGAGACAAAAAAACCTGCCAACAAAAATATGAAGGCTGTGTACGCAAACATATAAAAATGTATACACACTTTGAATCATTGTGAAGTAGGTGTTTATTAAAATTCATTTCATTTTCAAGGTGTAATAGAATTTACAGACATCACTTTATTCAGGGTTCCCGCGGGGTCTTAAAAAGCCTTAATTTGGAAATAATACCTTTAAAAAGCCTTGAATTTTAATGTGTAGGTCTTAAAATCTGTGCACAGTACGTAACTTCTCCGTATAGAATTTCTCGTTATTTTTTAATATCTTAACCGCCATTATTTTGGTAAATGATGTACCGGCGGCCTAAGTAAGTAAATAAGTGGCGGAACTGGAGCTGTGGGCGGAACCATGCTATCGCACGCACACCCCGAGGGCAAAATTCTTCGAACACGCATCCCTGAACTTGTTTGGTGCGCGGTAAAAGGAAAGTCTGGAGAATTAAGTCTAAAAGTATAAACGAAAAGTCTATAGCCTACATATAGGCCTATCTATGGAAAAATGGGCAAATGTAAGTTTAACGAGGCATGGAGGCATCATATTTCATTTCGTGAGTGGGTAAAACCTGTCGATGGCAATGTATTCGAGGCGTTTTGCTGCGTGTGTAAAAGGGCGTTTAAACTCGGCACAATGGGCGTGAAGGAGCTAGAATCGCACGTGAAATCATCAAAACACATAGCATGTATGAAAGAGAAACAGCGAACGCCTTCCATCGCCAGTGTTTTTCGGCCAGCCGAAGCGGCAGTCAACGTTAGCCAGCTACCTAGCGTGGCTAATGCCAGCCAGCCCGTTGCTAGTGTAGTCCCTCATGATTTTGTATTGTGGTGGTGTACGGCGAGTACTCAGTACTGTGATGCAATAAGGTTACACTATTCGACATCCTTTGCACATTTTCACATTTGTTTGAGAAACAAGCAAACGCAACTTTGAGATGTTTCTTTGCCGGTGGAATCAGCTGCGAAATTGGGTCTTGAATTTGTGTATAAATGGTCTTCAAAAGCCTTGAAGAAACCTGTAGGAACCCTGTTTGTTTTATCACTGCCTCTAACTGATGTTTATAGTCTACGCTATGAGACCTGCAACAGTCACTGAAAGTGAATGTCCAAAAATACCAGGAGAATTGAATGTGATTTGCACTGTCCGCAGCGACTGGACCAGAATGGATGTCGGTTTGAGAACAGGCGGTGACTAAATAATAAAATGTCTGTAAATTCTATTACTCTTTGAAAATTACATGGATTTTAATAAACACACAGTACTTTACAGTGATTAAAAGTGTGTATACATTTTTTTTTTTCGGGACATCCTGTATGTGCTTGACATCTTCACACACGTGTGTTTTAATGTCTTGAAGTGTGCATCAGATACGTGTGCGTCAGAGTGGCATCCTGTATTTTGTGTAATGTGTATATATATATATTTATGACAAAAACAGGGCACTGATACAAATTTTAGGCCGAGCTAAATATGGTATGCGTTTTGGTTGTATGTCATAATGTGAGTACCTGTTTGATTTTCAAGTAATTCTTTTAAATATACAAGTAGTTGTTTGTTCGCTGAAGTCTCCAAACCTGAGAATTTGAGTATGGAAAAAGTCTGGAATTTTAAATTTGAAAATGTCTAGGAACCCTGGTTGATGCTTTAAACGGGCTCGTGGAGGTTTCCGGATGTTATATCCGCAGCCTTTCTCGAAATGAACCCTCGGCACGTAGATATAGCCTCCTGGGAGAAAGCCCCATTTCAGCGCTTTTCCCAGTGCGTCGTTTTGCTAATGAGAAGCAGGAGGCGGGGAAGGGTAGAGGGTGGGGACGGGTCTTATCATTAATATTCACGACATGTAAACGTGTTACCTCTGATTGGCTAACAGCACTGTGACGCTACCTCCAGTGGGTCAGAACAAGCGGATGTGGGTGTCTTACTATGGCGAGAGAGAAGGAACAAACCGCGAAGGGAAAAATACCGTGCGCTGATGTCATTAAGGTGCGACACGAGGAAATAAAATAAATTCAACAAATGTTTGGGTTTTTACTGAACAAACAAAATGAACGAGTGACTTAAAAAAAAGAATGTGGGTGTCTTTGTAAAAACTGTTTTGATTGGCTATTATAACAGAGCATGCTGCATGCTTTTTGGTTTTGTAGCGCAGAGTACCTGGCTAACTGCAGGAAGCGGTTAGCTGCACAGCTAATGTAGCCATTGCAAGGCTAACATGGCACTGATTTTAAAACACGGCAAAACGACTTAACAGTTATACACTTACTTGTTCGGTGTTTGTGGCTGATGCGGCAGGGATGCTTGGTACGGACCCAGGCTTCAGTGACAGTTGATGTGCAAAACCTGCCCTGTACTGTCCCAAGTTGTGGAAACATTCATCAGGAAAATGCTTCCGACAAACATACACCGTCTTAGGTAGACTCGACGGCGTATTATTGGAGTAAATAAAATTAAGCCACTGCGTCTTCAGGGGCTCTCCCGTCGGCAGTAAAAACAGACTCTTTTCTGTGTTGTCACATCCATGTACAGCGCAATTTCCATGTTTCGCTCGCCATGTTGTGTCCTCTATGGTCTCCTCACTACAACTGGGCGGGGCAATCCATACAGTGGGTGGGAATCCAGAGGGGGGGGCGTGGGGATCATCTCCCTTGCTGACGTAGTAAAGGGAAGAGCTTATCAACATGCCGTTTTGACGCGCCATTCTCAAATGTTGGGCATAGTTTGGTTTACACATTATGAAATTTCTAGCCACTGGGGTGACTTAAGAAGGTCAGAGGAACTCATTTTAACGTTAAAAAACCTCAGAAAGTGAAAATTTCATGCCATGGGACCTTTAACATTAGTTGGTGCGTAGACTGTTGCAGAGAAGATCTCAAACCCCCCAAAAAGTCACAGTTCTAGAGGGAATATGCCACTTCTATGAAAAAGAAGAGGCAGGAAGAGTTTATAGACTGATAGAAGGTTAACTTTCATGCACTAAGGGGTTCTTAAACAATGAGCACTGATCGTAATATGCTGATGAAGTTGTGAATGTTTTTCTTTCTATGTTTTTCAGATGGCTAGCGACAGTAATACAAGTAGTACCGGTGGTGCAAAGCACAAAACCAGGAAGGACAATTATGTTTGGTTAATTGGTCCCACTTCCAAGGAACTGTCTGGGAGAAAGCTTCCTTCTGCTCGGGAAGTCCTTAGTGTGTTCGTTTATCTCCACAAGATACCAGAATACCGAAGGGTTTAGAAAATCACAGACAAGTAATAGCTATTGTTACTTTGAACACAGGAAGTTATATTACTGTATTGTTTGTATTAATATGAAACAGTTAATAAGCCACATTATTTTATATTAGGTCTTGAGTGAAAACTTTTAATGGCTTTGTGGCACCTCTAAACATTGTTCAATCCACGGGCGATTGCTCTAAGACAACAAGGGAGGCTCAGCCTCCTCTAAAAATGACGAACATCGTGTAGGATGAATTGCGCTAGGCTTATGTTATAGCCGACCTTATAACATTGCTATTTCAGATCCAGAATCATAGAAATATGTGCTCAACCCAACTACAGTGTGAAATCATTCCGTTATAACTTTAATGTGTGCGTGAGTTTTTCCCCCTCGTGACAGCGCGATGCAGCCCAGCCTCAGTGGACTTCAATGGCATTTGGGAGCTCTGCGCTTTTCAGTCTCAAAATGCAAGACGATTATTGGACAAATACTGCGAAAACGCCCGCCCACCGGACTCCCAGCCTCACAGTGGGAGGGACATGGAAGTTTCTGCGAGGAGACTGGTGATTGGTGAAAGCGGCCGGATATTTTCTTTGATTGACAGCTCGTTTCAAATATAGACAGGCAGCGGTGAATCTCAGTTCAGTCCCATGCAGATTCGCAAGTGCTGTGGTGTATTGTAAGAGATCAGCTTACATTTCGATTTCATTCATTACATACGGTTTCTACCAGCTTTTTTAGTTTGTATATATTTTCATTGTAAATAAAGTGTAAATATAGTGTTGTCAAGTTTGCTATCTTAGTCCCAGAAATGTCGTTTATTTGAGTGACTGAACTTGAACTTGAGGAGGCTAGTCAGCTAGCAAGAAAGCTGCGCACGGATGCCAAGCATTGCTGATTTAATTTTGGCGAAGCCATTTGCCAGTCTTCCTTTCGAGGAAAAAATTAAAATTAAAGAGCAGGGTAGACCAACGCCTCAAACTGACTTGGTGAAAAAGGTAGGGAATAATACTCGTTCCTTTCAGCTCTCCTGGTACGAGAAAGTGAATTGGCTAACAGCAAGTGACCCACATCAACAACAGTAAATAGGCTACTTTAGTAATATGTCATGGATGGACCAAAAATATAGAATCTATTTAAAATGTTTATGCTGAGTATATTATATTGGAATATATGTTTTTCTGGATATGAATTAAACACAGCTACAATTTGGAAAACATTTTTAAACAAAAACACAGCCGAGAACATTTCACACTACAGACCTGGATTAAAAGTGAAGGGTTATCAAAATTGTCAATAAAACATTTCTCAGTCAAAATAAGTAAAATATAGGGAAAGTGTCATTGAATGAAATGTGTGGCACCCAGCTCTGTTTGGCTCCCCAAGGTCAGTGCTTGTGCCTATTCCAGAACACTCTGCTGTTACTGCAGAGGTTCCTGACAAAGAGCTGCTTTCAATAATGATCAATTTTTAAACAACATGCCACAATTTTAAAATATAAAATGTTAAAATATACCCCTCCCCCCCAACACCACCATCATGTATATTGGACAGTAGGCTAATGGGCCAAAAGAACCTGTTATTTCACAGTTTGTGACCCTGCCAACAATCAGCCAGATCAGAGGCAAGAGTATGGGCAAAATTGATGTTTTTTTCTTTTAAAATCTGGAAATATCGTAACCGACCAGCCTCCCCTGTTTGAAAGACTACCAGCCGCCACTGGTTCAATCTTAACCAAATTTCGCACAATAACTTTTTAGGCAATGTAAAAAAAAAATTTTGGGACCACCCTATCGGACTTGAGACGTCACGCTGAGGAATTCCTCAGACAGATGGCCTGAAAACAAAAACATGCACGAATTAAGAGTGAATGAGTAAAAGTCAGACTGTTTAATTCACACGCCTCGGGCTTCATTCATGCTTAATTCATGCTCAGTTCCATCAAGCGCTTGTTTATAAACTGCGGCTCAAGTCCGTAGCGAGGGAGTAAATAAAACTCAGGACGAACTTGAGCTGATGATGAAGAATAAAAACCTGAACTAATCTGGCTGGAGTTTCCTAAAAGCATCATCGTTAAATGGTAGCACGAGCAGCACAATGAATGCTCTCTCTCTCGCCTAGTTAAGATGTTCTTAGCATTAAGAGGCTTTTGGGAAACCCACCACTGTTCTACACTATATGAATAGGGTGACCAGACTTCCCTAGTCTGAAACCGGGACACTTTTGCGTGCGACCATGCTCGTGCACGCACACTTTTTTTTACGTAAACGTGACACTCAGAGAGGTGCTCTTATTTTGTTGAAGCTCACATTTATCAACATCTCACGTGAAATAAAACCAACAGGCATTTTGTTATCTAGTAGCATAGTGGTATACAGATCAGTTAAATTATGGTCAGACAACAGATTTTGTAATGGCTGAGAATAGGCCAGGCTATGTCCATAGGCCAAATTTAAACTGATTTATTTCACCTGTTTGTGAAAACACCAAGAAGAATGCATATGCACATGTAGGCTATATCTCTAAAATTGTATGCACTATAGCATGAGCTTAAAAAGTAAATATGTGACCTCAACATAGCCTCGGTCAGAATCAACCTTACTAACCATTCCCCACAACTGAATGAATAAAGCAAGAAGATGTGGACAAAAGTGAACACTTTAATGGAAGGTGCAACAAGCTGTTCAACACAGCAATATGGCCAAACTGTCAGAATGGTATGTTAAACAGAAACAAAAAAGAGAAGTGATTTGAGAATATACACTCAAACAAAACAGCAGTAAAGGAGGAGAGGGGCGACAGCCCGAGGAAAGCCCCCACAGGAGCGCACAGCATTTGTGGTTGGTTGAAGAGAGCAACTGGACTTGCTTGACGATTCTTGAAAACGTTTCGCCTCTCCTCCGAAAGGCATCCTCAGTTCTGTCTGACTACTAGGGAGTATCCTGTATTTATTCTCTCATGGATCATCATAGAATCAGAATGCTGATGGCTGCATTGTGGGCGGCTGATAAGATGTCATAGACCCCCACCTCTGTTCAATGGTGGTTGTTCCAGGTTGACAAAAATGAACGATCCTCTCTGGCTAAGATGTCTGCCAATTTTCTGGAAATCCTCTCATACTCCCGCACCAGTCGAAGGGATCTCATCCCAAAGTGCGTAGAAACATATCTGTGAAGAAACTCAGTCGTCCAGGTACATAGTAATCTGTGGTTGGTTGAAGAGAGCAACTGGACTTGCTTGACGATTCTTGAAAACGTTTCGCCTCTCCTCCGAAAGGCTTCCTCAGGTACTATGTACCTGGACGACTGAGTTTCTTCACAGATGTGTTTCTACGCACTTTGGGATGAGATCCCTTCGACTGGTGCGGGAGTATGAGAGGATTTCCAGAAAACTGGCAGACATCTTAGCCAGAGAGGATCGTTCATTTTTGTCAACCTGGAACGACCATCATTGAACAGAGGTGGGGGTCTATGACATCTTATCAGCCGCCCACAATGCAGCCATCAGCATTCTGATTCGGATTCTATGATGATCCATGAGAGAATAAATACTGGATACTCCCTAGTAGTCAGACAGAACTGAGGATGCCTTTCGGAGGAGAGGCGAAACGTCTTCAAGAATCGTCAAGCAAGTCCAGTTGCTCTCTTCAACCAACCACAGATTACTATGTACCTGGACGACTGAGTTTCTTCACAGATACGCACATCATTTGCAACATAGGCTACTCGACTCAGTACAGGAACAAAGCTAAGGCGACTGTCAGTCCACCCACCCTAAACAAAATGCATTAGCCTACGTATATTTACGTATTAAAATCTAATGTGATCCTGTATATCGGCGTTACCACCGTGGGCTACGGAGAAGGAACACTTAGTGTGTGCAGTAGGCTTCGTGCGCATTGTTCTGCACCTCTCGGAGGAAGGGGTAGGTGCCCTGTAAATCTTTGGAAAAGGTCCATTTTCTTTTTGGCATAATTGCTGCGGCATTACTGCTGCTAGCTGCTTGACAAAGAACATTCGCGCCAGTTAATGTTTTTAGTGTTGCATGGCAACACGTTCTGTTGTCTGGAATAATGTGGCTAAATAAACAGCCATGCCACAGGGCCAGGGGGCAGTAACCAGGAAAGTTTGCGATTCCTGTCAATTCATCAAAATAGTAAATGCAGACATTTCTCCGCTATAATGATTCCCACGCTGCTCAGTCGCAAACGCCGCGAGTGGCGAAAACCGGGACATATCCGTGTCCCGACAGACTTTTGTCGGGACTTGGGGGACACAACCCCAAATCGGGACTGTCCCGGTAAAACCGGGACGTCTGGTCACCCTGTATATGAACCAAGTACAGCCAGATCCAGAAGTATTTGGACAGTGATGCAATATATATATATATTTTTTTGGCTGTAGCCTATAGAGGCGCCTGTCTGTCTGTCTGTATGTGTAACAGAGTTCGAGCATGTTTAAGACTAAAGGCATGCCAGCCTCAGGTCGTCATTCTACAGTCGTGGTGTGGCGCCAGTGCGTACTGACCATGTAAGCGCTACGTTATACAACCTCTGTTCGTGATGTAATCCTCCGTGACCGATAGGGTGGTCCCCAAATTTTTTTTTTTAGGGTTTTGTTACGACCACCTTACCTTTTTTTTTTACATTGCCTAAAATAAGTTATTGTGCGAAATTTGGTTAAGATTGTTCAATGTTTAGAGGCATGGGCGCCGCCGGGGGGGAAAGGTTAGAACAATTCTAGGGGCCCAGCACTGCCATGGGGCCCTTTAAGGGGCTGATAATATGATTTTAATAAGACTTTTGAAATAACAACAATGCAATATTCCATCTGGTAAAATGAGCTAATTGAACAAGGTTGTCTATTTCTTGAGTTCAACATATTGTCATTTAACCCTCCCCCTTTTGCGAAATGGTACGGTCCAGTTCTGGTAGAAGCGCGATGCGTTAAATCTGTGTGCTGATCAGTGCAACGCTACTTGCTGCAGTGTCGCGGTGCAGCAGCCAGCCAGCCAGCAGTGGAGTGCGTACAGTCTATGATCGTTAAATCTGAAGAGTGGCTGTCAAAAACGTAAAGAAAGGCAGCTGAAAGCTGAGAGGGACCGGAGAGGCAGGCAACTGGTCACTCAGTTTTTCCCAAAGAACGGTAGCTATCGCTCACATGTGTGTTCAAAATATTAGCCAATGGTAAATGAACAGTATGAACGTGGTTGGATTAGCCTATCAAGAGAACACTTTTACAGTGACATTTTTTTCCATTTTAATAACTGAACTGGGCGGCACGGTGGTGTAGTGGTTAGCGCTGTCGCCTCACAGCAAGAAGGTCCGGGTTTGAGCCCCGTGGCCGGCGAGGGCCTTTCTGTGCGGAGTTTGCATGTTCTCCCCGTGTCCGCGTGGGTTTCCTCCGGGTGCTCCGGTTTCCCCCACAGTCCAAAGACATGCAGGTTAGGTTAACTGATGACTCTAAATTGAGCGTAGGTGTGAATGTGAGTGTGAATGGTTGTCTGTGTCTATGTGTCAGCCCTGTGATGACCTGGCGACTTGTCCAGGGTGTACCCCGCCTTTCGCCCGTAGTCAGCTGGGATAGGCTCCAGCTTGCCTGCGACCCTGTCGAACAGGATAAAGCGGCTAGAGATAATGAGATGAGATAACTGAACTGACTTGTGTGATAAACAAGATGAAATATTACGTTATGCTGGTGCTAATAACCAGTTTCATAACTAATGGGGTGCCCTAAATATGCACAGATTCAGCCTCAAGGGGACCTCCGCCCTACCAAACCACTGAACCCCCCTTTGGAGAAGGAGGTAAGCAGCAATACAACCCATAAATGCTTTAGGATTGAAGTTTTTAATGAGAGAGCGCCATATACAGTTTGCTAGATTAAAGTGTTGCTAATAACGGACACCAGTCAAGAAGGCATGTGGCAAAATATTGAATTTTCATTTGATTGTAAATGCACCAGAATTAGTCACTGACCAGTTTTCATCTAGTCCCTGGTAGGTTAATACATAAAATGTAATAAAGTCACAAACTCAAGGTCCATGGGCTATCAAAAGTCAAATAATGACAATCGTGCAATTGTGACGAGGGTGGGCAAAGTTGGGGGGCCCAAAATTTCTGGCGGCGCCCCTGTTTAGAGGTGCCACAAAGCCATTAAAATTTTCACTCAAGACCCAATATAAAATAATGTGGCTTATTAACTGTTTCATATTAATACAAGCAATACAGTAATATAACTTCCTGTGTTCAAAGTAACAATAGCTATTACTTGTCTGTGATTTTCTAAACCCTTCGGTATTCTGGTATCTTGTGGAGATAAACGAACACACTAAGGACTTCCCGAGCAGAAGGAAGCTTTCTCCCAGACAGTTCCTTGGAAGTGGGACCACTTAACCAAACATAATTGCCCTTCCTGGTTTTGTGCTTTGCACCACCGGTACTACTTGTATTACTGTTGCGAGCCATCTGAAAAACATAGAAAGAAAAACATTCACAACTTCGTCAGCATATTCCGATCAGTGCTCGTTGTTTAAGAACCCCTTAGTGCATGAAAGTTAACCTTCTATCAGTCTATAAACTCTTCCTGCTTATTCTTTTTCATAGAAGTGGCATATTCCCTCTAGAACTGTGACTTTTTGGGGGGTTTGAGATCTCTGCAACAGTCTACGCACCAGCTAATGTTAACGGCTTAACCCGATTTGCAACCTCATGTGGCACCTCTAAATATTAACCAATTTTTCTGAAATTTTGCTTGTTGCCTTCTTTTAGCCTATGTAAAAAAAAAAATGGTAGGGTGGTCGGAATGTTTTGGTAAAAAAAAAAAATCCCATATATTTCAGGACCACCCTAGTGTCCGAGTGCTGTCCAGGAAAGGAACATGATTTGCAATGCCGGTTCAAATCCTGGCGTCGACGTACCGTATTTTCTGATCGGGCTTTGATTCAAACAAATTTATTCAGAGAGCGTGGTTATATACCCAGGCTCGTGATTTACCATAGCGTCTGTCTACGAATCAGAAAAAGGCTGAGCTCGGACCTGCACAGGTCCGAAAGTCAAGATGTGACTGAAGCGTCGACTTTAAGCTTTAATTCAACGGGTTTAACAAGCATATCGTATTAACTGGGGGAAGCCATGGCCTAATGGCACCAAAAGGTCACTGGGTCAATTCCCTGGACCAGCAGGAAGGGCCCTTGAGAAAGTGCCCCCCCACCCCCAAACTGCTCCATAGGCTGCTCACTGCTGTGGGTGTGTCAGGGTTGTTGTAAGTCGCTCTGGATGAGAGCATCGTCTAAATGTCTGTAATGTAACTGATTGGGAAATACAGCCATTTATTTTCCTCCATTTTCCCAGGATCCAAAGTAATTGGACAAGCTAACATAACTATAAAAAGGTAGTTCTTCAGTAACGGAATTACGTTCACAGCAAATTTTTTTTTTTAAAAAGTCGCAGTACTCAAGATAAATGGTATTAAATAAAAAAAATTCACACTGTATGGGGTATCTTTTGACTCTAAAAAAAAAAAAATTGCTTATGTTTAACTCTGAAAATGAGGAAAGAAAAGTCAGTAACGGAATTACTTCAGGAAAAAAACGAACTTTCATTTCTTAAAATTCAAACCAAGATTTCTCTGAAGCGACATTTGCTGTAATCAGGGTGGTGGGTGTTTGCCTTGGATTCCATACTTCACCAACATCACTGAGCTGACAAGTTGAGACAATCTTAATAATTTCATCATTTCGGGTTCTCTGCTGAAGAATTGCCCAAATATAAGCATCATTTTTATGACCTGGATGCAAATCCTTTGTGGTCAATAACCACCTGAAGTCTGGATCCCATGGATGCACATCACCACCGAATGCTGATTTTTTTTTTTTTTTCCCCCCTCTTCCCCCTTCCATTGAGATACTTTGCCAGACCTTTACTGCAGCCACCTTCAGTTGGGTTAGGCTGGCTGACTCGGCCACTTATTTTACAGAACATTCCATGTGTTTCCTTTATGACGCTCTTGGGTTGTTTCACCGTATGTTTGGGGTCGATATTCATCTCTACTGTGAAGTGCTGCACTGTTCTAGTTCTCAGCATTTGACTTGACTGAATCTGATCAGAGAGTATACAGGAGTCTGTACAATTCAGAATTCAAATCAAGAATAAGATGTTCAACAAACCCACCAGGTCAGATGGTGTTCAGGTGTCCACATACAGTACTTCCAGCCATCGAGTGAACTCATCTACTAATGTAAATTATACAACCCCGATTCCAAAAAAGTTGGGACAAAGTACAAATTGTAAATAAAAACGGAATGCAATGATGTGGAAGTTTCAAAATTCCATATTTTATTTAGAATAGAACATAGATGACATATCAAATGTTTAAACTGAGAAAATGTATCATTTAAAGAGAAAAATTAGGTGATTTTAAATTTCATGACAACACATCTCAAAAAAGTTGGAACAAGGCCATGTTTCCCACTGTGAGACATCCCCTTTTCTCTTTACAACAGTCTGTAAACGTCTGGGGACTGAGGAGACAAGTTGCTCAAGTTTAGGGATAGGAATGTTAACCCATTCTTGTCTAATGTAGGATTCTAGTTGCTCAGCTGTCTTAGGTCTTTTTTTGTCGTATCTTCCATTTTATGATGCGCCAAATGTTTTCTATGGGTGAAAGATCTGGACTGCAGGCTGGCCAGTTCAGTACCCGGACCCTTCTTCTACGCAGCCATGATGCTGTAATTGATGCAGTATGTGGTTTGGCATTGTCATGTTGGAAAATGCAAGGTCTTCCCTGAAAGAGACGTCGTCTGGATGGGAGCATATGTTGCTCTAGAACCTGGATATACCTTTCAGCATTGATGATGTCTTTCCAGATGTGTAAGCTGCCCATGCCACACGCACTAATGCAACCCCATACCATCAGAGATGCAGGCTTCTGAACCGAGCGCTGATAACAACTTGGGTCGTCCTTCTCCTCTTTAGTCCGAATGACACGGCGTCCCTGATTTCCATAAAGAACTTCAAATTTTGATTCGTCTGACCACAGAACAGTTTTCCACTTTGCCACAGTCCATTTTAAATGAGCCTTGGCCCAGAGAAGACGTCTGCGCTCCTGGATCATGTTTAGATACGGCTTCTTCTTTGAACTATAGAGTTTTAGCTGGCAACGGTGGATGGCACGGTGAATTGTGTTCACAGATAATGTTCTCTGGAAATATTCCTGAGCCCATTTTGTGATTTCCAATACAGAAGCATGCCTGTATGTGATGCAGTGCCGTCTAAGGGCCCGAAGATCACGGGCACCCAGTATGGTTTTCCGGCCTTGACCCTTACGCACAGAGATTCTTCCAGATTCTCTGAATCTTTTGATGATGTTATGCACTGTAGATGATGATATGTTCAAACTCTTTGCAATTTTACACTGTCGAACTCCTTTCTGATATTGCTCCACTATTTGTCAGCGCAGAATTAGGGGGATTGGTGATCCTCTTCCCATCTTTACTTCTGAGAGCCGCTGCCACTCCAAGATGCTCTTTTTATACCCAGTCATGTTAATGACCTATTGCCAATTGACCTAATGAGTTGCAATTTGGTCCTCCAGCTGTTCCTTTTTTGTACCTTTAACTTTTCCAGCCTCTTATTGCCCCTGTCCCAACTTTTTTGAGATGTCTTGCTGTCATGAAATTTCAAATGAGCCAATATTTGGCATGAAATTTCAAAATGTCTCACTTTTGACATTTGATATGTTGTCTATGTTCTATTGTGAATACAATATCAGTTTTTGAGATTTTGTAAATTATTGCATTCAGTTTTTATTTACAATTTCTACTTTGTCCGAACTGCAAAACCTGGATCATTTTACATACTTGCGCTGAGAGATTGATTACAAATATTTTAGCGAGATAACATTGGTTTGATCAATCTAATTTGTTATGGATTTCTTAGAAGGTTTTATTTTGAAAATTATTTCACAAGATACTGTATTTCGAATATTTTGTATGTAATCTCATGAAGGCAAGTTATTCTACTTTTTTCAGTGCTTTCATTTTGGCGATTTGTATGAATTTGTGTTATGTTTAACTTGATTGATTGCTTGCGTTTCAGTTTTATCCCCTGCTGGATGAAGGGCCCGAAGGGGGATTATGTCGTGGCTCGCTCTGTCCCAGGAAAGGGTACTCGCCTTCTGAAATCAACTCCTCTCACAATTTTAATCCCCTGCTGGCTGAAAGGCCCGAAGGGGGATTATGTCGTGGCGATGTCAGTGTCAGGAAGGGTGCTCACCTTCTGAAATCGACTCCTCTCTCAATTTTTGGAGGAATTTCACGAAATTTTACAGGATTCTGTGTTACCGTATATGTCGGTAATACACATATTGTAATTTTCTTCAATTCAGTCGCATTTTACCAGAGTTCTGGCCCTTGATTACCAAACTTGTACTTTGACAATTTCATGACGGTGTATTAAGCACTTATAGCATAGATATAGTTGCCAGTGGGGCATATTGTGCTCACGGAGCACTCTTGTTTGCCATGGTGCTGCATATTGACGTCATTTCCGACATACCATATAGAATCAGTGGGGTTTGTTATATTTAGGGGTCCAAGCATCGTCAACTTGAACCTAATATCTCATCTCGTCTTATTATCTCTAGCTGCTTTATCCTTCTACAGGGTCGCAGGCAAGCTGGAGCCTATCCCAGCCGACTACGGGCGAAAGGCGGGGTACACCCTGGACAAGTCGCCAGGTCATCACAGGGCTGACACATAGACACAGACAACCATTCACACTCACATTCACACCTACAGTCAACTTAGAGTCACCAGTTAACCTAACCTGCATGTCTTTGGACTGTGGGGGAAACCGGAGCACCCGGAGGAAACCCACGCGGACACGGGGAGAACATGCAAACTCCGCACAGAAAGGCCCTCGCCGGCTACGGGGCTCGAACCCGGACCTTCTTGCTGTGAGGCGACAGCGCTAACCACTACGCCACCGTGCCGCCCTGAACCTAATATGTTCAGGAATATATCCTCTATGAATCCGATGAGGTTCCTCGGATCGAATGGATTTTGGAACATCGTAATAATAAAAAAAGTAAAATGCCAGGATGCTTGTCATCCAGTCCACTTGCCTTTTGGATCAGTATGAAACTGCAGGTAATCTGAAAGAGAGAGAAAAAAAAAATAAAAGGACTGCATGACAGAGCGTACTCTCCAGACTTCCTCCTGATCTGTGAGTAAGTCATAGACTCGGTGTGTTTTGAATAAAAGACTGTCAAGGAGATTCTGAATGTTCAGCTGAGGAGGAAGAAGATCGACAGCGAGCTTCAGTTCAGTTCACAAAGTGCTGGGTTTCTTCCCGTTGCTGTCATGGACGTTAATGGAGACGGGAGAGAGCCATGGACTGATGGAGTCCTTGAGTCCTTGTAGCTCTGAGAACGTTGTGAAATGTTATATGTAACCATAAATGGATAAAAAAAAAAAAAAAACCAAAGTGATATTCATGAATCAAGAAAAAAATGTAAGTGTTGGCGAAGTATTGTGGTGTAAGAGGGCTAAAGCATTTTAATGTGCTTTTGTCTGAAAATAATCAATAAGCTTTTCATCAGTGGTTAGGAATAGCGCCGCTTCATCACACCACTCTGTTGATGATTTTCCGCAAATGACGTGTTTTATTTCTTAACTGTTAGTGTTTTACGTTGTAGCCCGTCATAGCATGTTTACTGTTACGCATGACTAGACCGAGCAATAGTTTTTTCCCTCATCTTCGACGTGATTTGAGAGTTATGTGGTTTTTAGATATCCAGCCATTAAGTTTCGATTTTTTTTTTCAGGTATAAAAGTTCTCGTAACGTGTTCAGTGTCGTGTCCGTGTAGGATGTTTAACACGGACTCGTTTTGCCGTATAATTATGACAGTGTTTCTATGCCAACAGTGATCGAAACCTGTGCGAAACTATTAGCATGAGCTTTCCTTCATCATTTAATTATAACATCACATGACCTGAAAAGTTTGTGATGAGATGTCTTCATCCTTTTACGACAACAAACGTATTTTGTAATAAATTTTCTTGTTATAACGTTATTTATCTCGTCATGATGTCAAAAGTTTCTTGTTAAAACAAATGTTTCACAGAAGAACACGACGCTGATTTTGTTCTGGTGTGGCAGCCGTGCGCTTCTGTGTTGTGTGTTTGCGCGCACTGGGATTTCGTTTTGCTTCTCTCGCTGCCGTCCTGCACAAATGAGTTCTAACCCAAATGTAAAGTGCACCTGATCCTCGCTGTTCTCCCTGCTGTGCCTCAGCCCTGAGCTGCACAGGTTCCTGGTGCCCCGCTGTAACACACCTGATGTAGCTACGGGACCTGAGCCAGGTGTTTCAGAGGACGGGGAGGTCGAACCACTTCTGGAGCATGGGCTGAAATGTGCTGGGGTATGGAGCTAATGTGGGGTTTTTTGGGGGGTCCTCAATGGTCAGGGTTCTTGTACATGGAGCTAGGGTATTATTTTTTTGTTTTGTTTTTTTAAAATGTTATTTATTTTTAAATGATTAGGGCTCATGTACATGGAGCTAGTGGTGGGGGATTTTTGTCGTTTCCACCCCAGATGATCAAGGCTCATGGACATGGAGCTAATGTGGTTTTTTTTTGGGGGGGGGGTTGTTACCAATGATCTGGGTTCTTGTATATACCGTATGTGAGGGAGGGAGGAGCGATGTACATGAAGCTAGTGGGGGGGGGGTTGTTCTTTTTTGTATGTATGTATTTAAATGATCAGGGCTCATGTACATGGAGCTAATTTGTCCCCCCCCCCTTGGGGGTTTCCCAATGATTAGGGTTCTTGTAAATTTTTTAATTAATTTATTTATTTATTTAAATGATCATGGCTCAAGTACTTGGAGCTAGTGGTGGTGGTGGGGGGGTTGTTCCCGCCCCAAATGATCAGGCTTCTTGTACATGGAGCTAATGTTTTGGGGTTTTTTTTCCCCTTTGGGGGGTGTCCCAATGAGCTGGGTTCATGTGTGAGTGAGTGTGAGTGATCAGGGCTCATGTACATGGAGCTAATGTGTGTTTTTTTTTTTTTTTGGGGGGGGGGTTTCCCAATGATTAGGGTTCTTGTAATTTTATTTATTTATGTATTTATTTATTTAAATGATCATGGCTCAAGTACTTGGAGCTAGTGGTTGGGGGGGTTGTTGTTCCCGCCCCAAATGATCAGGCTTCTTGTACATGGAGCTAATGTTTTGTTTTTGTTTTTTTCCCTTTGGGGGGTGTCCCAATGAGCTGGGTTCATGTGTGAGTGATCAGGGCTCATGTACATGGAGCTAATGTGTTTTTTTTTTTTTTTTTTTTGGGGGGGGGTCCCAATGATTAGGGTTCTTGTAATTTTATTTATTTATGTATTTATTTATTTAAATGATCATAGCTCAAGTACTTGGAGCTAGTGGTGGTGGGGGGTGTTCCTGCCCCAAACAATCAGGGCTCATGTACATGGAGCTAATGAGTGTGTGTGTGTGTGTGTGTGTGGGGTCCCCAAATGATCAGGCTTCTTGTACATGGAGTTGATATAGTTTTTTTTTTGTTGTTATTTTTTTCTTTGGGGGGTGTCCCAGTGAGCTGGGTTCGTGTGTGTGAGTGATCAGGGCTCATGTACATGGACCTAATGTGTTTGTTTTTTTTTTTTTTGGGGGGGGTACCGATCTGGGTTCTTGTATGTATTTTATTTATTTATTTATTTATTTATTTAAATGATCAGGGCTCATGAACATGGTGCTAATGTGTTAGTTTTTTTTTTGGGGGGGGGTTCCCCAATTATCTGGGTTCTTGTAATTTTTAATGTATTTATTTATTTAAATGATCAGGGCTCATGTACTTGGTGGTGGGGGTAGCCGTTCCCACCCCAAATGATCATGGCTCATGTACATGGAGCTAATGTGTTGTTTTTTTTTTTGTCCCAAATGATGAGGCTTCTTGTACATGGAGTTAATATATTTTGTTGTTGTTGTTGTTGTTTTTTTCTTTGGGGGGTGTCCCAGTGAGCTGGGTTCGTGTGTGTGTGTGTGTGTGAGTGTGAGTGATCAGGGCTCATGTACATGGACCTAATGTGTTTGGTTTTTTTTTTTTGGGGGGGGGGGGTACCGATCTGGGTTCTTGTATGTATTTTATTTATTTATTTAAATGATCAGGGCTCATGAACATGGTGCTAATGTGTTAGTTTTTTTTTTTTGGGGGGGGGGTTTTCCCAATTATCTGGGTTCTTGTATTTTTAATGTATTTATTTATTTAAATGATCAGGGCTCATGTACTTGGTGGTGGGGGTTGCCGTTCCCACCCCAAATGATGATGGCTCATGTACATGGAGCTAATGTGTGGGTTTTTTTTTTTTGTCCCAAATGATGAGGCTTCTTGGACATGGAGCGAGTGGTGGGTTTTTTTTTTGTGTGTGCCCCCCCCCCAAATGATCAGGGTACTTGTACATGGTGCTAGGGTTTTTTTTTGTTGTTTGTTTGTTTGTTTGTTTTAAATGATCATGGCTTGTTGCATTGTTGGTATCTACAGTGGGAAGGGTTACACAGGGAAATTTTGTTTTGGTACCTCGCCTGAAAAGTTTGTGAACCTTTTGGTCTACGACATTTATTGATCCTTTATTGTTCAACTCAGATTTAATCTCTCATCTCTTACCTGATGAGGAGTCGCCTTCTGCTAAAATAATTTACAGGACTGCATATGATGTGATTTGGATAAACCAGAACAGATCCATGCTCTGATTTGATTTAGCTACAAAACCAGTCACTCAATTAACACACTAAACACTGTGCTACTTTTTTTTTGGAGGGGAGGCTCACACAGCCATAGGTCAATGAGCTGCGGCGTCGATCCGTCCACAATTCACAAAAATTGCTACTCCTCCCTGAGTTTTCACTGGATTTTGATTCTGATTTTGTCTGGAAGCTTTAATTGTTCTCACGAAGAGCAACTTTGCTAATTCTAAATGAGTCTGGTTTTTCATGGTACGGCCGTGTGAGCTACTGCGTCGCTGACGCTCTGGTTTAAATACGCTTCAGCTCACTAAAATACTTTTCTAGTTCCCCATCCAAACCAGTTGATAACCCCTCAGCTTAGCATTTTATAAATGTATACAGGTCTGTGTGGCGTTTTCAGTGTGTATTACTCACTGTTACTTTGGGGAATGTTGGACCTGAGTACGGTGCTGCCAGAGAGATGGCTGAATCCCAACCAAATCCAGAAAGTGATTTTTTTTCTTCTTCTTTCGAGAACACCTACACAGAATGGCTGTGTATAAGCACCGAGAGCACTGTGGCGTTAATTTACTCCAGTCAAAAACCGCAGCATCAGCTACTGAAACGCTCTTCCCACAAAAACTGTATGGAAAACGAACATTTCATTTGGTCAGGGTGGCTGAGCGAGGCGTTTCAGTGCCATCCCGGCTGCTCTGTGCAGTCAGCTCCTCTGGCAGATCTGAAGTCAAAAGAAAGCATCATCCGAGCCGATCTCGCTCCGCTCACAATCCTCACAGAAATGGCTTTTACTGCGTGAAAATGGCCTCGGATGCTGAAACTAGGCACACAAATCTGACACGGGGCGTTTTAAACTCCTCAGAAGATGATCCTGTGTCCAGAAGCTTAATTTAACACCTCCAGCTCAGAACATAATGGTGTTTCTTGCTCAATATCTCGTAATAGCTATTCCAGGATATATCTATACACTACATTGTACACTCCATTTTTATAGCCCTGTTTTCCACTCGCTGTTTAGCCCTTAGAATGGAACGCAAGCTGTTTTCTTAAAACCGTGCACCAAATTGTGTGTAGGTTTTCCCTGAATGATCTCGAATCAGTGTTGAGTAGTTGCACTTCGTTGCTTTATGCTCGAGTACTTCTGAAAATGAATACTCTTGCTTCATGACATTTTCAATTCCAACACTTTTTATGCCTTGTGGTTTTTTTTTTTTCTCAGTACAAGTTATCTAATCCAGCTAATGACTGTAATGGGCTTCATCAAGATAAAACCATAGCAGTAGTGTACAGTGTCTTGCAGATGTATCCATCCCTTGGTGTTTGTCCTGTTTTGTTGCATTACAAGCTGGAATTAAAATGGATTTTTGGAGGGTTAGTACCATTTGATTTACACAACATGCCGACAACTTTAAAGGTGGAAATCATTGTTTTATTGTGACACAAACAATAATTAAGATGAGAAAACAGAAATGTGAAGTGTGCATAGGTATTCACCCCCCAAAGTCAATACTTTGTAGAGCCACCTTGTGCTGCAATTACAGCTGCAAGTCTCTTGGGGTATGTCTCTATTCGTTTAGCACATCAAGCCAGTGGGATTTTTGCCCATTCGTCAAGGCAAAACTGCTCCAACTCCTTCAAGTTAGTTGGGTTGCATTGGTGTACAGCAATCTTCAAGTTGTGCCACAGATTCTCAATTGGATTGAGGTCTGGGTTTTGAGTGGGCCATTCCAAGACATTTAAATGTTTCCCTTTAAACCACTCCAGTGTAGCTTTAGCAGTATGTTTAGGGTCATTGTCCTGCTGGAACAAGAACCTTCATCCCAGTCTCAAACCTCTGGCCAACTCAAACAGGTTTTCCTCCAGAATCGCCCTGTATTTAGTGCCATCCATCTTTTCTTCAGTCCTGACCAGCTTTCCTGTCCCTGCAGATGAAAAATATCCCCACAACATGATGCTGCCACCACCATGCTTCACTGTAGGAATGGTGTTCTCAGGGTGTTGGGTTTGCGCCACATATGGCGTCTCCCATGATGGCCAAATAGATCAATTTTAGTCTCATTTGACCAGAGAATCTTCCATGTGTTTGGGGAGTCTGCCACATCCTTTTGGGCAAACTCCATAGGGTTTTTCTTTTTTTTTTTTTCTTTTCAAGCAATGACTTTTTTTTTTCTGGTCACTCTTCCATAAAGCCCCACTCTGTACAGCGTAAAGTGGTCCTATGGACAGATACTCCCATCTCTGCTGTGGATCTTTGCAGCTCCTTCAGTGTTATCTTTAGTGTCTTTGTTGCATCTCTGATTAATGCCCTCCTTGCCCAGTCTGTGAGTTTTGGTGGGCGGGGCCTTCTCTTGTCAGGTTTGTAGTGATGCCATATTCTTTCCATTTTCATATAATGGATTTAATGGTGCTCCCTGGGATATTCAAAGGTGGGGATATTTTTTATAACCCAACCCTGATCTGTACTTCTCCACAACTTTGTCTCTGACCTGTTTGGAGGCTTCTTGGTTTTCATATTGCTTGCTTAGTCGTCTTGCAGAGTCAGGGTCCTTCCAGAACAGGTTGATTTATACAGACATCATGTGACAGATCATGTGACACTTTGATTGCACACAGGTGGATCTTAATCAACTAATTATGTGACTTATGAAGTGAATTGGTTGGACCAGCTCTTATTTAGGGGTTTCATACAAAAGGGGGTGAATACCTATGCACACTCCAGATTGCTGTTTTTTTTTCATCTTATTGTTTGCGTCACAATAAAACAACTTGCCCCTTTAAAGTGGTAGGCATGTTGTGTAAATCAAATGATACTAACCCTCCAAAAATCCATTTTAATTCCAGCTTGTAATGTGACAAAACAGCACAAATACCAAAGGGGATGAATACTTTTGCAAGGCACTGTATATATCCATGTATGTTTGAAGACTGATAACCCACCAGACTGCAGAGTGGGACTTGAGGATGCATGTGCCTCACCCTACATCGGTATAAGGTTTCAATACGCTGGAGCAAACAAAGACTCGTATAAAATGAGGTGTCATCATTTTAAGTGTTGCTAATCTGTAGGGGTGTAACGATACACGGCGATCATGATTGAATTTGATTCACAATACTGGTTTCATGATTCGATTCTCAGAATAGTTTCAACAAAATCTGAAGAATAAAGAAAAATTATGACTTGCGTGGTTCCTTGTTAATTTCTGAATCATAAACAATGTGGAACAATGCATGGAATACAAATTATTCGATCCACATTCACGGGATTTTGAGCAATCGTGCGCTCTAATTGGCTACTCTACTACTAGGCTATCAGCTCATATACAGTGAGTAGAGGAAAAACAAAACGTCAGAGCAGTTTGCTGAACCAACCAAGGACGAAATAAAAACTCTACTCGAAAATGTAACCCCAAAAATTACACAAAAAAAGCGCAACAAAATATGGAATGAAAGTATTTGATGGTAAGAACGTATCTTTTTTAAATTTATTTTTCAAGAATGATCACATTTTTCACAAATTGCTCCTGTTATTTCGCCAGTTTGTTTACATTCTAAGCGGAAATTTTGTCCAGCGTTTTGTATAAAGTTTTTATTTATCGAATTTGCTAAAAATAAAACCAAAAATACTGTTTCGCAAAATCCAGTGAATGTGGATAGAATAAAACAGTTATTCCACTCAATCTCATCGTACACGGGTTATAGACAACCTGGTGTGCTTTGTGTCTCGTCGGCTATCAGCTCATGTATGACTTGATTTCATGGAATAACTGTTAAATATATTAAATAGCCATGAGCAGAGGTTTAATATTGTGTAAACATTGTACTAAATGTTCCGCACATCATAAAAATGAATGAATAAAGGTATAAATTCCCAGAAATTCACATTATTCCCTGAATAAACGGAGTCTGACCTGGGGACTTTGAAAATAATCGACTGAAACATAATGAAATAGAGCTCCAAAGTCAGCTAAACTGACCGGCTTCTGCAGCCTTTGAAAGCTACAGAAGAGCTCTTTATAACCCGTATGATGATGATATGGTCATGTAACCGTATAACGTCTTGTGCGTGTTGATTATTGCACCCTAGAGCAGTCAGGCTTTTCAAGTGATGTGAGCAGTGTGATCTCATCTCAGAATCATTTCATCTCAGAAATATTGCAAAGATAAGAAATTTAATGTCATTGCAGAAAAACTAGTCCATGCTTTCGTTACCTCCAGGTTGGATTATTGTAATGCCTTACTGTCTGGATGTTCCAATAAGTGCATAAACGAGCTCCAGTTAGTTCAAAATGCAGCAGCAAGAGTCCTTACTAGAACTAGAAAATATGACCACATCACCCCTGTCTTATCCACACTGCATTGGCTCCCAATCAAATTTCGTATTGATTATAAAATACTACTATTGACCTTTAAAGCACTAAATGGTCTCGCACCACAGTACCTGAGTGAACTTCTGCTCCTCTATGACCCGCCACGCCTACTTAGATCAAAAGGTGCAGGCTATCTGCTGGTACCTCGTATAGTGAAGGCTACATCAGGGGGCAGAGCCTTTTCTTACAAAGCCCCACGGTTATGGAACAGCCTTCCAAGTAATGTTCGGGAATCAGACACAGTCTCAGCGTTTAAGTCTCGGCTGAAAACATATCTGTTTAGTCAAGCCTTTTGTTAATGGTGTTTGAGGTAAAGGAGTAGATCTGGAGGGTCCTCAGACAGAGTGTGTTTTGGTAAACTGGGATGTATGGATGCTGTCAGTCCCCACTCGCTTGCTCACTCGAGTTTGTTGACGGCGTAGTGGCTGCTGCTTTATATCCCGGGGCTCCCTCATGCCTGTGTTACCTTCTGGCTCTCTCCTTTTAGTTATGCTGTCATAGTTAGTTGCCGGAGTCCCTGCTTGTACTCGGTGCAATATGTATACTGTTCCTACTTATTCAGGTGACATTGGGCATACCTAACCACCTGTGTTTTCTTTCTCTCCCCCCCACCCCAAATCTGTCCCTCTGAGTTACATGGAGTCAACAGGAAATCTTTTGGTGGAGACGGTGGGGACCTCGACTGGCTATCGTAGCCTGCAGGGAATCGGCCGTCAGACATTCTGTCGCATGTCCCAGACCCGGTGAAATGTAACTGAATTGTCTTGGCCAGGCCTAAGGGTCCCATCTGCATCTCATCATTGCTGAGGAGTGTGCTCCCATCACCCAATCAAGCATCCAGCCAGAGCAGGTCATGATACATTTTACCATATTAACATGCCATTGTTGTGTGTTATGCCTGATGTAAAGACTCTCGTCTCTGCGAGCCTACCACACAGATTTAATACTTGTCATTTTTAGGGCATACCTAACAACGTGTTTTCTTCCCCCCCCCCCATCTGTCCCTCTGAGTTACATGTTGATCCTGGGATTGAGATGCTGGCCTCTTCTGCCCCTCGGACCTGCTTGATCCATCCTGGTGCCCTGTGTCTGGTCGGAGTTTTATCGCCCCACTCCTGTGAAGGACGGCCCCATGAGGACAGTTGAGGGTTATACCTGTTAATATTATAGTCAGGCTGTCTGTTGTTGCCCAAATGAGGATGGGTTCCCTTTTGAGTCTGGTTCCTCTCGAGGTTTCTTCCTCATGTCGTCTGAGGGAGTTTTTCCTTGCCCCCGTCGCCACAGGCTTGCTCATTGGGGATAGATTAGGGATAAAATTAGCTCATGTTTTAAGTCGTTCAAATTCTGTAAGCTGCTTTGCGACAATGTTTATTGTTAAAAGCGCTATACAAATAAACTTGATTTGAAACTTGATTTGATCTGTGTGTATTTTAACTCTGTGTGTTGTGCACATTAGGACCTCTGTTGTTCAGACAGTGCAACTGTATTCCATGAATAATTAATAAAATGCTGATTATTACGATGCACATCGCTACTTTTGTTTTTTAGCATCATGATGCATCATGTTACGATGTATTGTTACACCTGTATTAATTAGCTTATGTTAACTGGCTATGTTTTGCCAAGTTATCCAGTTTTCTTTACGAATGCCAGGTTAAAATAGCATCGATTCCTGTCGCGAATGTAAACTGGCAAGTTCAATTCTAACTAATGATAGAAATGTTCTTAACAGGATTATTTACTTCTCATTCATTCGTTAGCAAACTTTGTCATGTTAGTCAGATATGAAGCTTTTTGGTAATATTAATAAAAGTTCATACATAATTTGACTAATTAATCAGAAGTAAAATATCCTATAAATAACTGATTTCCCATTAGCTAGGATTGAATTTGTTGCCTAGCTAATTCATCGATTCGATTTACTTTTACACTGAAGTACATTTTAAAAGTAGCAACTTTTTTCAGTTGACTGAAATTTTTTTTGACTGGATTTCTGCTTTTGATTGTGTAACATTTGGACACGGAGTTGAATTTCTCAGTACAGCTCTCTTATCCACCCTGTCAGGCATTCAGCAGGAAGTGCTTTACTTTGATCGACGCTTTATCGATTCTTATGAAGCCAGTTTTTTATATCTGCAGGTCATTCAGGTGCATTTTATTAGAGAAATGATAAAAGGCAACTTTGCCAGTATTACCCATAGCTTAAGGGTTGTGTTTATGCAACTAGAGATAATATAAGCAAAAAAATAAGGAGAATCAGGAGAGAGGTGACCTTTATTTTATGCAATTAACACATTCATCCAGACTGCATCACAGTTAATTTGCTTGATTTGATTTCATTCTGGTGCAAATCAGGCTTGAGGCACAGATCAGGTAGCGATAAGTCCATATTATTTGACACTCGAGCAGGAAAGATGTTGTACTTTGTGACACTATAGGACACACTTGGAGAAGTGAGTAATTTATAATCATGCTATTTGTTATTACCCAGATGAGGATGGGTTCCCTTTTGAGTTTGGTTCCTCTCAATGTTTCTTCATTGGGAGTTTTTCTTTGCTGCTGTCGCCATGGGTTCGCGCATTAGGGATAAAATTAGTTCATGTTTAAAGCTTTTAATTTTCTGTAAAGCTGCTTTGTGACGATGTGTGTTATTAAACGTGCTGTACAAATAAACTGACTTGACTTGAAAATGGAATGGACTACTTGTGGTTCCTGGTTTGCTGTTGGATCCAGAATATTTGGACTTGGCCAATCTTCAGAAGTGACTTTTTTTGATACTGATCGAGCTCGCAAGGTCGGAATGAAATCCTCAGGATTATGACCCGTCACTTAGACACCGGAGAAGATAAACCTCAGCTTCTGTCTCCTAATGTTCAAATGAGATTTAAACGCTAACCCAGAATTCACAGCGGCGTGTAGTGTACACAGCACATCAGCATTGTGTATTTGCCAAATAAGCAACATGTTGTAATTTTGTCCAATCCCAAGCACACAAGTTACTAGTGTGACAAGGTGCTTTAATTTTGAAACTGTTTAAATTCAGTAAAGGGGGGGAAAAAAAACACAGGACATGTAGACTCGTCTTTAACTCATTAGTGCATGTGCTGAATATGGACATTTGGTCATTGATCAAAAACATGTCGCCTAGTGACATCACAAATATCAGGGAGTCAAAACATGCCACTGAAGGACATCATGACTATCAGGGAGTCTAAATGCGCCGCCTAGTGACATCACAAATATCAGGGAGTCAAAATGTGCCGCCTAGTGACATCACAAATATCAGGGAGTCAAAATGTGCCGCCTAGTGACATCACAAATATCAGGGAGTCAAAATGCGCCGCCGAGTGACATCACAAATATCAGGGAGTCTAAATGCGCCGCCGAGTGACATCACAAATATCAGGGAGTCTAAATGCGCCGCCTAGTGACATCACAAATATCAGGGAGTCTAAATGCGCCGCCTAGTGACATCACAAATATCAGGGAGTCTAAATGCGCCGCCTAGTGACATCACAAATATCAGGGAGTCTAAATGCGCCGCCTAGTGACATCACAAATATCAGGGAGTACATGCGCCGCCTAGTGACATCACAAATATCAGGGAGTCTAAACATGCCACTGAAGGACATCATGACCATCAGGGAGTCTAAATGCGCTGCCTAGTGACATCACAAATATCAGGGAGTCTAAATGCGCCGCCTAGTGACATCACAAATATCAGGGAGTCTAAATGCGCCGCCTAGTGACATCACAAATATCAGGGAGTTTAAACATGCCACTGAAGGACATCATGACCATCAGGGAGTCTAAATGCGCCGCCTAGTGACATCACAAATATCAGGGAGTCTAAATGCGCCGCCTAGTGACATCACAAATATCAGGGAGTCTAAATGCGCCGCCTAGTGACATCACAAATATCAGGGAGTCAAAACATGCCACTGAAGGACATCATGACCATCAGGGAGTCTACATGCGCCGCCTAGTGACATCACAAATATCAGGGAGTCTAAATGCACCGCCTAGTGACATCACAAATATCAGGGAGTCTAAATGCGCCGCCTAGTGACATCACAAATATCAGGGAGTCAAAACATGCCACTGAAGGACATCATGACCATCAGGGAGTCTACATGCGCCGCCTAGTGACATCACAAATATCAGGGAGTCTAAATGCACGGCCTAGTGACATCACAAATATCACGGAGTCTAAATGCGCCGCCTAGTGACATCACAAATGTCTATCCCTGATATTTGTGATGTCACTAGGTGGTGCATTTCAACTACGTGATAGCGGTGATGTCGCTAGGTGGCGCATTTCAACTCCCTGATATTTGTGATGTCACTATCAGGAATTCAGACTGGGTTGCCCTTGCAGTTTAATTGCATTCTGTTTTCTTCCATGTACTTGGAAAGAAATCATAATTTTAATGTTCGTCACATCACCCTCTTATTTAAACAAAAAAAGTAACTCAAGCCCAGTTCTCCATGATGCGTCTTTTTAAAAATGAATGAAGCTCGTCTGAGAGACAGGCAGTGAGATTTACAGCGGGGTGCAGGTGGCTCCAGGCCGCACAAAATCACGTATAAATGATCTGAAAAAGCAGATCTCGTATCTGCAGATCAGAAAGCGTTAAGAGTGGGGTGGAGGTTTGGGGCCGCGTTCACAAAGAGTCTGATCACTCAGAGTGGCACTAAAAGTTCTGAACTGATTGTTTATCCTTAAAATATATTCGCAAGACTGCTGAGAGGAGCTTGATACTGAAATGAATTACTGTTCTTAGTTTGTGGATTATTCAACTGACAGTTTTTGTGCTGTTTATGACTGCGCTCTCTCTTTCTAATAGCAGTGTTGATCAGAGAAGTGAAGATGCTCAGGGACGTCTCAGTGCTCTGGTCTGCCCTCTGGCTGTCCAGCTCTTTTGTTCTCCACCTCTTACTCAGATGTTTTTACAGGATAAATTCCCCACATGTAGCACCACAATGTCTGTTCTTGGAGTGTTTTTTTTTTCCCCTCTTCACTGTTTTGGACACACAGCTTCACTTCAATGAATTCCCATTTCATTTAAAGTTCTTATTATTATTTACCCAAATCTTTCTAAGCTGTGTTCGGTGGTTGTTTTTCTGTTTCCACACGGTTTCCCAAAGAGTGTCTTTCCCACAGTATCCTCAAGGTCATAGCAGTTTTACGCTATTAAAAAATAAATAAATAAAAAACCTGGCAGGTGGGCTGACAGATACATAAACTGCTGTGTAGTAATGGCTGTTTGTCTTTCCCCAGGCGTCGTGCAAGACGAGGAGTCTAGTGTCGTGCTACACTGAGATCTGAGGTGAACTGAACTGAATGAATAAACCATATTCCCCATGAGGGAGCGAGTCTGTAACTCCACTAAGCTCACGGCTGAATGCTCGGCTTTACCTGGAATGAAACGGCTTCGGTTTTCAGTCAAAAAACTTCCATAAAGGTGCTCTTTGGGTGGAGGGTACCATCACTCCTGTTGCGTGTGAGTCATTTTGATGCGAATGTAATGAAAAATAAAGAAAATGGTGGAGAATTGGTGTTGGACTGAATAACGGCAAAATTATTAACAAACCAACATTAACAGAGATTTTCCAAATAAAATGAAAGAAATGTACAGTTCCTTTTCTCTCTAGCTCGCCTAAAACAGTGAGTTATTACATCAAAATAAGACATTAATAAATTACAAAATAAACTAATATTGTGAAATGGTGAGCAGTTCAACATTTTTTTTTTTTACAAGGCTAGCACAGGCGGCACGGTGGTGTAGTGGTTAGCGCTGTCGCCTCACAGCAAGAAGGTCCTGGGTTCGAGCCCCGTGGCCGGCGAGGGCCTTTCTGTGTGGAGTTTGCATGTTCTCCCCGTGTCCGCGTGGGTTTCCTCCGGGTGCTCCGGTTTCCCCCACAGTCCAAAGACATGCAGGTTAGGTTAACGGGTGACTCTAAATTGACCGTAGGTGTGAATGTGAGTGTGAATGGTTGTCTGTGTCTATGTGTCAGCCCTGTGATGACCTGGCGACTTGTCCAGGGTGTACCCCGCCTTTCACCCGTAGTCAGCTGGGATGGGCTCCAGCTTGCCTGCGACCCTGTAGAAGGATAAAGCGGCTAGAGATAATGAGATGAGATGAGAGGCTAGCACATTTAATATACTAATATTGAGTGGTATATCAGATATATATTCCATTCAGCTAGCATGATACTGAACAACTTGAAGACGAGTAGCTGAATGGAATATATCTCATATACCGTGAAAAAAAATCCAGCCAATATCATGATTATTATAATACATACACCTTCTTTTCAGGGGTTCAATACGTCTTTCGCTTTCGAAATCTTCCGTATTTAACAAACCAAACCTGGCAGCCATGTTTGTTTACAAATTGTCATAGTTGTTCGCTTGCTAGCGTGGAAGTTTTACGTCTCCGACGTGTGGTGTTGTCTTGACAGCCATGCAATATCGTAAACCATATTCAACTCTCATTCTCCATTGGGTACAGTGACATGATAAGCGATATGTTAACAATGTTTCACGCTATCAAACCAAATCAATGAAACCCGCTAGAAGGGAATAGAACACGTTTTTATTCCATCGAAAAAGTGTCCTGTATGGATAATGACGTGTTGTATTATACAAAGTTAGCACAGAGCTAAGAATTGACAACACAATACTAGCGTGAAGCTGGACTCTACAAATACCATGCTGGCTGTTAACTGGAACTTATGTAATCAGTGCAAACTTGCTGCCACTATTTTGCTCACTGTTCCCCCGTTTCAAGTTCTTCAAATGCGTTCCTAATTGTTCCTTGTGTCAGATCTGGATAAAGCAAGACAGACGAATATGGAAATCCAAAACATGTCCAAGGACATAAGTGGAGCAGCACCACTTGTTCTACTAGTAATTTATCAAACCATAATTTGATGTGATGTCTTTCCTTTGTTAATAATGGCTAGTTTGTTGGAAAACCAATCACTTCCCTGGTTAGGGCCCAAGCACTAGCGGTGCAAGGCTCTATTGTTTTCCTCAGGGTTCTTCTTCTTTTTCTTCAAGACTTGGCCATTTTTGAGGTGGTTCCCATGGGCGAAAACTTATGAAATTTGGTACACACCAGTCCTGGCCACCGCTACTCCGGGATAGAGGCTTTGCCCCGGTTGTGTCCAGCGGACTCCATAGCACCCCCACGTCATTGAGACCTTTGCCTGGTTTATAGTTTCACCTATCCATGTCAAATGGTAGGTGTGTTCTCTTAGGCAGTTTGTTAGATTCATGCCAGATTTGGTATACTGGTGGTGCTTGGGCCCTTCATCACCGCTTGCGGCTATATTTATAAATTGGTTTTGTGCTTTTCTATTCTAATTCTCTGAAAAAGTACTGTAGCCAGAATCACATTACACTGTGGTATTTGGTGTACTGCATATTAGAGGTGACTGCTTTAAGACTACAAGGGAATCCCAGCTTCCTGTAAAATGTCACAAAAAAGTTTAAATCTGTATTTACATGACTCAACTCTCCTATTCCAAATCGATATTTTGTGCTAGAACGTGCTCAGCTTTATGGCTAGTTTGTTCAGCAGTTATTTCTCGCTGGTCGTCAAAATCTGATGACGTGATTTTTTTTTTTCTTCCCTCTCCCCTCAATAGAAGCCTGGGGAAGCCCGACCCATTAAAAACCCATCGTCTCTGTAGTTTAATGCCACTATGGGATATGCTTTGCAAAGCTAGACATTTGTTGGACAATTTGCTTTTAAAATATAATTTTTGGACCCCCGTCTTCTCTGGGGGTCGATGGAGAGTCGCTGACAGTAAGGTGGGACTGGACGCTGGACTTCTGTATGATGATTGGAGGAACTTTCAAATCTCTTTTTGAATATCATGTGACTGACAGCATTTTAAAATTACCGTATACATCACATCAGTCAGAGGGATTCAAGCTCAGTCCATGCGATGTGTTGGCAAGTGAAGTCATGAAACTAGCTGCTGCTCATTCTCGCTTTCTTCCTACCAATATACAGTTCCTAGTTCCATTTGTATATACTGTAAATAAAATTGTAAATATAGAGTTCATGAATTTACTTGCTTTCGTTTTGGTTCAATAAAGCCTGTTTATTTTAAGCCAAGCAATAGAGGGGAAACCTAACCAGCTAGCTAGCTTTTAGCTGTGCAAAATGGCAAACATTGCTAATGGCCTAGGGACGCCATGGCCTAATGGTTAGAAAAGTAGCTTTGGGGCCAAAAGGTCACTGGTTTGATTCCCTGGACCAGCAGGAATGGCTGAAGTGCCCTTGAGCAAGGAACCTAACCTCCAACTGCTCTGCATGTCACTCTGGATAAGAACGTCTGCTGAATGCCATTAATGTAATGTTGCCAACCTGATTTTGGAGAAGACATTTGATGTGCTTCCTTACGAGGAGAGGCTCAAAATTAAACAGGGCAGATCAATGCCCAAGATCGATTTAATTCAAAAGTCAGGGGGAGACAATCGCTCATTTCATCTGTCTTGGTATGACTAAACTGGTTAAGTGGGAGCACTTTGACCAAAAGGATGTACTGTTGGCCTCGTCTCTTAGTGAGACCGTCCCAGGGATGGATTATTTGGTCAAAACTGGGTTTTGAAGATTTGGTCAACTTTGACAGGGCATACAAAAGGCAAGGTCATGTGCACGCTGCTTTGGCAGAGTCAGAGTAGAACATGGCAGAATTCACATATAAATAACAAATTGTCAAATAATAGAAAAAATTTTATTGCATAGACCTAAAACTGAGTTTCCCCGATTTCAAAGACCACCAGCTGCCATTGCTATATATACTCTGAAGTAATGCTGAAGCAAATACTGTACATCTATACAGCCCAAATTGCTATAAAGAAAATAGTGTCTTGCAAAAGTATTCATCCCCCTTGGTGTTTGTCCTGTTTTGTCACATTACAAGCTGGAATTAAAATAGATTTTTGGAGGGTTAGCACCGTTTGATTTACACAACATGCCTACCACCTTAAAGGTGCACATTGTTGTTTTTTAATTGTGACAAACAATTCGATGAAAAAACAGAAATCTGGAGTGTGCATAGGTATTCACCCCCTTTTGTACGAAACCCCTAAATAAGAGCTGGTCCAATCCATTCACTTAAGTCACATCATTAGTTGATTAAGATCCACCTGTGTGCAATCAAAGTGTCACGTGATCTGTCACGTGATGTCTGTATAAATCAACCTGTTCTGGAAGGACCCTGACTCTGCAACACTACTAAGCAAGCAACATGAAAACCAAGGAGCCTCCAAACAGGTCAGAGACAAAATTGTGGAGAAGTATCGATCAGGGCTGGGTTATAAAAAATATCTCAAACCTTGAATATCCCACGACGCACCATTAAATCCATTCTAGCCAAATGGAAAGAATATGGCACCACTACAAACCTGACAAGAGAAGGCCCTGCCCACCAAAACTCACAGACCGGGCAAGGAGGGGATTAATCAGAGATGCAACAAAGACACCAAAGATGACACTGAAGGAGCTGCAAAGATGCATAGCAGAGATCAGAGAATCTGTCTATAGGACCACTTTAAGCCGTACACTCCACAGAGAGGGGCTTTATGGAAGAGTGACCAGAAAAGTCATTGCTTAAGAAAATACGTTTGGAGTTTGCCCAACAGCATGTGGCAGACTCCCCAAACATATGGAAGAAGATTCTCTGGCCAAATGAGATCAAAATAGATCTTTTTGGTCATTACAGGAAGTGCCATGTGTGGCACAAACCCAACACCCTGAGAACACCATTCCTACAGTGAAGCATGGTGGTGGCAGCATCATGCTGTGGGGATTTTTTCATCTGCAGGGACAGGAAAGCTGGTCAGGACTGAAGGAAAGATGGATGGCACTAAATACAGGGCGATTCTGGAGGAAAACCTGTTTGAGTCAACCAGAGGTTTGAGACTGGGATGAAGGTTCACGGTCTAGCAGGATAATGACCCTAAACATACTGCTAAAGCTACACTGGAGTGGTTTAAAGGGAAACATTTAAATGTCTTGGAACGGCCTAATCAAAGCCCAGACCTCAATCCAATTGAGAATCTGTGGCATTACTTGAAGATTGCTGTACACCAACATAACCCAACTAACTTGAAGGAGTTGGAGCAGTTTTGCCTTGAGGAATGGGCAACAATCCCAGTGGCTAGATGTGCTAAGCTAATAGAGACACACCCCAAGAGACTTGCAGCTGTAATTGCAACAAAAGGTGTCTCGACAAGTATTGACTTTGGGGGAGTGAATACCTATGCACACTCCAGATTTCTGTTTTTTCATCTTAATTATTGTTTGTGTCACAATAAAACAACCATTTTCACCTTTAAAGTTGTAGGCATGTCGTGTAAATCAAATGGTGCTAACCCTCCAAAAATCCATTTTAATTCCAGCTTGTAACGCAACAAAACAGGAAAAACACCAAGGAAGATGAATACTTTTATGAGACACTGTATCTATAGGTTAACATACAGATCTTTTATTCCTTTTACAGTCCACAGGGAGTCATTCATCTCGCAGCACACAAAGCTATTTTTAACTGGGTTAATTTTTACAACCTCTTTAATCATCACCTACATCTACAGCTAAAAACGTTATATTTTAAACTGCACACATGGCAGAATGTGCAGACATTTCCTCTTTATTGCTCCTTCAGAGTTTTCGCAACAGACTTCACTGGATTAAGACACAAGCCAATTTGCGTGTTGTAATTACGCCTTGGTTCCTTTTTTTTTTTTTAACCTGATGTTTAATTGAGGCTGCAGAGTGATTTGTGAACATGCAGTTCCCTGGTCTTGTTCATCTAAAGCTGCAGCTGCAATGTGGATTTACAGAGGACAAGGTCAATCAGCCACACTCCCATACACACTTGCTGCTGATTAGCTTGCCTTCTCGAGTCCACCTGAATACGCCTGCATGATTCACACTCCTTATCTGTTCAGTCAGCCCTTCAAAGCTGTTCAAGTTGAAGCTTCAGAATAATGTGCCTCTGTCTGCAGCTTGAGATGGCTAGCATTTCTCAAGAATTTGTTGTGCTTGGGTCAGGTTTAAATGTCAGGTTTTGGATTTCTCATAACTTGGCTGTCATCCGTCTGTCAACCCAGCCATCCAAAAATTGACCTGAACTTAATTTTTCTTAACCTGTAGAAACAGTAGATTTAGCTAACTTAGGTTAAGAAGATTCATTACTTGAAGAGATAACCTTGGATTTCTTTAGTTCATTATCTATCCATACATCCATTATCTATACCACTTGTCCATCAGGATCACAAGAGAAGCTGGAGCCAATCCCAGCTGACTTTGGGCAAGAGGTGGGGTTCACCCTGGATAGGTCACCAATCTATCCCAGGGCTAACATAGAGACGAGCAACCAATCACACTCATGGGCAATTTAGAGTAGCCAACTGACCTCATTCACGTCTTTGGATTGTGGGAGGAAACCCACACTAGCATGGGGAGAACATATAAACTCCATACAGAAAATTCCCCATTGACCGTGAGGTTCAAACCAGGAACCTTCTTGCTATGTGGCAATAGTGCTAACCACTGCACAACCAAAGTACCTCATTATTAGCTAATTATACTAAGGCTACATCCACATGACAATGGCAACGAGATTTTTTTTTTTTTAGCGGGTAAAAAAAATATTGCGTCCACATGGGCAACGGATCAGTAAAATATCAGGTACATATGGCAACGCAACGCTTGCTGAAAACGATGCAATACACATGCCACACCTCTACGTGCACTGTAAGATGGTCCCATCAGAGACACCAGAACAATAGAAGTAGGACGCATGCGCATAAACCCCTTCTTCTACCCGGCATGATGACTTGTTCTAGTCATGCGTTTGTGACGTCATCGTAAACAAATCCATTCTACTCATCCAGACGACTTCGCAACGGCGCCGTTGCCAGATTTTTCCACTCTGGAAACCGTTCTCAAAAAATATCATTTTGGGGCACCCAAAACGCCGGTGCCGTGTGGACGCCAGGCCGAAACGATAAATTTTATCGGATTCACCTGAATCCGTTGCCGTGTGGGCAGGGCCTGAATGTGTAATTCAAGAGTTCTTCATAAGATGTGGCCTAATATCATGATAACTGTGACCTTGTTGTAGCTCGCTAGACAACAAACACATCTTGCTTAGCTATTTGTTTGATGGTGTTCCTACTGAGGCTATAGACAGACAGGCAGATACAGTTGTATCATTTTATATGGAAGGAGATTAGTATTTTAGCCCTCTCTTGTTAGGCTCCTATCCGGTCCTGATGTTTCAGGACTGACTCGTCTAATGGCAAAAGCTTGTATTGGCTATAGAACAAAGTAGTTCTGGGTTAGGCAGGCTGGGAGATTCAGTGTTAGATGGTGATTCAAACAGTAAAGAAATGCCTTCAACAGTTGTAGCAATGAACATTTATAAGGTTACACTAGTCAGATAACATCCTGGCTAATACATTTATGGCATTTTGAAAATGCCCTTGTTCAGAGAGACTTACATTCATCTCATTTATACAACTGAGCATTTGAGGGTTAAGGGCCTTGCTCACTGGGCCCAGTAGTGAGACTGCTGGGATTTGAACTTATGCTCAGTACTCCAACCGCTTAACCACTGTCCCATCTATTAGATATCCTGCTTCCAAACACGAGGATGAACTCATGAATCTGTAGCTCAACAGTGGTGGTTAAGGTTATGGACTACTGATTAGAAGGTTGAGAGTTCTAATTGGCCATGGCCTTAATGGATTGAGAAGCAGCTTTGGGACCAAAAGGTTGCTGGTTTGATTTCCTGGACCAGCAGGAGTATCTGAAGTGCCCTTGAGCAAGGCACCTAACCCCCAACTGCTCCCAAAGCTGCTCTGGGTATGTTGTACGTCATTCTCGATAAGAGCGTCTGCTAAATGCCTGTAATGTAATGCAATCTACCAAGCTACCACTTTGAGCAAAGCCCTCAAACTTCACTTGTTCAACTGTGTCACTTTGGATAAAAGCATCAGCTAAATAATCTGTTAATGTTGCAATGGACTGGAGTCCCTTCCAGGGTGTATTCCTGCCTCATGTCCAGTGTTCCTGGTATAGGGTCTGGCTGGATCCACCACAACCCTGACCAGAAAAAAGTTATTGTTGTGGTTTACATTAATACAAAACTTGACATAAAGCAATAGTGGTGGTCAGGTACAGAATTAATTCATCAGGTTGTAGTCAGGCTCACCGCGAGCTGGCCTAGTGGTTAGCTTGTCCACTTCTGGACCAAGAGATAGTGAGTTCTACTCGTGGTCGGGTCATACCAAAGACCATAAAAATGGTACCTACTGCTATCTGGCAAGGCATGCTACAACACAGGGTCAAACTCTTGCAGTTACCAGAGGACCAGCCCCCACTGTAACACTAGCTATGTAAGAGGCGAGAGGCCGTGGTCTATAGAAACGGAGATTGGTGCCACCCAATGTGCCTTAAGGGCCTGGTTAGTACTTGTACTTCAATATTCAGGTTCAGATTGTCAGACTGTAGCCAGTCTGAGGCTGGTAGTCCTCAGACAGAATGTCCTCAGGTTATGTTTGGGTTGCAATCAATGCATTTTAGGTCCAATTACGATGTTAAACCATGGTAAAGGGGTGTATTTCCACCTTGCACCCAGTGCTCCTGGAAAAGGCAATGGATCCATTATAACCCTGGCCAGGATAAAGCTTGTAATCTTCTGTATGTATTCCAGGCACATTTGCACAGTCTGTCTGTTCCCACCAAGCTGTTAAATGCAACTCCTCAGGTCTTTCTTTTATGTATCATGCATTTGGGTTAAAATGAAAAAGTTAAGGTCACAGAGTCTTGGTCATTACTACACATATGATTGACTGCTACCTAAGCCAATTTCTTCGACTCTCAACCCCTTAAGACAATCTGAATAATTCAAACCAAGGGAGGAGAGGGGGAAAATCAAAGTGTTTATCCTGCTTTCACAATTGGATGCCTCAGGCAACGGACAAGATTATTTGAATGGCCAGATGTCGTTTTCTCACTATGCCAAGAATGTGTGTCTAATAGAGCTGTGTGGTTGAGACAAGAATACATCATGCAGAGATCACAGGAAAATGCTCAGTCTCCTATTTTTATTTTTAAAAACCTGCTGCTCAATAAAAGATTGGTAATTAAATCAGTATTGTCATGCACCTCCTCTGCCTTTCTCAAAGATATGCACTGTATATAAAGCCATGACAATATTCAGACCTTCTCATTAGTATGCTTTGTATTCCTGTAGGAGATTGGTGTGAGAAATGATTTTGGCTCAATGTCGAGTGTGAAGTACACACTGCGGAGTGTGAACACTGAGCTCAGTGTTATTTGGTGAACAGAACTCACTGTTCATCTTTTGCTTCGTTTCTCGAGCATTTGATTCATCGTCTTTGCGCTTGCAAAGAAAATGTGACATGAGGTCAGTGGCCATGTCATGGACGCTTCCAGTTACAATTCAGACATCTTGCATACCTGTCAACCCATTTCAGAGTCTAGCCTTATAAGCCCTCACAAAAACCTTTATTGAAGACAAAAAATCCTTACCAACTAAAAATGAGAACTTTGTTGTTTTTGAGGCATAATATATTGAAAAACAAACAAGGAAAAAGTTGAATAACACTTTTTTCCATGTCATAATTTGCTATATGAAGTTCATGATCATGTCCATCCCATAATTCACTTCATGAAGTTCAAGTTCAACAATCTGCCCTTTAAATAGGTCAACCCATTCAAGAAGAAACCTCTTGCTGTATCTTTTTCTTTCCACTGGGGTTCCCATTGCTTCTCTCTCTTTGTTGAATACTTGTTGATACCTACTCAACTGGTAAAACAGAATGTCTCTGGGCCCTTTTGTTCAGCTCATGATATCGAAATCTGAGCTTTCAAGTGCCTAGCAAACCTGGTCATGGGATAATAATAGCAGAGACATTGTGAACGAGACCCCCTGTCTATGTAACACAATGGTTTCCGGTTCGATCATCTATTGCTTGTAATGTGCACTGTGACCACACGAAAGAAGCAGTAGTATGGCACATCACTTAGTGTGACATGGCCGCTTTGACAGCTGCCCTGAATTGTTTCCTGTCTATTGCCAGATGGGTTTCCTCCCGGGCGGCATGGTGGTGTAGTGGTTAGCGCTATCGCCTCACAGCAAGAAGGTCCTGGGTTCGAGCCCAGCGGCCGGCGAGGGCCTTTCTATGTGGAGTTTGTATGTTCTCCCCGTGTCCACGTGGGTTTCCTCCGGGTGCTCCGGTTTCCCCCACAGTCCAAAGACATGCAGGTTAGGTTAACTGGTGACTCTAAATTGACCATAGGTGTGAATGGTTGTCTATGTGTCAGCCCTGTGATGACCTGGTGACTTGTCCAGGGTGTGCCCCGCCTTTTGCCCGTAGTCAGCTGGGATAGGCTCCAGCTTGCCTGCGACCCTGTAGAACAGGATAAAGCAGCTAGAGATGATGAGATGGGTTTCCTCCCCTACACTCTTATGTCTTGATGCCATCATTGCCTGGGTCTACCCTGCCTCCTACTGGCTTCCATCCTACCCTCAAGAATTACATTACATTAATGGCATCCAGAGCAACATGCAACATACCCAGAACAGCCTGGGGAGCAGTTGGGGGGTTAGGTGCCTTGTGCATGGGCACTTCAGCCATTCCTGCTGGTCCAGGGAATCAAACCGGCGACCTTTTGGCCCCAAAAGCTACTTCTCTAACCATTAGGCCATGGTTTCCCATGAATAACATGCTCTATGCTTGAGTGTCTCTTTAGATGTCCAAAGTACTTCATCTTTTGTGTCTTTACAAAATTCACTGACCATTGCTCTGATATTTCTAATTCTTCCAATACCGATACGTTCGTTCTTTTAGCTGTCCAAGGGAATTTGAGTATCTTTCTTTAGCATTTCAACTCAAAGGCAGAAGTACTTGCAGGATAAAAACATTTTGGCAAAAAAACCCTAGGCATTTGTAAGACTATTAGAATGTGCCCGTAAGCCTCACAAAAATAAAAAAAATTCCAAAAGATTTATGGATATTCCTTATGGGTTGACAGGTATGATCTTGGCTCAGAGGGAGTTTTCTGGCATGGTAGCTAGACAAATTTCGCGGTCAGGTCATACCAAAGACCATCATAAAAATGGTACCTACTACCATCTGGCAAGGCACACTGCAATACAGATGCGAGTGGGGAAAGTCAAACTCTCACGGTTACCGGAGGACTAGCCCTCCACTGTAACCCTAGCTGTATAGGCGAGAGGCCAAGGGCTATCAAAACGGAGATCGGCACCACACCCATATGCCTAAAGAGTTGGTTAGTACTGGGACAGGAGACTGCCTGGGAAGACCAGATTCTGGCATGACGGGGACTTTGATTTTTGAGCTAGACAACTTGCTTCGTTCACTGATCTTCAGTAAGCACTTTATCCTAGTCAGGGTTATGGTGGATCTGCAGTCTATCACAGGAACACTGGCCATGAGGAAGCAAACCAAACTGGGCACCGAACACAGTTACGCATTTTGGCTTAATCTTCAAGCACTTTCAGCTCAAGCCCTATGCATTTCATTGTGTAGACCCAGTGGAAGTTCTAGCTTGTATTCTGCACTAACTGCAATTTTTATTCAGACATTTGGAATAAAACTTTCAAAAAAAAATCATCATCTTTTGGCTGCTCTCATTACAGGTCGCCACAGTGGATCTGTTCCACATATTTGATTTGGCATAGGTTTTACACCAGATGCCCTTCCTGACACAACCCTCCCCAGTCTATCTGGGTTTGGGACCGGCACCAAGTATGCACTGGCTTGTGCAACCCCAGTGGCTGGGTATTTTAACCTAATCTGCATGTCTTTGACCTGTGGGGGAAACTGGAGTACCCAGAGGAACCCATGCAAACGTCACACAGAAAGGCCCCTGTCAGCTGTGAGGTTCAAACCTGGAACCTTCTTGCTGTGAGGTGACAGTGCTAACCACTGTGCCACCATAAACTTGGAAAAAAAAATAAGAATGAAAATATATGCAACAACAAGACTTCCACATACTCGTGCCAAAAAAAACAACAACAAAAAAACGCATGGTCACACTTGATGCTTCACCATGACCATATATGTAGCTGTGCCTTGAGTTTTGCGTTGTCCTATCCCGTCATCCTACATATAGGACATGCCAGCATTTTGTCGTCCATCATTTTTGGTACCAATAGCATTTAAACTGAACATCAGCCAGCATCATTTTGTTATAAAACCATCAAGTTTAACTCGACCAAAGAATTCTTTTATGAAGACTGTACTCTTTAACACACAAAAGCTTCCTGCATAATGTAATCATGACTATTCAGAATGTAAGAACGTCTCTATTTTACAAGTGTCTTCAATCAAACTTCATTGCAATGCTGTATTGTGGATGCTTTCTAATATTTTTTTTCTGGATTTCTTGGAGCAGTGAGCGGTCCTCTTGGTCTGCAATGAGAAAGAGAGAGAGAGATCTGGTAGTGGCCTGTCATGTTGGTGTTGAAGCATGTTACCAGGAGTTCACCCTCTTGACATTTGCTTCATGAGGCCTGCCACTGTTCTACTTGCTGCCAGTTTAGCCCTATGTACCTTTTCTTTCTGTCCTTACAACCTTCCTCGCAACGCTGAAATCCGCAGTGCACCCCTCCCCACCCCTCCCACCACCCTAGATACCGACTGTATCAACAATTTAAATCCTGGCTTTGAAGATGTACACACACACTTCCATCAATAATACAACACTGATCCATCATTAATTAGTTTGCTAATTTTCCGAGCTCCGTCCTGATCCATGTGCAGCGATATTAAACATGTAGCAGGAGCCCAAGAGGCTTGACCTAATAATGAGTCAGTAAACATAAGGTGCATTGCATATTAATATTCAGGAGGGGGAGAAAATCCTTCTATCCTCTCTGCATCTCCTTCATAAATTCTTCACATCTAAGCCACAGGAGTCTCTGGAGTCTTCTCTACTTTTCGCCATGAAGAGATTGTCTCTGGCTGCACAGGGCTAAATTAACGCTGATCCTCTCTGGCTGTTTTATTAAAACAAGTTGAGGTGTCCTATTCCACTTTTAGGCATGTGCGTGCATCTGTGTGTCTTTACATATTGAGGGCATTTCAATTTTTAATGAGCCGAGCCCCTGGTGAAATGAAATGAATTAACACAATAGAGGGCTCCGAGATGATGCTAAAAATAGTAACACTGCGCGTGCGCGGCCATCTTGGAAGTCACTCGCTCCAGAGCGCTCGTAGAGTACACATTCACCGATTTGTTTCCGCGTTAGAGGGCTTAGAAGCTTGGATTTTTTAAGAATTTAGACATCTGAAGTGATGGAGCACTACTGTGAAAGTTTGGATAAGCAGGCACGGGAGCGTTATGCTGAGAAGGTACGTTTCATTGGGAATGTAGATCCATACGCTGTTAGTGAGAAGGAATGGAAAGCTGACCCCAGCTTGTTGCCGCATTTGACATAGATCTTGTGAACTATCTAGTGGTTCACCCAAGTCCATTTTGTGAACTAAAGGATTTCCAGAACTACAAGAGCATGGAAGCATACGATAGATTTGTGTCCGGTTGGGTCCGCGATGTGTCGGTGTTTACTGCTGAAGACGGAGAGACAAAAGTGATCAGAGGGAAAGTGTTACACTCGCAGAGACTATCCCAGCCTAGTCTACACCCCTGGATAATAGTTGACAAGAGACATGCTATTTTGTGTGCACATTGCAACTGCATTGCTGGACTTGGGGAATGTTGCTCCCATGTTGCTTCCCTGTTGTTTTATGTTGAAGCGGCCACGAGACTGAGGGAAAGAACGACGGTCACACTACAGCCGGCATACTGGATACTACCGGTAACTATGAAATTAAAATAACTATTTTAGTAACTATGAAATTCAAGACAATTTAACCTACCTGTCACAAAGTGATCAGAACAAATCCGGATACAGTCAAGTTGTCCTAAATTTGATCGGTTAATGGCAGCCAGCCACTGTCGTCTCTTCCACTCGCTTTTCTCCTGTGCTGCAATTCCCTGGTTAGTCACGACTTTAGGGAGTCTGTGGAAGCTTTTGCCACCCTTTTCCCCTCGGTTACTACAGCCAACAATGACACATGTATTCGGCATTGTCACCCCTTTTTGCTTCGCTGGACAACAACAATGCACTGACACAGCACGCTTTGACTTCCAATATGGCCGCCGCCGGGTGCGCGCTGACCTCGAAGCACTCTATAAGGGGAAAACGTCCTTCAGGAGGTGGTGGGGGTTTGTGCAAGACATTTCATTGTAGCTTTAGAGAATTTGATTCACAGGAACACATTAAAGAATAAAACACTGTTAGAAGAAAATACTGAAGTTACAATAGGTGGGTTGTAGCTGACGTGACATCCGCCTCATTAGATATGCAAGATATGAAGTGGTGGTCACTGTTCACAAAGTGTTACTATCACTTTGCTAGTCATTAAAATGCCGTACGCTTGTATTGCTTTGGGCTGCTCAAATCAAACAAACCATGAAACTGATAAAAGTTTCTTCCAGGTTCCCCATGAAGTCATAAAGGGTGAAAGAGCAAAGGATTTTACCAAAAGACGACGAGAAAAGTGATGCTTGAACCTTTCGCTGCGATGGAAAGGAGCCGAGTTGAAGAGCACTCGAGTTTGCAGTGATCACTTCAGGAAAGGTTTGTAAATTCCTCTGATTTATTTCCTTTGGATTCGCAAATCAATGACTTTTCTCACCATTTTCTGTTATTTCGTGATGTTTCGAAGTTTAGGAGACACTTAAATCCTTAGATGTGTTTTTGTTTCCTGTTTGATCGTGGTCGCCATATTGTAAACTAACGCGCATGTTTTCACTTTATTTATCAGGATGTCCGAACAGTCTTTACAAGGACGATGATGTAGATTGGGCTCCTACACTGAACTAGATCGATAAGATAATCGAGATGATTCACATAAACACAAAAGCAGAGGTCATGAGTTAATTAACAGCATGAAACTGCTTCCTCGGCTATGCAGTCTCAGTGAGCCGTGATAACGTGTCTGTCCTGTTTCACCAATCCCCAGGTCTTTAAAGGGGTTTCTGTGGATCTTTGTGAATGATTTACCTGGAAGAGAAGAGCAGGGAAGATTGAGAATTGAGCAGCTGTGGTTTGTTTACACCTGATACAAAAACTTGTAGCGTCCTAGCAAACATCTGCATACACAGCCCAGAAATTCCTCCTTATCTGGGCATAAACGATACAGGAGTTATCTTGTAGTGTCCTGATCCTCAGATCTTTAACCCAGCCACATATAAAAAGTTATACTCCTCCATGCTCTTCCAGGTTTTCATCTGCGTGTCCGTGTAGAACGATGTCTGCAGCACCAGGTAGTTTGAGTCATCGGGGAATTCAACGGATGGATAATTTTCCAACTCGTAGGAAAAATCCTTCTTTACTAGCGTGTAAGTTTCTACCCCATCACAAAGAGCAACCTTCTGAAGGTATCTTGACTATGCATTGGCCTCTAAACTGCGAAAACAGTCAGACAGAGTTTCACTAGCTCTCTGTATAACGGCAGCTAAATCGGTTTACCCGACCACCACTTCATTCACCGGAAATAAACTCGCAAGCAAAAGTCACGTGACTGAATACAACCTATTACAGCCCCAAATGATTATTTTCCTCTTAACAGCATGCTCCCCAAATGTTGTATTTCTCTTATACCACAGCAAATTGTCAAGGATTACAATTGTTAAAATTCATGAATGAGCACCATACTTTTTTAAAAATCCATGTATAGTTATGTTTACGGTTGTAGAATGTCCTTGAAACAAGTCATTTCCAGTTATCGCGAATGTTATAGCAGCTATAAATGGTCATTCTCTCACCAGCGTCGTCTTTACATCTCTTGATGTTTGATATTATTATTGAAAAACCTCACAGTGTAATCAAGTGTAGGACGAAGAGCCGATGCTGGAGACTCTGTCCAGAAATAATAAATAAATACTTCCTAACAATAATAATCTTATCAAAGAATTTTTTTTGGATCCTCTGTACAAGTCGTTACTAGAAAAACAATAACGTATTAAAACGACGCAGTCAGGAGCTACGGCTATTTAACAGTTATTCCACGAAATCGAGTCGTACATGAGCCGATGGCTGACGAGGCGCGGAGCACCGAGTTGTCCATAAACTGTGTACGACGAGATTGACTGGAATAACTGTTTTTTTTTTTTTTTCTGTCCACATTCACTGGATTTTGAGAAACGGAGCATTTTTTATTTTTTGCAAATTCGATAAATAAAAACTTGACGCAAAACGGCCGACAAAATCATTTCTGCTTAGAATGTAAACAAACCGGAAAACTGACAGGAACAATTTGTGAAAAATGCGATGATAATTCTTGAAAAATAAAAAAAAGATATGTTCTTACCATCAATATTCCATATTTTGTTGCTTTTTTTTTATATTTTTGGGGTTTTGTTTTCGAGTAGAGATTTTATTTTGTTCTCGGTTGGTTCAGCAACACACCCTGCCATTTTGTTTTTCTCTACTCACGGTATATGAGCTGATATTCTCGTAGTAGAGTAGCCAATCAGAGCGCACGATTACTCGTATCCAGTGAATGTCGATAGACTAAAGTAACTTATTCAACACTTTCTGACCAATCAGAACAGAGTCTTCAACAGCACTGCGGTTTAAGTGAAAAGAAAAGAAAAGAGGATGTGTGTATTTGTGTTAAGGACAGATGATGGTGTTTAGTGCATTAGCAGTAAAGATGATTGAAGCTGATTGTGCGTTATGATGTCAGCCTCCATGTTGCCACTGTCATCCAGAACAAGTCCTCATCTCCCTCAGAGCGAGAATGCAAAGAGGCTGACTCGAAAAATCAGATGGCGGATGTCAAGAGTTCATAAATGCTGTAGGAGAAAGTGACATTTACAATGATGTTAAATAATTTGCTGTATGATGCTGTAGATGGAGAGGGGGGTCTGAATAGCAGCACTGCATTATTCCCTGTATGGAGAGAGAAAAGGAAAGAGGAGGCAAACGAATATTTCAGTTGTATTGATTTAGTCCACTCTATAATCATTTTCTTCCTGCAGGCAATAAATCAGCATGACGGCGCTGCTGTGTATTTTGTGAAGACTGCGATGCCTCATCAGAACACTGGTGCAGCTCCGGATGCCTGCTACTTGGCAGCTACGACTGGCTTTCCTCCTTCTTCCAGACTGCGTTTAACATGAATGCAGTTCAGTAACATTCACTCTAAACCTGGTTTTCTGCTAAAACCCTGCGACTAATTCAAATTATTCATGTTAAAGGATAAATAGGGTTTTAAAATACGCACTGGGCCTCATTTATCCAACCGTAGACAAATGGTTCCAGTTATCATTATCTAACGTCTCCTGAGGACACAAAAACACAACCGAGTACACAGCACACAGGCCAGGAATTCAGATATTATTTACTGTTTGAGCAACACAGTAAACTTATTTGTTTCATTTACTATTTATTCATTTATTCAAATGTATTATGTTGCCATGAGCTTTCATTTCAAAGTCAAGTCAAAATAAAGACTTTAAACATATGAATTAATAAATTTATCCCTAATGAGCAAGCCTGAAGTGATGGTGGCAAGAAAAAACTCCCTCAGACGACATGAGGAAGAAACCTTGAGAGGAACCAGACTCAAAAGGGAACCCATCCTCATCTGGGTGATAACAGATCACATGATTATAAATAACTCACTTCTATATGGTCAAAAAGTGCAACTGTGTAACCAGGAAATTCATTATAGTTTTAATATGAAGTCTATCTTGTTGAAGTTATCACTTGATGCTCTGGTGGGCACAGGCTCACCCAAACTGGACAAACCAAAAAACAGAGCCTGGTCTGATGAATCTCAATTTCTGCTGAGGTAGGGTCAGAAGTCAGGGACAACAGAATGAATCCATGGACCAAGTGACCTGCCTTGTGTCAACAGTTCAGGGTGGTGGAGGTGGTGTAATGGTGTGGGGAATGTTTTCTTGGCCCTTAATACCAATCAATCATTGCTTGAATGCCATAGATTATTTGAGTATTGTTACTGATCATGTGCATCCCATCATGGCCACATTACACTAATGGCATTTAGCAGAAGCTCTTAGCCAGAGTGATGTACAACATACCCCAGAGTAGCTTGGGGAGCAATTAGGGGTTAGGTGCCTTGCTTAAGGGCAATTCAGCCTGTTTCTGCTGGTCAAGGGGATTGAACCTGTTACCTTTTGGTCCCAAAGCAGCTTCTCTAACCATGGCTTCCCTGGCTTTCCATGGCTTGCCACAATTTACCAGCTTCTAATGGCTACTTCTGGCATGATAATGCACCATGTCACAAAGCAAAAGTCTCAAACTGGGTTCATAAACATCTCAATGAGTTCAGAGTTCTTCAGTGGCCTTCCCAGTAGTGTTGGAGTACTCAAAGCCGGTTTCAAGACCACTATTTGAAGGTCTCATCTCGGAATCGACTGCATTTTTACTTGGTCTTGTCTTGGTCTCAGACATAGAAACGGGATTTTATTTCAAGACCACAACTGTGGGGATTTCACTAAATTGCCTGTGCATTGTTTGTTTTATTTGTTAACATCTTTAGTGTGATTGGATGCAAAGTTTCCTGCTTCAAATGTGACCAATAATGTAACTAATTTTTCTAAATTTTTCTTACTGTTAACGACTGTTACTCTTCCCCCACCCCCCTACACAGATTCCAGTCTGGTTCTGATCTTGGCTCGATCTCGCCCTGTCTTGGTCTTAACTTGATCTCAACCCCTCATAGTCTTGGTCTTGTTTTGGCCTCAATATGCTTTGGCCTTGGTCATGTCTTGGTTTAGGTGGTCTTAACTACAACACTAGTTCCCAGCAGGCTTGCAGTACTCAAGTCCAGGACTTGGACTCGAGTCCAACTCGTGCCCTAATTTTAAGGACTTGTGACTTGACTTGGACTTGAGCACTGATGACTCGGACTTGTGCATTAACTGCATTCGGACTCGGATTTTTTCTTAATTTTTTTGTAACGTGCCATAAAAATTTAGCATAAGACATTTATATCTGCATTTATTTTTATGTTAATTTTGTTCAAGAGAATACACATTCACCTGTTTATATGTCATGTTCAGGAACAAACTAATGTTAATGGTGCTAAAATGCCTGGAGAGAACGCCCCTAGGATTGTCTGCTTTGCTTATACAGATTTCTCATGCAGTGGGAAAAAATGCACTGCTATGTGTTCCATATGTAGAAGAACTATCGAGGAGACGACGGGGACAACCTCGAACTTCAATTGTCATTTGGTAAGATTCCACCCAGAGAAGGAAGCGACATGCTATGTTCATTGCCCTGTTGATAGCGGGACTTGCTTGCTGAGCGATGAACTAGCTAGTGTTAACCCTCCCTCATGTTATTTGCCCTGTTGATAGTGAGCGAGGCTTGCTGAACGATGAACAAGCTTTTTATCTGTAGCCTATTAACTAAAATGGGGCAGTCAAGTAGTAACGCTAGTCCAACACAGTAGCAGAGACGGTTTCACATAAAGGCAGCTACAGCCATCGTCAAATGGTGTGGTTGGAGTCTTGTACTCAGACTCAACTTGGCTCAGTAGTGGACTCAACTTGAAATTTTCTTTAATGACTTGGACTGGACTTGGACTTTAGGTTTATGACTCGACAACAACACTGGTTCCCAGTCACAGGATCTGAACCCAGTAGAACACCTTTGTGGTGTGGTAGAATGGGTGTTCTGCAGCATGAACATGTACCTGAAAAATCTTGCGTGAGGCAGTCAACTCAACATGAACTAGAATCTCAAAGGAATTTCTCCAACATCTTGTGGAATCCATGCCATGAAGAATTGAGGCTGGTTTGAGAGCAAAGGAAGTGTTCAGTGAGTATATTAAACAGTATTGTATCACATTTTACTACCTTTATATTGTTCTACTGTATTTAGTGCACACTAGTAGCTTCGTATGGTGTCACACCTGGTGTGAACCCAGTAGAACACCTTTGTGGTGTGGTAGAATGGGTGTTGTTAAATGGTGTCACACCTCATCTCTAAGCCAATTGTTAAAGGTGTTGCCTACATGTATAGTGGTGTAGCCATCTGGCATTGCTGTTACTAGACAATGCAACACTAAGTGGTTAGTGTCTTGTGGGGATTCCTGACATTTAGGGCATATAGGAGACTCTATGTAGCCCCAATGATGCAAACTGGTGGCTGTTCTGGCATGTCTTGATCTAAGCCTGTTTGCTTGAGTCCACTGTCTTCTAGTTTGGTTGAGGAAGCCAGGTAGTGGATTGGTGGGGTCCTCTATTAGTTCCCTAGCTCTGGGAACATTTTGGTTCAATTTCTCTCTCCAGGAAGTTTTGATGTTGAAGTTTTCCTTCTTGGTCTTGTAGAAGGGTTTTCTTGATTTTAATCTTGAAGTGGTAGGTGCTACTTCTATTATTTGTTTGAGCAGTATGGCACTTTGTGTTTGAGATGCGCTGGTGTTGTTTTTGAGTGATCTCTGTGAAGATGTGGTGGAGCAATGTTGCTCATTGTTGGTAGCCATTCTACTGGTGTTGATTTGATGGCACCAGATATGATTCACATGCTTTCATTCAGTTTGATGTAGATCTTTTTTGTGTGGGTGCTACATGCCCATACTGGAGCACAATATTCAGCTATACTTGTGCATACACTACCATTCAAAAGTTTGGGGTCACCCAGACAATTTTGTGTTTTCCATGAAAAGTCACACTTTTATTTACCACCATAAGTTGTAAAATGAATAGAAAATATAGTCAAGACATTTTTCTGGCCATTTTGAGCATTTAATCGACCCCACAAATGTGATGCTCCAGAAACTCAATCTGCTCAAAGGAAGGTCAGTTTTATAGCTTCTCTAAAGAGCTCAACTGTTTTCAGCTGTGCTAACATGATTGTACAAGGGTTTTCTAATCATCCATTAGCCTTCTGAGGCAATGAGCAAACACATTGTACCATTAGAACACTGGAGTGAGAGTTGCTGGAAATGGGCCTCTATACACCAATGGAGATATTGCACCAAAAACCACACATTTGCAGCTAGAATAGTCATTTACCACATTAGCAATGTATAGAGTGTATTTCTGATTAGTTTAAAGTGATCTTCATTGAAAAGAACAGTGCTTTTCTTTCAAAAATAAGGACATTTCAAAGTGACCCCAAACTTTTGAACGGTAGTGTACTTACAAGCTTGAGGTTTACTTTAGTACATGCAAGAACTTCACACGTGTGTAATTCATATTATGTGTCTAATCTTGCATCTATTGTGGAAGAATGGAACTCTTCCTAGCCTATGCATCATGTACTGGTGCTCTCTCTCTCTCTCTCTCTCTCTAATTTTCTTTTTCCTCCTCCATTTAATCTTTAACCCAAGCACCACTCTCAGTAAGCCATGATCAATGGCCATTCAATGCCCTATATATTTATTTAACATTGATTTTTAAATGTTGGTGGATATTCCATTTTGGTGAAATGCTGCAAAGGATTATGATTAATAAGAATAGTGATGAAGATGTAGAGGCTGTAAGCGATGGATCTTCTGACTGATGAATTCATGGCTAAGTCTGAATTTACCTCATACTGAGAAATGACTGAACACGGATTGCATGGCTAGATTTTGCTACATGCCTTTCTATTGGTATCCATCACAGCTTTATGCCTGTTTTCCATCAAGTTTTGATACCTACTTTCAGGGTTGCCAAGTCTGAACAAACTTCCCAATCTAACGCCATCTTAAAAAACAAAACAAAAAAACCCTGAAATGAGCTCAAAATGGAAACGTATTTCTCATCATTGTGTGAGAACAAATTACATGTTTTATGATGTACAATATGCCTTTTTATGTTAACTTTTTATGCAGCCATTATCCACTCTATAATCCTAAAATCCCTCTCTCAATCATTGCAATGCATCTTTCAACAGAAGTGGTTCTGTTTAATCATACACACTTTCTGCACTTGGACTTTCCCTTTGTTTGCCATAGAATATATTTAGTAGAAAGTGATTTGGTTTCATTCTGATTGTTTGCTTTTAAGCAAGACCTTGGTGACCACAGTGTATCTTTAAACTAGCCTCAAAAGCTTGCCTTTTCCTCCTACAGTGTGTTTCAAAACCTTAATTTGGCACAAAACCATGACCCTGGCAACCCTGTCTTGTTGCAACAGTCAAGAAAAATGCCCACATTTTAAATAAATATGTGATGGGTCATTGTGTCATTTTGTTCAGAACATGCAGTATGTGGCTACTGACATTTGTCATGTGACAAGTGACTGTACAACAATCTATAAAAATGTAAGATTTTTATGGTCCATTGCAACTATTGAACAAGAAATTTGACTTGTCTGCAGAGATGGACAAAGTACCCAACTTCATTACTTACGGTAAGTCAAAGTACAGATCCCACTGGTCAAATGTTACTCCGATACAAGTGAAAGTTGTACAGTCTAATTTTTACTTAAGTTAAAGTACTGAAGTATTTGCTTTTAAAATACCTAAGTATTAAAAGTACATTTTCGATCAACACGTTGTATTATTGCCACAACACTTACAAAACCTAATGCCTCTGAAACAACTGACTGGATTTACTGACGAGCTTGTAGAACCTATAGAATAAACGCCTGGCATAATGTTACAAAATGAAACACAACTGAACTGAAAAAGAGCCGGGTTTTTAATTTTTTTTAAATTTTATTTATTGTAACACTCCTCCCCACCCCAACAAAGCAGCATGGTGGTGTTCTGACCCAGCTCTGGCAGTGTGTGCACACATGTATGTATGTTAATCAAGAAGGCAGTGGAATAGCTGTAAATGCAGCTTGCTCAGAAAATAAAAACGATAATCCAACCTAATTAAAACCCAGGTCCACACCTCGAGCTTAATAACTGCCCAATAGCAAGACAAAAAAAAAGTGCAAGACATCATCTGACATCAAAACAAAAAATTCCAGCAATTTGTTGTGATTGACTAGTACAATACTGTCCATCTCACAGGTCTCACATGTGCAAGTGCGTGTCTTTATGCACATATGAATCTGCCTGTGGAATCATGGTGGTTTACCGTTAAGCTAGCTAGTTAGTGAAGCTCCACCTGACATGCTAGCAAAATCTTTTCAAACTCAAAATCATATTGGATGGCTAATGTTACTAGAAAAGAAAGATTTCTACATTTTGTTTATTTGGCAAGATTATGCTAAAACATTTCTGAAAGGACTTCAGATAAGTTAATGTTATTCATGTTAGTGTAACTCTGTGTTTACATGCTAAGTGTCCAAGTTAACTAGCTGTGTGTTATCGTTAGCCGTGGACAAGGCTATGGCAACTTGAGGGCAAATCCATAGAAAGTCATTTGACTAATCAGACTGTATAGAGAGCGTGCACGTGATGTCACGAGGTCACGTGATATTTGTTTATCTGCCATCTTGGACGGCATGGCTGCACATAGAACTTAGACAAATCCGTTCTAATTATCAAGTGTGTGGGAGTAGATCTTTCAAGAAAGGTTATATCTTGTTCAGCATTTGGTTGTACCAATAGACAGGGCCAAAAGGAGGGCCTGTCATTTTATAGATTCCCCGCAGACGAGGAGAGACGTGCAAAATGGGTGTCCGCTGTGCGAAGAGAAAACTGGTACCCCAGTTCTACCAGCCGAATTTGTAGTGAACACTTCATATCAGGTAGGTGTAATCTTCTATTTCAATACTCCTAGTACATCTGTTAAGTTGATTTTCGGATTGAATGATGACTGCATACTTAGAAACTAGACAGTACAGTGTTTGTGGCCATCAGTCCGCTTGATCTCTAACGTTTAAAATGGCTATGCCTAGCCCTATTACCCTGGCCTAGTCTATGACAATGTTTTATCTTTTTGGCTCATATATGCCTTTGAAAGGCCAATCCATAGTAGGGATGGCGAAAACTAAAAAAAAATCTTGACCGACCACCGAGCCTCATTAGCCAGTTAAAGTCGGTTAACCTATGAGTTTAAACAGGGATGCAAACGACGCGCCTTTTGGTGGATGCCGCCTTTTTCACGGCTGAATTGTGCAGATCCGATTTTTTTTTTTTAGGAGGGGCGTTGGAGTGTCTGAATAATTTCATCAGAGTAAATTCTGTATTAAAATTACTAAATAAGCAAATGCTGTTACAGTCCATGAAACATAGGAAGTATGAGAAGAAAACAGTAAATCAGAAAGCTGCGCACGTTTTCGCGGAAGCTGCGCAAATGTGCGCAGCTTTCTGATTTACTGTTTTCTTCTCATATCTGGAACTGAGTTTAGATTTCAAACATTCTTACGATAAAATGTCCTGCATAGTCTCTTTATGATAAACATCTTAATGCCACTTACCCATGAGGTTATCAAGTAGACATTCTTCTTCGGAACCTTCCAGAGGTATAGTTGGGATACCCATCCCGCAACAAAATATTTATAAGCCTCCAGGCTCTTGTAAGCTTTGAGGGCTTTGCCAGTGTAACACGATTCACGATTAACAAGAAAATTATAAATGTCATGGTAGGCCAGATCGGGCAAATTGCCGGCACCGCAGCTCCGAATTTCCCTGAACAAGGATTGCGACAAGTTGTACGGATCTGCAATCCCCAACCTGGAACACTTTTCCATGTAACACTGCCTCACGTCACCTTCAAGATGCTGAACAAACTTAGACAAGTTATCGCACGATGTAGATGGGGCATTTTCCGAATTTTCTTGGGGATTACTCCCTGGATCCATTACGCTCGCGCAAGGTAAACAATCCTGAAGCCGTCCAATATGGCGGAGTATACACGGACGGGTCACGTGACTGCACCTCCTCTATAGGTATTGCAGCGTTATCGTTAGCTCTAAAAGCACAGACAACTTCATTACAAGCTTTCTCTTGGAATATAACGTTTACATACCTCAATATGCTTCTGCAGGTTGGACAGCAAGTTTTTGTAAGCTATGATGTGCTCCATTTTAGGCAAACATTTAAAATGAAATGACTCTTTATTCCTTTCAGAAAACTGAAACATGGGTTCTAGCTACACTGCAGAAAACTGAATTTGAGGAGAAAATTACTTAATACTAAAATTACTTAATACTAATTCTCCCCCCCCCCCCAAATCTGTCCCTCTGAGTTACATGTTGGTCCTGGGATTGAGATGCTGGTCTCTTCTGCCCCTCGGACCTACTTTATCCATCCTGGTGCCCTGTGTCTGGTCGGAGTTTTATCGCACCGCTCCTGTGAAGGACGGCCCCATGAGGACAGTTGAGGGTTATACCTGGAGGATGCTCTGGACTCTTACAGTAATGCTTTTATGGCTGAGGACTACAGTTGTCTTGCTAACTTTAGGACTGCAGTTATCATGAACAGTTTTGCACTCAAGTTTCCATCAATGAAGAGTTATAACATCAACGAAACTGTCTTCATGTTAAAACTGTTAATATTATAGTCATGCTGTCTGTTGTTGCCCAAATGAGGATGGGTTCCCTTTTGAGTCTGGTTCCTCTCGAGGTTTCTTCCTCATGTCGTCTGAGGGAGTTTTTCCTTGCCACCGTCGCCACAGGCTTGCTCATTGGGGATAGATTAGGGATAAAATTAGCTCATGTTTTAAGTCGTTCAAATTCTGTAAAGCTGCTTTGCGACAATGTTTATTGTTAAAAGCGCTATACAAATAAACTTGACTTGACTTAATACTAGTGAAATTATCTTGCTGCATGGACATATTTTTACTTGATAAGACATCTTAGAATAAGTTGGTTGCAATTTAGAACCAAGTTTAATAATCTCAGAATTGGTGTCTTGTTTTCTTCTAATAGGAAATCTAGATTGATTCAACTATATTCAAAATATTTTCACTTAAGATATCATTTTTTGCAATGTATAGAACCGTGGGTGCGTGCATTCCCCAGAAGAACCACCTGCTTTCATTCTGCCATCAACTGATCGTGTTAAATAATGTTGCGGGGAAATCACTGATCTTGATTTTATACAGTCTGTGGACGTGATGTGACCCTAGTGATTACTGATTGGCTGTCTCAGTGTCACCTGAGAAAAAAACAATCATGTTTTAGAAGAGAAAAGAAAAAAAACATCCACTTTCAAAGCTGCTTCATAGTAACGAGGACCTTGATAGAAATGTAGTGGAGTAAAAAGTACGATATTTTCCTTTTAAATGTAGTGAAGTTAGTCATAAGTTGCCAAAAAAATTAATACTCAAGTAAAGTACAGATACTCAAAGTGTATTTAAGTACAGTACTCAAGTAAATGTACTTCGTTACTGTCCACCTCTGCTCGTCTGGCCAGATTTTTAATTGGTGTAGGGACTGAATAATCAATTATACAATTGGTTGAACGATAGTGTGCAACAATGTGGGTCTACTGTTTATAGCACAGCTCACTTTCACAGAGTGCTTGTTTTACGTGAAGCCCTCTTTAGACTGGATTAGTTTTGGATAGGAATGTGAGGTAACATTATGGTCCTGTATGAATCCCTTGTTTTTATAGACTGAGCGTGTGCAAATGTCTGGGAAGATGAAGCCATGATTTAGTTTCTATAAAATGAACAGTCGAAATAACTCCACATAATATGCACTCTATGGCCAAAAGTATGTGGACACCAGATCATCACATTCATATGTGATTCTTCTCCAAACTGTTGCCACAAATTTGGAAGAACACAATTGGAGAGAATGTCTTTGTTTGCTGTAGGAACTAACAGGCCCAAACCTGTTCCAGCATGACAATGCTTCTGTGTACAAAACACAGAGTGCCATGAAGACATGGTGTGTTAAGTTTGGAGTGGAAAATTTGAGTGTCAAGCCATGTCCTAAAGGTTCGAGAAGCTGCTTTTGGATTGAAAGGTTGCCAATTTGATTCTCTGGACCAGCAGGAATGGCTGAAGTGCCCTTGAGCAAGGCACCTAACCCCCAACTGCTCCCCAGGCTGCTCACTGTGGGTACATCACTCTGGATAAAAACAGGGTCCTGTTGTACATCGCTCTGGATAAGAACATCTGCTAAATGCCTGAAATGTGATGAACTCAACCCCACTGAAGATGATGCACACTCAAGCACAGTAAAATTCGTCCTCTGCATTTAACCCATCTGAAGCAGTGAACACACGCATGCGCGCACAGAGCAGTGGGCAGCTATGCGACAGCACCCGGGGAGCAGTTGAAGGGTAGGTGCTTTGCTCAAGGGCACTTCAGCCCATGGCTGCCCCATGTTATCGCATGTCTTTGAACTGTGGGGGGAAAATGGAGCAGCTGGAGTAAACCCATGCAGACACAGGGAGAACATGCAAACTCCACACAGAAAGGCCCCGGTCAACCACTGGGCTCAAACCCAGAACCTTCTTGCTGTGAGGCGACAGTGCTAACCACTACACCACTGTGCTGCCCAGCACATCTCTGGGATGAACTGGAACACTGACTGCACCCCAGACCTCTTCACTCACATCAGTACCTGATCTCATTAATGTTCTTATAGCTGAATGAACACGCATCCCCACAGCTTTGCTCCAAAATCTAGTAGAAACCTTCCCAGAAGAGTGGAGTGTGGTTCCTATAACACTAAAAGGAGAATAAATCTGGAATGGGATGTTCAACAAGGACATATGGGCATGATGGTCAGGGGTGCACATGCTTTTGGCCATATGGTGTATATCCAGTCTGAATTGGCATGTTGGTAAAGGTTGTATTATATCCTGTAGGAAAAGAGGTTTGGTACTATATGCCTAAAAGTGGAGCTCCCGATGAGCGTATAATGTGTTAGTAAATAATCCCATGATTTTTTTTTTAAAGCAAATTAAAAATAAACACTGGATAAAAACGCATCTATCTTATGTAAATAAAGTTAATAAAGATACAACTTTCATTGTCTGGTGGTCAAGTGTTTGAGATGCATTGTTTTGCACTTATCAGGTTCCCTGTAATGGTGCACGTTCATCATTTGTACGTACCTACGTCTTACAGTCGCAAAAGCCATCAAAGATCAGGTCAATGCATTACCGTATCCTCTTAAGTATGGAGCTTCACTCCGCTATTCTTGAGTTTCAGTCACATGACTTTTTTTAGCGATTTCACTTCCGGTAAAACAGCTGGTGGTCAGGCAAGCCAAAACGCCTGCCATACTGCAAACAACTAGCAATAAGTTATCAGAGTATACTTGTAACCTAGAAGCCACTGCTGGCTTTAGATATATTCAGAAGATTGCTATGTGCAGTGAAATCAACCCCTACAGTCTGGGAAAGAAGGATTTGTCATACGATCTCGAAAACTACCCTTCAGTCAAGTTCCCCGACATCTCGAACTATCTGGTGTTGCAGACGTCCTTCTACACCGCAAAACAGATGAAGGCATGGAAGAGTATGGAGGCTTACAACTTTTTCCTATGTGGCTGGGCAAAGGACCTCGGGATCAAGTCACTGCCAAACGAATCCTGTATTATTTTTGCCCGTGCAAGTTTTTTGTTTTTAAGCTTTCCACCAGTGACTGATTTGTCATGACCACACTGCTGTCTTAATGCACAAATCAAAAGCACTTCACCTTTTGAAACAGGCAGTCCATTGTTTAAAACATTACTGTGTCAGAGTACCAGCTTTTTAGTCCAACGTTAATTTTCACCAACCTTTGCTCTTTCTCTTTCCCAGTCTGCAGCCCTAAAGCTGACACTGATCCATGGACGTATTAGTTCAGCAAAGAACATTTTTCTTTCTGAACTGCATTTTGATTCCGAAAAAAAATCAAGTTCATAGTGATTAATCAGGCTTGCAGCAATTAGGCAATACAAATGACGCTGCCATGCACAGTCCATACATCAGCATACATGTTTTAAATAAAGAGCTTCACCACCCGGTTTCTGCGCATCACCATGATGTTTTCCCAATGGGGATTCACCAAACTGTCATCATGCAGCCTTCCTGCTGAGTTTATTCCCAAACCCAAAACAAAGCCTTCAGGAACGTTGTCTGTCAGAGCAGAGGGTGTTTGATTAGGCTTGAAAGTAAACTCTGCAGGACGCCGAGACACCTGGAGTTTGGGAATCCCTGCTGAAATTAGCTATAGTATAAAATCTCATCAGATCCTGAGATGAGTTCCAACAGTCATTATTTTTAAAGACGTTTTGGAAAACTATAAATCATGAGTGTCAAACTCGAGGCCAGATACAGCTCACTGTCCTGTTGCAAATGTGCAAAAAATAATATTGACCCAGCATGTCATACCTACTTCTCAGCATTTTAGCTATATCTAGATCTGCAATGTAGAAACCTCATATGCCACTGGGATCAGACTGATGATGCTGAAAAGCCGATTAAAACCGATGCCTATCTGCTGGGTTTGAACCAGATCTAAATGATTCAGAATCAATAGCAGTGTCGGTCTTTAGTGTGATTGTTATTGATTCCAGATCCTGTAAAGTATCACCCACGGCTGAGAAAATGGAGCAGAAAAATACCGTATGCTGAAAAAAAGTTGAGTGCAAATATGAGAGGAATCTGAGGTCTTCGTTAATCCTTTGCTGGCAATGATGCACAGTGTTATTGATGCTTGTAAATAATACAAGGCCTGTATAAAAGGGTTGCATATGGATTCATTTTTACTAGCCGACCAAATTTAATTCAAAAAATACTGGACGAATTTGCCTTTCCACTGAACCAACTTGTCAACATTTCTACAGTAGTGACTTAACTAAACAACAGTTATTCCATGAAATCGAGTCATACATGAGCTGATAGCCGACGAGATGCATAGCACTGAGTTAGCTATAATCCATGTACAACAAATGTTCTGCTGAAATTGAATAGCACCTTATACGTCATTGTATAACTGAATTTATTTCACAGCAATGTTTAAGGATTTATCCATGTTCCAAACATGAAACACAAAAGAAGCAGTGAAGTTGTTCATGTTTATGCTCCTAAACTGTGAAACATACTATAAGCATCTTCATCTACCCATCCATCCATTATCTGTAACCGTTTACCCTGAGCAGGGTCACAGGCAGGCTGGAGTCTATCCCAGCTGACTATGGGTGAGAGGCGGGGTACACCCTGGACAAGTTGCCAGGTCATCGCAGGGCTAACACAGAGACAAACAACCATTCACACTCACATTCACGCCTACGGTCAATTTAGACCCACCAGTTATCCTAACCTGCATGTCTTTGGACTGTAGGGGAAACCGGAGCACCTGGAGGAAACCCACACAGACACGGGGATAACATGCAAACTCTACACAGAAAGGCTCCCTTGGCCACTGGGCTCAAACCCAGAACCTTCTTGCTGTGAAGCAACAGTGCTAACCACCATGCCACCCCATAAACATCTTCGGTTTTATTATTTTTAAAGCTGCTTAAAAGACATCTCTGCTATGAGCAATTGAGGTTTATATGTGTGTGTGTATATATATATATATATATATATATATATATATATATATATGTATATGTATATATTTATTTTTAACCTACGGTACTATCTCCCCTTGCTTATCCTTTTATTGTTATTACCTCTGCCAACTGTTTTCATCTCCATTTGTTTGTCTTTTCCCAACGTAACTCAAAAAGTAGTGAACAGATTTGGATGAAATTTGGAGTAATGGTGAACCATTGGCCAAGGAACAATTGATTCGATTTTGATGCAAATCCAAACATGTGGCATTCGCCATGGCATTTTTTCAGTAAACTTATGCAACATCACATTTATTTCAGTCCAGAGTCGTATTAACTGTGAGCTGGCCTACTGGTTAGCGTGTCTGCCTCTCAACTGGGAGATCATGAGTTCTACTCGCGGTCGAGTCACACCAAAGACCATTATCAAAATGGTACTTACTGCCATCTGGTGAGGCACCGCAATACAGAAGTGACTACAGAGTCAAACTCTCTCGGCTACTAGAAGACCAGCCCCCTAGCTATATAATAGGTGAGAGGCAGAGGGCTAAAGAAATAGAGATCAGTGCCACCTGATGCACCTCAAAAGACTGGTTAGTACCGGGATGGGAGACTGCAGGGGAAGACCAGGTCCTGGTCTACTCATGGTTAGGTCATACCAAAGACCATCATAAAAATGGTATCTACTGCCATCTGGTGAGGCACGCTGCAGATACAGATGCGAGTAGGGAAGTCAGACTCTCACGGTTACCAGAGGACTAGCCCCCCACTGTAACCGTAGCTGTATAGGCAAGAGGTTGAGGGCTATGGAAATGGAGATTGGCTCAAAGAACTGGTTAGCACTGGGACAGGAGATTGCCTGGGAAGACCAGATCCTGGCATGGAAGGGACTTTGACTTGAGAGTTGTATTAATTTTTCACCGAGATCTTGTCTTGATGATGGAAGACTTGAACCACTCTGTGAAATCTTCTCCAGCACATCTCAAAGATTCTCAGTGGGGTTAAGGTCAGGACTCTGTGGTGGTTAATTCATGTGTGAAAATGATTCCTCATGCTCCCTGAACCACTCTCACAATCTGAGCCCTAATTTTATTCCTGTGCCATCACAGAAGAAAAAAAAAATCCATTGTGGTGATAACCCAGTCATTCAGGTCATCAGCTGACTTCATTTTATTGTCCCATAACGTTGCTGAGCCTCGACCTGACAAACTGAATCAACCCCAGATCATAACACTGCCTCCAGAAGCTTGTACAGTGGACACTACGCATGATGGGGCATCGCTTCATGAGCTTCCCTTCTGACCCTGACACACCCATCACTCAGGACTAGGGTCAATCTGGACTCATCAGACCACATGACCTTTTTCCATCACTCCAGAGTCCAATCTTTATGCTCCCTAGCAAATTGAAGCCTTTTCTCCTGATTAGTCTCACTAACAAGTGGTTTTCTTATGGACACACAGCTGTTTAGTCCCAATCCTGAGAGTTCACATCACACTGTGAGAGTGGAAATGCTCTTAATTTCATTATTAAACATAGTCGTGAGTTCTACTGTTGTTTTTTTCTTTAACAATTCAACTTCAAGTGTTTAAGTGATCTCTGATCATGGTCAGTCAAGATTTTATTCCAACCACATTTCTTCCATGACATTGACACTTCTCCACTATCTTTCCAGGTTGTAATAATGCCTTGGTCAGTTCTTAACCCAATTCCAGTCATTTGAGTAATCTCCTTAGTTGTTTTCTTTACTTGATGCAGGCCAATAATTTGACCTTCTGAAACACAGTAACATGTTTTCCATGATCACAGCATAGGTCTTCCAACATGTTTGTTTAAAAAATGAGAAGCTTTGGTTTTGTCTTGGTCTCGATCTCGATGCACTCTGGTCTTGTTCATGACTTGGTCTGGGTTCAGGTGGTCTTGACTGTAACGTTGATATACATTTTATTTTGATGTTTTTATTTGCTTTTTTTTTGTTCTTTGTACGGTATAGCATCACTCCACCTTAGACTATTTCCCAAGAACAACACATCCTATTGTGTTTTATTTCTTATTTATACCTCGAAGAAATGTTGATTATGTGAAGAAAGGGATGTGATTTCAGTGTGTGTTTAATCAGACTCATTGTCAGGCAACTGATGGAGAAAGAAATTACTTTCCCTTGTGGACATATCAGGTTACGGTTTCTCAAAATGTTAAAACAGTGTGATTTGAATATTAAAGTAACTATCATGAAGTGGTTTACAATTTGGCAAAAAAAAAGTAACAAGTTTGAAAGGATTTGGTCATCTAGTCATACTTGATATTTCTTTGAGTTTTTGTTGGAACGCTGTCTTGGCACTTTGGCACCGCACTTCAGATTCCTGGCATTTATATCTGCATTTTTCAGTATGGACATTACAGATTATATGCAGTATTAAAATGATCTCGTTATTGATTTCCAATGTGGCATGGTTACATGCACAGTTGCTCATTTTGTGCGTGTGTGTACTTCCTGGAGGTGTGAATGTATGCAGGCCATTGCTAAGAAACTATTGGTTATTCATTTCCTTCTGCTACTGGCTTCCTGCCTTGAATCGAGCTCTGGGTATAGTGTGATTTACAAACTATGAATTATTAAAATGAGGAAACGCTGCTATAACAGTTGATTCAGCGTATACAGAGTCGAGTGTGTTCGTTCTAAAAGGTGCATTTGTGTGATTTAACATGCGCTTTCTTGAATTACATGTTTTCTTTATTCAAATGAAATGTGTAAATATCCACTTATATAACGGTCCTGATAAGCGACTAACATGACTGAATGAACAGCAGTTACCTTTTAAAGCTTAAACATTCGTACTCTGCAATAAATGAGACAATTTTTTATATTTTGTTTCAACGTTTGATGAGTGCCATGAAGGTTGACACAAGAAGAATATACGCAGAATTCTTTGTCCAGTCATTTACTTCATCGTAACAAGACTAACTAGACCTTGGGGGGTAAAATAAAATCAGCATAGTCTTTCCTTTCTGACCCAACACCGGGAGCCCTGTATCCTATTGTACAGTTGTGGTCAGAAGTTTACATACAGTGAAGTGAATGTCATCTTGGATATAAATGCCATGGCAATATTTGGGCTTTCAGTCATTTCTTTGAAGTGTTCTTTTTCTGTGGCAGAATGATTGTACAGCATACAGCTTTAATAAAAAAAAAAAACTACTACAATTTGGTGCACAAGTTTTAATTTTCTTTGGGTTTTCTGAAATCAACACGGTCAAAATTATACAGACAGCACACCTAATATTTGGGCAAAATGTCTCTTCGCAAGATTCACCTTGACCAAACATGTTTGTTTACCATGAGCAAACTTCTGGCAGAATTCTGGTTGGATATTTCACGACTTTTCATGGTAGAATTAGTAGAGTTCAATTATTATTTTTTTTTCTTGGCATGGACTCGACTTATAAGCATGGTCCATATATTTTCAATAGGGTTGAAGTCAGGACTTGTTTTAAGCTTAATGTTCGCCTGCTTTATAATAATAATACATCTGTTTTGTATAGCGCTTTTCATGGTACTCAAAGATGCTTTACAGGAGGTTCAAAAATACACACACACACAGACAACAGATAAATAGGAAAGTGATCTGCAGGAAGGTGACGTGTCAAGTGTCATATGCAGTCTTGAACAGGTGGGTTTTGAGATGGCACTTGAAGGAAAGTAGTGTATCGGAGTTACGAATGGCCAGGGGGAGGGAGTTCCAGAGGGTGGGGGCAGCGATGGCGAAGGCTCTGTCTCCGAGGGTCCGGTACTTGGACGTGGTGATGGGAGTGAGGAGGTTGGCATCTGCAGAGTGTAGTCGGCGGGTGGGGGAGTGGCGATGGAGGAGATCAGTCAGGTACGAGGGTGCAAGGTTGTTGAGAGCCTTGTAGGTGATGAGGAGGATCTTGAAGTGTATGCGTTGTTTTATGGGAAGCCAGTGAAGTTGACGGAGGACAGGAGTGATATGTTCTCTGAAGGGAGAACGGATGAGCAGCCGGGCAGCAGAGTTTTGAACATATTGTAGTTTTTGAAGAACAGTAGAGGGAAGGCCATACAGGATGCTATTGCAGTAGTCGAGTCTGGAGGTGATAAAGGCATGAATTAATGTCTCTGCAGCTGGGGTGGAAAGAGTGGGTTGCAGGCGTGCAATGTTTCGTAGGTGGAAAAAGGATGTTTTGGTTACATGATTAATGTGTAATTTGAATGAGAGTGCAGGGTCCATATAGATTCCAAGGTTTCTGACGAGGGGGGAGGGAATAACAGAGTGACCATCGATACAGAGTGAGAAGTTCTGACAGGTGGGAAGGATGGATTTTGGGCCAAAGATGATGATCTCATTTTTATTGCTGTTTAGTTTGAGGAAGTTGTGGTTCATCCAGGTTTTAATGTCAGTAAGGCAGCGAGTGAGGGTGGAGAGGATGGCAGGGGAGATGGTTTTGGTGGTGATGTAAAGCTGGGTATCGTCGGCATAACAGTGGAATTGGAGTCCATGGCGACGAATGATGTGTCCAAGTGGAAGCATGTACAGAATGAAGAGAATGGGGCCCAGGACTGAACTTTGAGGGACTCCATGTACGACAGGGGTGGTGTGGGATTTATGATGGTTGATGGTAATATAGTGGAGTCTATCAGACAGGTAGGATTTGAACCAGAAGAGGGCGGTGTTGGTGATGCCAATAGATTCTAAACGGTTGAGAAGAATGGAGTGATTGTGTCGAAGGCAGCACTGAGGTCGAGGAGGAGGAGGATGGTGAGGAAGCCAGAGTCAGAGGAAAGAAGGAGAACATTGGTGACTTTGAGGAGGGCCGTTTCGGTGCTATGATGGGTGCGAAAACCAGATTGGAATGTTTCATACAGGTTGTTTGAGAGGAGATGGGTCCACAACCAGCTCTGATGCGTGTTTGGGTTCATTGTCCTGTTGTAACTCCCAGTCATGTTCAAGTTTCTGAAGGTTTATGCTGAAGAATTCTGAGGTAGTCCTTCATTATTCCATCCACTTTGTGCAATGAACCAATTCCACTGGCAGCAAAACAGCCCCAGAGCATGATGATCCTACCACCACCACCAGCTGGTACAGTGTCCCTCTGTACATGGTGGTCATTGTGGCCAAACAGCTCAAACTTTGTCTCATCTGACCATACAGTTCCTCCAGAAGGCTTTTTCTTTGTCCGTGTGGTCAGCTTCAAACTTTAGTTAAGCTTGAAGGTGTCAATTTTGGAGCAGGGGGTTATTTCTGGGATAGCAGCCGCTTAGTCCATGGTGATCTGAACTGTAGACAGTGATCCATCAGCTTTCAGTTCATGGCAGTGCTGTGCCATGGTGGTTCCCAGGTTGTTCCTGATCATCCAAACCAATTTCTTTTCAGCTGAGGATGACAGTTTGGGTTTTCTTGAAGCAAAGTGGCTTGGCAAAGTGACTACACGTCACAATAACTTGGATACAATTGTTTGAACTGATCTTGGAATTCTCAGTTGTTTAGAAATGGCTCCAAGGGACATTCCGGAGTTGTGTACATCTGCGATCCTCTTTCTCAGATCTGCACTGAGCTCCTTGGACTTTCCCATTGTATTGTGTGTTGGTCAAGCCAATGAGTGCTGTAAACAAACCCTTTTTATGAAGGCACAGAGAAGCTACCAGCTGTAGTCAATCATGATTACTAACAGGAAGTAAAGAGACCATGGCCTTGGCAAGATAAGATGCATTTTGGAAGTTTCAGCACCTCTGAATTAATAATCTAAGTGAGTGTATGTATAATTTTGACCCTGTGTTGATTTCAGAAAACCCAAAGAAAATTAAAACTTGTGCACCAAATTCTAGTTTTTTTTTATTATTATTAAAGACGTATGCTGTACATTCTGCCACAGAAAAGGAACAGTTCACAGAAATTACTGAAAGCCCAAATATTGCCATGGCATTCATATCCAAAATGACATTCATGTCATATGTTTTTATACCCTCTGCCCGGGCCAGCACCACCCAGCCCCACAGTGTAACATTAAATGACGACATCAGTGATTTGTGATGCATGAATGAACTGAATGGTGAAGATTGAGAAAACAGAGTAAGCCAATAGATGGATATTAACAATGATACACCCGTAACCTCCATCATTTCCATAATGGACGAAGAAATCAGTTATCACCTCTGTTCGTGATCCTTTAACTCCATGAACTACGATAGTGACTCTGAAGGAGAAATTCGTGATCAGGAGAATGTGCAGAAAATTTCATATGTAATATGTGTGTGTGTGTGTGTGTGGTGTGACAAGTGGGTGCATTTCAGTATTACAAACTTTTCTGTATAACGGATTCTTGGGTTTCATGTGACATCACATCCTCCTCATTAGTTATTCAAAACTTCAGCTGGTGGTCTACCAAAGCTCAGCTGACAAAGCGTTTGTACGGAGAATGTTCATTGCTTGCATGAAAAATGCCTTACGCTTGCGTTGTTTTAGGTTGTTCGACTCGATCAAACTGTGAAACTGATAGTTTCTTCAGGGTTCCCCGTAAACTAATAAAAAAAGGGTGAACGAACACAGGATTTCACAAAAAGACGTTGAGAAAGGTGGCTTTTGAACCTCAGTGAAATCGAAGGGAGCCGAGTCGAAGCGTGCTCGAGTTTGCAGTGATCACTTGGTGAAAGGTTTGTATTTCCCTCTCAGCTATGTCCTTTGTGTTTTCCAAGTACTTTTCTTGCTATGTGTCATTATTTTACGGTAATTTTTTTGAGTCACGAAGTGCTAAAGCTCCCAGCTGTTTCTTTGTTTACTCCTCAGAAAGTCCATATGCATGAAGGTCGTGACAAAATTCTTCCCCAGCCGTACAGTTACAATGTGCTGTGATCACTTCTCCATCTTGTTTAACTAAGATCCAGGTCTTTAAAGGGGTTTCTGATGATCTTTGTGAATCATTTACCTGAGAGATAAGAGCCAACACAAGTGAGACTCAAGCCAACTGTTTGTTTACACTTCAACTTGCAGCGCTTTGTTGTAAAGACGCGAATGAAAGGCTTTAAAAAACACACTTACACGGGCAAAAACAATCCAGGATTCATTGGGCAGTGACTTGATAGTGAGGTCCTTTACCCAGCCATATACAAAAAAAAGCTGTAAGCCTCCATTTATCTTCCACGCTTTCATCTGTTTTGCGGTGTAGAAGGACGTCTGCAACACCAGATAGTTCGAGATGTCGGGGAACTCGACTGAAGGGTCGTTTTCCAGATCGTATGACACATCCTTCTTTCCCAGACTGTCGGGGTCGATGATTCCATTGCACATAGCAATCTTCTGAATATATCTAAAGCCAGCAGTGGCTTCTAGGTTACGAGCGTACTCTGATAATTTATCGCTAGTAGTTTGCACTACAGCAGCCGTTTTGATTCGCTCGACCACCAGCTGTTTTACCGGAAGTGAAATCACTAAGAAAAGTCACATGACTGAAGCCCAAGAATTATTTGGATGTCGCCCAAGCAAGGAGTTTGCTATTGAGGTGTTTCCGTGTATTTAGTCAAAACTTTCCTTTAGCTTTAATGCATTCGAATACTGGTACTCTTACTTTTCCAAGAATTATTATTTTTTTACTCCTTAAAATGTTTATTTTGATTGATTGTCAAATTTGACATAACAGATCATAAAAGTCTCTTCTCTCTTACAGCCAGTAGCCGTGTTTCTATTCGCAGTTTTGCACTCAGTCGAAGCGATTATTTAAAAAATTTAAACAAAACACAATTATGAATGGAACAAAAAATGAACATTTGTGGTTCCATTTAGTGATGTTATTCGATTAAATCTGGGGTTTTCTACTTTGCCGATAACTCTTACAGAGCACTTTTTTCCAGAAAGGTAGCATTTGTGTTTGCTGTTCATGTCATTTCAATTTTTGCAAAATATTGCTTTATGGAATCATCTGAAAATCCACCTCATGCGAGCGTAAAATGTTTTTGCAATATTTGAGAATGTTTTTGTTCAAAATTAATGTTTCCATTACTTGTTTTTTTTTTAGTTTGCTATTGATGTACACTGTACATCCATCAAATGGGCTCGATCATTTAGTGTCCAATCATATTAGTTTATCATCCAATCAAATTCATCAGTATAGAAAGTATCATATTCCTCATCAACTCTGACCTTCTCATGCTAATTACTGCAGTTAGTGCTGTAGCTACAGTATCCGTACTCAGAAGGACAATCCACCAGAAGTTGCAGATGAGTGTCGCTGGTCTTACCGCATTAAAATATACTGGAGTAAACAAGTCAAGTCAAAGTTGGGAAGACCAGGACCAGGCAGTCTCCTGTCCTAGTACTAACCAGTCTTTTGAGGTGCATCAGGTGGCACCGATCTCCATTTCTGTAGCCCTCTACCTCTCGCCTATTATTTAGCTGGGAGGCTGGTTTTCTGGTCGCCGTGAGAGTTCTGTATTGCGGCTCCTCACCAGATGGCAGTAAGTACCCTTTTGATAATGGTCTTTGGTGTGACCCGACTGAAAGTGGAACTCATGATCTCCCAGTCAAGAGGTGGACATGCTAACTGCTAGGCCAGCTCACGGTCTGACAGAGAAGTCCAGGATTTATTGAGAGTATATCCATCCATCCATCCATCCATCCATCCATCCATTATCTGTAAACACTTATCCTGTGCAGGGTCACAGACAAGCTGGAGCCTATCCCAGCTGACTATGGGTGAGAAGCAGGGTACACCCTAGACAAGTTGCCAGGTCATCACAGGGCTGATACATAGGCTACGTTTACATTAGACTGTATCTGTTTCGTTTTCTTCGCGGATGCACTGTCCGTTTACATTAAACCGCCTGGAAACGCCGGGAAACGGGAATCCGCCAGGGTCCACGTATTCATTCCAGATCGTGTCTGCTCCGGTGCTGTGTAAACATTCAGAATACGCGGATACGCTGTGCTGAGCTCTAGCTGGCGTCTCATTGGACAACGTCACTGTGACATCCACCTTCCTGATTCGCTGGCGTTGGTCATGTGACGCGACTGCTGAAAAATGGCGCGGACTTCCGCCTTGTATCACCTTTCATTAAAGAGTATAAAAGTATGAAAATACTGCAAATACTGATGCAAATACTGCCCATTGTGTAGTTATGATTGTCTTTAGGCTTGCCATCCTTCCACTTGCAAGTGGTAAGTGATATGCGCTGGGATCACACACACAGCGGCTCAGTCCCGAATCACTGCTTGTTCACTTCACTCGCGCGCTCTGTGAGCTGCGTAAGGCCGGAGTGCGCACCCTCCAGAGGGCACTCGCTGTTCAGGGCGGAGTGATTTGAAGCGCAGGATGCCTGCGGAGCTGAGCGTATCCGTGTATTGGCGTTGCTATGTGCACGCGAATCGTTTTAAAAACATTAATCTGATGATCCGCTGATACGGTCTAATGTAAACATGGGCATAGAGACACGCAACCATTCACACACACATTCACACCTATGGTCAATTTAGAGCCACCAATTAACCTAACCTGCATGTCTTTGGACTGTGGGGGAACCAGAGCACCCGGAGGAAACCCACGGGGAGAACATGCAAACTCCACACAGAAAGGCCCTTGTCAGCTACTGGGCTCAAACCCAGAACCTTCTTGCTGTGAGGTGACAGAGCTAACCACGACACCACCATGCTGCCCTTGAGTGTATATGCGAAAAAGGAAATACAGCACAATTTTGATTCATTTAAGCAAAATATAAAACATTTTTGCTTGCTTTTCCTGCTAATGTCATGCTAAGAAGCCGGCTTACTTCACTTTGGCACAGCGTTCCTACTGGCAGTGTGAATGCAAAGAGGAAAAAAAAAGTGCTTGAAGGTATGTAGTTCTCAGGGTGTTCCCCAATGAGTAGGTCCACTCAGTAAGTCCCTAAAACTCAGACTGGCTACAGCCTGACAGTCTGAACCTGACTATCAAAGTACAAGTATTAACCAGTATTGCCCTTAAGGTGCATTGGGTGGCACCAATCTCCATTTCTATAGACCACAGTCTCTTGCCGATTTCAAAGCTAGGGTTACAGTGGGAGGCTGGTCCTCTGGTAACCATGAGAGTTTGACTCTGTATCATGGTGCCTCGTGAGATGGCAGAAGATACCATTTTTATGATGATCTTTGGTATAACCTGACCGTGAATAGAACTTGCGATCTTTTGGACATGCTAACCGCAAGGCCAACTCGCGGTCAGGGTAAACAAAGGCTCGTATATAAAATCTCCTTAATCTCCACAGGAGGCATGAACTACATTTAATTTGGAAAAACATCTCATCTCATCATCTCTAGCTGCTTTATCCTGTTCTACAGGGTCGCAGGCAAGCTGGAGCCTATCCCAGCTGACTACGGGCGAAAGGCGGGGTACACCCTGGACAAGTCGCCAGGTCATCACAGGGCTGACACATAGACACAGACAACCATTCACACTCACACCTACGGTCAATTTAGAGTCACCAGTTAACCTAACCTGCATGTCTTTGGACTGTGGGGGAAACCGGAGTACCCGGAGGAAACCCACGTGAACACGGGGAGAACATGCAAACGCCGCACAGAAAGGCCCTCGCCGGCTATGGGGCTCAAACCCGGACCTTCTTGCTGTGAGGCGACAGCGCTAACCACTACACCACCGTGCCGCCCCTTGGAAAAACATGCTGAGGAAAATTTCACTAATTTGCTAGCAACCCTGGTGAAAAATAAATGTCCCAAGTGTACTAAAATTTAGCATACTTTTGTGTACTTGAAGCCACACTAATCATCAATTTACTTCAAGTGTGTTTATGATTAGTTAACTTGAGGCATGCTATTTTGGAACAACTAATTTTGTACTAAATATATTTTAATTGTAGTTAAATTGTAGAAACGTGCAACTTGAAGTGTATTTAGTGTACTTTTATGTGCTAAATTACACATAACTTGCACTTAAAGTATATGTTAGTATAATTTCTATAAAGTGTAATGTAGTATAATTATTTTAAAGTGTGTTAAAAGTGTTAGCGTGAAAGCGTGATGCTCATATACTTTTTATATATTTACAAAAAGTACAATTTGTGTAAGTACATTTTCAATATACTATTGAAAATATGAATATATTTTAAATACAATAAAGTACACTTATTTTTCACCAGGGAAATGAGAAAAGCTATGGCCTAAAGGTTAGAGAAGCAGCTTTGGGACCAAAAGGTCATCAGTTCAATTCCCTGGACCAGCAGGAATGGCTGAAGTGCCCTTGAGCAAGGTATTGAACCCCCAACTGCTCCCCAGGCTGCTCTAGTTATGTTGTACATCACTTTGGATGAGCGCATCTGCTAAATGCCGGTTATGTAATGCTAGCATTAACTGTACATTTGACTAAGTTAGCCTGGTTTCTTTGCTAATGTTAGGTTAGCCTAGCATTGATCTTAGGAGCTAACTTAAACTGGTGAGGAAAAATTATACAAAAATAATCTTAACAGTTTTACATTTGCATTGTTACTTTTAACATCACTTAAAAACAGGTACATTTTTACTTTTCAGTGCTTGACTACACTTCAATGTAGCCATTTTTTTAATTTTCACTTGAGTACATGTTTTGGTTGCGTACTTCCACTTTAAACTGAGTTAGTGTTGGATGCTGTACAGTATCTATACTTTCACGTCAGTATAATTTCTCAGAACTCTGCCTAGCCCCACCTATCGCTAGGTCTGATGAGCTGATTTCAGCTAAATAATTTACATAAATGGATATGAATGAATAAACTTCAGCAGACAATGTGTTTCTGAGCCTGAGCTTGATCATGTTCAGAAAAACAGTTCCAGCCAGTTTGGTGGTGACGTTTCCCCGAGCTTTGAGAAGTATTCCCAAACCCATCTGTGAGTATTCGCCACTGAATTTGCCAATAAAAACATGGCTACCAAATTTCAATGTACACATTGAAATTCTTCATGATGTATTTGGCCACTTGTGAGGTGGAGACGCACCAACAGAACAATGCGCGAAGCTCTGAGAACATTTGCCATGCATCACACGATTGGTGGTGATGCTACCAATTTTTCATTGCCAAACATTTTCATTGTGAGCTTTAGTGTGACCAGGGCCTTAAATAACACATTTTAAATTCATTTTTTTATTAGTCTTATGCTGCATTCATAACCAAGTGGGAACTGGGAAATTTTTGGCTTTTTGATCTTTTTGAACAACTCTCCAGCTCATAATTCAACATTGCGATTTCATGACATCACTTCAACATGGTGGTGCACGGAATAAAAAGTACGGCCGTAAATATCCGCGTGATTTCAGGTTTCTGTTTATATTTGAAATCGCTAAATACTGGCTGATACTTTGATCATGGAAATTTGCTGAATTCACTTTCTGCAAGATGTTTTGATCAAACATCTTTGATCTAATTTCTAGTTCGGTTAACAGTGAATTATCATATCAGCTTTAAAATTCAATTCAACACTAATCAAACAACTCTTTAATTCCAGTTTTTGTCAACAGTATCCACAAAGTTGGCACGGTGGTGTGGTTAGCGCTGTCTCCTCACAGCAAGAAGGTTCTAGGTTTGAGCCCGGGGGTCGACGGAGACCTTTCTTTGTGGCGCTTGCATGTTCTCCCCGTGTCTGTGTGGGTTTCCTCCAGGTGCTCCGGTTTCCCCCACAGTCCAAAGACATGCAGGTTAGGCTACTTGGTGACTCTCCATTGGTCATAAGTGTGAATGGTTGAGAAGATGATAATCCAGTAGAAGGCAACAGGAAACCACTACTGTAATGTTCCCGAGAGACTTTGATGGCTGAAGCAGTCAGAGCGGCCACATCACTGTAGTGATGTGCCAAAATGGATGGATGGATAGATCCACATAGTATTCATTTTATTTATGATTTTAGATGGCCAAGTTTACATGAACGTTGTAATGTGGGAAGTTGGAGATTCCAAGATGGAAAATTCAGAGATCCCAGTTATTGCCTTGGTTTTAGTCTTGACTTGAACTCAACCCCTCAAAGTCTTGGTCTTGACTTGGTCTTGATATGCAATGGTGCTTGAAAGTTTGTGACCCTTTAGAATTTTATGTTTCTGCATAAATATGACCTAAAACAACATCAGGTTTTCACACAAGTCCCACATTAGATCCCTTAATTAATCCCTGGAAATTAGCTGTTAATAGTGTTGTACTTCAGACCTGTCTCGAGAACACTTTTTGAAGGTCTCAATCTAGTCTCAGAATCGACCGCATTTTTGCTCAGTTTTGTTTCGATCTCAGATATAGAGGACTTGGGATTTTATTTCAAGACCGCAACTATGGGGATTTCACTAAATTGCCTGTGCATTGTCTGATTTATTTGTTAAAATCATTACTGTGATTGGATGTAAAACTTCCTGCTTCAAATGTGACCTATAACGTGACTCATTGCTAATTCAAAATGTTTCTTCCTGTTAACAGCTGTCACCCCTCCCCCACATCCCTTCACACAGATGCTGGTCTGGTCCTGGTCTGGACTTGATCTTGTCCTGCCTTGGTTTTAGTCTTGACTTGAACTCAACCCCTCAAAGTCTTGGTCTTGACTTGGTCTTGATATGCAATGGTGCTTGAAAGTTTGTGACCCTTTAGAATTTTATGTTTCTGCATAAATATGACCTAAAACAACATCAGGTTTTCACACAAGTCCCAAAAGTAGACAAAGGGAACCCAGTTAAACAAATGAGACAAAAATATTATACTCGGTCATTTATTTATTGAGGAAAATGAGCCAATATTCAGAGGTGGAAAGTAACGAATTACATTACTCACGTTACTGTACTTGAGTAGCTTTTTTGTGTACTTATACTTTTTCAAGTAATTTTTAAAGAGTGTACTTTTACTTTTACTTAAGTATGTTTTCTTTTAAGTAGTGTACTTCGGTACATTTTACATCACAACCGTTACTGAGTAAAAAAAATAAATTAAAAATAAAAAAAGGCTAAAACGGAGAAGGGGAAATGCGTTCTGGAAATGAATCACGGGAAGGACAGTTGTCGCGCGCGCGAGTCTCACACAGATGATGGCGGACATGGAGGAGACCGAGGAACCTGTGGTGGACGACCCTGCAGAAAACGCAATTTCTTCCAGTAAAGAAATGCACCCCTGGCCCTACATACGTGATCACTTCAGCTTCGTAGAGAAAACGGGTGACAGTTTCATCATGCAATGCAGATTATGTGTGCCCAAGAAGACAACCATTGCGGCATACAAAAATTCGACGTCTAATCTGCGCAAGCATGTTGAGGTAAATATTGTCATTGGCATCATAATGTTTCCTTTCCATAGTAAAACCGACAATAGGCTGGTTATATTCCAAAAATAGTGGATGGCATTGCTAATGTTGAAGTAGCAACCTGTTGGTACTGTAACATAACGGTAACTAGTCTGTTATTCGGTTGGCTAATCATGCAAGCAAGTTAGCTTGCCAACCTGACGTGATCAGTCCTCCTACCATTCTACATCCAACAGGCCAGAAAGGAATACTAAGCAAAACAAATAATGTTTGAATTGAAACGGTTGCAACGGTTTTCGGTGCTGAAACCAACCTTTCGTTACCCCTAGCATGGTTTATTAATCCTTTTCATTTGTTCAATAACACACAGTGCACACAGGCAAGCTACGAGATTTTGGTGCAACATTTCACTTTCATATTTCGTGGACATTGCTTGGGTGTGGTCAGGGCGATGTAAACGACATGACTGTGTGTAGTGGGTCATATTCGAGGCTGTGTTGCGCTCGGCCACAGATTTGAATTGAAGCATAGCACACTCATTGCTCTCATTGTAGCTACAATGGAGGCAGAAAACACCCATTGTTAAAAGTAACGTTTTACTTTTACTCAAAGTACATTTTAAATGATCTACTTTTTACTTTTACTTGAGTAGATTTTTTGTCTGGTAACTTTACTTGTACTTAAGTAAAATTTCATCAGAGTAACAGTACTTGTACTTGAGTATAATATTTTAGTACTCTTTCCACCTCTGCCAATATTACATATCTGTGAGTGGCAAAAGTATGTGAACCTTTGCTTTCAGTATCTGGTGTGACCCCCTTGTGCAGCAATAACTGCAACTAAACGTTTCTGGTAACTGTTGATCAGTCCTGCACACCAGCTTGGAGGAATTTTAGCCCATTCCTCCATACAGAACAACTTCAACTCTGGGATGATGGTGGGTTTCCTCACATGAACTGCTCGCTTCAGGTCCTTCCACAACATTTCAATTGGATTAAGGTCAGGACTTTGACTTGGCCATTCCAAAACATTAACTTTATTCTTCTTTAACCATTCTTTGGTAGAATGACTTGTGTGCTTAGGGTCATTGTCTTGCTGCATGACCCACCTTCTCTTGAGATTCAGTTCATGGATAGATGTCCTGACATTTTCCTTTAAAATTCGCTGGTATAATTCAGAATTCATTGTTCCATCAATGATGGCAAGCCGTCCTGGCCCAGATGCAGCAAAACAGGCCCAAACCATGATACTACCACCACCATGTTTCACAGATGGGATAAGGTTCTTATGCTGGAATGCAGTGTTTTCCTTTCTCCAAACATAACACTTCTCATTTAAACCAAAATGTTCTATTTTGGTCTCATCTGTCCACAAAACATTTTTCCAATAGCCTTCTGGCTTGTCCACATGATCTTTAGCAAACTAGAGACGAGCAGCAATGTTCTTTTTGGAGAGCAGTGGCTTTCTCCTTGCAACCCTGCCATGCACACCATTGTTGTTCAGTGTTGTCCTGATGGTGGCCTCATGAACATTAACATGAGCCAACGTGAGCGAGGCCTTCAGTTGCTTAGAAGTTACCCTGGGGTCCTTTGTGACCTTGCCAACTATTACACGCCTTGCTCTTGGAGTGATCTTTGTTGGTCGACCACTCCTGGTAACAATGGTCTTGAATTTCCTCAATTTGTACACAATCTGTCTGACTGTGGATTGGTGGAGTCCAAACTCTTTAGAGATAGTTTTGTAACCTTTTCCAGCCTGATGAACATCAATAACACTTCTTCTGAGATCCTCAGAAATCTCCTTTGTTCGTGCCATGATCCACTTCCACAAACATGTTGTGAAGATCAGACTTTTATAGATCTGTTCTTTAAATAAACCAGGGTGCCCACTCACACCTGACTTCAATCAACGGGATGACAAACGCCTGACTCTAATTTCACCTTCAAATTAACTGCTAATCCTAGAGTTTCACATACTTTTACCACTCACAGATATGTAATATTGAATAATTTTCCTCAATAAATAAATGACCAAGTATAATAATTTTGTCTCATTTGTTTAACTGGGTTCTCTTTATCTACTTTTAGGACTTGTGTGAAAATCTGATGATGTTTTAGGCCATATTTATGCAGAAATATAGAAAATTCTAAAGGGTTCACAAACTTTCAAGCACCACTGTACCCTGATCTTGGTCATGACTTGGTCCTGCTTTAGGTGGTCTTGACTACAGCATAATAATAATAATAATAAAAAAAGTTACATTTATATAGCCCCTTTCTCAAAATCAAGGTCGATTTACACAAGTCAAAGAAAACAACACACACAAAAAAGTGGTGAATTTATGCAGTGGTGGTGGTGGAGAAGTGTTCATGAAACAGAAAGGTTTTGAGATGAGAATTGAAGAAAGGAAGGGAAGAGCAGCCATGGCAGGATTGAGGAAGGGTCTTCCAGAGCTTGGGGGCCATGGCGCTGAAGGACCTGCTATCCAAGGTAGAGAGTCTGGTGCATGGGACAGCAAGGAGATCAGGGGTCAGGGGTCAGAAGGTCACATAAGTAAGAAGGAGCTGTTACTACAGAAACAATAACACATTACAGTGAGTGTATGAATATAAACCTGTAATTTGCCACATTCAGACAAATCAGTTTTGAGAATTAAACAGCGCTATGGTGTATTATGATCATTTTTTTCTTTTATGAATGATTTAGAAAACTCACAGATGGGAAATCATACCTGCTACAACTGACTCTTGTCAAATGGCAGATAAAATGAAATCCAAGGAATGTGCAAGGACAATGTGTCTGTTCTGTGACTGGCGTTCTTGGCTCCAGTTGAGAGCAATGGACATTTGTTTCATGATTGAAAACCAAATTGGGAAACAACTTTGGCAACACAGAAGATTGCTTCATTTCATTCTGCAGGAGGCAGCAAGGATAAATAACCAACACAGCCTGAGCAAAATACTACTATTGACTACTTTCACATTACCCATAATGCTTTGCACCTTGGGGGGTAAACAGGTGTTATGTTTGTTTACCAAGTCAGATAACCTCAGTCATTTCTGTGAATTCACACGGGGAAAAACAACTTTTCCTGATTTAAAGTTTTATAGAATACGTAAAGAAGCTAAGCGTCGAAAAGCGTGGGTTAGACAGAATTCACCGTCAAAATTTTACACCGACAGACAGCATGCGACTGTGCTTTACACACTTCAGTGGTGGAGTAAAGTCTGATGATCCATGTCACGAAGTCTACAACCCGTCTGTCTTTTGTGTTTAGTCATAAAAAGTGCAAAACCCAAAAAACAAGGACAAGTCAGAGAACTGAAAAGGACGACTTTATTGACTGATCAAATCTCAAAACAAAGCACAAACGATGCAGTGGAAGTAAGCTTACATGTCCTTCCCCGTTTAATGCTTCTGTAGGGAGATCGAATGTAGTATTTGACCCTGTAGTCCTAACAGCTTCCTCTAACAGCCCAAAGATTGTCATAATCTGGTCGCATATGAGCTCAAATCAGAGTGAAGGAAATCAAAATCAACTTCAACTTAAATAAATCTGACAGTTCTGCTGTGTTTACAGTACTGGCTCGACTGAGTGAATTCCTTGCTTGTGTTCCAGTGCACAAAGTGTTTTGTATTTTCTTACGCCTTTCTCGTCGTAACCAGCAGCCAACAAAAACCATTTCACTGTGGATTCATGTATGATCCATATCGATCTTTCTCAGCTCTTCTGCCGATCTTTTAACCTCTGCAGGTCAGTAATTGTCAGAACACCCGTGTTGACCGATGAAGAAGGCTGCTGACCCACTCTTACCCGAAGTAGATGTTCAAAGCATTCGATACAATATTTACAAGTGTTTTTTTTTTTTTACTGATTGATTTCTCAAAGTCCACAGAAAAGGCTTTGCAGATTTCTTTAACCTCCTAAGGCCCAAGCTGTTTTTTTACATGCAGGGATGAGAATGAGAAATTGCATTTTCAGCTGAAAATTTAATCGGGGGTCTGGGGGCCATTGGCCCCCAGCCAGGTCCAGGGCGGAGCCTGGTCGGGGGTCCAGGGGGCCGAAGGCCTCCGGAAGCTAATGAGTTTTATACATTTTAGACCACTAGAAATAGTCTCAGATTGCTCAGTTGAATAATATTTTCAGTCCAAAGAAGCTTGAGTTTTGGACACTAATAAACAAAAATAGTCTCAATAATGCTCAGCTAAAAAGAATTTTTAACTTCATGCTAGAATGAAAGGAATGATGAATATAAATTAAACACATAAATACAGAATATTTGACATAATCCTGTAAATGTTTCAGTTACTTTATTAAAGAATGCAGTTACCTCTTTTGCAGTGAACTTGTCTCAACAGAAACACAATTTCCCTGTTGAACAGTTCTCTCAGCTCCCAAAGTCACAATCACATATAACTAGCAACACTACTCTAAGTTTTCAACATATTTACGAAGTACTTGTTCTTTTTCTAGGAATGCTTCATTGCAGAGATGTTTTTTTCCTTTTAGCAGCTAATCTGAATAAGCGATTCGTTTTCTTTTGTGATAATTTTCACCATTTTGAAGCTCTTATTCGCTGTTACATCCTCAATCTCCGGCCTCGTGGAGCGCCGTGTTGAATGAGTAAGAAAGCGAAATGCGAAGAACCAATCAGAACGAAGCTTACATGTGACATTTTGGCCTTTCCTATCTATGCTCGTTTATCATTGGTCAAATCGCGATATTTCTCTCTCAACGGCCAATCAAATACAGTGTACGTTCTGAACTGCCGATGTAAACAGAGCCTTGTTCCCGATGGTTGACCGGGTCAACACATACCTAACCCCCCCTAAATATTTTCTCCTCGGATTTAGACGATTCACAAAAATGACCCCTGGGTTGATAAAATCCACGGATCCGCGGAAAATTCCCATCCCTGTACATGCATTTTTTATTTCTCTTTGCTATTTGGGCTTATTAGAACCTGATTCGAATAAAAACTAAGCATCATCTTTTGATAAGATGTACTTTTAGAGAAAAAGTATGTCCACATATGTGGATTCTTGTTCCGAATTTCTAAAAAGTGCTGTCCACGCATGTGACCGCTAAGCCCTAGGAGGTTAAGCTTTGGTTTTTGGTTAGTTAGTTTTGACACTTCTTTGAAGGTTTTAGGGAGATTTCAATTTGAAAGATTATGGTCAGTGTGTGACGCCATGTTGTTTTAGTCTGTTTATATTTTGGTCCCCCCCAAGGCACAAAGCATTATGGGTAATGTGAAAGTCGTCAATTACTACAACTAATGCTATGAAAATAACCAACACAGTCTGGACAAACTGGGATTTGTCCCCCCCAAAATCTGTCCTTCTGAGTTACATGTCGGTCCTAGGATCGAGATGCTGACCTCTTCTGCTCCTCGGACCTGCCTGGTGCCCTGTGTCTGGTTGGAGTCTCATCGCATCGCTCCTGTGGAGGACGGCCCCATGTGGACAGTTGGGGGTCGTGCCTGGAGGACGCTCTGGACTCTTGCAGTGGTGCTTGTGTGGCTGGGGACTGCAGTTGACTTGCTGACTTTGGGACTGCGGTTGTCGTGAACGGTTTTGCGCTCGGGTTTCCGTCGGTGGGGGGTTTATAGCATCAACGAAGCTGACTTTGTTCAGACTGTTAATGTTATAGTCATGTTGTCTGTTGTTGCCCAAATGAGGATGGGTTCCCTTTTGAGTCTGGTTCCTCTCGAGGTTTCTTCCTCATGCCGTCTGAGGGAGTTTTTCCTTGCCACCATCACCACAGCCTTGCTCATTGGGGATCAGTGGCAGCTGGTAGTCTTTCAAACAGGGGAGGCTGGTTGGTTACGATATTTCCAGATTTTAAAAGAAAAAACATCAATTTTGCCCATACTCTTGCCTCTGATCTGGCTGATTGTTGGCAGCATCACAAACTGTGAAATAACAGGTTCTTTTGGCCCATTAGCCTACTGTCCAATATACATGATGGTGGTGTTGGGGGGAGGGGGGTATATTTTCACATTTTATATTTTAAAATTGTGGCATGTTGTTTAAAAATTGATCATTATTGAAAGCAGTTCTTTGTCAGGAACCTCAGCAGTAGAGCTGGGTGCCACACATTTCATTCAATGACACTTTCCCTATATTTTACTTATTTTGACTGAGAAATGTTTTATTGACAATTTTGATAACCCTTCACTTTTAATCCAGGTCTGTAGTGTGAAATGTTCTCGGCTGTGTTTTTGTTTAAAAATGTTTTCCAAATTGTAGCTGTGTTTAATTCACATCCAGAAAAATATATATTCCAATATAATATACTCAGCATAAACATTTTAAATAGATTCTATATTTTTGGTCCATCCATGACATATTACTAAAGTAGCCTATTTACTGTTGTTGATGTGGGTCACTTGCTGTTAGCCAATTCACTTTCTCGTACCAGGAGAGCTGAAAGGAACGAGTATTATTCCCTACCTTTTTCACCAAGTCAGTTTGAGGCGTTGGTCTACCCTGCTCTTTAATTTTAATTTTTTCCTCGAAAGGAAGACTGGCAAATGGCTTCGCCAAAATTAAATCAGCAATGCTTGGCATCCGTGCGTAGCTTTCTTGCTAGCTGACTAGCCCCCTCAAGTTCAAGTTCAGTCACTCAAATAAACGAAATTTCTGGAACTAAGATAGCAAACTTGACAACACTATATTTACACTTTATTTACAATGAAAATATATACAAACTAAAAAAGCTGGTAGAAACCGTATGTAATGAATGAAATCGAAATGTAAGCTGATCTCTTACAATACACCACAGCACTTGCGAATCCGCATGGGACTGAACTGATGTTGCCAGATACTGCTGACGTTATCCAGCCCAAAATATGTTCAAAACCCGCCAATATGCACTTAAAACCGCTCAATTGAGCGGGAAACCCCCAATCTGGCAACACTGTACCGCTGCCTGTCTATAGTTGAAACGAGCTGTCAATCAAAGAAAATATCCGGCCGCTTTCACCAATCACCAGTCTCCTCGCGGAAACTGCCATGTCCCTCCCATGTGAGGCTCGGAGTCCGTGGGCGGGCGTTTTCGCAGTATTTGTCAAATAACTGTCTTGCATTTTGAGATTGAAAAGCGCAGAGCTCCCAAATGCCATTGAAGTCCACTGAGGCTGGGAGTCCGTGGGAGTCCGTGGGCGGGCGTTTTCGCAGTATTTGTCCAATAATCGTCTTGCATTTTGAGATTGAAAGCGCAGAGCTCCCAATCCCATTGAAGCCCACTGAGGCTGCGCTGCATTGCGCTGTCACGAGGGGGAAAAACTCACGCACACATTAAAGTTATAAGGGCATTTTTAGAGGAGGCTGAGCCTCCCTCGTTGTCTTAGAGCAATCACCCGTGTTGGGGATAGATTAGGGATAAAATTAGCTCATGTTTTAAATCATTCAAATTCTGTAAAGCCGCTTTGCGACAATGTTTGTTAAAAGCGCTATACAAATAAACTTGACTTGCAGCACTGGTGCACTATTTGACATAATATTAACACAACAGTTAATAAGAATAACATTATCCAGTACCATGACATGAAGCAGATGGAGAGTTGATCCAGTAACTGACGCTTGAGGAACTCTAGACTCACAAATATGGACATCAAGTGAATAAATACAGAAAGACATTTTAAACACAAAGTGTCTTTCGCAACAACCTAGAAACATTTTTCAGAGAAATAAATTGAAATAACTGTCCCAGCCTACTACAACTACACTTTATCTTCAAATAGTCTTTTTTATATCTACACACACTCACCGGCCACTTTAATAGGAACTTGTTCTTGATTCCAAGATCCCTGTTGTTGGCTGCAGGAGTGGAACCCAATGTGTTGTTCTGCTGTTGCATGCTGAGATGCTTTTCTGCTCACCACGGTTGTCAAGAGTGATTATATGAGTTACTATATCCTTCCTGGTAAAAAAGTTCAAACCATTCTGTCCATTTTCTTTTGACCTCTCTTATCAACAAGGTGTTTGTTTCCACCTACAGAATTGTCACTCACTCAGTGTTTTTTGTTTTTCGCACCATTCTGTGAATAGAGAATGTTGTGTGAAAACCCCAGGAGAGCAGCAGTTTCTGAAATACTCAAACCAGTTCATCTGGCTCAAACCAACACCCATGCCAGAGTGAAAGAAAGTCACACTTTGAGATCACAATTTTTACATTAATGTGTGAATCTATTTAACCTTCCATGCTTGAAACATCCTTTTCCATGAGTCAGGTGTTTTAGGTTATGAAATAAATCTGCATTTTATTCCGCACTTATTCAACACTGTTACCTGAAGACATTATCGTTCAGTGCAGTTACCAAACTCTGACATTCTGCTTATTCCAAGACTTGGATTTAATTTTTTAAATAATTTAATTGTATTTACTAGTTAATAATGGGCAGGACTGTGGGGTTTTTTTTTTGGAGGGGGAGGAGAAAAAGGAGGCAGGGTTGGTTGGGGTTATTGGGGTGAAAGGGTGCGAAACCACATGCTCATTGGGCAAAAGTTTGAACACTTCTGTTCTAGACGGTTGCGTTTCCAACTTTGTGGCATCAATTTGGTGAAGAATCAGATACAAGTTTGATGGTTAGGTGTTCACAAATGTTTGGCCTTGTAGTCTATTTTGAATAGCTAAGTCCATATTTTCTTTAATTTAATGTTATTAAAAAAAAAAGAGTTAAATGTTGAACAAAACTGTCAACTCAATTCCTAATGTCTGGTGTTACGAGTGAAAGTTGTATGTCATTATCAGTCAGTATCCGGACCTCATGTGGTGGTGTGTATTCACCAAGCAGCAGCAGTGATGGTCACAAGTGTTACTATATCATAAATGAATTGACTGAAGACTCAGTAAAAGTGCCATAGCAATAGCACTGCGCATAGAACTTGATCAGTGACATGGAGAGCTTTTATTTTCAGAGATAAGTATCATCTCAGACGAGTGGAAAGGTTTCTTTGAAGAGGGAGATTAACATGCCGCAATTTTACAAGCTTGATGTACAGAGAGTGATTGACTGTGCAAGTTGTTTCAACTCCATCAGGCCTTTAGGCTTGAGTGCCAATACAATTAATAAGAAAATATTAAAATAGATTATATAAATAATATTACAAAACTGGTCAGAAGTCTCAAGTCACGATTTTGAGATAAATGTGGGGATACATTCAGTGGTCGAGTTGTAAAATCAAACCGGGGGGGATGGTGAAATTTTTAGTCGCGTGTCGACCCATCGGTCGGTCCGTCGGTGGGAAACTGGCTTGCTTTTAGGAGGGTTTGCACACAACGTAGGTCTGTGGACCTTGTTCATTTACCAGACATGCAGTATTTTGTGCTGAACGTGTGTAGTACACATTGTGTACCCTTTTTATTGTTGTAAAAAAACATAATACACTGGTATTTTACTGTAAAACATGCAGAGTGTAGATGTCATGTGTCATATTTAGTCAGTCTCCTGGCTGACATACCTACCACATTCTCCATATTAGGGTGAAATGCAGATGACAAATTTGAAGTGTAACTTCATAGTCATGGTAGGCTCCTTTTAAATCGTTGGGTAAATAATTTATTAAAACCTCAGCAGGCAATGTAAATGAACAACTGAATCTTTTCATATCAAGTCAATAGAATTTTTATTCAAAGCTGAACATTGGGAACATTGAGTTAAATACAGAGGTAGGTAGGGAACCAATAAGCTAAAACAAGCAACAGTAAATTGTAAATCAGACTAAACTTCCTAAAAGATGTTTGAGGCATTATGCATTTTTTTGTTTTTTCCTTTTTGTTATTATTGTGTTTATTCTTATGAGTAATGCAAATTATACATGTCCATACCGGTTATTATTTTAATGGAAAGAAAAGTACTCATGTTATTTCTGATTTATTATTATCTGAACAAGGATTTGAGCTTTGAAAAGTGACCGGATTCTTTCTGTAACGTTGATTCCCGCCAGGGGCGTGTTTAGCCTATTTTTGGGGGTGCTCAAGCACCCCCCAAAACGAGCTGAGCACCCCCTAGCTCAGCACCCTCAAAAACACTGCTTTTGGACGTAATTTTCAGAAATAAGTGCCCTTGCGCACTGCGCAATGAATGTGTGCGCGGGCGTGTGTGTGTTCTTGAATTCACCTGTTACGTGATAGTTCTATGGCCAGTAAAATCCCTCTCCTCCTTGCGTCTATCATCCATATCGAGATACTTTTGTGCAGAGCTGTACAAGTGCTACGGTGCTAGACCACCGTGTGTTAGTCAATTTTATTTAATGTAACATAGCGTTTACTAATGTAAAATCATAATAATACACACTATTATTACACAATACACAACACATTAATTAACAATTACCACTGTTCAAAAATGAATAGCTCCAACATTACAAATGCAGTAGTATGTCTTGTTTAGTTAAAAATATAACGTAAATATTTGTGTCAGTGGTTGTAAATGTGTAGATATCATAGTTTATTGGGTCAGCTTCTGTTAAAACATTGCAGAATTGCTAGTCTAGTCTTCTTGTCTAGTTAAGTCTGTCTAAATGCGGAATAAACGTGGAAACACTGTTGTTCAAGCCAGGTGCCTCTGTCAGCTCTGGGGGCTAAGCACCCCCAAAGATCAGATGCTAGAATCGCCCCTGATTCCCGCTGTTATCTAGGTCACGTGACACCTTAACGTTGACGGTTACCAAGGAGCTGCCTTGGATACTTTGATACTTTGCTTCGATACATACCAGCACTTTGATACGTACTGGATACAAGCTAGCAAAATGAGTTAAAAGCAGGCATCTTTGGAAAGTTTCTTTGGAAAGGGGAAAAGGCCCATTGAGGAGACAGAAGAAGAGCCTATGACAGAAAAAGAAAGCTGCATTTTAGCAGACACTGTCGAGTCCTACACCAATCCTGCTCTGCCTTACATGTTGTGACCGGCTCTCTAATGAGGCAATGAAGCCTTCAAAACTGCTAGTGTCGTTAATTTTAGCCTTCCTGTCTTGAATAACACTTTTTGTTGCCTGAAGAATAACAAACGAACGTCCAGGCTGATTAAATGAATGGCCTTATACAAGAAATCAAAGCTAACATGAACCTGAGTAAGCTATCGATAGCTGGCTAGACTCCAAACTAACATTCATTATGATAGCTGTGTTGTTATCCGCCGCCCACAAATTAGGCTACATATCGGTAACTTTACAGCATGATAGTGGGCTCACAGAAAGTGTGACTGATATTCGTAACTCTTGACTTGCCTCCTGAAATGTTTTTTCTTGCGATCTTAAATCCGAACTTGCTTAGGTTTTGCTGTCCACTCCGCTTGGCCATGATCCTGCAATCCGCTGCTGTCACTGACGCTGAATGAAATCAAAAATAACGGAATCCCAACTGAATGTCACCTTCTCAAACGCTTCGCTTGCGTGTGCCCTCTCTCGCAGTAGCTTATTGTATGCTCAGTTTCAGCAAAGCTACGTGGAATGGCATTTCTAATTCCAATGTTAAATAGAAGTAATGTCCACATTTATTGATAAAATTGCTCAAGGGAAGGGAGGGGGGATGCCCGTTTTAGAGGGGGGATGATTTTGACCATTTTTTTATTCTGGGGGGATGGCATCCCCCCATCCCCCCTCAACTCGAGTACAGGATACATTGTGTTGACTAAAATAGTACATTTTGGCACAATATCAGAGTACAAGTCTACACTTTATGTCTTGAAAGTATTTTGCAGAAATTTATACCATATGACCTTTAAAGCATGCGTTTATTCAGATAATGCCTTCAAATCCTGGTAGAAATTCATAACAGGAGCAAAAAAAATGCCCTTCAGACTTTGTACCACTGATCCCATATTTCTAAAGAAACCCTTCATGTCTGGTATCAAAGCTTCTGCATTCATTTGGACACAAGTTCATAATTTCGAGTAGCCAATAAAATGGTATAAAACAAATAGGGTTTAAAATGGAATAAAAACTGTTTCCAGCATTGAAAATGTCTGGTTGTTGCAAGCTTGTAGTACTTGAGTCTGACTAGTGCCTTAATTTTAAGGACTTGTGACTTGACTTGGACTTGAGCACTGATGACTCGGACTCATGCATTAACTGCATTCGGACTCGTAAATTGGAAACGAGGACTTGGACTTTTTCTTTATTTTTTGTAACATGCCATAATAATTTAGCATAAAATATTTATATCCGCATTATTTTTTATACTAATTTTGTGCAAGAGAAAGCACATCCACCTGCTCATATGTCATGTTTAGGAACAAGCTAACATTAATGGTGCTAAAATGCCTGGAGAGACGCCCCTAGAATTGTCCACTTTGCTTATACAGACTTCTCGTGCAGTGGGAAAAAATGCACTGCTGTGTGTTCCATATGTAGAAGAACTATCGAGGAGACGATGGGGACAACCTTGAACTTCAATTGTCATTTGGTAAGACTCCATCCAGAGAAGGAAGTGACACACATTGCCCTGTTGATAGTGGGTGGGGCTTGCTTGCTGAGTGATGAACTAGCTAATGTTAACCCTCCTATTATCCTATTATTAGCCTATTATCTAAAATGGGGCAGTCGAGCAGTAACGTTAGTCCAACACAGTAGCAGAGATGGTTTCACATAAAGGCAGCAACAACCACCGTCAAATGGTGTGGTTGGAGTCTTGTTCTCAGACTCGACTCGGATCAGTAGTGGACTCGACTTAAAATTTTCTTTAATGACTCGGACTCGGGGTTTAGTGACTCGACAGCAACACTGGTTCCCAGTCACTGGATCTGAACCCAATAGAACACATTTGTGGTGTGGTAGAATGGGTGATTTGCAGCATGAACATGTACCTGAAAAATCTTGCGTGAGGCAGTCAACTCAACATGAACCAGAATCAAAAGGAATTTTTCATAAAGGCAGTAACAGCCACCATCAAATGGTGTGGTTGGAGTCTTGTTCTCAGACTCGACTCGGATCAATAGTGGAGTCAACTCAAAATTTTCTTTCATGACTCAGACTTGAGCACTGGGGAGTTGAGGTTTAGTGACTCTACTACAACACTGGGTTCTTGTGTATACAGCTGTCGGAATCAATATTCCACCAGTTGACTCAAGTTTTACAGGATTCTGACAGGATCACGACCGTTTCAGAGCAACCAGCGGTGTCTGTGGCTGCAAATGATTAAACGTGTTGATTGGAATGAGGACACAATCAAAAATGCTCGCGCCTGCAGCGCCTACTTTATATCAGGTAAGGTTATCTATGTATCTATCTAAGTTACAGGGGCAAGGCATATGATTTTTGATACGGTAAAGAGAGTAATAGCCCAAGTTAAATTTGAAAGGACAGTAACACAGAAGCATAATTCATTTTTGCTTAACAACTATATCATAAAGTTCTGAACTATGTTAGCTACAAGCCCACAACACCAAATCATAGGCTGCTCACCCTGCCAAACAGGTGCAATTCACCGTGCGGACGTAGTTTTCTCGTTTGTTGATTATAACCCAAGCCTCATACTTGTATATTCGGCCACTTGCTAACATCTTCAACCCACTCATTAATAGCACATGGATCTAGAAGTCCGTCAGTCAACTTGTTGAAGTAACATTTGCAATCTTTTGTTGTTCATCCCTTTGCATAGCTTGACAAGCTGTTGATCTCCACCATATTTCCATTGCAAAAATGCGCGCGCATACGTACTTGCGTCATCATTGTGTACAGACTGTGAATAGGTCTATAAGAAGGCTTCTGATTGGCTGGGTATTGCAAACTGCGCATGTGAAGAGAAGCACTGCAGCCAATCAGAAGCATTCTTATTGAGGTATTTCACCCACGTGACCAAGTCACGTGACGCAGCCATTTTGGACGGCACGCTTAAGTCCTTCAGTGCAAGGTGGTATGAGATGGTGGAGACCTTTGCACATTTTAACAAGAAAGTAAGCTGTGATTCGTGTTAAATTGGATCTGTCTTTTATCACAAACACTGTACCCAGCCTTGGTATGGAGCCCTGTTTATTTATTTCTCTGTCCCGTTTCTTTCGAGCCTCTGTTATTGCGTTTTATGTCTGATGTCTGCTACATGCAACCCTAGACAAATTAACACTGCCTTGTTTCACTGCTCAGATGGGTTAACAAACACTGACCCATTTACTTTTTGCTATATATTTTATCAAAATTGCGTTAACTGATAAACTAACCTGAAATGAAATGATCACTGCAAAGTCTGGAGTACTCTGTTGGCTCCCAATCCTGTCTCTTCACAGCTGCAATCCATTTGGCCCTCTTGTCTGGGTCAGTAGGAAACCGGTAGTGATGTGTCGGCCGCGAACGATCCGGTTCAAAGAGCCGGCTCTTTGAAGTGAACGACGGGAGCCGGCTCTTCGGTGGGAGCCGAATTGGGGAGCCGAATTAGTTTTTTGTCCTTAGGTGCCTCAGAGAGAGAGACTTTCACAAAAAAAGTTGCTGTCCGATTGCGTCTTTGTGTTGTCTATTACCATTCAAAGGAAAAAAAGTAGCATGGTGTACGCCTACTTTTTTTGGTTGGGGGGGTTGATGTCATTCACAGCTGCGAAAATAGGAAAATTGGTGTAATGCTTAAAGCTGTGGAGCGCAGGGGAGAGGAGTCTGTGAGGCACCTGAGGAGGGGAAAATCAGCTGTGTATTTTATATTGGTAATATAACACAGTTTTGCATTATGTTTGTGAGAAAATAATTTATTAATTGTAAGTAAGTTTTATTTCTATAGCTAGAACATTGTTACACTGCTATACTTTACAAAGCTTTACAATGGCTACAAAAACTAAAAAATAAAATGGAAAACATCCTATTGATAAAATATAAATAATAATGTAATTAATTAACTAGTTAATTGCAGCAATTAAATAAAAAATAAAATCTCAGGAGCCGTTTGGGAGCCGAAAGAGCCGGCTCCTTATAGTAAGAAGAGCCAAAAGAGCCGGCTCCCGAAAAAGAGCCGAAATTCCCATCACTAGAAACCGGTAAAAGGAGCGTCCTGCACGCTGTCCCTGTCTGTTGTGGCAGCCCACAGCACAACAAGCAAACACCATGGTTATTTATAGAGTGCTTACTGACAAATTAATCTATTCTAGGTGTCTAACACGTTTTTTTTTCAAGCTGGTTCTCCCTCTCTGTCTGCAGCGTTAGTATGTAGCTTGACGTTCAAAATGGCGGACACCGGGGCGTCACGTGACCCTGTGACGTCAGGTGAAATACCTCAATAGATGATGATGCATAGCATCGTTCCTATATGAACCAGAACGGCAGAAATTGCAAGGCCCTTACACTTAAATCATAGCAATAGTTAAAAGTTGAGTGATTTTGGTTGCAGATTTCTTCACACGATCCCAAGAAGACGATGTTATAACTGATATCATTAACAATGAAGATGGATGACTTTGACCTTAAAACAACCAATTTCGTGTTTATCATGGAAAGTGCTAAGCTGCTGATGCCAGTGATGTTGACCAAGTTGATACAGAGAGAGAGAAAGCGCTTCAAAGGTCAGTCGCATTTTTATATCTTGCGAACAGTTACAATGATCGTTCTGGAGTGTGTTGTGGAAATTATTGTGAGGGGCATCATAAACATGATGGGAATTGGCATTAATTTCATGAGTATGAGTATATTTTCTAAAGTCTCACAGAAGCCGAACATTACATCATTAAGTTTATATGCTCTGTGTGGGGAATACCTAGCACTGAAGGCACATAAAAAGTAAGTAACCATAAACCAGGATGAGCAGTTTGTCACACTCAGTTCCCAGATTTTGATAAAGAACTGACTTGTAATTAATGTATAAAGGCATTTTTTTCATGCCCTTTAATCTTTAAATTGACAAGCATGCGTTGTGATTGAGTGCCTACAGTGCGTGCACATAACAGACTAGACTAAATTTAATAAAACAGTCACGTTTATTCATCAAGTTTATTTGTATAGCGCTTTTAACGACACAACAGACATTGTCGCAAAGCAGCTTTACAGAAAATTAATGACTTTATCCCTGATGAACAAGCTTGTGGCAATGGTGGCAAAGAAAAACCCCTTCAGACGACACAAGGAAGAAACCTTGAGAGGAACCCGACTCAAAAGGGAACCCATCCTCATCTGGGTGATAACAGATAGCGTGATTATAAATATTTTGTTTCTACAGCTGTGTCCTGTAGAGTCACAAAGTACAATTTTATAACCATTATAGTTTTAACATGAACTCTGTTTTGTTGGTTATAAACTGTTCATTGATGGAAACTTGAGTGCAAAACTGTTCATAACAACTGCAGTCCAAAAGTTAGCAAGTCAACTGTAGTCCTCAGCCATCATAGCAAAATTGTAAGTGTCCAGAGCCGCCATCTCAGTGCGTCTTTCGACTGTCCATATGGGGTCATCCTCCACAGGAGCAATGTGATGAGACTCCAGCCAGAAGTAGGGCATCAGGATGGATCAGGCAGGTCCGAGGAGCAGAAGTCATCAGCATCACTGGTGTCCTGTGATTGACATGTAACTTGACAGAGAGAGACGGAGGAGAGAAAACACAGGTTGTTAGGAAGAACAGTATACATTTTGCGCAGGGACTCGGGCAAGACTAACTATGACAGCACAACTAAAAGGGAGAGCCAGAAGGCAACACAGGCATGAGGGAGCCCTGGGACATAAAGCAGCATCCACTACACCGTCGACAAACCAAACTGAACAAATGGGGTGGGGTGTGACAGGATCCATACATCCCAGTTTACCAAAACACACTATGCCTGAGCACCCTCCATATCTACTCCTATTAACAGAAAGCTTGACTCAACAAATACATTTTCAGCCTAGACTTAAACACTAAGACTGTCTGAGTCCCGAACACTACTTGGAAGGCCGTTCCATAACTGTGGGGCTTTGTAAGAAAAGGCTCTGCCCCCTGATGTAGCCTTCACTATATGAGGTACCAACAGATAGCCTACACCTTTTGATCGAAGTAGACGTGGTCGATCATAAAGGACCAGGATTTCGCTCGGGTACTGTGGTGCAAGACCAATCAGTGCTTTAAAGGTCAATAGTAGTATTTTATAATCAGTGTGAAATTTGATTATTGAAATAAACCTAATATCTTTTCTTGTATTGTTTCCTACGTCTCAATGAACTCCTGTTTGTTTCAGCTGCACATGCCAGATTGGGCTTGATGGAACACCATACTTTCACCTTTTCGGACCCAAAGAAATGATCCAGGTGGTCATCCAGTCACACTTACTTCACCTGGATGTCCGCCAGCTAGGCAACAGGATCTCTACAAATGCACTCAAGCCTTTGTTCCTGAGCCCTACAAGGACAATATGTTCCCTAAACCAGATGTGCTGCCTCCAGATGGGTCAGAGGGTGAAGAGATACAGGTGCAGGTAGATAAAGGACAAGAAGGACAGAGTTGAAGTTAGTGGATGTGGGCGAAGATATGGGTGTGGCTGTAGAAGCTGGCATGGCCATGGGTATGGCTGTCACCATGGCAGAGGGGTTGAAGCAGGGGGTCTTTTGTTGTTGTTCATGAATTATAAACAACATTTTCAAGGAACATTCGAATTTTTGACCTTTTGAACTGTTGACTGAGGGGGAAGCATACATGGAGGATACAAAGGGAAAAAGCCTGTAAAAAAAAAAAATCTAAATTTTGTAAATATGTTAATAAAAACCTACAGTGAAAAAAAATTGGTGTGTACATCTGTCAAGCCATAATAAATATGTGCCCCAAATTTCATTTGCATATCTTTTTTTTTTTAAAAATGTGTTGGTAAGGAGTTTATATAGTAATCTTTACAGGCAGATTTCTCCATTTCTGACTCTTCATAAAAATTAAATCTATTTCAAATGCCCATATCTCAGTGGTATATTGGCCAAATTTCTTGATCTGTGCATCATTGGAAAGCTTTTTTTAAGGTCCTTTCATGCAAAAAGAACACAAGAACTCATTTTGAAAATTTGGCCCATGTGACTGGTTTTGTAATGGAGGGACACATACACAAGATACAATCAAAAGATTACGGGACTGTTTCTTTTGCGAACGAACGGAGTGTCGTAAGGTCATGCACATGCAGCAGGAGCGAGCGGTAACTCTTGCAAATCTGTATGCCACATGATGTCACAGTCAACATCAGGACCTGTGCTACACATGTTTTTGAGAACCTGCACATGCACATTTGCCATTTTACTATGGACCAGAGGTGCAAACATCAAATTCTGCGTTAAACTCGGGGAATCAGCAACAGAGGTCCTGAAAATCCTTCGGCAAGCCTACGGCAATGAAGTTGTGATCTGGCCGAGGTGTTGAGAGTAGCATTTGTGCATCAAGAGGGCCACATCATCATCCTCTAGTGACGTCCTGCCCCCTAGAAGCACGAATGCCAGTCTGAATACCTCTTCATTATTTCATTGCCGTAGGCTTGCTGAAGCCTTTCCAGGGTCTCTGTTGCTGAACTCAAATGCTTGTGCAATTCACAAATCACAAAAGTGCATGTTGTTACAATGGCAAATATTTGCTCATTTGTTGGTTTGACCCTTTAACACCATTAACCACCAAAAACTTTCCTTCTTGTTTGTTTTTTGTCAACTTCTTGTTATCCCCCACCCAAATGAAGTTTGGCGGGGGATATAGAAACGGGTTCCGTCTGTCTGGTCATGTTTTCGTTTCTGGGCCATATCTTTAAAACTACTGAAGATATCTTCATGAAACTTAGTATACATATCAAGCACCATGTGAACTGGTGCCTTTTGCTATTTTGGCATTCTGAAAAAAAGTATTTTTTAAATTTTTACTTTAAAAAAATTGATTTTGACTTAGTTGCTAAGAGCACTGTTCGTTTCCGGAGCATATATCCAAAACTATTCATGATACGGATTTGAAACTTGGTATACATGTTAACAAGGTGATGTAGATGTGACTTTTCATACAAAGAAATTTGAGAATTTTTAATTTTTCATGTTTCCATGGAAACAATTTCAGAGTTAGTGTCTCAGGTTAGTCTGAGGGGTAGGTTTTGTTTCTGGAGCAGAACTTGAAAACTATGAGTGGTATGGTCTTGAATGTTGGTATATGTGTTGATTAAGTAATGAATATGTACCTTTTGATATGAAGAAATGTGAGAAATTTTAATTTTTAGCTCACCTGGACCAAAGGTCCGGTGGGCTTATGCCATGGGCTGCTGAGGTCAGTGTAAGGATGTAGGTTTGGTTTCCTGCAGCAGAACTTGAAAAATGTGACACATAATATCTTGAAACTTTGTATATACAGTAGTTGGTAAATAGGTCAGGGGATATAGATGACTCTGTCTTCTTGTTAATTTTATTAACTCATCTGGCCAATAGGTGATGAGCTTATGCCTTCATGTGTTGCCCGTCCGGCGTTGTCCACATTTCACAAAAATCGCTTCTCTCTCAGTTTTTCACTGATTTTTATTCTTTTTGTCAGGAAGGTAGGTCTGCCTGGGTGCATATAGCTTCTACCCAAAATTGCATAATTGCAATTAATATTGAAGATATGGAGTAATTAATCAATCCCTAACGAGCAGTTTCCACACATCACTACTTCTCCCTCAAATTTTCACCAATTTTGATTCTTTCTGGCATGAAGGTAAGGGTACCTAGGGTGCATATAACTTCCACCCAGATTTGCTTCATTACAAATTATTAATTGAAGTTCTGGACTAATTAAGCCTTAATGAGCAGTTCAACAAAAATCGCTTCTTCTCGGTCAATTCCTCGCCGTTTTGGATTCTTTCTGGCAAATAGGTCGGTATTCCTAGGGTGTATATAGCTTCTATATATAGCTTGGATATAAAGTAGTGTATATAGCTTGCAACATTTATTGAACAAGGTGGCCCACTTTAGATCATTCCTTCTGGACAAGACGGGGCCGGTGTGAGCTCCTCCATCATTGACTGTCTCGTTTATTTATTCACACCCTTGTTGAATTATTTGCTCATTTGTGGTGATCATTACCCATCTAAACTATTTATTTCTGATGTGTTAATTACAATTACACTGGTATTGTCTCATTTGTCTCTGACATTATGACGAGAAAATTGAATACAGAAAGAAAATCTTGTGATCTACAGTATACAAACTGTCAGAAATAGGGGTACAGGAGGAGTCCATTTTTGTCCCCTAAGGTACAATTTACACTAATGTACCCCCTAGGGCTCATTATTGGATTTCAAGGTACAGTAACTGTGAGTACTTTTTTAGGGACAAAAAAGCTACATGTATGTTCCCAAGCAGTATCTAAATGGTACGGATAAGTACCTTAGAAGGTACTGTCCCAGTGAAAAGCCACTGTACCCATAAAGGTACTTTATTTTCTGAGAGTGCGCGCACACTCACTCAATGTTTATTAATGCAGGAAGCAGTACCGTAAGAGTCAAGCCTTCAGATCAGGGATAATGGGAGAGCTTTAACATCTGGATAAAGCTGGATAATGGCCACAAAAACCACATTTACACTGAGGATAAACTTCACTATACACAGCTCAGATAAATAATGGATTATCTCTTAAACACATGGACTTTCTCATTAATTAGAGACTTTTCTCTCATGGTGAACAACAGTTTGACATTTACTCACTGGTCATGGTGATGGTGGATCCGGAATACTGGGTGCAAGTTGGGAATCCACACCGATTTATATCACACTATTCTTATGTAATGATTGGAAGGGGAAAACAATTCATCAACTATATTAATAATAAATTAACTATAAATGTTTGATAATACCCCACCTCTCACCCATAGTCAGCTGGGATAGGCTCCAGCTTACCTGCGACCCTACACAGGATAAACAGCTATAGATGATGGATGGATGGATGGATGTTTGATAATTATTACAAAACAAGAAAGATTATTTATCTCTCTCTCTTTTCTTTCTCTCTCTCTCTCCACACATTAGTGCAGAGTGGCAATTTGCCGTTTTCCATGTGACTGATCTTTATAGCTGAAGCGCTGCTGAACTAATAGATTAAAGTCCTGAAATCAGAAGGAGCTTTATGGCGCTAATTAACAGCTCATTTCTCCATGTTGAATGTGTTAACGTGTGTGAATAATGGCTAGCATAATGCTAATATGCTAATACACAGCACACACTGTCGCTATAATACAGCATGTCCCATAAAGTATGACATTTCTGTAGCGTTGGTCTGTAATGCAGTAATGCGTTTGTAGTTAATTATTTACCTTATTTACTGAACGAGTGTGTTGACGGGTAACAGGGTTGAGTGAACGTTGTGGATATTTTTCATGACCTGTAATGCATGAGTTGTGGAAAAAGGATGTTTTAAATAGGAGGTGTTGTTTTAATGTATGATTTAATGCTTATGTTAGAAGGGAAAGTGTTTAATAGGTTTTTATTAAACTTGTATTTCTCAGAAACATGCACTTATGTAGGTTGTTGTGAAGGACACTTACTTTACATACGTACGCTGGCTACTTTAGTGTACTGTAAACGCTTGTACACCTGATCATTCCATTTATCCATGTGATTATCAGTCGGCCAATGAAGTCACAGCAGCAGTGCTAAAAACCTCACCTGGTCTTTTTCCAGTTTAGGTGATCCCACTGTAGGGTGTGTTTCCTGTTTCTGTTCTATTTCTGACAAGAGATTTGATGTGTTGTGTGTTCTGAAATGCTTTTCTGCTTACCACAGTTGTAAAGAGTGATTATTTGAGTTACTGTAAACTTTATTAGCCTGGACCAATTGGTGAGATTGGTCCAGGCTAATAAACTGTGTGATCACGAGTCGTCCGTCGTCCACCCGTCATCATCTGCTGTCCATCCACGATTCTTTGATTTCACATGACGTCACATCCGTCTCATTAGTTATTCAAAACTAGTTGGTGGTCTACCAAAGCTCAGTTGACGAAGCGTTTGTATGGAGAAGGTGCATTGCTCGCATCAAAAATGCCTTCTGCTTGCGTTGTTTTAGGTTGTTTGAATCGATCAAACTGTGAAACTGATAAAAGTTTCTTCAGGGTTCCCCGTGAACTAATAAAAAAGGGTGAACACAAGCAGGATTTCACAAAAAGACATAGAAAGGTGGCTTTTGAACCTTTGACTGAAATCGAAGGGAGCCGAATCGAAGCATGCTCGAGTTTGCAGTGATCACTTGGTGGAAGGTTTGTATCTCCCTCTCAGCTATGTCCTTAGTGTTTTCCAAGTACTTTTCTTGCTATGTGTTATTTTACGTTACTTTTTTTAAGTCACAAAGCACTAAAGTCCCCAGCTGTTTCTTTCTTTACTCCTCACTCGATGGCCGCCATATTGAAAACATGTGTCTTGCTTTCTTTTACAGGTTGTCCTAGCGGTCTTTTCAACAAGTCTTTCAGCAAGTGCATATGATCAAAACAACCATGAATAATAAAGTCCATATGCATGAAGGTCGAGACAAAATTCTTCCCCAGCCATAGTTACAATGCACTGTGATCACTTCTCCATCTTGTTTAACTAAGATCCAGGTCTTTAAAGGGGTTTCTGATGATCTTTGTGAATGATTTACCTGAGAGATAAGAGACAACACAAGTGAGAATCAAGTGAACTGTTGCTTGTTTACACTTCAATTTGCAGCACTTCGTTGTAAAGACATGAACGAAAAGCTTAAAAAAATACTTACACGGGCAAAAACAATACAGGATTCATTCGTCAGCAACTTGATCCCGAGGTCCTTTACCCAGCCACATACAAAAAAGTTGTAAGCCTCCATTACTCTTCCACGCTTCCATCTGTTTTGCGGTGTAGAAGGACATCTGCAACACCAGATAGTTTGAGATGTTGGGGAACTCGACTGAAGGGTCGTTTTCGAGATCGTATGACAAATCCTTCTTTCCCAGACTGTCGGGGTCGATGATTCCATTGCACACAGCAATCTTCTGAATATATCTAAAGCCAGCAGTGGCTTCTAGATTACGAGCGTACTCTGATAACTTATCGCTAGTTGTTTGCACTACGGCAGCCGTTTTGGTTTGCTTGACTACTGGCAGTTTTACTGGAAGTGAAATCGCTAAGAAAAGTCATGTGACTGAAACCCAAGAATTTACAAAAATTGCTACTAATCCTACAGGATTGATTGGATTTTGAACAAACTCACAATGTTCCCCAGGTGGGTGTGCATAAAATTTGTCAAGACTCAAGGTTAATTTACTGTCATTCAGTGCGTTTACATGCACATAGAGAAAATCGAATTTCTGCCGTAGCTCGACTGAAATCGAAGTTCTAAATGCCATGGAAACATCTTAGCTCGGCTGAAATTGAACCGAACTGGATTTCTCGTAATCGAGCTACGCGACCTAGATTATGCGATTGTAGCCGAGCTACTTAGTGCATGTAAACCCTATCGAGCTATGTAGTCGAGCTACTTACTTCAGCACTGCCCCTTCCGGAAGTGACGAGTGATGAGACCACAAGCGGGAAACACAACAGCCTCGGTCGGCATGACGAGTAGTAGTAGCGAGCAACAGAAGAGGTGAGGAGGAACAAGGAGAACTTTGTTTATACTCTTGAATAGCTCTTCTTCATGACGACAACCGGAAGTGTACCAACACGAGGGGCGTGTAGCGCCACCTGTGGCTCGAATGCACAATGTACCTCACACAATAGCTCGATTTCCTTGTGTGCATGTAGGATTGGATTTCTCTGGCACCCCTGCTGGGACCCTTAGCTCGATTACTGACAGTAGCTCGATTTGGATGTGCATGTAAATGCACTGACTGTGTAAGATACACAATGAACTTTAGTGCACTGCCTTACGAAACTGTTCTCAGTATATACATAAAGGAGATTTACATGAAAGATACAAGATTTACAAACAAAAAGATGTACAGACATAAGGGTTTACAAATTTACAGATAGATATGGACAAAAATTACAACCCTGATTCCAAAAAAGTTGGGACAAAGTAGAAATTGTAAATAAAAATGGAATGCAATAATTTACAAATCTCAAAAACTGATATTGTATTCACAATAGAACATAGACAACATATCAAATGTCGAAAGTGAGACATTTTGAAATTTCATGCCAAATATTGGCTCATTTGAAATTTCATGACAGCAACACATCTCAAAAAAGTTGGGACAGGGGCAATAAGAGGCTGGAAAAGTTAAAGGTACAAAAAAGGAACAGCTGGAGGACCAAACTGCAACTCATTAGGTCAATTGGCAATAGGTCATTAACATGACTGGGTATAAAAAGAGCATCTTGGAGTGGCAGCGGCTCTCAGAAGTAAAGATGGGAAGAGGATCACCAATCCCCCTAATTCTGCGCCGACAAATAGTGGAGCAATATCAGAAAGGAGTTCGACAGTGTAAAATTGCAAAGAGTTTGAACATATCATCTCCAGTGCATAATATCATCAAAAGATTCAGAGAATCTGGGAGAATCTCTGTGCATAAGGGTCAAGGCCGGAAAACCATAGTGGGTGCCCATGATCTTCGGGCCCTTAGACGGCACTGCATCACATACAGGCATGCTTCTGTATTGGAAATCACAAAATGGGCTCAGGAATATTTCCAGAGAACATTATCTGTGAACATAATTCACCGTGCCATCTGCTGTTGCCAGCTAAAACTCCATAGTTCAAAGAAGAAGCTGTATCTAAACATGATCCAGAAGCGCAGATGTCTTCTCTGGGCCAAGGCTCATTTAAAATGGACTGTGGCAAAGTGGAAAACTGTTCTGTGGTCAGATGAATCAAAATTTGAAGTTCTTTATAGAAATCAGGGACGCCGTGTCATTCAGACTAAAGAGGAGAAGGACGACCCAAGTTGTTATCAGCGCCCAGTTCAGAAGCCTGCATCTCTGATGGTATGGGGTTGCATTAGTGCATGTGGCATGGACAGCTTACACATCTGGAAAGACACCATCAATGCTGAAAGGTATATCCAGGTTCTAGAGCAACATATGCTCCCATCCAGACGACGTCTCTTTCAGGGAAGACCTTGCATTTTCCAACATAACAATGCCAAACCACATACTGCATCAATTACAGCATCATGGCTGCGTAGAAGAAGGGTCCGGGTACTGAACTGGCCAGCCTGCAGTCCAGATCTTTCACCCATAGAAAACATTTGGTGCATCATATAACGGAAGATACGACTAAAAAGACCTAAGACAGTTGAGCCACTAGAATCCTACATTAGACAAGAATGGGTTAACATTCCTGTCCCTAAACTTGAGCAACTTGTCTCCTCAGTCCCCAGACGTTTACAGACTGTTGTAAAGAGAAAAGGGGATGTCTCACAGTGGTAAACATGGCCTTGTCCCAACTTTTTTGAGGTGTGTTATGAGATTTAAAATCACCTAATTTTTCTCTTTAAATGATACATTTTCTCAGTTTAAACATTTGATATGTCATCTATGTTCTATTCTGAATAAAATATGGAATTTTGAAACTTCCACATCATTGCATTCCGTTTTTATTTACAATTGTACTTTGTCCCAACTTTTTTGGAATCGGGGTTGTACAAACAAGAAAGCTATAGAATGTACAGACATTCACATAACATACACTCACCACTTGGTAGTAGGTCTAGATGACTTGCTGCAACCACGTGATCAAAATGTGCTACGCCATGAGCGTCCGCCATGATGGTGGATGTACAAAGCAACACTTGAAAGCGTGTCTAAACAATGCTGAATTTTCTCAGCATTACCACGATTTGAACGGTCGAGTGAAGATTCGATACAAAGAGAAGATAGATGTGTAGTTTTGACCCATATTATTTAAAAAAGTAAGACTTTTCTGAAGATAAGACGCTTCTACTGACCATCAAGTACTCAGATATATCGTGTTCTATCTGGTTTGGCTACTGAAGAATCGAGTCCAACCTTGGAGGAAACATAGCCCATTTTCTGAGTGGTTGCCCAGTGTGGATTGTTTCTATCGTATAATTTTGCTGGCGCTCCTTGAAGCGAAATGTAATACATGCATTAAAATTATAACAACAACCGAGTGAGCCACGACAAAAGAACTCTCATTTTATAGCAAAATTCTAGCAACACGAAATAAAATTCTTCCATGATATTATTGAGAAAGCTTTTGAATCTCACCTGAGATAAAATGATTACTGCAAACACGAGCTGTTTTGGTTTTAGTCTCTGTTAGATCAGCCCTGCCGATGTTGTTCAGCCGTGCTCGTCTCCTCTCCTCTCCGCACTAAGCCTCAGGGTTTCCTTGCCCTCTTTCTGAATCACGGACGGAATTCTAAAAAATTGGGACGTGCCACAGTCATGAGTACTGTTGTGACCACAACCATTTACAGCACAAAGATGCGGCATAGCTAAAAGAACGCTTAAAACAGTGAAAAAACAAAGAGTTGCGCACACCTGACTGTTTTGTATGGAATGTCGCTTGACCCCACATTTGTATATCCACCAACATGGCCAACATCCTGGTTTCTATTTTCCTTTGATGTCATTTGCAAGTCAAGGATTGCAGATGGTTGATGGTGGTGCCACCTGTCATTTACGATTTTATGGGCGTTTTGGCCAGTATGAGCTATAGCCTCATTGAGACTATTTTTTATTTTTATTTTTGCATGAATCTATAAATCGGCGGCACGGTGGTGTAGTGGTTGGCGCTGTCGCCTCACAGCAAGAAGGTCCGGATTCGAGCCCCGTGGCTGGCGAGGGCCTTTCTGTGTGGAGTTTGCATGTTCTCCCCGTGTCTGCGTGGGTTTCCTCCGGGTGCTCCGGTTTCCCCCACAGTCCAAAGACATGCAGGTTAGGTTAACTGGTGACTCTAAATTGACCGTAGGTGTGAATGTGAGTGTGAATGGTTGTCTGTGTCTATGTGTCAGCCCTGTGATGACCTGGCGACTTGTCCAGGGTGTACCCCGCCTTTCACCCGTAGTCAGCTGGGATAGGCTCCAGCTTGCCTGCGACCCTGTAGAACAGGATAAAGCAGCTAGAGATAATGAGATGAGATGAATCTATAAAGCAGATTTTGTGAAGCCGTTTCTAAACTACTCAAACCATCCCATACTCAGCCACTGACTTCCCCATTCTGATGTTTGATGTGAACATTAACTGAACGTCTTGACCTCTAACTGCATGATTTTATGCACTGTGCTGTTGCCGCAAGATCAGCTTGCACATTAATGCAGTTATCTATTGTAAAGTGGACGATGAGCCTATTCTGTGGGACACAAAAGATGTCCCAGTCACCCTGGTTTGTGCCCTTTCTTTGAAAAGATGAAGATCAGATTGCTGTTTGACTCCACAAGAGAGCCAGAGGCACGGCAAAATATAGCATCGACTTTTGATCTATTGAAACACAAAGTGGTGTGTAGTTACAGCGTTCAGAATAGAGCGTATCGGCAGTCACCCGGGAACCGATGAACATATCAATAATAAAGTGTCAGTGGCTTGCTGCTTTCCTTCAACTGCTGTTAGATGTGTGTGAAAAAATTCTAGTTGCCTGTTTTCAATCATTTTTTACGCTTGGAAACATTTACAAAGGGCTCCATTGTTGCTTTTTGGACAGAAAAACAAGACTCGACAAAACCTCGTATAGGATTTCTACATGTTATTGATTGGATTTCATACAAAGTAATAACAGGTTCCAACTAAACACACTAACTCAACAACCCATAACATTGGTGCCAATTATTCAGAAACATTTCATTTGAATTTTCTAAGTCTGAATTTTCATGCTTTACATTCAACTACATCGAGTAAATCAAACAGCCTTGTTTTTTCCAATCTAACCAGACAAATTTTTAAAATAATTAAAGGTAATTTAGTTGAATTGATTTGGTACTTTGCTGTTTTTAGGACCACGTTTAACCCTTTAAGGCCGAGGGTGCTAGGAGGTGTGGCTCGCCTAGACAGATATTATGGATGGATGGATGGATGGATAGATATTACATGTCAACATGACTTTTAAAATGAACATTTCTGAACAGCTAAAACATTAGAAAAAATGAAATTGGGGTGGATTCAGGCTATCTAAATGTGGGCATTTCATTACACACACACGGTTTGTAGAGTAGTCATGAGGGTATTTCATCCTGTTTTCTCCACTGTACAGGGGGCCTAAAGGGCAATTAACCATGCTTAATGTACCATACAGATTCCCTAGAGGGTACTTGATCACACATCATTGCCTGTGGGACACTCTAGAGGGCACTTCATCACATTTTATCCACCATAGGGAAACCCTAGAGGGCACTTTATCATGTTTTATCCATCCTAGAGGGCACTTTATCACAAATTGTCTACTCTCTGGCACCTGGGAAGGCACTATATCATGTTTTATCTCCCAAGGGAGCCTTTGAGGCCAATTCATCACATTTTTCCACTGTAAAGAGACCCTAAAGGGCACTTTACCATGTGTTATCTACTATAGGGGCACCCTAGAGGGTAGCTGATCACAGATCGTCTACTGTATGACACTCTAGAGGGCACTTCATCACATTTTATCCTTCATAGGGGAACCCTAGCAGGCACTTGAACATGCTTTATCTACCAAGGGGGCACTCACTTGGGCAATTAATCACATTTTTCCATGGTAAGGGCATCCTGAAAGGCACTTTACCATTTATCTACTAGAGGGTAGTTGATCACACATCGTCTACTGTAGGACACTCTAGAGGGCACTTCATCACATTTTATCCATCATAGGGGAACCCTAGTGGACACTTGGTCACATATTGTCTCCTCTCTGGCACCCTAGAGGGCACTTAATCATGTTTTATCTATCAAAGGGGTACTCAAGTGGGCAATTCATCACATTTTCCCACAGTAATGGCACCCTAAAGGGCACGTTATCATGTTTTATCTACCACAGGGGCACCCTAGAGGATGTTTTTTTAATCAAATTTTTGTACACAGTAAGGGCACCCTAGAAGGTATGTCATCACATTTTATCCACCATAGGGGAACCCTAGAGGGCACTTTATCATGTATTGTCTACTCTCCAGCACCCTAGAGGGCACTTTATTATGTTTTATCTACCAAGAAGGCACTTAAGAGAGCAATTCATCTTATTTTCCCACTTTAAGGGCACCCTAAAAGGCACTTTACCATGTTTTATCTACCATAGGGGCACCCCAGAATGCATTTTTATCAAATTTTTTGTACACAGCAAGGACACCCTAGAGTGCACTTAATCTCACATTGTCTACTCTCTGGCACCATAGAGGGCACTTTATCATGTTTGATCTACCAAGGGAGCCCTCAAGAGGGCATTTAATCCTGTTTTCTCCACTGTACTGGCAGCCTAAAGGGCACTTAAGCATGTTTTATGTACCATAGAGGTTCCCTAGAGAGTACTTGATCACACATCATCTACTGTGCAACACCCTAGAGCACACATTATCGCATTTTGTCTACCATAAGGGAATCCTAGAGGGCACTTTGTCACATATTGTCTCCTCTCTGGTACCCTAGAGGGTACTTTGTCACATTTTGTCACATATTGTCTTCTCTCTGGCACTCTAGAGGGCACTTAATCATGTTTTATCTACAAAGGGGGCACTTAAGAGGGCAATTTATCATGTTTTCCCACTGTATGGGCAACCTAAAGGGCACTTTACCATGTTTTATCTACCATATGGGCACCCTAGAGGGTGTTTTTTTTTTTTAAATCAAATTTTTGTACACAGTAAGGGCACCCTAGAGGGCTCATCACATTTTATCCACCATAGAGGAACCTTAGAGGGCACTTTCATATATTGTCTACTGTGGGGAACCCTAGAGGGCACTTCATATATCTACTGTGGTGCACCATAGAGGGCACTTTATCAGGTTTTATCTACCAAGGGGGCACTCAAGAGGGCAATTTATAACATTTTATCTCCTAGAGAGGGACCTTCATAAAGGGCAGTTTATCATGCTTTATCTACCATCAGGGCTCCCCAAGAGGGCAATTCATCACATTTTTCTAATGCAAGGGCACCATAAAGGGCACTTTATCAAGTTTTATCTACCATAGGAGCTCCCTAGAGGGCACTTTGTCATGTTTTGTCAACCATGGGGGCACCACAGAGTGAGTTGCTCACTGTCTGTATCTGTGTAATGCATTAACATCCATTCATTTTTATCCTAAATGAATTGCAAATGAAATGGAATCCAAATTATATTTAGCCGAGCTGTCAAGGCCCCACAGGGACCCTAGGGGATTTTACTCACACATTCATTAAAAATAAACAAACAAGGTACTAAATTGTATCATTGCTTGTCAGTGTGGTGGTGCTGCTAACACACATCCCTGTTCACCACCTCAGCACTATTAGGACTCTGTTATGAGACAGTTGATGAATAAGGCTGAAGATTTTGCAGTCAGAAACAATGCCACGTGTCTTTGCTTGCGAGTTTTAGTGCTGGTTTGTTTCAAAAAGCAGTTCAGGGATCAATTTCTTACCATGTTTGTGACACTTGTCCACTTTGTTTTCCCTGTTGTTGTTTTGTGCCTATTAACATTCACCAAAGCTATGTTTCCTGAAAGACCTGAAATGTGGGCATGTATAACTCACTTTTGTTTTAGAAAATGATGTATGATAGACATTTTACCATGTATTTTGCTTATTTTTCCTTTTGCTGTTGTTGGACAGCCATAGCAATGAAAACCACATGTTCCTTTAAAACAGGTGATGTATCGCATTTTTTATGGCGATGAAGTACTTCTTGGTGTATTTAGTTATTGCTACCTGTATGGATGTTTAATTATACCCTGAACTTATTAAAAATGTCACCCGTTGAGCAGCTAAAACGGATTAGATAAAAATAATTGCATTCTCCATCAGAGGTTCATATTTGCTTGAAAAGGTTTTTATACTTTAACAGTGTTTTTGAATTTTAAATTTTATTTGCATGGAATTTAAGATAAGACTCAGGAAGAGGTACAAAGCAGTTTTCCATTTTCTGTGCGTGTCTGAAAGACAGAGAGAGAGAGAGAGAGAGAGAGAGACCACAAGAGGAATATGAATATATAATACCCAGAGGATAATGGGGCTAAGAAGGATAAAGGGACTAAATAAAATCCGGTCAAATTACAACCCCGATTCCAAAAAAGTTGGGACAAAGTACAAATTGTAAATAAAAACAGAATGCAATAATATACAAATCTCAAAAACTGATATTGTATTCACAATAGAACATAGACAACATATCAAATGTCGAAAGTGAGACATTTTGAAATTTCATGCCAAATATTGGCTCATTTGAAATTTCATGACAGCAACACATCTCAAAAAAGTTGGAACAGGGGCAATAAGAGGCTGGAAAAGTTAAAGGTACAAAAAAGGAACAGCTGGAGGACCAAATTGCAACTCATTAGGTCAATTGGCAATAGGTCATTAACATGACTGGGTATAAAAAGAGCATCTTGGCGTGGCAGCGGATCTCAGAAGTAAAGATGGGAAGAGGATCACCGATCCCCCTAATTCTGCACCAACAAATAGTGGAGCAATATCAGAAAGGAGTTCGACAGTGTAAAATTGCAAAGAGTTTGAACATATCATCATCTACAGTGCATAATATCATCAAAAGATTCAGAGAATCTGGAAGAATCTCTGTGCGTAAGGGTCAAGGCCGGAAAACCATACTGGGTGCCCGTGATCTTCGGGCCCTTAGACGGCACTGCATCACATACAGGCATGCTTCTGTATTGGAAATCACAAAATGGGCTCAGGAATATTTCCAGAGAACATTATCTGTGAACACAATTCACCGTGCCATCCGCCGTTGCCAGCTAAAACTCTATAGTTCAAAGAAGAAGCCGTATCTAAACATGATCCAGAAGCGCAGACGTCTTCTCTGGGCCAAGGCTCATTTAAAATGGACTGTGGCAAAGTGGAAAACTGTTCTGTGGTCAGACGAATCAAAATTTGAAGTTCTTTATGGAAATCAGGGACGCCGTGTCATTCGGACTAAAGAGGAGAAGGACAACCCAAGTTGTTATCAGCGCTCAGTTCAGAAGCCTGCATCTCTGATGGTATGGGGTTGCATTATTGCATGTGGCATGGGTAGCTTACACATCTGGAAAGACACCATCAATGCTGAAAGGTATATCCAGGTTCTAGAGCAACATATGCTCCCATCCAGATGACGTCTCTTTCAGGGAAGACCTTGCATTTTCCAACATGATCATGCCAAACCACATACTGCATCAATTACAGCATCATGGCTGTGTAGAAGAAGGGTCCGGGTACTGAACTGGCCAGCCTGCAGTCCAGATCTTTCACCCATAGAAAACATTTGGTGCATCATAAAACGGAAGATACGACAAAAAAGACCTAAGACAGTTGAGCAACGAGAATCCTACATTAGACAAGAATGGGTTAACATTCCTATCCCTAAACTTGAGCAACTTGTCTCCTCAGTCCCCAGACGTTTACAGACTGTTGTAAAGAGAAAAGGGGATGTCTCACAGTGGTAAACATGGCCTTGTCCCAACTTTTTTGAGATGTGGTGTTGTCATGAAATTTAAAATATCACCTAATTTTTCTCTTTAAATGATACATTTTCTCAGTTTAAACATTTGATATGCCATCTATGTTCTATTCTGAATAAAATATGGAATTTTGAAACTTCCACATCATTGCATTCCGTTTGTATTTACAATTTGTACTTTGTCCCAACTTTTTTGGAATCGGGGTTGTAAATGATCAGCCAAATATAAACAACAATGAAGTGTTTGAAACGGTGCATGGCTCCAGTCCTCCAGGGGGCGAGAGAGAGAGATGGGGGTTAGAAAAGAAAGAATAAAGGAAACTTTTCACACATCTTCTGTTTATGAGTGCAGAAGTGTAAGTAGTCGTGTTTCAAATTTCCGAGTAATAAAATTGAACAATGGCATCAAATACAGCTCACAATCGCTGCATCATCTCTAAGTGTACAAATAATTCAAGCAAAGATCCATACCTCATATCGAGGCACTTGTGAGAAAGAAATGGCTTTGTGCTGTTAGCTGGGATTAGTGTGAGCATTTCAATTTTCATTCTCAATAATAATAATTTAAACTTATATAGCGCCTTTCTAACACCCAAGGTCGTGTTACAATTAGAGGAGGAAAAAAAAAGTACACCAAAAGAGGGTTAGGATGTAATTCCAGTGGCGTAGCTACCCACAGTCCCACCAAAAGGCGCACAAAGGTATATCCCACACTGCCTGCACAGCTGCCATGACAACACCCAGCAACATTGGTCAGAACACCGCACCAAGCACAGAAGCACCGCCGCACAGAGCACTGAACAACCCCGATGTTAAAAAGAGGAACAAGCTCACTGCAGTCCATAGCAAAGAGCTCAGGCATCGCCCATGGCGGACCAAGGCCTGAAGGAAACCGACACCCAAAACTGGGTTCTGAGCCACACCAGACAAAACATTTAAATGTGATGTACAAGTGTTTTTTTTTTTCATTTTCATTATTTATTCAGTTATTTATTTCCATTGCAATATGTAAATATCCTGTGGGGTTATTTTCTGTTATTCAATGATTACTTGTGCACGATGGACATTTCTGATAATCATGTTACACCCCACTTGATTTTGCTCTTGGATAAAGTTCATGAGGGAGACATTCCAGCGAGCTGCAGGTGCCACGCAGTGCCTGGCTGATGTCAATTAAAAGTTTCACGTGAACAACTTCAGGCCGAGACGTTGCGGCAGCACACTCTCAGATGCGCTCGACACAGCTGGACAGCTCTCAGTGCCCTCGCTTCAGAGACTCTTGTCTTTTTTGGATATTTTTCCCTCGCGTTGGATTATGCTTCTCGGACTTTTCCCTTCACGGATGCCTCTGGAAACACCACTGCTACTTCGGAGGACATTTAAAGACTGTGAACAGTTCGACGGTCGGGGCAATGGGACCTGCTGACCGGCGCTTGCCTAACGCGAGGCACAAAGGGACCATGAGATAACACATTCTGTGTCCTTTATATTTTATGTTATGAATATGTCTGTATTTTGATGGGGTTTGAAAAGGGAACCTTTTGTTTTGTGACCTAGGGTTTTATGTGTGTAACGTGTTGGGGTTTTGTTTGAACATGTTTCACTTCTGATTAACGTTAAAACTTTTCTATAACCGAATTCGGTGTTGGGCTTTTTGATAACCTCTCACGTAACACAAACAAAGGCCAAACATCAAACTGTACAAACACACACACAAAAAGAAACAAAGGGGAAAAAATATAAATAAAAAGCTCCAGTGAGAAGCGGCAGCCAAAATGTGCACAGCGTACTCTCAACTGGAAATGGAAAGTAATATTAATGAATAATGAATTTAATTTAATAATGGGGTGGCACAGTGGTGTAGTGGTTAGCACTGTGTTGCCTCACAGCAAGAAGGTTCTGGATTCGAGTCCAGTGGCTGACGAGGGCCTTTCTGTGTGGAGTTTGCATGTTCTCCCCGTGTCTACATGGGTTTCCTCTGGGTGCTCCGGTTTCCCCCACAGTCCAAAGATATGCAGGTTAGGTTAACTGGTGGCTCTAAATTGACCTTAGGTGTGAATGGGAGTGTGAATGGTTGGTTGTGTCTGTGTTGACCCTGCGATGCTCTGGTGACTTGTCCAGGGTGTACCCCGCCTCTCGCCAATAGTCAGCTGGGATAGGCTCTAGCTTGACTTTGACCCTGCACAGAATAAGCAATAATGGATGGATGGAATTTAATAATGAATTTCTTCCTCATGCTGTTTCAGGGAGTTTTTCCTTGCCGCCATCACGTCACGCTTGCTCATTAGGAATACATTTATCAATGGGCTCTTTGCAGCTAGAGGTCACATGCTTGGATACCACTTAGCAGCACAAAAATGGAGAGCAAGCATGCAGGTATACAAAGCCTTTTGTAAGATTTGGCTACATCTTGAAGATATAAATGAACAACACATTACAGCACATTGATGGCTCATTGATCATTTTATGTAATGTGCTTTTGTTTGTTTTTATTCACTGAGAAACGTGATCTTTTCAGACAGCAAGAATCGTGTTGCTATGACAGCGGGATTGTTTACTAGTACCCGTGTCAGTACTGTGTGTGTGTGTGTTATCTTGCCGAGTGAGATTTAAAAATCGCATGGCTACAGAAAAATTTCCCATTAGATTTTTAGAATTAGAAATATATCCCTTGCGAAGTCGCCATGTTTGGCTGCGAAGATCCAAACGCCGTCCGCTGAAATTCAATGCCTTTGGGCCTTTGCGATAACATTGTTTTTTTCCTGTAAAAATGAGTCTAAAGTAAATTTAGAAAACTGTTGAAAGAGATTAAGCACTGAAACTTTTGTTCTTGAACTCTTGCTCTCCACTTGGGTGTTGCTAAGCAGTATCCAAGCACATGACCTCTAGCTGCGAAGAAAAAATAATGCTGTGCTGGCATTGTGACAGTGTCTATCATTTAAAAGTTTGATACAGTTAAAATTGAATTGAATTGAAGAGGCAGGACGTATCTCTAGCATTTAAAATAACCTGACTGTTCAAAAACCATAAACCCCTAAAATACTCCATCATTACCACTGAGCTACCTCAACCCTCTCAGCAGAAAGGAAATGGGATGATGCCATCCCAAGCAGAAAAACACAAGGCTCTACTGTTTCAATTTCAATGGACAGCTCAAACATCTGATGAAAAGCTAGCTGTGTATGTGTGTGTTGGACCTGCTCCTGCTGCAGACCATGTCTACTCAGAGGTTCCTCCTAATGCTAGATAGCTAGTTTATTGGTGCTGTGTTCATTAGAAACTGCACCAGGCAGTTGACCAACAAACAAGCTAGCTAGCCATGTAAAATGTAGCTTGCTATTTACGGCTTACTGGAACATACTGTCACTTCAAACAAGTTTTCAGTTTCATACATTTATGATGAATTATGAATGATCAAAGCGCACCAACCAGAGCACTACTGTACATTACATTATGGCGTGGTTCTTGCAAGAAAGGGTGCCGAAGGCTCATTGATTCGTATGGGGCATGAAGGCGAGCCCATATGGTCCAATCCAGAAGAACAGAAGAGCTACTGTAGCACAAATTGCTGAAAAAGTTAATGATGAGGGGCGGCACGGTGGTGTAGTGGTTAGCGCTGTCACCTCACAGCAAGAAGGTCCTGGGTTCGAGCCCCGGGGCCGGCGAGGGCCTTTCTGTGTGGAGTTTGCATGTTCTCCCCATGTCCGCATGGGTTTCCTCCGGGTGCTCCGGTTTCCCCCACAGTCCAAAGACATGCAGGTTAGGTTAACTGGTGACTCTAAATTGACCATGAGTGTGAATGGTTGTCTGTGTCTATGTGTCAGCCCTGTGATGACCTGGCGACTTGTCCAGGGTGTACCCCGCCTTTCGCCCGTAGTCAGCTGGGATAGGCTCCAGCTTGTCTGCGACCCTGTAGAAGGATAAAGCGGCTAGAGATAATGAGATGAGATGAGAAGTTAATGATGACACCTTTCTGTCTTAGCCAGCATAGTTTGTGCTAAAGTAGCTCTTCTGTTTTTTAGGATTGGACCATATGGGCTAGCCTTTGTGCCCCACGCGAATCAATGAACCTTTGACACCCATGACCCTGTCACCGGTTCACCAGTTATCCTTTGGATCCTTGGAACACTTTTGGTAGGTACTAACGCCTGCATACTGGGAACACCCCACAAGATGTGTCATTTTGGAGATGCAGTCATCTCGCCATCACAATTTGGCCCTTGTTGAAGTCATTCCTTACACTTGCCCATTTTTCCTGCTTCCAACACATCAACTTCGAGAACTGACGGTTCGCTTGCTGCCTAATACGGTATATCCCACCCATAGACAGGTCCCATTGTAATGATGTAATCAATGTTATTCACTTCTTCACCTCTCAGTGGTTTTAATATTATGGCTGATCGATATATATCATAGTAATACATACATTGACGTACATCAGGAAACAAGCTGAGTGGGTGGAGCTTATGCCTTCTTCCAGGCTGCAGATAATGTGTTGCTCAGGAGTGGAGAAAAGAAAAGAAAAAAAACAAAAAAACGGCAAGTTGTGATATTTTTATCACCACAGCTTGAGAGAAGACATTTTGGATAATAATGATGTATGAAACAAATCATCTTATGCAGTTGAGTGTTTTGATAGACATTCAGACTGTAGGATGCAAAAAAAAAAAAAGCATCATATGTTTGATATATTTAATATCCACACAGCATGTACCAAAAGCTTTTTCTCCCCAGGAGATGGGTGACCATGGAAACACGCAGGATCACTCCAGCTATGCTGCATATTGAGAATATGAAGCTAAAATAGACCAGTGTTGCTCTTAATATACGGAGAAAAACACCAGTTGAGAAAATGCACAGTTTAATAGTTTACAGAATCAGAATTGGCCAAAGAGAGAGAGAAATCTAATTCCACAAAACATTATGATTTTCTGCCTCAGAAATGAACCGTGTGTGTAGGGGTGTGTTATATAGTTTGGGTTCCTGTTTATTGAATCACATTGTGCCTTCAGCTGAGTTTGTTAAAAAAAAACCCCAACAACCTTGTTTGATAATTTGGTTTGAAAAAATTATCCAAAATTGGAAGATGATCTTATTTCTTAGTGTATTAGTGTAAAATGGAGACTGGGAGCAGAGAAAGAAAGCTGAATAATAGGAGGTAGTAAAAGGAGTGTGAGAAAGTGAACGAGATACGGGTGCACCTTTAAGTTCACGAACTCCCTGAGTTCAAACATGCCTTCTAATTCCATGTTAATTCTTTATTTTTATTAATTAAAAGACACTCCATGCCTTAAGGTAATGATGGGAGTCGTTTCTCATTACTTAGTTGACCGGTTCTTGATATATGTATGGATTACTACAGATGTGGAATAGGGATATTTACTTATAGTATTTTTTATTATTTACTATGTATTATTTGAGGGGCGGCATGGTGGTGTAGTGGTTAGCGCTGTTGCCTCACAGCAAGAAGGTCCAGGTTCGAGCCCCGTGGCTGGCGAGGGCCTTTCTGTGTGGAGTTTGCATGTTCTCCCCGTGTCCGCGTGGGTTTCCTCCGGGTGCTCCGGTTTCCCCCACAGTCCAAAGACATGCAGGTTAGGTTAACTGGTGACTCTAAATTGAGCGTAGGTGTGAATGTGAGTGTGAATGGTTGTCTGTGTCTATGTGTCAGCCCTGTGATGACCTGGTGACTTGTCCAGGGTGTACCCCGCCTTTCGCCCATAGTCAGCTGGGATAGGCTCCAGCTTGCCTGCGACCCTGTAGAACAGGATAAAGCGGCTAGAGATAATGAGATGTATTATTTGATCTCAAATGCATTACACTGTCAAATAGGGGTACAGTAGGAGTCCATTTCTGTACCCCAAGGTACAATCTTGTACACTAATATCCCCCCTAGGGCTCATTACTGGACTTCAAGGTAACCATGAGTACCTTTTTAGGGCCAAAAAGATGCATATACAGTGTCTTGCAAAAGTATTCATCCTCCTTGGTGTTTGTCCTGTTTTGTTGCATTACAAGCTGGAATTAAAATGGAGTTTTGGGGAGTTAGCACCATTTGATTTACACAACATGCCTACTGCTTTAAAGGTGATTTTTTTTAAATTGACACAAACAATAATTAAGATGAAAAAACAGAAATCTGGAATGTGCATAGGTATTCAAACCCCCCCCCCCCCAATAAAAAAAAAAATCAATACTAGGTAGAGCCACCTTTTACTGCAATTACAGTTGCAAGTCTCTTGGGGCATGCCTCTATTAGCTTAGCACATCAAGCCACTGGGATTTTTGCCCATTCCTCAAGGCAAAACTGCTCCAACTCCAAGTTGGGTTGCGTTGGTGTAGAGCAATATTCAAGTTATGCCACAGATTCTCAATTGGATTGAGGTCTGGGCTTTGATTAGGCCATTCCAAGACATTTAAATGTTTCCCTTTAAAGCACTCCAGTGTAGCTTTCGCAGTATGTTTTGGGACATTTTCCTGCTGGACCGTGAATCTTCATCCCAGTCTCAAACCTCTGGTTGACTCAAACAGGTTTTCCTCCAGAATGACCCTGTATTTAGTGCCATCCATCTTTCCTTCAGTCCTGACCAGCTTTCCTGTCCCTGCAGATGAAAAATATCCCCACAGCATGATGCTGCCACCACCATGCTTCACTGTAGGAATGGTGTTCTCAGGGTGTTGGGTTTGTGCCACACATGGCACTTCCTGTAATGACCAAAAAGGTCAATTTTAGTCTCATTGGACCAGAGAATCTTCTTCCATGTGTTTGGGGAGTCTGCCACATGCTGTTGCACAAACTCCAAACATGTTTTCTGAAGCAATGACTTTTTTTCTGGCTGCTCTTCCATAAAGCCCCTCTCTGTGGAGTGTACGGCTTAAAGTGGTCCTATGGACAGATACTCCCATCTCTGCTGTGGATCTTTGCAGCTCCTTCAGTGTTATCTTTGGTGTCTTTGTTGCATCTCTGATTAATGCCCTCCTTGCCTGGTCTGTGAGTTTTGGTGGGTGGCCTTCTCTTGTCAGGTTTGTAGTGGTACCATATTCTTTCCATTTTGCTATAATGGATTTAATGGCGCTCTGTGGGATATTCAAAGTTTGGGATATTTTTTATAACCCAACCCTGATCTATACTTCTCCACAACTTTGTCTCTGACCTGTTTGGAGGCTCCTTGGTTCTCATGTTGCTTGCTTAGTAGTGTAGCAGAGTCAGGGTCCTTCCAGAACAGGTTGATTTATACAGACATCATGTGACACTTTGATTGCACACAGGTGGATTTTAATCAACTAATTATGTGATTTATGAAGTGAATTGGTTGGACCAGCTCTTATTTAGGGGTTTCATATGAAAGGGGGTGAATACCTTTGCACACTCCAGATTTCTGTTTTTTTTTCATCTTAATTATGGTTTGTGTCAAAATAAAACAGTTTGCGCCTTTAAAGCGGTAGGCATGTTGTGTAAATCAAATGGTGCTAACCCTCCAAAAACCCATTTTATTTCCAGCTTGTAATGCGACAAAACAGGACAAACACCAAGAGGGATGAATACTTTTGGAAGACACTATGTTCCCAAGCAGTATCTAAAAGGTATAAATTAGTACCTTAGAGGGTACTGTCCCAATGACGAACTGTTGTACCCCTAAAGGTATAATAATAACTACTTATTAACGGAGTGTGAGGTCTTCATGGGAAAATGTCAGACTGGTCTGATATTTTCCCATAAAGGCTGAGCAAGCGAGCTTAATAAGGAGTTTATTATATGGCTTTTTTATTTCTAAGATTAAAATAGATACTCATTATAATGAGGCATACTGCTACTTTGTCAGGTCATATTTGTATCGCAGTTGAGTCACGTATGCAGAATAAACAGCTCGCGGTTTCAAAACGGAATTTCTTTTTTCTGATTGCTCATTTCTTGAATAACTCGGTGACACTTTTTTTTTGTCTTTTGTGTTTTGGCCATTTTTGATTACGTTTTGATTTCCAGTTAATCTTTTTTCGTTGTTTCATTTTTTTTTTTTGAAGTCCAGCACCTTGGAAAGAAAGTCCATAATCGCCCACGCGCATTATGGGAAAATACTGCCCAACAAGGAACCAGTCAGAGTGCACAATTTTACCAGAAGTAGTTCATGCCATAGAATAAGATACTTTATTTTCTGAGAGTGTAGGAAGGCAAGAAACTCGTCCACTAATTAACTTTTGGCGAGACATGCTATTAATTGAAAAGCATTCCAGGTGACCACTTCATGAAGCTGGTTAAGATAACGCCAATAGTGTGCAAAATGGCATCAAGGTAAACACTGGATACTTTCAAGAATCTTAAAGCTAGACGGCCTTTCGATTTCATAAAATCGGTGAAATTTAGTTCCCTCTGAAATGTGGTCATTGTGATGTATGTTTATTTCTGTACTATCTCACTAAATATCAGGCCGTTCTGTGGCTGGGAAGTTACTTAATTTGAAGGGATTAAAGCAAATAATGTGCATGAAATCGCTCGCTTCATACAGTCAAGCAGGCAGAGCAAGTCCGTGTGCGCATGCGCAGGTTTACCACCTTCTTGTTTTGGGTTTTTACAGCAGCTGGCATCCAGAGTGTTGCATTACTGCCATCTACAGGTTTACCTTTGACCGTGCACTGACAGTTCCATCATTCTGATCACACCGAGGCGCTCGCTGAGCGCCGATATTTATTAGTTTGGTCCTGCATTTCCTTTCCTTCATATATAACATAATGTCTTTTCTTTCCATTACTGTAGTCGGTCTTTCATGTTTCATTCGCACATTCACATCTTCCATTTTTCTCTCCAAATTTGTATCCCACAATGCTTTGCACGAATGGGGAAAGCCCACTACGTGATGCATGACGTAGTATCTTGAATTGGGTCACGGTGACGCAGGAAAAAATAGTGGAGAATTTAGTGGCCCTAAATTCATTAATTGTTCGATTAAAAAGTAAAGATAATAAAATTGCTCATGACCATAACCATAGCTCATGACCATAGGTGGTCTATGGTCATGAGCTTTGGGTAATGACCGAAAGAACAAGATCGCGGATACAAGCGGCCGAAATGAGTTTCCTTCGCAGGGTGGCTGGGCGCTCCCTTAGAGATAGGGTGAGAAGCACAGTCACTCGGGAGGAGCTTGGAGTAGAGCCGCTGCTCCTCCACATCGAGAGGAATCAGCTGAGGTGGCTCGGGCATCTTTTTCGGATGCCTCCCTGGGGAGGTGTTCCAGGCATGTCCCCCCGGGAGGAGGCCCCGGGGAAGACCCAGGACATGCTGGAGGGACTATGTCTCTCGGCTGGCCTGGGAACGCTTCGGTGTTCTTCCCGAGGAGCTGGCCAAGGTGTCTGGGGAAAGGGAAGTTTGGGCTTCCCTGCTTAGACTGCTGCCTCCGCGACCCGGTCCCGGATAAAGTGGAAGAAGATGAGATGAGATGAGATAAGAAAATTGGAAGTCTGTGATTCGAATTCAGTAGCTTTCGGTCCACTAAACAAAAATAATTGGGTGTTGGGGGGAAAATCTTTTTATGACCTGAATTTGAAAAATCTGAAAAGCAGTCTACCTTTAAAGCACATTACATAAAATCTCAATGCTCTTACAGTATAAAAACAATATTTAGAATTATCACATTTTAAGAACCTGGCACCACGATGTCAGGCTCAGAACACAACAAACCGAATAATGATGGTAATATAAAATATCAGATATTAAAAAAATATTTTAAGAAAATTCACAAAGAAAAGCAATGTATGCATAAAATTAGAATATCTCAACTTTTCCTTTAAAAGTGTCAATAGATGGAGTGTTTCTTATCGATAGTGGCAAATTGTTCCGCAACCTCGGTGCATGCATGGAAAATGTACGAGAACCATTAGGTCTTAGTATTAAATTTTGGTCTTGATAGGCGTAGATTATAATAAGCATTAGATCGTAGAACTCCGTTTGGTTTTAGTAGAGTGATCAAATTAGCCAGATGTCCAGGTGACAGACCATGTAGGACATTGTAAGTGATCAGCAGAATCTTATACGGTGGATATAAAAAGTCTATACACCCCGTTAAAATGATCGTTTTTTCTGATGTAAAAAAAAACGAGATCACGATAAATAATTTCAAAACTTTTCCCACCTTTAATGTGGCCTATAACCTGTACAATTCAACTGAAAAACAAATCTGTTAGGGAGAAAAACATAAAAAATAAAAAAAAAACCTTACAATAAGCCGGTTGCATAAGTGTGCACACCCTTAAACTAATACTTTGTTGAAGCACCTTTTGGCTTAATTACAAAGTTCAGTCTTTTTGGGTCGGAGTCTATCAGCCTGCCACATCTAGACTTGGCAATATTTGCCCACTCTTCCTTGCAAAAGCGCTCCAAATCTGTCAGATTGCGAGGGCATCTCTTGTGAACAGCCCTCTTCAGGTCACCCCACAGATTTTCAATTGGATTTAGGTCTGGGCTATTCCAAAACTTGAATTTTCTTCTGGTGAAGCCATTCTTTTGTTGATTTTGATGTATATTTGGGGTCATTGTCATGTTGAAAGATGAAATTCCTCTTCATCTTCAGCTTTCTAGCAGACACCTGAAGGTTTTGGGCCAAAATTGACATATTTATAACTGTTCATAATTCCCTCCACCTTGACTAAACCTTGTTCCAGCTGAAGAAAAACAACCCCAAAACATGCTGCCACCACCATGCTTCACCGTGGGTATGGTGTTCTTTTGGTGATGCACAGTGCTGTTTTTGCGCTAAACATACCTTTTGGAATTGTGGCCAAAAAGTTCAACCTTGGTCTCATCAGACCGTAACACATTTTCCCACATGCTTTTGGGAGAGTTGATGTGTTTTTTTTTTTTTTTTGCAAAATTTAGCCAGGCCTGGATGTTTTTCTTTGACCCTACCTCATAGTCCAGACATATGGAGAATATGAGAGATTACTGTCACATACTGTATAGTACACAACCAGTACTTGCCAAAAATATCTGCAGCTCCTTCAGTGTTGCTGTAGGCCTCTTGGCAGCCTCCCTGACCAGTTTTCATCTTGTCTTTTCATCAATTTTGGAGGGACGTCCAGTTCTCGGTAATGTCATTGTTGTCCCATATTTTCTCCACTTCTTGATGACGGTCTTCACTGTGCTCCATGGTATATCTAATGCCATGGAAATGTTTTTGTACCCTTCTCCTAACTGATACCTTTCAACAATGAGATCCCTTTGATGCTTTGTAAGCTCTCTGTGAACCCTGGCTTTTGCTGGAGGATGCAACTGAGTAAATGTCTGAACTTTATTTGGGGTTAATCAGTCTCATTTTAACTGGTGGCAGGTGTGAACCCCAAAAGACTGAATGCTGCAATTAAATCAAAAGATGCTTCAACAAAGTATGAGTTTCAGGCTGTGCACACTTATGCAACCTGCTTATTGTATGTTTTTTGATTTTTTATGTTTTCCCCCTAACAGATTTGTTTGTTTTTCAATTGAATTGTACAGGTTATAGGTGGGAAAAGTTTTGAAATTATTTATTGTGATCTCATTTTTTTTTTTACATAAGAATAACCTATCATTTTCACAGGGTGTGTACACTTTTTATATTCACTGTAGGTGATGCGCTTGTGTACAGGGAGCCAGTAAAGATCACGTAGAATTGATGTGATATGGTCAGACTTCTTAGGTTTGGTGACAAGACGAGCAGCAGAGTTCTGAATATGTTGAAGTTTGGAAATATCCTTGTCTGGTAGACCATACAGGAGGCTATTGCAGTTATCCAGTTTTGTGGTTATAAAGGCATGGATCAATTTTTCTGTGCTAGGCAGGTTGAGATAGTTGCAGATACTCCTGATGCGCTTGAGCACAAAGGATGCTGACCTGTAAAGATTGTTAATGTGAGTACGCATCGTTGGGGAATGATCGAGTATTACCCCAAGGTTGCAGACATTGAATGTTGTCTTGAGCTCTACACCATTAATATTAACCTTTTCTATAGGTTCACAGGGAAGATTACATGACGAAACGTGAATAACTTTGGTTTTAGAAAAATTACAAACTAGCTTGTTTTTAGCCATCGACTGTATGACGTCCTTTGCACAAAGCTCTAATTTACTGAGACATGATGGCTGATCTGATCTCTGCATAACCAGGTACATTTGGGTGTCATCAGCATAGATCAGGGATTGAAGGCCATGTTAGTAGATTTCTTCAAGTGGTACCACATATAAGATGAACAACAATGGGCCTAAAACCCAGAAGAAGAAGCAGGTAAACCTACACACACACACACACACACACACACACACACACACACGGACTTCCTCTGTCTGCCTGACTGCGCCAAATGAGCGATTTCATGCACATTATTTGCTTTAAAGGGATAGTTTGGGATTTTTGACATGAATCTGTATGGCATCCCCATCAATAGTGTCGTGCAAACACACTGACTTACCCCTGACAGCATCCTGTGAGTCCAGTTCTTGTCCAGTTTTGGTCCAGACGAAAGTAGTCCGGCAAGTTTGTTGGGGTCACGAAAGTAAAACGTTTTTCGTCTCAAAACAGTATGTGTTCAAAAGAGTGATATATTTGCATCACAAAACCGTTGCCAAATAAAAAGTCAGACCTCAAAATTGCTTGGCACTATTTTCTCTCCCTTCTTATCACTGCGCGCTGCCGGCTTCCATCCAGCTGCGGCTCCAGCATCAAGGATAAGCTGGAGCCGCATAAGTAGGAGTCCCGGCGGGTGGTTTGTATTCGATTCGTTTATATCCCGACCTTGTCAGCTGTCAGATTTATGTTCATGGACCCGGTAAGCTGGTAAATAATATTTATTTATTTTTTTCTTTACCAAATTCTAACAGAAAACGAGAGCGCCCGAAAGGGAAAACCGAGCCGAGCCGCCTCACGGCTGTAATGCAAATTGCTTTCCTCCTCAGTATACAAGTGTGCTTCCATGGCAGGGAAAAAGAAACTACCACTGCTGCCTATGTAGTGCCCTGTTTATACAAATAGGAGTCATTCAGGATTCAGCCATGACACGGAGCAAAAACATAAAGAAAAAATAAATATTATTTACCAGCTTACTGGGTCCATGAACATAAATCTGACAGCTGACAAGGTCGGGATATAAATGAATCGAATACAAACCACCCGCCGGGACTCCTACTTATGCGGCTCCAGCTTATCCTTGAAGCTGGTGCCGCAGCTGGATGAAGCCGGCAGCGCGCAGTGATAAGAAGGGAGAGAAAATAGCACCAAGCGATTTCGAGGTCTGACTTTTTATTTGGCAATGGTTTTGTGATGCAAATATATCACTCTTTTGAACACATACTGTTTTGAGATGAAAAACGTTTTACTTTCGTGACCCCAACAAACTTGCCGGACTACTTTCATCTGGACCAAAACTGGACAAGAACTGGACTCACAGGATGCTGTCGGGGGTAAGTCAGTGTGTTTGCACGACACTATTGATGGGGATGCCATACAGATTCATGTCAAAAATCCCGAACTATCCCTTTAATCCCCTCAAATTAAATAACTTCCCAGCCACAGAATGGCCTGATATTTTGCAAGATATTACAGAAATAAACATATATCACAATGACCACATTTCAGAGTACGGAAGCCGAGAGAGGCCCTTCATATAATCCTTTTTTTTATTCACCTTGTTATCCCGAGATAACGACATAATTAATTCAGGATCTTGAGAAAACAACACAACTAATTCGAGATCTCAAGAAAACAAAACTATTATTTCGAGATCTCGAGAAAACAAAACCGTTATTCCGTGATCTCGAGAAAACAAAACAATTATTTAATGATCTTGAGTAAACAGCTGAGAAATGGTTCATTCAGGTGCGCCAAGAGACTTGTGATATGCTGACTTTGGGGCTATTTCTCATTCTGTATAGACGCAACTTTGGTCATTAGAATGTCTGGAATAATCAATCACCTAATAAGGCAATATTTTGATCAGGGGTTGACACAGGGAGAGATTGCATTAAGTCTTTTAATAAGGGATAATTTCAAAATTAGTCCGCGGCACCTCCGCAGAAGACTGGCCCGCCAATTTCTAAGTCTTCGTTGTCTGACCCACAGGGGGGCGCAGCTCTGCTAGAAATCTCAGCTGTTTTCTCGAGATCATGAAATAATTGTTTTGTTTTCTCAAGATCTCGAATTAGTTGTGTTGTTTTCTCGACATCCTGAATTAATTATGTCGTTATCTCGGGATAACAGTTTTGTTTTCTCGAGATCTCGACTTAGTTGTGTTGTTTTCTCAAGATCCTGAATATGTCATTATCTCGGGATAACAAGGTGAATAAAAAAAGATTATATGAAGGGCCTCTCGCGGCTTCCGTATCAGAGGGAACTAAATTTCACCGATTTTATGAAATCGAAAGGTCGTCTAGCTTTAAGAATACATTCAATATTGTTATAATTATTCAGAAAGTCCCTTGAAATTACTGATTTGTCTTTTCCGAGAACGTCCTGGGCAAAATGGCTTCACCATTACACACACAAGAAAATATTTATAAAACATAAGTAAGACACAGAATTAAAACATACTAAATACCACACACAGGAACCCCCCCCCCCCAAAAAAAAAAAAACAGAACAAACTGATATTACATTGATGTATCAAAACACTAACTAAGAACTAAGAGATTAGTTCCATTTTTAGTGACTCTGTATTTAGGGTGTATTCAGACCAGGATAGTTCGATAGTTCACTTGCTTTGGTCCGAACCAATTGTTTTTTTTAATTTTTTCATTTTGGTGCGGTTCGCTTTCACACTGTACATTTTAGTAAGCGGACCAAAATCTGTCAACAAAGCCACGCGCCCTGAGGTCGTTCAGCTATTGGTCGGAGACGACACGCGCACAAAGCGTTAAGTTCAAAAGTAGTCATGGAGGCTTTCCGTGCTGTTATTCTTTTTAATGTCATCAAAGCTATATGTTTTTTCCAGTTTTTACTGTTTTCACAATTGTGCGATTACTATGCTGTTGTACAAGTAATTTATCAACGACGACGACAAAGGGCAAGGCGGCTACGGAGGATAGCGCTGATGAGCGCACATCATGTGACAGTTCTGGCTCTTCACGCAAGACGGAGGAGGTATGTGTCGGGATATTCGCCTTATCCATCGTAATAGATGAATTTCTTTTTTGCGTCGCTAGTGCCGCCACTTTTTGAAAGAATGTCCCTGATTTTAATGTAGGTCTGACGGAGTTTCTTCACTTATAGCCGACATTGTTCTGGGGAGCGCGTGAACCCCTTCTCCTTCATTTTCTCACTGAATACAGCAAACACGTCGGCATTTTTGTGTGTTCTCTCCAAAAGCTCAGATATGTGGACATCTGCCCATATATCCACAAGGGTACACGTTTCTTCCTCGGCCCACGTTTGCCCCCTACTCATTTTTTTGTACTTGCCTACCAATGGTGACTGAACGACCCTTGACAACCGAAACAGTGTTTGCACTTTGCGGTGGAGTGTCAAGACTCTGTTTCCCATAATGCTCGACAAACGACGGAAGCTCCCGAGGTACAAAAAAGCAAAACTGTCAGATTAGGTCCGGTCTGTTTTCACACCTCCAAAAGATCCGCACCAGGGTTCCTTTGGTCCGGACCGAGTCCGACCTTGCAGCTCGGTCTCGGTCTGCTTGTTTGGTCCAGACCAGAGTTTGGTGGTTTGTATTCAGACCAACCCAAAAGGTCCAGACCAAGGGAAATTTGGTCCGTTTGGTTGTTTGGTCCAGACCAAACAACGTAGGTGTGAATATGCCCTTAGTCTTTAAAAGGAATAAAATAAACTTTCTGAAGATTGTTCCAGGTTGTATATGCAGCAACCATGAACATTTTCCTTCTAAATTCAGAGTGGGTTCTGGGCACCGAGGCAGCTGAGAGCATATGAGAGGGTATGTGTTTTGTATAGTCAGTGAGTTAAAGTAGGCTGATAAATATGTAGGCAGTATGCCTTATGAGATCAGAGCCCATGAGCTTTTATAAACCATGTAGGTAACCATGTGAATGATTACAACCAGTGGAACGCTGTCTTTGGCATCACCACAGTCACCACGTCAGTGCATACTTGATGCATTGCAACTAAGTTTGTCTGTAGAGTTCCAGGTAAACAAGTCCTGCGTAAGAGAACTAAATCCGTCTCGATGTGGGAGTCAAATGTCTGATTTTGACTTTATTATCAGCAAGGGTGATTATAGGCCTGACGACATCCATACTGAGAACCACGGGGAAGGGGGACGTCTGTGCCGTCAAACTCTCAATCTCTTCAAAAGAATGTTTCCAGAATAATTACCCCCCCCACACAGACTTGTTCATTTTCCTGCTGGACCGTAATTACATCCTCCTTTGGTGTGGACGTCCTCAGGTGTGATGGCGAATGCAGTACACCATCACACCAAGCCTGTTTCTAAAGCTCGACATGTTTAATTAGCCCTGAAAGATTACATTTGAGTCTGAGAGCTTCCATAAACAAGCAGGGGCTTGTGGCTCACTGGGATGGACCCATTTAAAGGTTATGACCTCATGAGACATTTGAGGCATAATGAAGATTTATAGTCCTTTTTTTCAGACAGGTGGGCTGCTCCAAATCGACTTCTCGCCCTTTCTCTAGAGCGAACACACGACATGGGGTTGTTTTCTGCAGATGGACTGCATATCCGGCGAATAGCCGACACGTGTGCTGGACGGCAGGAGGACGACGGAGAAGGCATCCACTCAGACCAAACTCCTCTGGTCAAGTTCAGTCACTTCATCAATTTTTAACCAGCGTGGTGTTTTTCAGGTGAACACACTGCATGGTAATAAGGGGAATCTGCTGTGGATCTGCATTTTTGGTTTAGCTTGAGCTAATTGGCCGTTATAAAAGGATAAGAAGTATTGAGACCCAGGACGTGACTCCGTGTGTGGCTAATTAGTTACTACAAACGATGTTAGTATGGAAAACAGCACTATCCAACAGTTTAATTAGTTGATTTAACCACTTAAGCTAATTCCTTTTTATAAATAAACAATGAAAGCCGAACAAATCGACTTCATGGTTATGATGTATGTCTTTAAAGCATTACTCCTCCAAGTGAACTCTTTTCCTTATCAAATACCATATTATTCATAGTGTCATTGTTGTAGTGTGAATGATGATCCCAAAAAGGTTTTCCCAGTTTTGTAGAGATCAGGGAATTCATAGAAAAAACAAAATGATAATATGCACCAAGGTTAATCAGGTGATTTAGACATTGCTTATGGTCAGTTTTAATTCCCTGACAGTTTATTTATTGAAGTTACTTTTAAGGCTGGGCAGCACGGTGGTGTAGTGGTTAGCGCTGTCGCCTCACAGCAAGAAGGTCCTGGGCTCGAGCCCCGGGGCCGGCAAGGGCCTTTCTGTGCGGAGTTTGCATGTTCTCCCCGTGTCCGCATGGGTTTCCTCCGGGTGCTCCGGTTTCCCCCACAGTCCAAAGACATGCAGGTTAGGTTAACTGGTGACTCTAAATTGACCGTAGGTGTGAATGTGAGTGTGAATGGTTGTCTGTGTCTATGTGTCAGCCCTGTGATGACCTGGCGACTTGTCCAGGGTGTACCCCGCCTTTCGCCCGTAGTCAGCTGGGATAGGCTCCAGCTTGCCTGCGACCCTGTAGAAGGATAAAGCAACTAGAGATAATGAGATGAGATGAGACTTTTAAGGCTAGAGGACTTCAATCTTCACCTTGTTGGCATTTGAACTTGGACTAGTCTCAATCTTGGTCTTGGATGGGAGTTAAAAAATAAAAGCAATGTTTTTGTTTTCTTTTTACACACAAAGTTTTGACGAGAAGTCATACCTTCTAGAAAACAACCCCATCATTGGCACAGTGATTTGGTCCATTTTGGTCTTTCCTTTATTTGAACTCAACCTTGACTTGGGCTCAACTGCTTTAAAACTCGGTCTAGACTTGATCTTAGCTAGTTCTGGTCTTGGATGTTTCTTGAGTGAATACATGGAACTTTCCCCATGTACCTGGCCCGTTCTATAATTGCGGGTACATTTCAAGAGTTGACTCTCCTCGTCGTCGTCAACTCTGTTATCGTTAAGCTGGGCATTTATAGAATTAATGACAACAGAGTTGATGTTTTCCCACCATTTTGTGTCTTAACTCCACATGCCTCTTAACCTCAAACTAACTACCACACGGCATGTATAAAAGCATAATTTTATGGACTTTAATCATATTATTGTTTTTCAAAAAAATGAGTGAGAGTTTCACTCCAATATCACAATAAAAGATTTGATGAATAATTAATCTACTGTTGGTGTAAAATCCTCAAAATTTTGTTCAAATTAATGACGGACGAAACATAACATACCTCACTGCCTTTCTGAAGTTTCCCGCCAGACGAAGTGACATCACTTGGTGCAGGTGTCATGTGTATTATTAAGTCTTTGTGGATTTTATATGGTTTTATAACAGAGTTATGAGTTGACAAGAACATTGGAATGGATAAAAATATATATATTTTTATTATTGAAATTTCACATAATACAGAAAATAGACTTTCTATGCAACTGATTTTATAACAATTAATAGAATAAGCCCCCCCCAAAACAGGTTGTTAGACTGAATCACTTCCTGTTTATTCAAGTTGAATGGATGAATCAGGAGTCAAAGACGGCCAATAATGTGGGGGGAGGGGTGGGAGTCATTTAGTAAATGTTTTATGGATAAATTGAGTCTAAAATGTACGTCAAACATCGCTGTTGGTGAAAGTTTGTCACAATTTGCATTATTGTTCAAAACTGATTTCAGTAAAGATTTCTTTTGTGGAAAATAACAAAACGTTTATCTGAGAGATGCAAAATGTACCCCAAACTCTAGAATGACCCATGTATTAGCCCCTTTTATACCAAACAGTTTTAAGGACTCGTTGAGATGAACTACTCACTGGGAAGCTCCCTGAGAACTACACACCTTCAAGGGCTTTTTTTCTGTTTGCATTCACACTACTAGTGGGAATGCGCTGAAAAAGTGATGTAAGCCAGCTTCTTAGAGTGACGTTAGCAGGAAAAGCTCATGAAGATTTTTATATTTTGCTAAAACACATCAAAATAGTGCTGTATGTCCTTTTTTGCAGATACGCTCAATAAATCCTGGACTTCTGTCAGACCGTGAGCTGGCCTAGTGGTTAGTGTGTCTGCCTCTCAACTGGAAGATTGTGAGTTCTACTCGCAGTAGGGTCACACCAAAAACTGTTATAAAAATGGCACCTATAGCCATCTGGTGAGGCATGCTGCAATACAGATGTGAGTACGGAGTCAAATACTCATGGTTACCAGAGGTCCAGCCCCCCCCCATTGTAACCCCAGCTATGTAATAGGCGAGAGGCTGATGACTACTGAAACAGAGATTGGATGGTGCCAATGTGCCTCAAGGGCCTGGTTAGGCAGACTGCCTGGGAAGACCTGGCACAGGAAGGGCCTTTTTTTCCTCTGTCAATCCATTTGTCTGTTTTTCTTTTCATTTTTTAATGCTAACGTTAAAAACTACTGTTTAAGCAGCTAATGCTTGACACAGATTTTTAAAGATGGTGGCTGCTGGTGGTGCACCTTGTTGGCTCATGTTAAACCAATCAACATTCACTTATGTCACTCATGGTTCCTCTTGTCCTGGGAGAGTACTGACCCTGAAGTAGGAGCTAAAAAGTCCTTCAAAACAGCATTCTAAGAACTACGATTGTCCTCAGTTCCTACAATGTGGACATGCGAAAGCACCCATTGGCATGACTTTTGAACTCTGGTCATATGCATTCACATGGTGTCTGATGTTTGACATCACATTATAAACAAACATCTAACTGCTAAGAATATAATCAGTTTTAGTCTTGAAAGTATTATAATGCTTGCTGTAAACGTACATCTACTGATGCCTCAGTCTGGACACATTGTCAGTGATGTTCCTGGGATCACTGGGTGTTTCAAGTCTTTCAACATCATACACTCTCCTCCAGGTGATCCCACTAGGGTTGATCAGATTCCAGCGTGTGTCCAGACAGCTCTAATTACTCTGTCCCCATGGCTGTCCTCTTTTCAGCCACAGCCATCTCAGCCACTTCCATGGTGTTGCGGATGGCTCTTCTCTTCCTCTCACATTCAATGCCCAAACTACTGAAGGCTCTGGCTAGAGAATGGGCCACGAATCCCCTACAGCTGACTTCCACTGGGAGACACCGAGCTTTCCATGCTGACCAGTTCTGCATACTTGGAGAGCTTCCTTTTAAAGGCTTCATCCAGGTGATCTTCCCATGGGACTGTTAGCTCCAGCAGCACCACTTGCTTGGTGGATTCAGATATAAGGACAATATCTGGTCACAGGGTGATGACTGCAATGCGGCTTGCAAACTTCAGCTGCCATCCAGGCCCACCAAGAGCTGCCAGTCTCTTGCAGAGGTCAGGATGCCTGCAGATGATGATCTCTTGGCAGGATTTGGCTGCTCTCCAGCTCTGACAAAGGTGATGGTCTTCTTGGGGGGTTGTCACCGCTTCGCCCACTCAAGTCCTATGCTGACTGCTTTGGCAGTAGACTTCAGTACCTGATTGTGCCTCCATTGGTAACGTCCTTCTCTAAGTGCCTTTGTACAGCTGCTGAGGATATGTTCTGGGTTCCTCATTTGGAACACCGTGGGCACTCTGGTGACTCTGCTTTGCCCCAAGTGTGCAGATTTGATGGGATTAGAATCACATCATATCCTGCCTAGATGAGAAATTTGATGTGATGAGGCTCAGCTTAGCATCGCTTAGGTTTCTACTTGAAAACATTAGCTGTATTTATGGATATAGAAATGAATGGCTTCCAAGTCTGAGGAGATCTGAACAAAAACCTCCAAGCTACCATCTTGCAATGAACACAGTGCTGAGTTTTATGAGTCAAAACTGTGTTTTTGTGGAAGGAAATAAAAAAAAGCTCAAATTTGTGCTTAGCCTTCCTCTCCTTTTTTTAATCCTCACTGGCCAAAAGACCCGAAGGGGGATTATGTTGTGGCGATGTCTGTCCGTCCGTCCATCCCGGGAAGGGTGCTCACCTTCTGAAATCAACTCCTCTCACAATGTTTGGAGGAATTTCATGAAACTTGACAGGATTCTTTGTTATATACAACCCCAATTCCAAAAAAGTTGGGACAAAGTACAAATTGTAAATAAAAACGGAATGCAATAATTTACAAATCTCAAAAACTGATATTGTATTCACAATAGAACATAGACAACATATCAAATGTTGAAAGTGAGACATTTTGAAATTCCATGCCAAATATTGTCTCATTTGAAATTTCATGACAGCAACACATCTCAAAAAAGTTGGGACAGGGGCAATAAGAGGCTGGAAAAGTTAAAGGTACAAAAAAGGAACAGCTGGAGGACCAAATTGCAACTCATTAGGTCAATTGGCAGTAGGCCATTAACATGACTGGGTATAAAAAGAGCATCTTGGAGTGGCAGCGGCTCTCAGAAGTAAAGATGGGAAGAGGATCACCAATCCCCCTAATTCTGCGCCGACAAATAGTGGAGCAATATCAGAAAGGAGTTCGACAGTGTAAAATTGCAAAGAGTTTGAACATATCATCATCTACAGTGCATAATATCATCAAAAGATTCAGAGAATCTGGAAGAATCTCTGTGCGTAAGGGTCAAGGCCGGAAAACCATACTGGGTGCCCGTGATCTTCGGGCCCTTAGACGGCACTGCATCACATACAGGCATGCTTCTGTATTGGAAATCACAAAATGGGCTCAGGAATATTTCCAGAGAACATTATCTGTGAACACAATTCACCGTGCCATCCGCCGTTGCCAGCTAAAACTCTATAGTTCAAAGAAGAAGCTGTATCTAAACATGATCCAGAAGTGCAGACGTCTTCTCTGGGCCAAGGCTCATTTAAAATGGACTGTGGCAAAGTGGAAAACTGTTCTGTGGTCAGACGAATCAAAATGTGAAGTTCTTTATGGAAATCAGGGACGCCGTGTCATTCGGACTAAAGAGGGGAAGGACTACCCAAGTTGTTATCAGCGCTCAGTTCAGAAGCCTGCATCTCTGATGGTATGGGGTTGCATTAGTGCATGTGGCATGGGCAGCTTACACATCTGGAAAGACACCATCAATGCTGAAAGGTATATCCAGGTTCTAGAGCAACATATGCTCCCATCCAGACGACGTCTCTTTCAGGGAAGACCTTGCATTTTCCAAGATGACAATGCCAAACCACATACTGCATCAATTACAGCATCATGGCTGCGTAGAAGAAGGGTCCGGGTACTGAACTGGCCAGCCTGCAGTCCAGATCTTTCACCCATAGAAAACATTTGGTGCATCATAAAATGGAAGATACGACAAAAAAGACCTAAGACAGTTGAGCAACTAGAATCCTACATTAGACAAGAATGGGTTAACATTCCTCTCCCTAAACTTGAGCAACTTGTCTCCTCAGTCCCCAGACGTTTACAGACTGTTGTAAAGAGAAAAGGGGATGTCTCACAGTGGGAAACATGGCCTTGTCCCAACTTTTTTGAGATGTGTTGTTGTCATGAAGTTTAAAATCACCTAATTTTTCTCTTTAAATGATACATTTTCTCAATTTAAATATTTGATATGTCATCTATGTTCTATTCTGAATAAAATATGGAATTTTGAAACTTCCACATCATTGCATTCCGTTTTTATTTACAATTTGTACTTTGTCCCAACTTTTTTGGAATCGGGGTTGTATCTGTAATATGCATATTGCAATTTCTTTCAATTCAGTCACATTTTACCAGAGTTATGACATCATTGCAGTCTTTTTTTTCTTTGCGGTAATTTTTTTCTGTTAACTTCAAACTGATGCGACTAAAGACGTGGTTTAAGTATCTTGTTCTACTCTTTATTCTTGCTGCGTGTTTTACATAATCCTTATTATAAAGTAAGAATCAGTAAATTGGAGGGAGCTTAGTGATGCTTGGTGACGCTCAGTGCTTGTTCATTACAAGCTCGCTTCTCACACCACTTTCTAGATGATTCACTCCGAGCCAGTGGGATTGGGAGTCATGTATTCCAGCTGTTAATCCACTTGTGTGAAGCTCAGCACACGGAAGTGAAAGTCAGCCTGAGTTGAGCTCTGAAACCTAATCAAGCAACATTCAGAGTAAAACGAGACCGATCTCAAAGTGAAATAATTACATCTTTATTTGTTTTGTGCTACATAAATTCCTGCTTCGGTTCCTTTGATGCTGTGAATTTGCACCTCGGGCATTGCAATCTAAAACATGTTTTTCTCAGGAGGTTGTATTCATTCGCAAACTTGGGAAATGAATTAAATGTTTTGGAAAATACATAAGCGATTGTCGGTCAGGTTGAATGAAATCTAATTGTTTTGACTTGTTTGGAATCGACTGAGCTGAATATGAAGTAGCTTTTTTATTTCAAAAGCTGCTGCTGAAGAATTATGAAGTACACACACACACACACACACACATTATAGTTTAAGCGGTGAGGCAGAAACAACAGTGAAGCTCCACAGCAATACCACTTCCTTTCCCCATCACACCCTTCAACACATGCTGAACATGGTGTGTGTGTGTGTCTTTATAAAGCTCTAAAATAAAACCATCTGACTGAAGGCAGTAAAAACAAACTATTAAATTCCACTGAAGTGAAAGACACTGGATTTGTCAGGCCTGTCACTTAGTGACGTTTCATTTAGCCCTCCATCTTTACCTTCTTTCTTTCCTTCTCTTTCCCTTTCATTGCCTCTCTTTCTTTCTTTCCTTCCCTCCTTTTCACTCTTTCTTTTCCTCTTTCATTCTCTTTTGTCCCGTCTTTTTCTTTTCCTCCCTTTCTTTCCCTTTTTTCTTTTTAATTTCTTTACCCAGCTCTCTTCTTTGTCTTTCTTTGTCTTTCTCGTTTTTATATTTCTCTCTCCTCCTTTCTTTCTATCATTTTAATTTCTTTATCCCTCTCTTCTTTCTTTCTGTCTCTCCTTTTAATTATCTCTCTCCTCTTTTTATATTTCTCTCTTCTCCTTTCTCTCCATGTTTTATTTCTTTATCCCTCTCCTCTCTTCTTTCTTTTTCAAATTAATTTCTTTTAAATTATTTTTCTTTATTCCTTCCTCTCATTTCCTTTTGAACTTTTCCTTCTGACCTTCTTTCTTTCTTTCTTTCTTTCTTTCTTTCTTTCTTTCTTTCTTTCTTTCTTTCTTTCTTTCTTTCTTTCTTTCTTTCTTTCTTTCTTTCTTTCTTTCTTTCTTTCTTTCTTTCTTTCTTTCTTTCTTTCTTTCTTTCTTTCTTTCTTTCTTTCTTTCTTTCTTTCAGCACACAGCATGTGACAGCTATAATGAGAAATGATCCTCCAACCTGAAACCAACAGCTCAGAAGTCCAGTTACACAGTGTAGAGGCAGAGCAACTCACACCAACACATCAATACACACCAAAACATCAACTCACACCAAAACATCAATACACACCAACACACACAAAAACATCAATACACACCAACTCACACATCAAAACATCAATACGCACCAACTCACACACCAAAACATCAATACGCACCAACACACACACCAAAACATCAATACACACCAACACACACACCAAAACATCAATACACACCAACACACACACCAAAGCATCCATACACACCAAAACATCAATACACACCAACACACACACACCAAAACATCAATACACAGCAACTCACACCAAAACATCAATACACACCAAAACACACACCAACACATCAATACACACCAACACACACCAAAACATCAATACATACCAACACACACCAAAACATCAATACACACCAACTCACACCAAAACATCAATACACACCAACACACACCAAAACATCAATACACACCAAAACAACAAAATACACACCAACACATCAATACACACCAACACACACACACCAAAACATCAACACACACCAAAACATCAATACACACCAACTCACACCAAAATATCAATACACACCAACACACACCAAAACATCAATACACACCAAAACAACAAAATACACACCAACACATCAATACACACCAACACACACACACCAAAACATCAACACACACCAAAGCATCCATACACACCAAAACATCAATACACACCAACACACACCAAAACATCAATACACACCAACACACCAAAACATCAATACACACCAACACACCAACACACACCAAAACATCAATACACACCAACACACACCAAAACATCAATACACACCAACACACACCAAAACATCAATACACACCAACACACACCAAAACATCAATACACACCCACACACTAAAACATCAACACACACCAACACACACTAAAACATCAGTACACACCCACACACTAAAACATCAATACACACCAACACACACCAAAACATCAATACACACCAACACACACCAAAACATCAATACACACCAACACACACACCAAAGCATCCATACACACCAAAACATCAATACACACCAACACACACCAAAACATCAATACACACCAACACACACCAAAACATCAATACACACCAACACACACACCAAAGCATCCATACACACCAAAACATCAATACACACCAACACACACCAAAACATCAATACACACCAACACACACCAAAACATCAATACACACCAACACACACCAAAACATCAATACACACCAACACACCAAAACATCAATACACAACAACACACACCAAAACATCAATACACACCCACACACTAAAACATCAATACACACCAACACACACCAAAACATCAATACACACCAACACACACACCAAAGCATCAATACACACCAACACACACACCAAAGCATCCATACACACCAAAACATCAATACACACCAACACACACACACCAAAACATCAATACACAGCAACTCACACCAAAACATCAATACACACCAAAACACACACCAACACACACACCAACACATCAATACACACCAACACACACCAAAACATCAATACACACCAACACACACCAAAACATCAATACACACCAACTCACACCAAAACATCAATACACACCAACACACACCAAAACATCAATACACACCAACACACACCAAAACATCAATACACACCAACACACACCAAAACATCAATACACACCCACACACTAAAACATCAACACACACCAACACACACTAAAACATCAGTACACACCCACACACTAAAACATCAATACACACCAACACACACCAAAACATCAATACACACCAACACACACCAAAACATCAATACACACCAACACACACACCAAAGCATCCATACACACCAAAACATCAATACACACCAACACACACCAAAACATCAATACACACCAACACACACCAAAACATCAATACACACCAACACACACACCAAAGCATCCATACACACCAAAACATCAATACACACCAACACACCAACACACACCAAAACATCAATACACACCAACACACACCAAAACATCAATACACACCAACACACCAAAACATCAATACACACCAACACACACCAAAACATCAATACACACCCACACACTAAAACATCAATACACACCAACACACACCAAAACATCAATACACACCAACACACACACCAAAGCATCAATACACACCAACACACACACCAAAGCATCCATACACACCAACACACACACCAAAGCATCCATACACACCAAAACATCAATACACACCAACACACACACACCAAAACATCAATACACAGCAACTCACACCAAAACATCAATACACACCAAAACATCAATACACACCAAAACACACACCAACACACACACCAACACATCAATACACACCAACACACACCAAAACATCAATACACACCAACACACACCAAAACATCAATACACACCAACACACACCAAAACATCAATACACACCAACTCACACCAAAACATCAATACACACCAACACACACCAAAACATCAATACACACCAACACACACCAAAACATCAATACACACCAACACACACCAAAACATCAATACACACCAACACACACCAAAACATCAATACACACCAACACACACCAAAACATCAATACACACCAACACACACCAACACATCAATACACACCAACACACACCAAAACATCAATACACACCAACACATCAATACACACCAACACACACCAACACATCAATACACACCAACACACACCAACACATCAATACACACCAACACACACCAAAACATCAATACACACCAACACACACCAAAACATCAATACACACCAACACACACCAAAACATCAATACACACCAACACACACCAAAAGATCAATACACACCAACACACACCAAAACATCAATACACACCAACACACACCAAAACATCAATACACACCAAAACAACAAAATACACACCAACACATCAATACACACCAACACACACACACCAAAACATCCATATACACCAACACACACACCAAAACATCAATACACACCAACTCACACCAAAACATCAATACACACCAACACATACACCAAAACATCAATACACACCAGCACACACACCAAAACATCAATACACACTATCAAATCAAGTCAAGTTTATTTCTTTTACATCTTTTTCAGGGATGTTTCTGCTTATTCCAGCAAGATAATGCCAAGCCACATTATTCACGTTACAAAAGCATGGTCAAGTCAAGTTTATTTGTATGGCACTTTTAACAATAAACATTGTCGCTAAGCAGCTTTACAGAATTTGAACGACTTAAAACATGAGCTAATTTTATCCCTAATCTATCCCCAATAAGCAAGCCTATGGCGACGGTGGCAAGGAAAAACTCCTTCAGACAACATGAGGAAGAAACCTCTGTCCACATGGGGCTGTCCTCCACAGCGGCGATGCAATGAGACTCCAACCAGACACAGGGCACCAGGATGGATCAGGCAGGTCTGAGGAGCAGAAGTGGTCAGCATCTCGATCCTAGGACCAACATGGAACTCAGAGGGACAAATGGGGGGGGGGGGGAGAAAAAACACAGGTTGTTAGGCATGCCCAATATCACCTGAATAAGTAGGAACGGTATACGTATTGCACTGAATACCAGCAGGGACTCCGGCAAAACTAACTATGACAGCATAACTAAAAGGGGAGAGCCAGAAGGTTACACAGGCATGAGAGAGCCCTGGGACATAAAGCAGCAGCCACTACACCGTCAACAAACTCGAGTGAGCAAGTGAGTGAGGGACTGACAGAATCCATACATCCCAATTTACCAAAACACACTATGTCTGAGGACCCTCCAGATCTACACCTTTACCTCATAAACACTATTAACAAAAGGCTTGACTAAACAGATATGTTTTCAGCCTAGACTTAAACACTGAGACTGTGTCTGATTCCCAAACACTACTTGGAAGGCTGTTCCATAACTGTGGGGCTTTGTAAGAAAAGGCTCTGCCCCCTGATGTAGCCTTCACTATACGAGGTACCAGAAGATAGCCTGCGCCTTTTGATCTAAGTAGGCATGGTGGGTCATAGAGGAGCAGAAGTTCACTCAGGTACTGTGGTGCGAGACCATTCAGTGCTTTAAAGGTCAATAGTAATATTTTATAATCAATATAAAATTTGATTGGGATCCAATGCAGTGTGGATAAGACAGGGGTGATGTGGTCATATTTTCTAGTTCTAGTAAGGACTCTTGCTGCTGCATTTTAACTAACTGGAGCTTGTTTATGCACTTATTGGAACATCCAGACAGTAAGGCATTACAACCTGGAGGTAACAAAAGCGTGAACTAGTTTTTCCGTGTCATGCAGTGACATTAAATTTCTTACCTTATGGCCCTGTCACACTATAGCGTTTTGTTCGACGTTTGGTTGCGTTTTTAAAAATTTGAGAAACGCCGACGTTCTTCAAATTAAGTTTCTAGGTCAACGATGTTGTAACATTCTTGTAACGCTTGGGTAACGCTCAGCCAACGTTCCCTCAGTGTCAGGCGACGTTTGTGGTCCAAAATAGCAGCAAAACCTAGCGTTCTCATAGCGTCCACAGCGCTTTGATAGCGTTATCATAGCGTTTGGGTAGCATCTGCCTTGCGTCCAGGTAATGTTCTCGACATTTGTCCAGCGTCTAGCTGACGTTCCTGACGTTTCCACAGCGTCTGCCTAGCGTTCCTGTAGCATTCGAGTAACGCGTGGAGCGTTTGTGTGACGTTCCTATTACGTTTCGCCAACCTGCGGCTGGACGCGCAGTATAAAAGGGGGGGCTTTTGGCCAGAGTGCATCACTTCCAGTTCAACCACCGCGCAGTCAACATCGCAAATGGAACGAAACGAAAAGAAGTATGCCTCCCAAGAGCAAGAGGGCCAGCAGCAGGGGCCAACGAGCAGCATCCTCTCCCAGCCAGGAGGTTGTTTCCATCACTGCAGAGGTCCATCCCCCTCCTGTTGAAAGCGAGGCTGACAGCCAGCCAGCAGGCAGCCAGCAGCAGAAGCAGCCGAAGAACAAGAGGGCAACAATCACCCCCTCCAGGTCCCAGTCGCCATCTCCAGCCTCTCCAGGGTCTCCAGGGTCTAGCTGCTCCTCCTCCTCCTCCTCCTCCTCCTCCTCCAGAAGCTTGTCAGCAGCCTCCTCACAGGACAGAGGCAAGAGGAAGAAGAGCGACAGGATAAATTACAGCCTCTCTGAATCTGATGAGGCCATCATGGTCGAGTGGTTACAAGAGAACCGGACATTGTGGGACTCTAAGCTCCAGGCTTACCACAAGATCACAAACAAGGAGAAGTTGTGGGAGGCCCAGGCAGAGAAGATGCAGAAGACAGTGAAGCACTTGAAGGGCTGGTTCCGGTCACTGCGGGATAAGAACACCAGACTCATGAAACACAAGAGCGGTGACGGTGCCCCAAGAAGAACAGAGAGGGACGAGTGGGTGCTCAACAACTTCAGGTTCCTGCAGGAGGTAGTGCGACACAGACCGGAGCCAGCCAAGCCCATCCTACCCAGCAGAGCCTCAGCTGCAGCAACTGTCCAGGAGGATTTACCGGTATCTGGACCTTCTATCACGGAGTGTACTGCCATACCTTCCAGATCTTCCACACCTGCCACAGCAGCCTCCAGCAGCAGCAGTTCCAAGAGGCCCAGACGATCTGGACAGGATGAGGATACCACCACCGAGGATGACGTGTTGGCTACCCTGCAGGAGAAGGTCAAGGAGTCAGAGGCTATACTCAAGGGTTTGTTCCAGCCTCCAGCAGTGACCCCTGAGTCGACCTTTGCGAACTACGTGAGGGACAGCCTTCTCACAATGTCGAGCCGGAAGTTCAAGAAGGCCAGGGCCAGCATCAACATGATCCTCATGCGGCTGATGGATGAAGACACTGAAGAGGAAGAGGAGGACCTGCCTACCTTCTCAGCTACATGTCGGTCGGCCCCCCCTCCTGGCATCACAACCACCAGGCAAGCCCAGAGTGACATGTTTCAGCCGGACCCTAGCCAGTGGCATGACAACCCGCCCACTGGCACTCCTTGGCAGTCACAGACCAGGGAGTGGATGGCCAGATACCAGCAGCGGCCTCACTCATCCTTCCAGCAGCCTCACTCGTCCTTCCAGCAGCCTCACTCGTCCTTCCAGCAGCCTCACTCGTCCTTCCAGCAGCCTCACTCCTACTACCAGCCACAAAGGTTCTTCCAGCAACAGAGTAGGAACTCTCCCATCTTCCACACGCTGACAGCACCAGCCACCACCCATGCCTCCATCTCTACGGCCATCAGCTCTGCAAGACACACCATGGACCAGAGCAACCAAGGCAGCAGCTCTCCAGCCCTGGTTGTCACTTGTGCCGCCACGGACGTTACCGTGTTCCCCACCGGAGTGTCTACAGCAGCCAGTGTCAGCGACTTGTTCAGCACCCTGGACAGTCCAGGTCCAGTTGCCACCCCGTCCACGGCTACCTCTCTGAATGACACGCTCAACACTCCACAGCCACCAGTGGACCCAGAGACTGACTCTTAGAACTTTTTGTTTAGGAATCTGTAAATAAATGTTGTACATAGTTTGAACTTTGCCTGGTTCTTGCGTGAAACTTTCAATTTCTTGTTTTTAATATTGTACCCCCCAAAAAAATAATGAAAAAAAAAATACAAAATACAAAATAAAATAAGTAAAATAAAAAATAAAATAAAAAGTAAAATATATTTTTTATTTTATATTTTTCTTTTATTGTATATGTTTTATTTTATTTTATATTTTTCTTTTATTTTATATGTTTTATTTTATTTTGTTATTTTTTATTTTATTTTTTATTTTACTTTTTATTTTAAAATAAAAAAAATAAAAAGTAAAATATAAAATAAAATAAAAAATATAATAAAAAAATACAAAATCCAAAAAAAAAAATAAAGTTAAAAAAATGAAAAAGAATAAAACAATACAAAATAAAACTATGACATTTATTAATACTGTTTTATACGTTTGGTTATGTGAAAAGGGGTCGACCGGGAACTCAGTAAAATAAATAATTGAAAAAGAGATCATGCCTAGAACAGATTGGCTAAAAAAGTAGGGCGATCAGTAAAAATAATTACTTCGAAATGACACACACAATTACTTTTATTATTACTGTTATCGACAAATAAGTCATTGTAAGTTACACATACAATATTTCAGTTTCTAAAAGTTGTGTCTACCAAAAAGTATAGTCTATATTAAGTCCATTCTGCATTGCAACACTAGGGTCCAGGTCTACACCATCCTGTCCTGCCAGTCCAGTGCCCCAGCTGAGGAGTTGACCCAGTGCTTGATGAGGTTCCTCTGCTTCTTGGCTTCCTTGGTCGCAGTGTTGGGGCCTGCAACAACCTGTGTGTCTTCCATATTGAAGCCATCTCTCCAGGCACCAGGCACAAAGTCTTCTTCTGGACCTTCTGGCTGGTCCAGCTGTTGGTTCTGCAGCGTTGGATATCTGACCCTCATCAAGTTGTGAAGGACCAAGCAGGTCTTCACTATCAGCTTCACAGTCTCTGGCTTGTGCTGCATAGTGCCAAGAATCACCTGGAACCTGTTGGCAAGGATCCCAAAGGCGTTCTCCACGACCCTCCTGGCTCTCGACAGTCTGTAGTTGAAAATGCGCTCCTCCTGTGATAGACCACGGAGACTGTAGGGCTTCATCATGTAGGCTCTCAGGGCAAAGGCGTCATCTCCAATGAAGAAGTATGGAACATCTGTAGTGTCTTGTGGGAGAGGTATAGGCTGTGGAAACCCAAGCAGGTCTTCTTCAGCTCCATGTTTCAGCTCACTGGAGTTGTAGATCTGGGCATCGGATGCTGATCCCAGGCCTCCAAGATCTGCCCACAGGAACTTGTAGTCAGAATCCACAAGGGCCAGCAACACGATGGAATAGAACCCCTTGTAGTTGTAATACAAGGAGCCACTCTCTGCAGGACACCTAATGGCCACATGCTTGCCATCTAGTGCTCCCAGGACATGGGGGAAGTTCCACCTCTGATAGAATCTGTCAGCAACTTCCTTCCACTCTTCTGGCGTACTGGGGCAGGTCAGCATCTCATCCAGGTACTCGTCCAGTATGGCATGGCAAACCTCTCTGACCACCAGTGACTGTGTGTTGTGAGGTACTCTCCAGGCAAACTTCTGCGAAGCATAGCTGTCACCAGAGGCAAGGTGTCGCAAAGTCAGGGCCAGCTTCATACCAGGGTCGAGGGCCGGTCTAAAGCGAGTGTCCTTCTTGGTGATCCTGGGACCAACTCTCTGTCTCAGCTCATCAAACATCACTGCTGGCATGCGCAGGAAGTTGTGGAAGGAGGCTTGGTCTTCAGCTCGGAGTTCAGCCATCAGCTTGTCATAAACACCAAACTGTGGTCGCCTTCCTATCCAGGGTCTCACCCAGCTCTTTCTCCCTCTCCTCTTCCTTTTCTTCTTTGACTCTGCCTTGGACATCTTAACCTGGTGCAATGCCAACTGCAGGAGGTTGTTGTGATGCATGAGAGCAGCAACAGCATACTGGTGTTTCTCTTGGTCTGTCATTGTTCTGAAGTCTTCACTCTGTGAAAGTTCCAACAGGACTGTCGGTGGCCTCTGCAAGCCCCTTTAAATATATTTCTGGCAAGTGCCTGCCAAATGCTCCTGAACGCTACCAGTAGGTTACAGGCGCGTTACAAGGATGCTACATGGACGTTACACAGACGCTGGAAAAATTCAGAACACTGACAGACGTTACAAAGATGTTGAAAGAGCGTTACATGAGCGTTAAGAACGCTCGGCGAACGCTGACGAACGCTGAAAAACATTGGCGACACGCTGGACAGACGTTCGATGGACGTTACACAGGCGTTAGGCAAGCGTTACCCAAGCGCTAGGCACGCGCTGGACACTCGACCCTGATGGGCCGGCGTCCGTCTAGCGTCCAGGGAACGTCCTGACTTTCGAGTAACGTTCGAGTAACGCCCGCAAACTTTCGTGTAACGTTCCTCTAACGTGTAAGTAGCGTTTTGATAGAACGTCCTGAATTTTTGTGCACACCCAAAACTATTTTTCACCCTCAGCGTTCGCCGACGTCCCTCGACGTTCCCCAACGTTTGCCGATGCTCGTCTAACTTTCTTGTAACTTTTTTCTAACGTTCTCGACGTTCCTCTGCGTTTCGCAACACGTTACTCGAACGCTGGTGAGAACGTCGTAGTGTGACAGGGCACTTAGTAATATTTCTGAGATGAAAGAAAGCTATCCGGGTAATGTTATCAATGTGAGTTTCGAATGAAAGACTGGGGTCAATAATCACTCCGAGGTCTTTTACTGCTGCACATGAAGAAACAGAAAGGCCATCCAGAGTTACTGTGGAATCAGAAAACTTACTTCTAGCTGCATGAGGTCCTAGTACAAGTACTTTTGTCTTGTCAGAGTTAAGCAGAAGGAAATGAATAAGCATCCAGTGTCTAATGTCCTTCACACATTCTTCAATTCTATTAAGTTGGTGTCTCTCATCAGGTTTTGCAGAAACATACAACTGTGTGTCATCAGCATAACAGTGGAAACTAATACAATGTTTACGAATAATATCACCCAGAGGTAACATATATAAAGAAAAAAGCAGTGGGCCAAAGACAGAACCTTTTGGAACACCAAACTTTACCTCACTATGTCTAGAAAAATCGCCATTTACATCAACATACTGATAGCGATCAGTTAAATAAGAGCTGAGCCAGGAGAGGGCCGTTCCCTTAACTCCCACAACGTTTTCTAGTCTATCCAGAAGAATGGAATGATCAATGGTATCAGGAAAACTAACACACACCAAAACATCAATACACACTAACACACACCAATGACACTGCATAGCGAAGCTGCGTCCTCTCCAGTGTGCAAAGCCTGGGTAGGTTGATATGGAGGACAAGCCATTACCCATGCAGCAGGTCCCCCCTCTCCATGTCACTGAAATGCTCCAGTGGAAAGGCAAATGCCAATACACATGGTTCCAGCGCCATCGCAGGAGTTGCCAGGACGTTGCTGTGCACAGCCATGGACTGCCTTAGGGACTCCGGCTCTGGATTTTTCCTCAGGGTTGATTCCCTAAGCCTTTCCCATAAGAGGGTATGGCCATATGGCAGCAGAGGTTTGGGATCAGGGTTTTCCTTCCCCTAGATAGATTGCCTTCCAAGGCTGACAAGCCCCATCTACCCAAGACTCACCGACAACAGTATCTGCCACCATATATTGGCAGATGCAGAGGTACTGCCGACTAGGCAGATGCTGGATTCCAGAACTAAGAGGGTTTGGGAGATTAAGAGGGTGCTAGGTACCAGCTTCCCATGGCACCACCCCTGGGCTGTGGTGGGGAGGAGTCACCTTACTGCTCCTCAGGCTGGGACACCAACCCCCACTACCCAGAAATACCAACACATACCCAATACACACCAACATACCCCAAAACATCAATACACATTAACACACACCCCTGATTGACCTGCGCACTTGAAGTTCACTTCAGTCCTCACTCTACCATTCATTTATCTGATATTGTGATCCAAGTTATACAGAGAGCCACAAACACACAGAGTTCTCTCTCTCTCTCTCTCTCTATTCCTCTTGTCCTCCAAACACTTGAGGCTGTAACCCAGCACCGATGACGTGGCGTTTAGACAAGGAATAAATTCAACAACAACAACAGAGACGTGTCACTTTTGGCAGCCTAGAATTTCTCTTTGACATCGTTGCTCTTCCCACATCCAGCATGTCTTTTTTTTTAAGGACACATGAGGACAGGAAGTGCTATGGAGAAATCTTCTCAATAATTACTTTACCATATAACTTTTACAAAATAAAAAGTGTTCATCATTATGATTTAAATAACACTTCGATTTCCTCCTTTTTTTAAAGATTGTTTCTCCTATTCATTCATTCATTCATTCATTCATTCATTCATTCTTTCTACAAATAGTTGAAACAAACTCTGCATATTTAAATATCTGGGGTTCTTGGTTGACGACCATTTGTTTTTTAAGGCACATATTCTGTACATTGCTAAAAACTTGAAGGTTTTACTTGAATTTTATTTTCGAAATAAGTCTCGTTTTTCCTTTGGGGTGAAACGGAAACTGGTGGATCTGACCTTTTTTCCGATAATTGATTATGGTGATGTATTATATATGAATGCCTCCGCTCAATGCCTCCATGTGCTGGATAGTGTGTATCATGGCGCTCTGAGGTTTATCATAAACTGTGGAGCTCTAACTCATCACTGTGTCTTATACACTAAAGTAAATTGGCCATCTTTATATGAGCGCCGGCTCGGCCATTGGTATGCCTTTATCTACAAGGCTATCCTTGAGATGATTCCATCTTATTTATCATCTCTTTTAATCCTGAATAATAGAGCCTACAGTCTTCGTTCTCTGGACTTTTGACATTTTACTGTTCCTAGGGTTAGAACAGAAATGGGGAAGAAAGGCTTTAGGTTTTCTGCTCCAACTACATGGAATAATTTGCAGTCAGAGCTCAAACTCCATAATCTGGTATCTCTGAATGTATTTAAGTCCATGATAAATCCCATTGGGGCGGCACGGTGGTGTAGTGGTTAGCGCTGTCGCCTCACAGCAAGAAGGTCCTGGGTTCGAGCCCCGGGGCCAGCGAGGGCCTTTCTGTGCGGAGTTTGCATGTTCTCCCTGTGTCCGCGTGGGTTTCCTCCGGGTGCTCCGGTTTCCCCCAAAGACATGCAGGTTAGGTTAACTGGTGACTCTAAATTGACCATAGGTGTGAATGTGAGTGTGAATGGTTGTCTGTGTCTATGTGTCAGCCCTGTGATGACCTGGCGACTTGTCCAGGGTGTACCCCGCCTTTCGCCCGTAGTCAGCTGGGATAGGCTCCAGCTTGCCTGCGACCCTGTAGAACAGGATAAAGCGGCTAGAGATAATGAGATGAGATGAATGAATGAAAGATAAATCCCATTGCTTCGAGGCTTCATGAGTGCAAATGTTTTATTTGAATGGAAATGTCTTATTTGATCTTGACCTGATTTTGTAAATTCAGTTGTTTATTTGTATTTTTATGTCTATGTCTAATGTGACAGCGTGTTGAAACTGTAAATTGCTTCCATACTTTGCTTCCATACACTCTTGCCCAGGTCTCTCTTGTAAAAGAGATCTTCGATTTCAATGGGACAAACCTGGTTAAATAAAGGTTAATAATAATAATAATAATAATAATAATAATAATAATTTTATTCCTTTCTTCTCTTCTTTTGTTATAATTTAAGGTTTATTTTTATTTTCATTCTTTCTTACCATCTTACATTTTTAAAATTATTCATTTATATTTTTCCTTTGTTTTTTCTCATATTTTTCCTTAAAAAAATAGTATTTCTCAAAGTTCCCCCAAACTTATTTATTTATATATAACAATATACTTTTGAACATATTCTTTATATTTTTCACATTTTCTTTCTTTTCAATTAGTCACTTTAAAGTTATGTATTTCCTCATGTTTACTTTTTAAAAGGATTATCTATCTATCTATCTATCTATCTATCTATCTATCTATCTATCTATCTATCTATCTATCTATCTATCTATCTATCTATCTATCTATCTTATTCTTTCAATCATTTGTAGAAAGAAAAACTGAATTATTTATTCTATTTTTAAACATTTTTCAATGAAAAGATTTCCTTCTTTGCTTGTGTCAGACACACAGACAGACAGGTTGATTGTATGTGCAGTTTTTTTTCTTCCAAACCAGTGATCGTAAACATGAAACAGGCTCAGAGTCACACAATCTACAAACAAACAAAAATAAACAGACAAAATAGTCGAGAACACCACCATAGGGGAAAAGCAATGCACAGAATAATCAGAATCAGAAACACTTTTATTGCCAGGTATGTGAACACACACGAGGAATTTGACTCCGGTTCCAAGTACCGAATAAACACTCAAGACTAAAGCTCTGTGTGCGCGTGCACACGTGTGCATACGTGTGCATGTGAAGGGATTTTGGTGGAAAGGTGAGTCAAGCACCAAGGAACAATTGATTAGATTTTGATGTAAATCCAGATATGAATGTGGATCCAGGATTTTTTGTCTTTTCCCAACGTAACTCAAAAAATAGTGTACGGATTTGGATGAAATTTGGTGGACAGCTTTAGTATTATCTTAGGTTCAAGCTCAGATGGGCAGTACACCTAGTCCACATGCCAGATGACCAGCTCCCAAAGAGACTACTTTACAGTCAACTCTGTGAATGGAAGTGTTCTTGCAGTTGCCCAAGAAAGCTCTTTAAGGACAGACTGTAAGAGTCTCTTAGGAGCTTTGAGGTCAACCTGGACACCTGGGAAGAACCAGCAAAGGACAGACCAGCATGGAGAGCCCAAATCCACAACGGTGCCCTGAAATCTGAGCAGCACCGCCTTGAGACAGGAAAGGAGAACAGGGTTAAGAGGAAAGCAAGTGGTAGCAACAGCAGTGTCCTGACAGGGACAGCAGACTGTGTGTGCTCCATATGTGGGAGGGGTTTCAAGCTCACATTGGCATTATCAGCCATACAAACACTCACAAGAGCAGCATCTAAGGGGGATGTCAGTGGCCCTCATCGAAAATAATGGACAGGACAAGAGAAGAGAGGCTCAAGTGATTTGATGTTGATGTTGATATGTGGCTTGGTGGAGGTACGGTATGTGCTCTGCCTAGTGCCATCTAGTATTAGTTTGATTTGACAAGAAAGAGAAAATGAGAAATAAATTTGAAGAGGAAGCAGAACTGTCGTAAGTTGTGACTGTTAATTAAACAATTAAGGATGACAACCAACTGTTGGCTAAGCCGTAAAGTAATTTAGTGCTAGCTCAACATCACTTTGGTGAACCATCACCTGGCTAGGATTTGGAGCTCAGTTTGGAGGACGTAATGTTTATAATTTAACAAGCTTTCTGGGTAGAATGGGTCATTTTCAAATTTTCAAATTGTCCCCCATTGTAAAAGTTTGTACAGAATATAAAAAATAACACTTTACCCAAGAGCCTTGGCGATGTAACGATGGTTTATCTCATCGGGAAGCTTGACCTCGCATTACACCTAGCATGAATTTAATGCTAACACTTTCACACAGTATTGCTTATTGTCCTGAAGCATAATATAAACATATGGCGAGAGTTTGTATTAATTATTATTTTTGATTGAAAATTCATGAGTAGCTTTGGTATAAGACTTTATAAATGTTTATAGTAGTTTGTCAGAAAGAGCTTATTTAGGCAGCATGTGGCAACGGTGGCAAGGAAAAACTCCCTCAGACAACATGAGGAAGAAATCTCGAGAGGAACCAGACTTAAAAGGGAACCCATTCTCATCTGGGTGATAACCAGGGGTGAAAGTAACTTTTATTTCTTGCCGGTACTATTATTTTGAGTCATAGTGCGCAAGCGCAGCGTGCACCAAAAAATACACCTAATTATTTATTATTGTCTACTTATCAAGCATTCACTAGGACTTCTTATCACTCAGTAGTACTAGTATAGTACTTTTTTATCACACTATCAGTCTTTCATCCACCTGTATCAGTTTTTGATTATAAATAAATTGCAAACACATCTGTGGCAGTGGGGGCGTGGTCAAGCGCCGGTCTGTGACAGGAGGGTGGAGTCAGGGAAGGTAAGTGGCAGAATCGCTACACCTGATGTTGGAAAGAGATTCTGACTGATCAAGGCACCTCGTTTATGTCACGAACACTGAACGAACTGTATGGGTTATTAGGTATTAAGCCGATCCGCACCAGCGTGTATCACCCACAAACGGACAGTTTAGTTGAACGGTTTAATCGCACCCTCAAGAGCATAATTAAAAAATTCGTAAGTGAGGACACACGTAACTGGGATAAATGGCTCGAACCCTTGTTATTTGCAGTGCGAGAGGTCCCCCAAGCCTCCACGGGGTTCTCCCCGTTTGAATTATTATATGGGCGTAATCGCGCGGCATTCTAGATGTGCTGCGAGAAAATTGGGAAGAGGGACCTTCACCAAGTAAAAACGAAATTTAATATGTTATTGACCTGCACGCAAAACTCCACACCCTCATGCACCTAACCCAGGAGAATTTGCGGCAGGCCCAAGAACGACAAACCCGCCTGTATGACAAGGATACGCGCCTTAGAGAGTTCGCACCGGGAGATAAAGTACTCATACTGTTGCCCACATCGAGCTCTAAATTAGTCGCCAAGTGGCAAGGACCCTTTGAGGTCACACGGCGAGTCGGGGACGTCGATTATGAGGTGAGGTGAATGGACAGGGGTGAGGCGCTACAGGTTTACCACCTCAATCTACTCAAACTCTGGAATGAGGAGGTCCCCATAGCGTTGGTGTCGGTGGTTCCGGAGAAGGCGGAGCTGGGGCCGGAGGTTCAAAAAGGCGCATTGACATCACATACCTCTCCGGTCCCCTGTGGAGACCACCTCTCCCCGACCCAACTCATGGAGGTTGCCCAGTTGCAGACCGAGTTTTCGGACGTGTTCTCACCCCTGCCCGGCCGCACCAACCTCATAGAGCACCACATTGAGATGCCCCCGGGGGTGGTAGTGCGTAGCCGCCCTTACAGGCTACCCGAACACACAAAAAAAAGTGGTTTGGGAAGAACTCGAGGCCATGCTCGAAATGGGCATTGTCGAGGAGTCCCACAGTGACTGGAGCAGCCCGGTGGTCTTGGTACCCAAGGCCGACGGGTCGGTCCGGTTCTGTGTGGACTAGAAAAGTCAACGCGTGTCTAAATTCAACGTGTACCCAATGCCTCATATTGATGAGTTGCTCGATCAACTAGGCATGGCTCACTTTTATTCGACACTGGATTTGACGAAGGGATATTGGCAGATCCCCTTGACTCCACTATCCCGAGAAAAAACGGCCTTTTCCACACTGTTTGGTTTACACCAATTCGTCACACTTTCATTTGGGCTGTTTGGGGCGCCCGCTACGTTTCAGCGGCTGATGGACAGGGTCCTCCGCCCCCACGCCACCTATGTGGCCGCCTACCTCGATGACATCATCGTCTATAGTAATGACTGGCCGAGGCACCTCGAACATCTGAGGGCCGTCCTTAGGTCGCTGAAGCGAGCGGGTCTCACGGCCAACCTGAAGGAGTGTGCGATTGGGCGGGTAGAAGTACAATATCTGGACTTCCACTTGGGCAACGGGCAGGTGCATCCCCAAATTAACAAGACCTCAGCAATTGTGGCCTGCCCAAGGCCCAAGACCAAAAAGGGGGTGAGACAGTTCCTGGGGCTGGCTGGCTATTATCATAGGTTTATACCTAATTATTCGGACGTCACCAGCCCGCTGACTGATCTCATTAAAAAGGGGGCACCAGATCCGGTCCAGTGGACGGAGCAATGCCAGTGGGCTTTTTCGGAGGTAAAGGCCGCACTGTGTGGGGGGCCACTTTTACACTCCCCTGACTTTTCTCTCCCCTTTATGTTGCAGACAGATGCATCGGACAGAGGGCTGGGGGCTGTTTTGTTCCAGGAGGTGGAGGGGGAGGACCGCCCAGTCTTATACATTGGTAGGAAGCTGTCGGTGCGGGAGGGGCACTATAGCACTATCGAAAAAGAATGCCTGGCAATCAAGTGGGCAGTCCTCGCCCTCCGTTACTACCTGCTGGGGCGCCCTTTCACCCTCTGTTCGGACCACGCGCCCCTCCAGTGGCTCCACCGCATGAAGGATGCCAACGTGCAGATCACCCGTTGGTATCTAGCACTCCAACCCTTTAATTTCAAGGTGGTCCACAGGCCGCGGGCGCAGATGGTCGTGGCGGACTTCCTCTCCCGTTAAGGGGGGGGGGGGGGGGGAGTTGGCTGCAGGCCGGATGGCCGCCTGGCCTGAGTCGGGCAGTGGGGGTATGTGACAGCGGGGGCGTGGTCAAGCGCCGGTCTGTGACAGGAGGGTGGAGTCAGGGAAGGTAAGTCACAGAATCGCTACACCTGATGTCAATTAACCTGTGTTTGTGTGTGTCTTCCCAGTGACCACGCCCTACTTAAGGAGGGAGAGCGAGAGCAGAGGAGCTCATCCCCGAACTAGACGCCGGTCGTGTGTGTGTGTCTGTTTGGTTTAAAAGTTGTTCACTGAAAAGTGTGGCAATAAAAGCCCTATTTTCGAACCTGATCTCTGTCCTCTGTGCTCCACCCTCCCATACAAACCGTTACAGTGTGTGGCGATTCTGCCACTTACCTTCCCTGACTCGGCCCTCCTGTCACAGACCGGCGCTTGACCACGCCCCTGCTGCCACAACATCATTTCAACAACACAATTGTTTTAATAACATTTTTTTTTTCGCTGAACAGTTGAAAATTAACTTTTCATTTTGGACATTGGACACAGAACACTGTAACAGAACAGAAAAGTGAAAGTTTTTAGGTAAAAGTTGTCCTCTCTTCCTTATCAAATATATCGTTGTGGTTTTCTGTTGGTGTTTTTTGGATTCTTTGCATTTTCCCACAGGTGTGTCAGAACGTTTGAGAAAGTGCGTGCGTTCTACAGTAAGTATGTGTGTTCTCAGTGCGCGTGCCATGCATTGGTAGCCTAGTTACTCTGCTCGCTCCAACCAGACAGTAATCTAGAATCTTTGCCCCAACTTCCACTCAATTTATGAATTCTGATCAAAGTAATTTTTAAATAGCCTATCATGAAACATTAACATGTTTCTTTATATGCCTTTTTATTTGGGAGACTTTGCAACTAACGTCTGTCTGCTAAAACACTTTGATTACCAGCTGCGCACGTTATAGCACAAGATCTGGTTAAGCTGTACGCGTGCTGTAACTCGCTCGTTGTTTGTCCAGCGAAACACTGCACACACAATAGAATATTGAAACATCAACATATGTTTCTGTACATGTTGTTTTTATTTGGGAGACTTTGCAACAAAATCTGTCTCCTAAAACACTTTGGATACCAGCTGCGCATGTTGGCGCAAGATGGTTAAGCAGTGGGCTATGCGCACTATCTCACACGTCTGTCGAGTGAAACACGGAAGGAATTCACTTCAGACATAATTCAGAGACAGGTCAGAACGAGTTATATACAATGTATATTGAGGAAAACGTATTGCTTTTGGTAAATTGACGTTAGCAGGTGTGTTGTTATGCTGAAAGTGCATTTTTTTTTTCAGAGACAGTATATTTTTCTTTCCGGTATGGCCAAATCTTTTAGTGGTACACCGGACCGGCCAGGACCGGCTTACTTTCACCCCTGGTGATAACAGATAGCATGATTATAAATAACTTGCTTCTATAACAGTGTCCTATAGAGTCACAAAGTATAACTATGAAACCAGAAAATTCATTATAGTTTTAACATGTTTTGTTGACGTTATAAGCTGTTCACTGATGGAAACTTGAGTGCAAAACTGTTCATGACCACTGCAGTCCTAAAGTTAGCAAGCCAACTGTAGTCCTCAGACATAAACCATTACTGTAAGTGTCCAGAGCTTCTTCCAAGTACAACTTTTGACTGTCCATATGGGGCCGTCCTCCACAAGAGCGATGTGATGAGACTCCAGCCAGAAGTAGGGCATCAGGATGGATCAGGCAGGTCCGAGGAGCAGAAGAGGCCAGCAGCTCGATCTCAGGATCGACATGTAACTCAGAGGGACAGTCAGTCACGTGGAGGTCCAGGGGGCACGCCCCTGGAATGCAGGAGAATGCACCATTTTACACTTGTTTTAATTTTCAATTAAAATAAGTGTAAAATGGTGCATTCTCCTGCATTCTGACTGCCATATTTGAAGAAAATTGATCAAGAAATTGGACCAACATACTACATAAAATTCTGCTTCTCACCTTGCCTCAGTGCTTTGATGCTTGATGATCCGACGGCCAAGCCATCTTGAACTTGTTGTCATAGAGAAGCTTTTTTTCCTTTGGAGAATTCATTATTCACGATCACCAGAGTGATGTTTTTTTTTTTAAACAAACACTGGCATTATTTGTTGTAACATGTGAGCTCATTGTTGATTGATTGGCTCAAACCATAACGAGGACCAATGGAATGGTGCAATAAAGTGATCCAGTTTAGATTCAACATCATTATCGCACCATTCCATTGGCTCTCGGCTTCACTTAAGACTTTGATGCTATGTATCCCCTGTGCTGAAAACAGCTGACGCGAGATCAGAAGACCAAATCCAACAGTGTTCACTGATTATTTTGTAATGCTGTATTTTTTTAGAACTAAAATCAGTAGGTGGTATTCACCTGCCAGAATCGGTAGACTACCATGTGAATTGGTAGAGTTGGCAAGTATGAATTATTCGTTGAAGGCGAAGTGAAGCTCGGTGAATATTAACAGAGACAACATTTTTTATTCACCGATATTCCCTGAGCCTGAGGCAGATAATTGTTTTTAGTCTATCCACATTCACTGGATATAAGCAATTGCGTGCTCTGATTGGCTACTCTACTACTAGGCTATGAGCTCATATACCGTAAGTAGAGAAAAACAAAATGGTGGAGCGTGTTGCTGAACCAACTGAGGATGAAATAAAAACTCTCCTCAAAAACAAAACCTCAGGGGGGCGCTAGTGAGCCATGGCGTGGTAGGTCGCTTCCCTCGATAGCTCTCACATGGTTTGATTAAAATGTTATTATAACCTGATATCTTCGACAATATTTCGCACAAGTGATACTTAATTATACCCTAGACGACGTTTTCACTCATTGGGATCCACGATGAAAACAAGCAAACAGTCTCAAGGCAGAAAGAAAGAGGGAGCTAATGCAGATGCTGAGCAAGCTAACACCACCTCGACGAACCATGCTACAATCCTGGAAGCTATTCAGTCATTACGCTTTGATATCCAGTCCACAAAAATGGAAATATGTCAGACAATTGACACTCGAATCGCGGAGATGGCTTCTACGATTAGGAGAGAAATGTCTGCTTTCCAAACGGAGATTCAAGCTGATATAGCAACCCTGCAGACTTCCACTGCCCAACATAGCGAAACAATCGCGGAGTTAGAGCAGTCAGCCTCACACAGTTCTGATGCTATCATCAAACTCCAGTCAGAGGTGAAACGTCTGTGTACAGAAGTTGACCGTCTTACAGATAAATGTGATGATTTGGAGGGACGTTCAAGGAGACACAATGTGAGAATTGTGGGGTTGAAAGAAGGTTCAGAAAAGGGCATGGATACTGGAACGTTTGTATCTGGGCTCCTGAAAGACACGCTGTCTTTGGAAGATCAACCGCTAGTGGATCGTGCACACAGAGTCATGCGGAGGAATGCCAGCAGCGGAAACCCGCCACCCCGCGCACTTATCGCACGACTTCACTATTACCAGGATGTTACAAAGGTGCTTAAACGAGCGGCCGACTTGAGAGAGCTTTCTTTCAATGGACAAAGGATCCATATCTTTCCTGATTTTACTCCTGATGTGGTGAGGCGCAGGGCTGCGTTTAATAGAGCCAGGGAACTTCTCCGGGACCAACCAGGAGTTAGATATGGAATGCTATACCCGGCGAAGCTGAGAGTGACTTTCAATGGTACGGAGACTGTATATAAAGATGCCAGGGCCGCCTGTGAATTTGCCGAGCGCCACTTCGGAAATAAGACCACAGAAAGTCAATCGCCTGATCAGGACAGCCCGGATGTTGGGACAGAAGATTAAGGGACAGTCTAGATCTGGCGTCCCATTCTCTGATGACGTGGTGACTATGTGTCTACTTGTTGGTGCATATACTTGTGTAGACTAGGCTACTAATGTTTACTGTATGGTTAGAAAACATCATATTTAGTTGTGGAGCTATTTTACTTCTTACTAAGAAGTGTTAGGTTAGGGAGGTATTTGTTGGGTATGTTGTGTTTATTACTTAAATGTTTTTTTCTTTTTTCCATATGTAACTTCCCAAGAGGGGTCGCGCCTTACTATGAGGGGTTCTTTAGTATAGGCCAGACACTGAGTTTATGGGGTGGGAGGGATAGGGTCTTCCTTAAAAAAGAAATGGACACTTTGATTTTGTTGATGAGGCTGAAAATGTTTTTCTTTGTGTTAGAATTTCACAAGATAATGTGACACAACTGGGGAAGGGGAGACTAATTACTGTAGTTACCTGGAATGTTAAAGGTCTGAATCAGCCAGTAAAAAGGGGCAAAATTCTAGCACATCTAAAAACACTATCCAGTGACATAATATTTTTGCAAGAAACTCATCTGAATAGGAAGGGATATATTAAATTGCGTTGTAGATGGATTGGCCAAATGTATCATGCGACATGCGCAGTAAGAACTAGAGGTGTAGCCATTTTATTTAGAAAAGGTACTCCATTCACCCACAAAACCACTATTGCTGATAGAGATGGTAGGTTTCTTATATTAGTAGGTGAATTATACTCACTCCCAATCACTCTGGTTAATATTTACGGACCCAACTTTGACTCACCTTCTTTTTTTAGACATGTTTTTTCTCAGATTCCTGATGTCTCTCATACTAATCTGCTTATAGCAGGTGACCTGAATTTGGTTCTTGACCCATATTTGGATCGCTCTTCAAGCCTTAGAGCACCATCTTCAAAATCAAGCATATTTCTAAAAGAATTTTTGAGAAATTCAAATATTTTTGATGTATGGCGAATCTTTCATCCACAAGAGAGGGTTTATTCTTTCCACTCTAATGTTCACAATGTGTATACACGAATTGATTATTGCCTGGCAGACTCTAAATTAATATCACTAATAGATAAGGTTACATATCATGACATAATTATTTCAGATCATGCTCCCGTCTCACTTTCTTTAAAGCTTAACGACCTACCTAAGCGTGATAAGATGTGGCGACTTGACCCACAACTTTTGAAGGAGCCTGAGTTTTGTGCATATATTGGGTCACAAATTACCTTCTTTCTTGAAATGAATGATTTACCTGAAACATCCCCATCTATATTGTGGGAAACACTAAAGGCTTATGTTAGAGGATGCATAATATCTTTTCTGGCTGAAAGAAAGAGAAAGAGACGGACTGAACTGGTTGAGCTTGAAAAACAAATTAACCAAATGGACAGAGAAAATGCTATACGCCCCTCCAATGATACATACAAGAAAATACTTTCACTGCGGTACAGATACAATCAGATACTCTCAGACTGTATAACCAGGGCCTTTTTGTTCACACAACAAAGGTATTTTGAATTTGGGGAAAAGCCTCATAAATTGCTTGCTAGACAACTTAGGAAGATGGAGAGTGATCGCACGATAACTCAAGTGAAATCAGAACAAGGAGATATATTGGTTTCTTACAAAGATATTAATCAAAGGTTTCAAAATTTTTATGAGGAGTTATATTCTTTTAGTACAGCAGTAGATTGTTCTATTATAGACAAATTCTTGGACAGCTGTGACCTTCCCACTTTAGAACAACAAGACCAGGATTTCCTTAGTGCAGACCTTTCCATTTCAGAAATACAGGACACAATTAAATTATTGAAAAATAGTAAGACTCCAGGGCCCGATGGATTTCCAAACGAGTTTTACAAACAATTTAGTGATCTTATCTCCCCTTACCTGCTAAGCATGTATACACAAGCAAAAAAAGATGGTACTCTACCTCCCTCACTGAATGAGGCCATAATAACAGTATTACCCAAAAAAGGGAAGGACCCTATGGAAGTGAGCAACTATAGACCCATCTCACTTTTGACATCTGACCAAAAGATACTAGCTAAAGCCCTGTCTCTCAGACTTAATTCTTTAATTAGTAAACTTGTTCATCCTGATCAGACAGGTTTTATACCAAAAAGACACTCCTTTTTTAATCTCAGACGCCTCTTTAACATAATTTACTCCCAGAAAAAGAATTCTCCTGACTTAGTTATTCTGTCATTAGATGCACAGAAAGCATTTGATCAATTATTGTGGCCTTATCTATTTTCTGTGCTAGAAAGATACAACATTGGCAATGGTTTTAAAAAGTGGTTGATGGTTTTGTATGACAGACCTAGTGCCAGAATTTTAACTAATGGCATTCTTTCTCCACGTTTTCTATTACACAGAGGTACTAGACAAGGTTGTGCTTTATCACCTTTACTCTTTGCCCTGGCCATTGAACCTTTGGCACAAAGAATCAGGTCTGAGGCCCGCATACACGGATACAACGTCAATAACACATTAAATAAGATTTCCCTTTATGCAGATGATATATTATTGTATGTGACTAAACCTTTGTCTTCAATACCAATTATACTAGATCTGATATCTCATTTTGGAAGTTTCTCTGGTTACAGGATCAATTGGTCGAAGAGTGAATTAATGCCGGTAAAAATACATGATCTTTCAGTCTTACAGGGGTTCCCTTTTAAAATATCACTGCAAGAATTCACATATTTGGGTATCAGAATCACCAAGGACTTTCAGTCACTGTACAAGTGCAATTTCCCTCCATTAATATCTAAGCTGCAGAATAACATTGAATTTTGGAAATCACTTCCTCTTTCACTAGCAGGAAGAATTAATGCGATAAAAATGGTCTTTCTCCCTCAAATTTTATATCTCTTTCAAAATATCCCAATTTTCCTCCCTAAGAAAGTCTTTAAACAGCTCGATGCACTTATAACTCCATTTTTGTGGGATTACAAGACACCTAGAATAAAAAGAACACATCTTTGCAGATCTAAGACAGATGGTGGGATGGGCCTCCCTGATTTCTTTACATATTACCAGGCCTGTGCTTTCCGCATTATGATAATGTGGTTGGATCACTCTTTTACAGATCCAACCTGGATTGTAATGGAAAGAGCAGACTGTGCTCCTTATGATATTGGCACATTGGTATTAGCGCCAACAAAAATTCAGAAGTCTTGCTATAATCATAACTGTATAATCTACAATGGCATTCGCATATGGCAGCAGATTAAGTCAAGGTTCAACGCTAAATCTCTGTCCTTCTCTTTACCTATAGCTAAAAACCCATCTTTTCCCCCATCCTGTATGGACTCTGCCTTCTCACAATGGAGAGAGCTGGGTATTCTGAACATTGGAAACCTTTTTATAGATAAAAATTTTGCCTCTTTCAGTCAACTTCAAAATCATTATGGTCTACATAAGAATAATTTTTTTAGGTACCTACAAGTAAGAGACTATGTGAAGAAACATGTACCTAAATTAGATGGTGTAGAACCCACAACTTTGGATGTGTTGTTTATATTTCGAGGCGGAGCTGGACATCTCATTTCTACACTTTATTCTGCATTACTAAGCAGGTCTGTACCATCTACCCAGGGGATTAAAACTCTCTGGGAACAAGAATTTGGGGAGGGAATAAGTGAGGAACTCTGGGATGATGCTTTGGAAAACATACATAAATGCTCAGCTAACTCAAGACACTGTTTGATTCAGTTCAAGATAATCCATAGACTGCACCTCTCAAAAACAAAATTACACAGGATATTCTCAGAAATCTCCCCATTGTGTGATAGATGTATGGCGGATGAAGCCTCTTTGCTTCACAGTTACTTTCTTTGCCCTAAGCTGTTACCATTCTGGGTCCAGATATTTAAATCAATATCAGATATGCTAGATATCTCACTGGAGCCAGATCCAATTTTGGTGGTGCTAGGAGTATCAGATAAGTTTAATTCACTCCCAGAATTCCAGCAAAAATTGTTATCATACATGTTAATTATAGCTAAGAAACTAATTTTACAATTCTGGAAGAAAAGTGAGACTCCTTCTGCTAAAATGTGGCTAGACGAAATGATCCGACTGTTGCATCTAGAAAGGATACGGTATGTGTTATCAAACAGACTGGAGAAATTCGAGAAGATTTGGTATCCCCTTCTCCAGCACATTCATTGATTCTGTCAAGATTTTGTTTTGTTAATTCATATTGATATCTGATTGCCTCAACAGTGTAATAGATCAGGAATTCCCGGGGTGGGTTGGGTGTTTGTGTGAGGGTGGGGAGGGGTGGGGGGTGTGTGAGGGTGGGGTGGTGGGGGGGGTGTGAGGGTGGGGTGGTGGGGGGTGGGAAGGGTGGGTTGTGTTATTTGTTATCTGTTGTTATATGTGGGTTAGTCTGTTTGTTGTCTCTTACTAAAAACAAAACTTTGAATGTGTATAAATGTGTAATATATTTTTGAAATACTATTCACAATAAAAAAAGATTTGAAACTAAAAACAAAACCTCAAAAAATAAAAATAAGCAACAAAATATGGAATGAAAGTGTTTTATGGTACAAACATATCTCTTTTTTAATTTTTCAAGAATTATTATTATCGCATTTTTCAAAAATTGCTCCTGTCATTTCGCTGGTTTGTTTATATTCTAAGCGGAAATGATTTTGTCGGACGTTTTGTATAAAGTTTTTATTTAGCAAATTTGCTAAAAATAAAAATGCTCCGTTTCTCAAAATCCAGTGAACGTAGATAGAATAAGACAGTTATGCCACTCAATCTCGTCGTATATGGATTATAGCCGACTCGGTGCCACGCGCCTTGTTGTCCATCAGCTCATGAATGACTCAATTTCATGGAATAACTGTTAATAGTATGAATACAAAATAGTACAAATTACAAAAAAAATTGAAAAATAATTTATTGGAAACCAAAAACAGCATGCAAATGTAATAACAGTGCGGTGCAGACTTGTCACTTATCTATGCCAAGTCACATAAAATCCTTTGTTTTGAAATCGATAAAATAAATCACAATTCCACCTTCCCTTTGAATAGTTTTATACCAAACTTTAGAGCATGTTTTGTTTGTTTTAGAAACAGCATTTTCTTTCATCATTTGTAATTCTTCCTCACTTACGGTGACGAAGCGATCGGCCGCCATTTTGCCAAGAGGTGATTTATTGAGATATAAATAATCTGAATCTATCAATCAATCAGTACTTGCAATTTCCTGTAACATACATGTCAACCTATACGGAATGTCTGTATTTTATACGGATTTGATTCAATAAACGTAGTATATGGGCGTATAAATAAAGTTATACGGATTCTTTAAAAAAACTTCAATATTTATTTAGAGCTATAATCAATTCCCATGATGATAAAATAGCGCAAAACATTTACAAACGTACTGTACACCACAGAAAGCACAAACAGCCAGTAAAGAGTCTTATGAAATTGCGCGTTATCTTGTGGTAGCAAGACTTCATTCCACTTTTGATCATGCGCACACCGCATTGCGAGAATCCCGCCAACCAGGAAGTAACATTTTGTTTGAAACGCGTATTTCCACCTGAGCGACTTTTACTAGCGACTGAAAAGATTCTGAATGGGCACTCCGGCAAGATCAACACAGACACTTGCTGTGACATGCAGCCTAGTGAGGTATTGGTGCAGACTGCTAAAAAAGCTGTCATGGAGTACAATTCAGAACATTAGAGTGACGCTTTGTGTTTCTGTCAAACATTGGTGCTTTGTATTCATTCTGAAGGTTTATTGTTATTAATATTGAATAAAAAGTAACTGGGATATCTCATCTCATTATCTGTAGCTGCTTTATCCTTCTACAGGGTTGCAGGCAAGCTGGAGCCTATCCCAGCTGACTACGGGCGAAAGGCGGGGTACACCCTGGACAAGTCGCCAGGTCATCACAGGGCTGACACATAGACACAGACAACCATTCACACTCACATTCACACCTACGGTCAATTTAGAGCCACCAGTTAACCTAACCTGCATGTCTTTGGACTGTGGGGGAAACCGGAGCACCCGGAGGAAACCCACGCGGACACGGGGAGAACATGCAAACTCCACACAGAAAGCCCCTCACTGGCCACGGGGCTCGAACCCGGACCTTCTTGCTGTGAGGCGACAGCGCTAACCACTACACCACCGTGCTGCCCTGTAACTGGGAGATATCATTGTTAATTATCATTCAAATTTTAGGTAAATTATTTTAATTTGCATCTTATAAGGATTTTATAAGGGAAATACGGATTTTGGAAGTTGGTTATACAGGTTTGATTGACCAAAGGTTGACATGTATGCTGTAATCACCTGTGTATTTTTACTAAAGACTGTTATTATATACTTTAGATAATATTTGAATATTCAGAATTTAATACGGGTGATGTTAACAGGAGGGCGGCACGGTGGTGTAGTGGTTAGCGCTGTCGCCTCACAGCAAGAAGGTCCGGGTTTGAGCCCAGTGGCCGGCGAGGGCCTTTCTGTGCGGAGTTTGCATGTTCTCCCCGTGTTCGTGTGGGTTTCCTCCGGGTGCTCCGGTTTCCCCCACAGTCCAAAGACATGCAGGTTAGGTTAACTGGTGACTCTAAATTGACCGTAGGTGTGAATGTGAGTGTGAATGGTTGTCTGTGTCTGTGTGTCAGCCCTGTGATGACCTGGCGACTTGTCCAGGGTGTACCCCGCCTTTCGCCTGTAGTCAGCTGGGATAGGCTCCAGCTTGCCTGCGACCCTGTAGAACAGGATAAAGCAGCTAGAGATAATGAATGAGATGAGATGTTAACAGGATATTCCAAATTTGGTCTTATTCTAAAATGAGCATTTTTCCGATTAAGACGTGTGGGATATACTGATGACATTCAGGTTTTAGGAGCTTTCTTTGAATGTGTATATAGTGCATTCGGAAGATGCGTCTCAATTGGGTTTTTCACAGCAGTTTAATCGTGACACATAGCCTCTATCGGTTTATGATCATCTCTGTGTGTTGTCCACAAGACAATCAGATTATGCACAGCTGCATGTAAACAGGAGGGACATTCCACCGAATGGGTGCCATTTGCTTGTTGTACCACTCCCAAATTAAACTTAATTTGTTATATCTTTTCAACACTGATTATAATAACACGCATATTTAACTATTCAAAATGTGTATTGTTCAACCTCAGGCTACGTTACAAGGTTTGGAAGTCAAAGATGGCTGCATTTTTTTCAGTCCTGTTACCAAAACTCTGAAAGTAACAGGACTGAGTTTTAGCCTAGGATTAGCTAATACATGGAATTAAGCCACATGGTGTCATCGCTAATAGCATGACCACACTTAGCACATTCTAGTGATTTACCAAAAATCTGTATTTTTAAAATGAACAAATATCATCTAAGAAATAATTTAAGTAACAGGACAGTATGTTGACATTGACTTTATCAGTCAAAGTTAAAAAAATCATCAAATATACAGAAAAGTAAACGAGAAAACTAACTTTTGGTCTTCCCATGGCCTTCAGAAGACACAACTGATGTAACTTCCTGTTGAGCATGTGATTTATGGAATGTTCCAAATTTGTCAGATGGGGTAATATGTTTGGGTAACAGGACTGAGTGAAAACCCAGGGACATGACTAAAATGTGTATTTTAACAAAGATATTGTGGATTTCTTATGAAAAAAATATATTCAAACCATGGATAGGATATGGAGTCACACAACAGTGAAAAAGAAATGCTGTTTCTGAAGGATTTTAATCATAATATTTCATAGTTAAGTATAAAGTTAGAGTGCGGGGACAGGTAACACATGCTATTTTTCAGTGTTTTAGGTAGTTTTTATTAATCCTTACAATTATATATCTTAAATTTGAAATCAGATCAATGTGCAGGACATTCTGCGTAATAAGGAAATGTATTTTAAAGTACATTTTTATGTGCATTTGTACATATAATTTTCTAGAGACGGAAATGGCACCGATTCAGTGGAATGGCTCAGGAATATTAGCAGAATATTAATTTCCATTTGCCATGAAAACATCTTCATTTGTTTTGGTTTTCTGGAATAAGCGCAAAACCCGAAATATTTTGTGCTTGTAAGTGTAATGATTGTTGTGAAGACATTATCCTTTAGCAGGAGTTAAAAACAGTCTGCCTGATTTGAGATGGCACAGTGGTTATAAGGTCATTACCATTAACCTGAAGAGTACATAGCTCTGTAACCACCACCTTTTATTCCATCTCACTAGAAGCCCTGCCATGACCTCACATAGAATTTATTCTCCAAGCCCCCCCCAGAGTGAATGGCTGCACTTTAAGCTGACCTTTTTAGGGCACCCGTACACATTAATGGCTCTCTTCTTGCTTTAGCAGACTCAGAGATTCTATAGAATGATTGTGGATTTCTGCTGGATGGACTGCTTTGTGACTTATTTATGCCATACAGTATTCATGTTCATTATTCATGTTCTAAACAGAACAAATATGTGTCAGAAAACAGAATCCAGGGACACATGTCCGCCCGGGGTCATTTTGAGTTACTGACAGATTCAGAAAGTACAGTTTCTAAGCTTTCCAATGATGCCTTCCATGTGGAGATCTGACAATATTTGAAGAATGAATGTGTGGCCTTTTGAAAGTGTATACTTCTTAAAACAGAAAAGGGAGAAAATCGCCCTCAAAGTTTTCCATCTCAGCTACTCTGGGTGTAAGGCGGGCACATAATGCTGCTCATTTGCATGATATTAAGGAAAGCCCTACCCCCTACGAGCTAGCACGATACTACTTTCATGTAAACAAAGATCACCACGTCAATTTTCCTTCCATGCAAAGTATGCCCAACACAATTATGAAGTACAAAAATAAGTCCTAAAGTATACTTTAACGTTTTGTGGTTGAAAAATTACTCACACCGTAAGAAAGAAAGATAGCACGATGATGACACAACTAACACAACACTAGTTTCATGTAAAGCCTCGGTCACAACCGGCCGTACCGTGCTCCTACGGCCGGTCTACATGCAAAAAACGCAAGAAACGCACGAGAGCGCGCATGAAACGCACGAGAGCGCGCATGTGATGTGCTGATTTTCGAGCCGCAGACCGGCCGCAAAGGTTCTTTGTCATGTCAAACAAACTCTACGGGCGCTTACGTTTTTTTCAGGTTGCAAGACAAACTTACAGCCAACGCGCGTCTTTCTCCGTGAACAAAAAAAAACCCGCAGCGATTTGGGAAATGCCAAAAATCACATGGCCAAAAAATCGTACGTCCGGTTGTGACCTAGGCTTAACCAAACCGCAACACTCTCCGTTACATGCAAAAATAACCACACAGCCTTAGATTAATAAACTTACCCCATCAGAAAGAGAAACGGCGCCTTGCACACACCAATGCCTCCGATGGAATGTAATCCTAGAACGGTCCGTGTATCATCTGATCATTCAAATATTCCATTCAATCTGGAAAACGAGGTTGCGTTTTTTTTTTTTTTTTGCTAGAAATGGTTATCTCCGATGTAAAAACCGTGTGTCTGTTTGCTTCGCGGTGTTTCAGCTCCTCTGCGCTCTGTTTAGCTTCCTCATTCCATAGTGAAATTACATGCCTGTATGCAGTTAAGTAGCCACGAGCTCAGCTCGTATCATACAGCTGATTTGCGAAAAAAAACAACAACAAAAGACTTAAATCATCATGTGAATGGCCCATATGGTAATTTACCCACACCCCCCAGCAGGCTACAGTCCTGACAAAAACGAGACAATTTGCAACAAAAAATGTATGCTTTTCCAACAAAACAATCTATTATCTGAAATACTGATTGCATTCTTCAAGATCTCAACTTGCACATGATGGAAAAAAAACAAAAATCACAAATTTCGAAAAAAAAAATGCTTCTTTTGCGATTATCTCGGATTCGTTTCGGCCGACATGTGTCCCTGGATTCGGTGAGGGGTCACATATTATTTTACATAGACGGTATAAGAATGAAGAGGATCAATCTCAATCTTTTTTACCCTCTCAAAAAAAGATTCAACCTTCACCAGATATGATGCAAGTCCAATTCATAAGGCAATGAGTCAGTATTTGACGATATGACCAAATCTGGTACAGTAGAATACAAAGGATACGTAAGTGGTTGTGGTAATCCATCCATCCATTATCCACAACCACTTGCCTTTACTTATGTAAAGGTAAGTGGTTGTGGATAATGGATGGATGGATGGATGTTCTGACTTCCAGATGGATTGAAGTCGAGCAAATGCACCACGAGCCTTGCCTACTCTTGCTTGTATGTCCTTCTTTGCCTCGTTGTCCTTATTAATCAAGCTTCCTCGGTAAGTAAAGTCATCTATATCTTCCATTGGTTCATCGTCTACAGTGATGGGTGCAGGGTCGGTGGTTGGAGTGATGCACAAAACTTTCGTCTTTGAGTTATTAATGTTGAAACCTGTTTGCTTCAAATAACTATTCTTTAACTAGTAAAGCTTTTTTATTAGTTATTTTATTAATTTTAGGATTGATGGTGAAGCTAATAAAATAAAGTAAAAGAATCATGTAAAAACAAAGGCTAAAAAAATGAATCATGGGCTAGGATCGCACGTGAAATTAAATGACTTGAGCAAAACGATTCATGTAAAAATGAACAAACAAATTGGAAGATAAATGAATCGTATGTAAAACGAATCACGTGTGCGATTAAAAACGTTCTCTGTGTATGAAATGTAAATTCAAAGTGTCTAAAATCCACGTCTCAAATGCACACCTGAATCACGTGATTCTTCAGATGATTTTTTCACGATAAGACGTCGAAATGAAGTGATTCTTCAGATTATATCTGGACGCCACAGTAATCCAGGCGAAAGTGTTTTCATTGCACTTTGACATCAGCATGGCGTGTGATAAAAGGAGGTTATTGTTGCGAAATTGAAACGCTGCTGTGTCATGCGTTCCTCCTGCTGATTTAAACACCTGAAACCATAAGCATTATTCTGCACTGCTGTTGTCCTTGTATTTTTTTTTTAAAGTGCTTGATCAAACAGGCTGGCCATGAAGCCTGACCATGTAGCTGCCCTCCCTGATATGTTTTCTTATGCATCACAGTGGTTTTGTTTGCTTCATCATTTTAAATGTACATTTTCATGATTATCTGGCCTTGTTAAGACTGATAAAGAAGAGTGATGATGCACATGAAGGCCATGTGGAGGCCTTGGAGGAAAGAAAATGTCACAGAAATGATACAAGTATGTACATGACGAGTGTGTGGCTTTCTGTGGTTAATTACCACATTTGTGTCTGACGCAAACAACAAATCTACTGGATCAAGATGCAATAGCGCACATATTAATGTTTGTCTTGGGGATAAAGTATATTCGATACACATGTTCTCAGACCTCAAAACGTGAATGATCAAGAAGCAAATCTCTTAATATTGAGCTATACATCATTGTAAAGATTATTTTCTAAACGTTCTGCAGTCCATGCTTAGAAATCTTCTTAAATTATGTACTATTTCACGGATTCCTGTGATTCTATTAGTAATGTTTATTTGCTAGTTCCTCAAAATGACTTTTCCTCACAAACAAAGGAGCATAAATTCACACACTAGCTCATATACCACAATTCTGAATGTGTGGGTTTTTCCTAATATCTTTCGAAATCTGCTGAAATTTTACAACCTCCAATTCCCAAAAAAGCTGGGACTCTGTGTAAAACACAAATAAAAACAGAATGCAATGAATTGAAAATCTTTTTCAACCTCTATTCATCCATCCATTATTCGTAACCACTTATCCTGAGCAGGGTCACGGGCAAGCTGGAGCCTATCCCAGCTGACTATTGAGGTATTTCACTCACGTGACCAAGTCATGTGACGCTGCCATTTTGGACGGCACGGCTCGAATCAGTTTGAATGGGAGGAAGGCGACAAACGAAAAACATAAAAGAAAAAGGAGCGAAATGCAGAAAACACCTTCACTATCCAGCGACGTAGGGCATTTACAGGGCGAGCAGAGGGAGAGGTATTTGCAAAAATTGAGGTTAGCAGGCTTAGAGAATGACGTTTACCTGCTTCCACCAGGATTGTTCACTGACAGCTAAGATTTGTTCACATTTTCATTTACTTTCGGTCCTCAGGATAAACAAAATGTTATTAAATGTCATTGAAATAACTTCTTAGTCTGTTGAGACATGGCCCGTTATAAGTTTTTCCTTTACTGTATTTACTAGTTTACTGAGCGCGCTCCGGGGCGGGCTGGCTGGCGCTAGCTAGTTAGCGCTCCGGGGCTGGCTGGCTGGCTGGCTGGCTGGCGCTAGCTAGTTAGCGCTCCGGGGCTGGCTGGCTGGTGCTAGCTAGTTAGCGCTCCGGGGCTGGCTGGCTGGTGCTAGCTAGCTAGCGCTCCGGGGCTGGCTGGCTGGCGCTAGCTAGCTAGCGCCCCGGGGCTGGCTGGCTGGCGCTAGCTAGCTAGCGCCCCGGGGCTGGCTGGCTGGCTGGCGCTAGCTAGCTAGCTAGCGCCCCGGGGCTGGCTGGCTGGCTGGCGCTAGCTAGCTAGCGCTCCGGGGCGGGCTGGCTGGCTGGCGCTAGCTAGTTAGCGCTCCGGGGCTGGCTGGCTGGCTGGCGCTAGCTAGTTAGCGCTCCGGGGCGGGCTGGCTGGCTGGCGCTAGCTAGTTAGCGCTCCGGGGCTGGCTGGCTGGCTGGCTGGCGCTAGCTAGTTAGCGCTCCGGGGCTGGCTGGCTGGCTGGCGCTAGCTAGTTAGCGCTCCGGGGCTGGCTGGCTGGCTGGCGCTAGCTAGTTAGCGCTCCGGGGCTGGCTGGCTGGCTGGCGCTAGCTAGTTAGCGCTCCGGGGCTGGCTGGCTGGCGCTAGCTAGTTAGCGCTCCGGGGCTGGCTGGCTGGCTGGCGCTAGCTAGTTAGCGCTCCGGGGCTGGCTGGCTGGCTGGCGCTAGCTAGCTAGCGCTCCGGGGCTGGCTGGCTGGCTGGCTCAGTAAACTAGTAAATCCAGTAAAGGAAAAACTTGAGACTGAAAGGTTTTAACAGTCATCCAAATGACTGAACGTAAACATTGCTACAGTAACATACCAGCTACTGTTGTTGACATTAGCTAGCTTGCCGTCCAAAACGGCGGACACCGGGATGTCACGTGACCCTGTGACGTCAGGTGAAATACCTCAATAGGTGAAAGGCGGGGTACACCCTGGACAAGATCATCGCAGGGCTGACACATAGAGACAAACAACCATTCACACGTACGGTCAATTTAGAGCTACGAATTAGCCTAACCTGCATGTCTTTGGACTGTGGGGGAAACCGGAGCACCCGGAGGAAACCCACGCAGACACGGGGAGAACATGCAAACTTCACACAGAAAGGCCCCCCTTGGCCACTGGGCTCGAACATAGAACCTTCTTGCCGCGAAGTGACAGTGCTAACCACTACACCACCTTGCCGCCAACTTCTATTCAATTGAATACAATACAAGATATAGACAAGATATTTCCTGTTCAAACTAATAACATTTGTTTTTTGTAAATACACACTCATTCTGAATTTGATGCCTGCAACATGTTCCAAAAAAGTTGTTACAGTGGCATGTTTACCGCTGTATTACATCTTTTAGTCACACTCAATAAGTGTTTGGGAACTGAGGACACTAGTTTTTGAAGTTTTGAAAGTGAAATTCTTTTTCATTCTTGCTTGACATACAGTACAACTTCAGTTGCTCTAAAGTTTGGGGTCGCCATTTGCACTTCATAACACGCTACACATTTTCAATAGGAGGCAGGCAGGCCAGTTTAGCACCTGCACTCTTTTATTACTAAGCCATGCTGTTGCAACACATGAAGAATGTGGCTTGGCATTATCCTGCTGGAATAAACAGGGACATCCCTGAAAAAGACATTATCTGGATGGCAACATGTTGTTCCAAAACCTTTCTGAAATTCTTTTTCATTCTTGCTTGACATACAGTACAAATTCAGTTGTTCAACAGTTTAGGGTCTCCGTTGTCATATTTTGTGCTTCATAACATGCTATGCAGGGCGGCACGGTGGTGTAGTGGTTAGCGCTGTCGCCTCACAGCAAGAAGGTCCTGGGTTCGAGCCCCGGGGCCGGCGAGGGCCTTTCTGTGCGGAGTTTGCATGTTCTCCCCGTGTCCGCGTGGGTTTCCTCCGGGTGCTCCGGTTTCCCCCACAGTCCAAAGACATGCAGGTTAGGTTAACTGGTGAGTCTAAATTGACCGTAGGTGTGAATGTGAGTGTGAATGGTTGTCTGTGTCTATGTGTCAGCCCTGTGATGACCTGGCGACTTGTCCAGGGTGTACCCCGCCTTTCGCCCGTAGTCAGCTGGGATAGGCTCCAGCTTGCCTGCGACCCTGTAGAAGGATAAAGCCGCTAGAGATAATGAGATGAGATGAACATGCTATGCATTTTCTATAGGAGGCAAGCAGGCCAGTTTAGCACCCACACTCATTACTAAGCCTTCCAAGTAATGTTCAGGAATCAGACACAGTCTCAGCATTATGTATACTGTTCCTACTTATTCAGGTGACATTGGGCATACCTAACAACCTGTTTTTTCTCCCCCCCCTCCAAATCTGTCCCTCTGAGTTACATGTCAGTCCTGGGATCGAGATGCTGACGTCTTCTGCTCCTCGGACCTGCCTGATCCATCCTGGTGCCCTGTGTCTGGTTGGAGTCTCATTGCATCGCTCCTGTGGAGGACGGCCCCATGTGGACAGTTGAAAGTCACACCTGGAGGATGCTCTGGACACTTACAGTAATGCTTTTATGGCTGAGGATTACAGTTGACTTGCTAACTTTAGGACTGCAGTTGTCATGAACAGTTTTGCACTCAAGTTTCCATCAAAAAAGAGTTTATAACATCAACGAAACTGACTTCATGTTAAAACTGTTAATGTTATAGTCATGCTGTCTATTGTTGCCCAAATGAGGATGGGTTCCCTTTTGAGTCTGGTTCCTCTCGAGGTTTCTTCCTCATGTTGTCTGAGGGAGTTTTTCCTTGCCACCGTCGCCACAGGCTTGCTCATTGGGGATAGATTACGGATAAAATTAGCTCATGTTTTAAGTTGTTCTAATTCTGTAAAGCTGCTTTGCGACAATGTTTATTGTTAAAAGCGCTATACAAATAGACTTGACCATGCTGTTGTAACATGCGAAAAATGTGGCTTGTCATTATCTTGCTGGAATAAGCAGAAACATCCCTGAAAAATACATCTGGATGGCAGCATATTTTTCATAAAACTGTATACATCATTCAGCATTAATGGAGCCTTCACGGATGTGCAAGTTACCCATGCCTTGGGCACTAACACACCCCCATACCATCACAGATGCTGGTTTATGAACTTTGTGCTGGTAACAATCTGAATGGTCCTTTTCCATTTTAGTCCGGATGCCACAATGTCCATAATTTGAAATATGGACTCATCAGACCACAGCACACTTTTCCACTTTGCACCAGTCGATAGCAGATGAGCTCAGGCACAGAGAATTTGGCAGCGTTTCTGGATGTTCTTGATATATGGCTTTAACTTTCAACTGTGTTTACCAACGATGGTTTTCAAAAATGTTCCCAAGCCCATGTAATAATATCCTTTATGCAATCTTGTTGGTTTTTAATGTAGTGCCACCTGAGGGATCAATGGTCATGGGTGTTCAGTGTTGGTTTTCAGACTTGTCCCTTACGTGCACTCTGGATTCTATGAATCTTTTGATGATGATATGGATTGTTGATGGTGAAACCCCTAAATTTCTTGCAATTGCACAACGAGATGTTGTTGTTAAAGTAGTGAACCTCACCTGATATTTGTTTGTGAATGACAGAGCCTTTGGAGGATGCCCCTTTCATACCCGATGATGATACCATCATCTGTTGCCAGTTAACCTGTGCACACGATTGGGCAAAGCTCGAAACAGTATTTGTGAACCTTATACGCTGTGCTGTTTTACCTGTCAGTATCCCCCAATCAGTGCGCAGGAATGCAGTCATGTGAATCAGTAGACAAACTTTTCAGCTCAATTCAGAACATCGGCAACAGGGGACACTAATATTGATTTGAAGTTGCTGACATGTTGATTCGGGAAACCTTTATTGTTTTGTGATCAAAAGGAGACTGACAGATTCATGAATTACAGCTTCGGGGGTTTTCCATGTCATAACTTGTGGGGAGGGGAGAAGTCGTCATAGTCCCTCTGACGCCAGGATCTGGTCTTCCCAGGCCGTCTCCTGTCCCAGTACTAACCAACTCTTTAAGGTGTATGGGTGCGGCGCCAATCTTCGTTTCCATAGCCCTTTCCCTCTCACCTGTACAGCTAGGGTTACAGTGGGGGGCGGGTCCTCTGGTAACCGCCAGGGTTTGACTTCTCTGCTCGCATCTGTATTGCGGTGCCTTGCCAGACAGTAGTAGGTATCATTTTTATGATGATCTTTGGTATGACCCGACTGTGAGTAGAACTTGCGATCTCCAAGTTGAGAGGCAGGCATGCTAACCACTAGGCCAAGTCATGGCCGAGGAAAAGAAGACCAAGGAGAATTGTGTATTGTGACATGTAGTGACTGTTAGTGTCCAGCATTTGGCTCCATATCACAATATGTGACTCCTCACCAAATCCAGGGACGCATGTCGGCCGAAACGAATCCGAGATAATCGCAAAAGAAGCATTTTTTTTTCGAAATTTGTGATTTTCGTTTTTTTTCCATAATGTGCAAGTTGAGATCTTGAAGAATGCAATCAGCATTTCAGATAATAGATTGTTTTGTTGGAAAAGCATACATTTTTTGTTGCAAATTGTCTCGTTTTTGTCAGGACTGTAGCCTGCTGGGGGGTGTGGGTAAATTACCATATGGGCCATTCACATGATGATTTAAGTCTTTTTTTTTTCGCGAATCAGCTGTATGATGCGAGCTGAGCTCGTGGCTACTTATGCTGCATACAGGCGTGTGATTTCACTATGGAATGAGCAAGCTAAACAGAGCGCAGAGGAGCTGAAACACCGCGAAGCAAACAGACACACGGTATTTACATCGGAGATAACCATTTCTAGCAAAAAAAACGCAACCAGAAGGAAGCTAGGATTACATTCCATCGGAGGCATTGGTGTGTGCAAGGTGCCGTTTCTCTTTCTGATGGGGTAAGTTTATTAATCTAAGGCTGTGTGGTTATTTTTGCATGTAATGGAGAGTGTTGTGGTTTGGTTAAGCCTAGGTCACAACCGGACGTACGATTTTTTGGCCGTGTGATTTTTGGCGTTTCCCAAATCGCTGCATTTTTTTTTTTTTTTTGTTCACGGAGAAAGACACGCGTTGGCTGTAAGTTTGTCTTGCAACCTGAAAAAAACGTAAGCCCCCGTAGATTTTGTTTGACATGACAAAGAACCTCTGCGGCCGGTCTGCGGCTCGAAAATCAGCACATCACACGCGTGCTCTCGTGCATTTCATGCACGCCCTCCATGCGTTTCTTGCGTTTTTTGCATGTAGACCGGCCGTAGGAACGCGTACCGTACGGCCGGTTGTGACCGAGGCCTTACATGAAACTAGCGTTGTGTTAGTTGTGTCATCATCGTGCTATCTTTCTTTCTTACGGTGTGAGTAATTTTTCAACCACAAAACGTTAAAGTATACTTTAGGACTTATTTTTGTACTTCATAATTGTGTTGGGCATACTTTGCATGGAAGGAAAATTGACGTGGTGATCTCTGTTTACATGAAAGTGGCATCGTGCTAGCTCGTAGGGGGTAGGGCTTTCCTTAATGTCATGCAGATGAGCACCATCATGTGCCCGCCCTACACCCAGAGTAGCTGAGATGGAAAACTTTGAGGGCGATTTTCTCCCTTTTCTGTTTTAAGAAGTATACACTTTCAAAAGGCCACACATTCTTCAAATATTGTCAGATCTCCACATGGAAGGCATCATTGGAAAGCTTAGAAACTGTACTTTCTGAATCTGTCAATAACTCAAAATACCCCCAGGCAGACATGTGTCCCTGGATTCTGGATTTTGGGCACATATGCTCTCCACTGCTGCTCTGAAGAAGGTGATTTTCACCACTTGACTCAGACTGGACTTCCATATCAATGACAATGTATTCATGGCTGCCCATGCTAGTGCAATTCTTACTAGTGTTTACTGGAGCTGCTAATCCAAGACACCAGGTAGGGGAGAGCGGGGTAAGATGAGCCAGGGGGTAAGATGAGCCATCCCCTGTTTCTAAGAAACAGTAAACAAATGTGACCATGTGACCACATTCAAAGGGGGCCGGGACCATTTACTTACACTTGTGGAGAGGAGCACCACATGTCAAACTAAGTGAGGGACATATTTATAAAAATGTGTTTTTGTGCTTTCTAAGTCAATTCCATGTTTGTCCACAGTGAAGATGATTTAGAGAAGACAAAAGTAGAATAATATTTAGACACATTAGGGTTAAGTTAGTGGCTTTCTAAGCTATGATATGAATGCTAATAAAAATAATTTTGATTAGCCTAATCCCCTTTATTAGCATTTTTCTACAAAATGGTGGCCACGGGGTAAGATGAGCCATTAGATGTGGGGCAAGTTGAGCCACTGGCTCAACTTACCCCATTGGTGGCTGAGCTTACCCAATATGGATGACACTTAAGTACTTAAGTTTTCACATTTACTGGTCATATATGACAACAACATATATATATATATATATATATATATATATATATATATATATATATATATATATATGACATCAGATGAGGAAGACCAGTTGTTAGATGTGGGGGATTATGTTGTGGCAAAATACACGGGGAAGAAGAAAGTGCATTTCTTCATTGGCCAGATAATCAAATTGGATGTCTTCGAAATAGAGGCAAGATTTCTCAAAAGAAGCCGGTCATGCCATGGCCCTGCAAGAAAGCCAACCTTTGTCTTCAAAGAGAAAGATGAGGCTGTCCTGTCAAGACAGGATATTGTGAAAAAATTGCCCCGCCCCTTCACTGTTGGGGGGACAGCACGGAGGGATAGGCAAATGGTGTTCCCTTGCCATTTGAACGCTTGGAACATTGAATAATGATGAAATGATTGAATGATTGATGGAATGATTGCTGCATGTTTTAGCAATGTTTTAACCTACTGAAAGAAATAAGATTTTTTTGGCACTGTTCTACTGTTTTAGTAATTTCTATAATATAGTATATCTCTCATTCCCTCTCTAACCATCCCTCTTTCTATCTATCTACGCATATCTCTCTATCCATCTATCTATCCCTCCCTATCTATCCCTATCTATCCCTCATTCTATCACCTCTCTCTTCATCTCCCCTTCTCTATGCAACGGCCCTATCCCCCACTTGATTGACTTGACTTGATTCATTGATTGCATTTCTAATAATAAAAGTTGTTTACTTTGTTAACCTAACATGTTTTGTGTTGGCTCAATTTACCCCACACAGTGGCTCATCTTACCCCGTGCATGGGGTAAGTTGAGCCACTTGACATTTTTTTTTCAAGAGGTAATATCACTCTAACCATAAGAGCTTATCAATTATGTTTTGCTCAGATAGTAACAGTACACTTTGAAATTTGGTATGGTGTGTAGACTGGAAGCAAAAATGGCTTTAACATGTAGTTATGATGAAAAATGTAAAAAGTGGCTCATCTTACCCCACTCTCCCCTACTTGAATTCTTCTACACAGTTCAATAGCTGGCCATTTGTTGATGTTAAATTACCTTCAGGTTGATTGAATACCATATATTCTGTCTTCGAATCATTGACATGAAGACCCACAAGTTTTTTCAGCCAGTAGAGATTACGCCATGCGCATTCTGGCTGCTGCTTTTCACCGGAGATTTTTCTTTATTCTTTTCCTTTTTTTCTTTTTTATGTTTGTACCATTTGATGATTGTTTTTTGTTTGAATGTTTTGTCTGCCACTTTTGGTGTAGCTCCAGACCCAGTTTTGGGCGTTAGTTTCCTTCAGGTCTTGGTGCGCCATGTGCTCCTCGCTATGGACTGCAGTGAGCTCGTTGCTCTTTTAACATCAGGGTTGTCCAGCGCTCTGTGCAGTGGTGCTTCTGTGCTTGGTGTGGCGTTCTGAGCAGGGCTTTGAACCGGTTCAAGGAACGAAAACCGGGAACTTTTTCTATTTCACATGGAACAGAAACGAAACCAGAAACTTTATTATTTTTTATGTTCCGGAACAGAAACGCTTATTAAAAATAATGGTAACCGGTTAATACCGGTTTTTATTTCGTTCCTCAAAGTTTCCATAGCCTACAAATTAAAAAGTCATTCTTCTCCTGCGCAAGTTTCTATGACCCGCTGGGGTTCACTTCCTGTGTGACGTTCGCTGACTGAATGGAGAGAGCGGGAAGGTGGACTACTATCACGTCTCCACGTGATAATAAGTGAATTACTGAGCGTCTGAGCAAAGAAGAGCCTGAACGATGCAACCTCCCTATTGGCTGTTTGTAAAAATGTATCAGTTGTTGCCCTTCCCACGGGAATCATCGCGGGCTCGAGAGACGAGACCTGACGAGTTAGTTCGTTGGTAGCAGAACAAAATGCCTGGACACAAATCGGGTTTTCAGAAAAGGAAAGAAAATAAACGGAGGGTTGAAAATACAAAAAAGGAGGCAGAAAATGCAAAATGAGTTTTAAGGTAGGACAAATGGTTACTTTTCTGAGGCAGCCCGCCGTGGCTGCAGGCTTTCAGTTGTGTCATTGAATGGTTACTTTTCTGAGGCAGCCCGCCGTGGCTGCCTGCAGGCTTATTTATTATTATAGCCCATTTAGTTAAAATAGTTGATATAAAATGTTTATAGTTATAGTTATGTGATGGTTGTCCTGATTTAGACTGGTGGGTTTTTTTTTGGGGGGGGGGGGGGGGGGGGGGTTGCGTGATGTTGCACCCGGGTCCAGATTAGGGCAGAACCGGCCCTGGCTACATTTCAGGTGTAGTTTGTTTTATGTATGTATGTACTTGCATAGATGTGTACTTGGTCTTCCAATATGGCGCCTAACAAAATCTCGCGGCGCGGTGACGTCATGCGGTAGCCCTCTATAAGGCCTGACTAGCCTTTGGTAACACACTAAACGAATTATCTTTCATTTTTGGCACTTTTTCTGTTTGTGTAGATGGGAAAACGTACTGAGAATCCAAATCGCCAACATTTGAAATAATAATAGTTTTGAATTATTTCTTGTCTTATTTAATGAAGGTTGTAATAGAATTAGCCTACATTTGGCTTAAGCTGGATGAGACAGAGACATAACTTTATAGCCATTTGTTAAACAGCTGACAGGGAACGTAATTAACTGTTCCGGGAACGAAATTTTTTTGTTCTAACCGGTTCGGGAACGTCTATTTAATGGTGGAACCCAAAACCGGAAACGTTAAAATTCCGTTTCTGTTCGGAACGAACCAATAGGAAAAAAATTCTGGTTCAAAGCCCTGGTTCTGAGTGATGTTGCCTGGTGGTGTCGCATTGGCTGTGCAGGTGGTTTGGGACATACCAGCGCTCTGCGTGGTGACGCTTCTGTGCTCGCTTTATGGATCCATGGCACCGTGTTCTGAGTGAGGTTGCCCGGCAGTGTCACTGTCATGCTCCGCTCCAGACATCCACTCTGGAGATTACGAATCTCTCATGCCAGAGCCGATCCGAATCCGGAACGGGAATTTCTTCATGCCTGCATTCACTTCCTGGTTTTTCTCTGCTGTTATTAAAACGCTGTTCTCAGACAGGAACTTTACCAGAATGTCTCGCTTTGCTTCTAGCCGTTTCTGTGCCTGTTTCATGGTTGTTTGCTCAAGCTCATTTTCTTATTTCATGGTTTTTGCACGAGTTTTTTTTTTTCTTGTTTTTGTTTTTTTATCCTAGCATTTTTTGTCCTTGCCTGTTTCGTGTTTTTGTCTAGTTTTCTGTCTCTTGTTATCTGGATTACTTTTGCCATTTGTTTTTGTCCCGCTTGTTTACCCTTGTGCCACGCCCTTTTCCCTGGATTAAATCTCTCTATTTATTTGATTACTGTCTGTGTTCTGCTTGTGGATCCTTATCTTACCACACCTCCACGACCCCTAACAGTCACGGTGTGAGATTTATCTTCATGTGCCTTTTGGTTGGACTGTGGTAGGTATGCCATTGGAATTATATCCTGACCCTCTTTTGTTGGACTTTTTTCTAATTGTAAAGCAACCTTGGGTGTGAGAAGGGTGCTATATAAATTATTATTATTATTATTATTATTATTATTATTATTATTATTATTATTATCCTTTGCGAAGGAGTAACTCCTTCATTTACAATCATGAGATAAAACAGATATATATAATATATAAATTCAGTATTATAATTGTCATCATCTTCTTTCCGAACATGAATTCTGCATTTCATATGATAATCACTGAGCTATCATTACATAACTTCATCAGTATGTTTTTGACAAATACTGGTTGCTGGAGGTGGTGATATCTGTAAAACTGCTTGGACCCCGTACATCGCTTCTCGTGAGTATATTTTCTATTATCTCTCCATTTTGAATCCTGGTTATGGTCCTGTGTACTAATACAGCAGTGTGTACACATTCCTGTTAGCTCTCCAGCAGTACGGACATGATCACAGGGCTGCAGGCTTCATTTTATCTCTGTGTGTGAACCAGATATTACAAAGCTACTGTGTTGTTTGGTCTCTGTATGGAAAAAAAAACCTCTCCAGTACGCTGCAGTAAGAGCAGGCTTATCAGCTTATCGCTGAGAGAAATCTCTTCAAAAGATCACATCCTAAATCCTTCATGTTCTTACAACATGGAGAGGTCTAAACAGGGAGGACAAGCTTATGGAGGTGTCCAGTACAGAACCCAAAATACCGATTAACGACAAAGAACCGCTTTTATTTATTCCAGTAGAAGAAGCTTAAAAATCTCAGAATAGACTGTTTTTTTTTTTTTTTTGTTTAAATTAATATTTATTTTTCAGGGAGTGAGAGACTGTGCGCGTGCGCGCATGTGTGTGTGTGAGAGAAAGAGAGAGAAATGACCTGAGGTCTTTGAATGAGTGTGGAGCAATTTCATTTTAAAGGTCGTCTGGTGTGTGCTTGTGTGTGTGTGTGTGTGTGTGTGTGTGTGTGTGTGTGTGTGTGTGTGTGCGCGCGACCGATGGCCTTGCAGCAGCACAGTGATGGAGTGCATACAGAGAGTTTAATATGACTACTGAGTACCTTATGCAATGTTACAAGGGCGTGATTGTAAAAGAGAGATGATCTCCATCAGCCCAATCTGTACACACAAATAAATAAACAAGCACGAGATATTTACATCATAATCATTCTTCCATGCCACAACAACCTCCAGCTCTCGTCTATCTCTCATGAAAGACTTTCTCCTGCATCCCTTTATACTGTGGGATGATTTGTATAAACACTTATTTTATACCTTACTGTAACAGCATTTTGAAAAATGAAACTTTGTGTGTGAAGTCCTGATCTGTGAACTTATGGCTGTCTCGCTTACAGTAATGACACAGTAGTTACATGTTTATGACAGTGTAATAATGCAGTAATGCTGTCAGATTTATTATGAATATTCAGACAGGGATTTCTCATATTTCAGGGAGCCTTCATACACTGTGTGCGCGCTATGAGGTTCAGGTACACACACACACACACACACACACACACACACACAGAGCAGAACAGCAACAGGATAAGATAAGACCTTTATTATCTCACAATGGGGAAATTTGCTGTTTGTAGCAGCACAGTGGATAGCAGCAGAAGAGGACATGTCAAGCCACACATGGAAAAGTGTGTGTGTGTGTGTGTGTATATATATATATATATATATATATATATGTATATATGTGTGTGTGTGTGTGTATGTGTATATATATATATATATATATATATATATATATATATATGTGCGTGCATGTGTGCATTTTGCATATATTGTGGTGTGTGTGTGTGTGTGCACCCGAACCTTACAACGCAGTGTATGAAGGCTCCCTGAAATGTGAGAAATCCCTGTCTGAATATTCGTAATAAATCTGACAGGATAACTGCGTTATTACACTGTCATAAACATGTAACTAGTGTGTCATTACTATATATAGAGAAAAAATACCCACGATAAATATTAAATATATAAAACCCCAGGAATATTTACAAAAACACACACACCACAACAAATAATAAGACAATATTTACAAAATGCACACACACCTCTCTCTCTAGCTAGCTATACACACATACACCACGCAGTATATACAAAATGTGTGCACACAAAATGCGCGCACACACCACAAAAACAAATACAAAAGACAATATATACAAAACTCCACACACACAATACTAATATATATATATATATATATATATATATATATATATATATATATATATATGTATATATGTGTGTGTGTGTTGTGTGTATGCGTTTTGTATGTATTGTGTGTGTGTATATGCATTTTGTGTGTTTGTATTTCTAACTATATATTATATATAGTGTGTTGTGTGTATGCATTTTGTATAGAGCTAGAAATACAAACACAAAATGCACACACACACACACACACACACACACACACACACACAATACAATATATACGGTACAAAATGTACACAAGCACAACATACAAAGCAATGCACACAAAACACACAACAATATACATAAGCACACACGAAGAGAGAGAGAGAAAGTATAAACTCAGTGCAGTAAGTCAGGGCTGTGACACTCAGTGACAGGGTGGTGTGATGAAGCTGAGGTTCTGTTCCCACTCCTGTAGAGAGTTTCCTAAACCAGGAGATTTTATTCAGTCCTTTATTCCTCTTCCACCACAGCAATTTGCCATCTATTATGATTATTTATTAATTTATTAAAGAGACTGCCTCATACTGTTCTCCGTTTACAGTTAACGGTGTAAAACATCCCGGCGTTTGGAACCAGCCTGTTCGGAACCAGAACGAAAAGCAGCTCGATAGTGAAAAGTCACTGACACTGGAGACTCGCTACTGAAATATTAAACAGAAAACTTCATAAACAATTCGACTGAAATTTTTCAAGTCACAGTGAACAAGCTGTTACTATAGAAACGATAACATCAGAGTAAGACCGGGAGTATGAACCTGTTCTAGAAAACGAATCAACACCTTCCGACCAATCAGAATTGAGAATTCAACATGGCTGCTTTAATTAAAGGTTAAATACATAAAATGTTGCACAGAGATATGAGAGCAAGCAGCTTGTTTAGGTCAACCCTGGATTGTGTGTGTGTTTGGACTCTCTCGCTGTACCATTGACTCCCACTGGCACTCAGTCTGTTCCTGTCCACTGTTCACACAAATTTATTTACACTATACACATACTGGAAGTGTGAATGACCACCATATAATCCATAATACACCGAGATGCACTTGTGTGTGTGTGTGTGAGAGAGAGAGAGATCTAGTCATGGTTGGGGTGTGAAAGCTTTGCCATTAACTCCTACTGACTCCAGTCTGTTCGTGTCCACAGTTCATTCTGCCACACTGAGACCTTCTGTACTCTATATTTGTCCATAACATTCACAACACACATTCATGCCCTGAAGTCAATTAATACTGTCTGATCTAATTAATTTAAAATATTATAAATGAATGGACCAGCCAGACAAACATTTTGAACGCTATATTGTCGTATTTTTGTATAAATTACCTCATTATGATTATCAATTCAAGTTTTAATTGTGTAGCACTTTTCACAATGGATTTTTTTTTTTTTTGACAAAGCAGTTTTACAGAAATATATTCTTCATGTGCACATGACGTCACGCTTATTTTCCAAACCGGAAGTCTGCCATGTTGGATGATAACAACAACCACCACCACCACCATCTCATCTCATTATCTCTAGCCGCTTTATCCTGTTCTACAGGGTCGCAGGCAAGCTGGAGCCTATCCCAGTTGACTACGGGCGAAAGGCGGGGTACACCCTGGACAAGTCGCCGGGTCATCACAGGGCTGACACATAGACACAGACAACCATTCACACTCACATTCACACCTACGGTCAATTTGAAGTCACCAGTTAACCTAACCTGCATGTCTTTGGACTGTGGGGGAAACCGGAGCACCCAGAGGAAACCCACGCGGACACGGGGAGAACATGCAAACTCCACACAGAAAGGCCCTCGCCGGCCACGGGGCTCGAACCCAGGACCTTCTTGCTGTGAGGCGACAGCGCTAACCACTACACCACCGTGCCGCCCCCCACCACCACCAGGAACCAGCAATTCACATGTGAGCTGCTGCAACATGTCATGATTTTCTTCTGATTTCATTGCCTTTGAAGAAAGACAATACCTACTTTGTGTGCGGGATATAATCGCGCTAATAATGCTACTCATGACAAAGAGAAATGGCTCTTCAGAATTCCCAGAATAATTAAAAACAGCGAGAAAACAGATGAACTGTCAGAGAATGCTGTGCGCTAGCTGTGGTTCAAAAACAAACATGGTAAGGACTTAACTGAGGAAAAAGCTGATTACACATACAGTGCATGTGTGTGTGGTGACCACTTTATATCTGGTAAGAGTTCATTGTTAATTAAAGCTATGTTTTCTGCTGATTAAATTGATCTTTTGAGCGTTAGTGTGAAAACACTGCTTCTCATCTTTCAGGATCACCAGCAAACCTACAATACGTGATAAAACAAATCCAGATCTGCACTGACACTCAGATCAGGACACGATCATTAGGATCAAGGTGAAAACTCATCTCGCAGTATCAAGAAGCAACAGGATAAATGAAAGATCTGACAAGGAAGCCAGATTAGAAGCAGTGCGAGAAACTGGAGCGAGTTTGGATACACAAGGAGAGCAATGTGGGTTAGCTTTGCCAGATGAGATATTAACGATGCCGTTCCAGTAACCCAGTAACCTCGGTTTACTTATGCCCTCTTTTTTTTTTTTGTAGAACGAGAGAGTTCACGCTAATGTCAGAGGATTCAATTGCTAGTAATGAGGCTAAATCCTCTTTATAATCAGATGGCTTTAACATATTCAGGTCAAAGCAACAAATTTCAACTTTTTCTCTGAATCTTGACTTGCCAGAGGACTCCAGAGAATCATAATATTTGGAGAAAGTCAGAGACGCATCACAGTTATTATTCACACGAGACGGCATTTTGGATTTGTAGATCATTCAACATGATGGCGGCTGGTGCATACGTCACACTGTTTTGTCATGTAGTTGCACACGAAGAATACATTTTTTTTTTTACATTCACAAAACAAGAATAGATATAAGTCAATCAAGAAATGTTTATTATTAAATGTTTTCTGAATTTTAGGCATTTAATGATGTACTGTGTGACATAAATTGTGATACAAATTTATGAAAAAAATCATGATAATAATCAGGCTGTACAATCTGAGTTTTCTGAGCTGTAATAGTGTTGTTTAGACAGTAAAATAAAAAATAAATTAGCAGGAATACACCTGACTTCACCCTAAGTGGAAGTAACACAGCTCTAATGCTGCAAAAACCACAAAAAAAAGATAAAAAATGAGAAGCTTTTGTGTGATTGTGTACAAATAGATTTAACAAGAAATCATTCTCTCTCTCTCTCTCGACTGTTGAAAGATAGAAATGCAAATGGAGGAAGTACAGTACAAATATTCATAAAAGTTTTTTTAAGAAAAGGCCTATTTGTTATTCACATTTTAATTTTTAATAAAAGGAATATTTTAGTTAATAGGTGATTTTATATTTTACTCCACCCTTTACAAATGTGCGTAAATAATTATTGTTGGTTATTAAGAAAACAAAACAATGTTTTTAAATTGAATTAAGAAAATGAATATTTAATTTCATAAAGAATGGGAAAATAAATGTTGCATTTTATTGGTAATAACATAAAAATTCTAAATAAATTATAGGAAAATTCTATCATGAACCCGATATCATGAATCAATTAGTGAATTGGATGAATCGTTACATGCCTAGTGAATTGACTTGCATTTTATTTCAGTTTGGTAAGTAGCAGGTCTTTAATAGCTAATTATGTGGAAAGTAGCTAGTAATAATAATTAAGTATATATGACTTACCAACAGAGGTGGGTAGTGATGCGTAACGCTTTCTCTTTTACATGTACCCAAGTCACTTTTCCAAGAAATTGTACTTATAGGAGTAGTTTTAATACATATTAGCATAAATATGGAAGTGATTATAGAAAATCGCACGTCCTGATTGGTCGAGAAATTTGGACTATTTCTATTAAACATATAAACTTGTGATTTGCAGCTGCACTACAGTCAGAGCTGTTGTTCTAGAAAGTGAATCAACACTTCCTGACCAATCAAAATCCAGAATTGAACAGTGCTGTGGTGTAAAACATTGGAAAAACTCCAACGTCGTTGGTAGTAGTCTCAATTTTGATCATGAACTACGTGATATTATTGAATGTGTCATTTATCATAAGTGTTATTTGTCATTACGACAACCACAGAATTTTTTCGCAACACTTTAAACTCAGCACTATTGATTTGAGGTTTATTAGCAAGACACCTAAATTACCTAAACCTACCGACCTAATTACCTAAACACTGACAAAGTATATCCTGCATCATCACCATGTACCGGGAAGCAGCTGCCGAATATGTTTAAATAGTGGTGCTGAGAGAAACACACACAACCCCCAAACCATGAGCATGAACAAAGATCATGAACAAGGTCAAAGCAAACTCGAAGCATGTACGCCGAAACATGGGTGTGCTCATTTGCAGCAGTTAAGTCCACAATACACTGCAGTGCACCCTGGGAAATGGAGTCCGGAAGTCCAACATGGAAGTACCACTCAAAAGCCGCAACCTGGCCAGCACTGACGTGACAATCATGAAAATCAATCATGAAACTACTGATCCTCTGGGGTTTTCACACACAACAGTCTCTAGAGTTTACACAGAATGGTGTGAAAACAAAAAAAAACATCGAGTGAGTGAGTGATGGTTCTGTGGGTGGAAACAAACGCCTTGGTGATAAGAGAGGTCAGAGGAAAATGGCCAAATTGGTTTGAGCTTTTTTGCCAGGAAGGATATAGTAACTCATATAATCACTCTTTACAACTGTGATGAGCAGAAAAGCATCTCAGCATGCAACAGCAGAAATATCATCACATTGGGTTCCACTCCTGCAGCCAAGAACAAGTCCCTATTAATGTGGCTGGTGAGTGTGTGCTAACATTATATCAAGATCTTCCACAGCAGTGATTGCACTGATCAGTACTCTCCTCAATGCACCGGTGTATTATAGTCTGATTTATTATAGTCTCTCCATTTTATAGCTACAAATATTGTTCAGCAAATGTTAATCATTTCCTCATTTACTACTCTGGACACTTTAAATGATCTCAAACTACTGTTAAGGAGCAGCGATTTAACAGATAGAAGCTGAGGTTCCTTGCTTTTCACCATGTTGTAGAATGTTGCATCTCAATTTGACTTTATTGCACCTAGTGGTCAAAAATAGGAACTGCAACAAGGACGAAAAGGGGTTCATTGGGGGAGGAATCGGGCAGCATGGTGGTGTAGTGGTTAGCACTGTCACCTCACAGCAAGAAGGTTCTGGGTTCAAGCCCAGCGGCCGGCGAGGGCCTTTCTGTGTGGAATTTGCATGTTCTCCCCGTGTCCGCGTGGGTTTCCTCCGGGTGCTCCAGTTTCCCCCACAGTCCAAAGACATGCAGGTTAGGTTACAGTAATTGGTGGCTCTAAATTGACCGTAGGTGTGAATGTGAGTGTGAATAGTAGTTTGTCTCTATGTGTCAGCTCTGCGATGATCTGGCAACTTGTCCAGGGTGTACCCCACCTCTCACCCATAGTCAGCTGGAATAGACTCCAGCTGACTATGGAGCCTGCACAGGATAAGCGCTTACGGATAATGGATGGATGGGGGAGGAATCACACTACCCCATACGGGAGAGATTATTATTATTATTATTATTTTTTTAGCAAATACTCAATGAAATCAGATTTAACCTACTGCTAGACAGTACACTGGATGACTGGATATTATCGACTCCAAACTGTATTACACTAAAAATTCACTTGATAATTGGTCTATGGACACTGCTAACTGATGATGATGTTCGTCCTTCGGGCTTGAAGATGACCATGACTTCAATTTGGTAGGTGGAGGTTGTGGATCTGGAGCTGACTGATGAGGTCAATCCAGGCTTTCAAGGTACGCCCACATTCCAGGCACGTGTAGGTAGTTGCTGTAGTGGGGGTTGCGATAATTTGAGCCCTTCACGCAGCTCATTTCTTCTGGGCCTCGGCGATGCATTTCATCTCTGCTGCACACACACCACTGGTGAGCTTTGCTCACCATGCTGGATGATCCTGAGCAAGCGACTCCCAGGAGTTGAGATCAATTTCTAGGAGTTTTATGGGACACTTTGAGATTGTCCTTGAAGCATTTCTTCTGCCCCCCAGATGAGCACTTGCCTTGGCACAGCTCTCCATCCAGCAACTGTTTGGGCAGTCTGGAATCCTACCAACATGGCCGGTCCATCTGGCTTGGGCTTTCTGCCGAAGAGTGTTAACGCTGGGAAGTCCAGCCCATTTTAGGACCTCTGTGCCCAGGATTTTGCCCTGCCACTTGATATGAAAGAGTTTGCAGAGGCAGGTCAAGTGGAAGTGATTGCTAACTACAATTTTGTGAAACTAATCCACCTGCTGCCATGTTTTTAGGAAGGTTGGAGGAACCCAGAGGAAACCCATAGAGATAGGAGGATCTGTGAAGCTCTATACAGACAATAACCCAAGCTCAAGAGGCTGTTTCCTGTTCCACCACACTACCCGTTAACTGATTATCCCTCGGAAATTATTCATTTTTCATCCATGCTGAAACGAACTGCGACAGTCTAATGGAACACCTGTACATGCTTGCTTTCTCTATCCATATGTTTGTGTATGTGTGTAGGTGGGATTGCTAGACAGGTCACCCAGCTTAGGCCAGTGTCTGCAAGCAAATTGGAGGAAAGGGCTATGTAAAGGCAGTACATGTCATTTTCTGCCTGCGCGATAGCAATGTTTGAGACTGCATTTGCCGTGCTCCAGAGCTGCATTTGCTCTCTTGTTTTCTTCCGCTTCGTTAGCCTTTTTTTTTCCCCCAAAAGCCCCAGACTGAAGCTAAATCACTCCAGTCAAAGGAGTGGGATTTAATGATGTGGTCATGTGAGTGCAGAGCAAAACAAACCAGACCTGATCCTGTTTAATCAGCAGAAGTTCATCTTTACCCTGAAACACTAAATACAATATCAGCAAGAAGCAGAACATTTTAATGAGCTCTGATCAAATGAGGTGAACAACTTACATATCCTTATAATAGGTGGAGTAGTGTTCAAAAGAAGTTCCCTTTATTATATTTCTTGAGCAAGGTTCCAGCTTTATTCACTAATAAGCACACAAGCCCTAAGCGACCAAAGGAACCGAGACGAGAACATAAAGCAGATAGAACAGTGTTTAGAGTTAATATCAAGTGTTAATTTAGGAAATAGTGTATTATTTAATCCACATTCAGTGGATATGAGCAATCCTGTGCTGTGATTGGCTACTCAACTATTAGGATATCAGCTCATATACTGTGAGTAGAGAAACACAAAACGGTGGAGCGTGTTGCTGAACCAACTGAGGATGAAATAAAAACTCTACTCAAAAACAAATCCCCCAAAATTATCATCAAGTATTTAAAAGAAACAGAAATAGCTAAAAGAATATAGCTTTTCCCTCCCCAAGATCGCCTGTTCTACATGCCAGCCCAGTTGGTGGCGGTAATGCACCTTTAGGTTGGTTTGCCAACCATCAAAAAAACCCTAAAGAAGACGACGATGACCCCAAAAAATAAAAAAAGCAGCAAAATATGGAATAAAAGTATTTGATGGTAAGAACATATCTTTTTTGTTTTTCAATAATTATTATTGTAGCATTTTCACAAATTGCTACTGTCACTTTGCCGGTTTGTTTACATTCTAAATGGAAATTATTTTGTCCGACATTTTGGATAAAGGTCCAGATACTGTAATGACCACGGTTATGAGCAAATGTCAACTCTGCCATTGCTCCATGCTAAATTGCATAGCAATGTGTCTCTCACAGAAATATGCACTAGTCCCGAATACAGGACCTTCTTCCTGTATTTCTTGCCCTTTCCTCAGACACATCTAACATCTAACCAATTAGCAGAGTGAACATTCTCATGTGGTTTATAGCGATGCATTTTGGTTCACTTGGATTTTTCTCTGGTTCCCTTTTCAACCAACAGGGAATGGGTTCTCGAACCAGTTCCCTTCAGGATTCTCTGAACCTTGGTGCCAGCCCACATTTTCACCAGTTTTGAGTGGAACTGTTCTAATCAAGGATACATCATGAATGGAGGGTGTGGGACAATTCACAACAGAAGTAAACTGTCATAGCAAGATGGTGGTCCACATTGATTACCTCCGAGCTTTTGTTCTGTTATTGAAGATATTTGTTTTCAATCCTTTTTTTCTGAAGATGTATCCTTTTCCATTGCATCCTCAATTTCTGCACTCTGCTTCCTCTCCAAACTAATGACACACCCACCATACCTGTCAACTTTGAGGTTTGAAAAAAAAGGGATATTTCCCAGATTTTTAACTCAAAATAAGGGAAAATTTCAGAAAGTCATACCCTTCACCAAAAGTGGGTGTGTAGTTGAATGGGGGGCAATTTTCTATCTAGTATTTGTGATTTCCTGTACTCTGGTGCATGTTGGTGATAGCCAAGACCCAAACTCAATATGCTTATGGTTTATAGAGTGCATTTGTGAATAAACTATACATTTATTTTTATTTGCTTTCAGTGGTACCAGTTATTTCCCAAATTAATGGCTAAAATACGTATCTTATGTTAAAATAAGAAAGGTCATTATATAACCAGTCAAATTCAATTCCATTGCAATTTATTATGGTTTTACCATAGTCATGGCCTCGGAACACTAGATAGATAGATAGATAGATAGATAGATAGATAGATAGATAGATAAAGAGATAAAGAGATAAAGAGTAATATAAGATATTAAACCAAGAGTGATTTAAAATGGGTAAGTTTCAGATAGAAAATAAAATAGACAATGAGTGGATAAAACAGTTAATACACCAATTAGTTTACACTAGGCTATTTATGAGGTCTTAGCCAGGACATACTTAATGTAAACATGTGTAGCTTACCTTTGATTATTTGGGAGGCTTTCGTTTTCCCCATAGAAAATTTCTTTGCGATGGAAGAGTCTGGGAACATTCCAGCCACACACTTGTTGAAATCATCAAAGAAAGAGAGGCTAATGTTTTTCTTAGCTATTAGCATTGCCATCTTCACCTCAGACCTAATCAGTGTTGCCAGATACTGCTGACGTTTTCCAGCCCACAATATGTTCAAAACCCACCAAAATGCACTTGAAACCGCCTAACTTGGGCGGGAAACCGCCCAATCTGGCAACACTGAACCTAATCACTTGTTCAGCCTCGCCTCCGGACGTAGTTCTGTAATTACTGATGCCTGAGAGGGCGGGGACGTGAATTCATGGCCCGACTTCCTGCTGTAAACTCCTGTCAGAGGTGCGTCATGAATTCTGGACCTACCGACTTTTTTATATTGTGAAAATACGGGACTTTTATATAATGTGAAAATACGGGATATTTTCGGGAAAATAAAAAAACGGGAAGACAGCGGGAAATAAGTCAAAATAAGGGATTTCCCAGGAAAAACGGGAGAGTTGACAGGTATGACACCCACTGATGTCATCATGGTTTGTGCTGGAAAAACCAGCAATATTTTGGCACCAACTGGGGACCAACTTTTCAGATTCCAAACCAGGTTATTTTTCTTTGAAATGATTTGTGCTGAGTTTCCCCAAAAGCATTGCAGCCCAAAGATGATTGTTAAATGGTAGAGTGAGAAGCACAATTGATGCTCTCTGTCCTAGTTAAGATGCTGTTTGTTTTAAGATGCTTTTGGGAAAACCATCTCTGAATGGTTTGAAATTTGTGCATGAATCAGAACGGAAACGGTTCCCTGTTGGTCAAAAAGGGATATCAGTGAAAAGAAGCTGAACCAAGGGGAAAATTGTCGATCCATCCATCCATTATCTGTAGCTGCTTATCCTGCGCAGGGTTGCAGGCAAGCTGGATCCTATCCCAGCTGACTATGGGCAAGAGGTGGGGTACACCCTGGACAAGTGATCACAGGGCTGACACATAGAGATAAACAACCATTCACACTCACATTCACACCTACGGTCAATATAGGCTACGTTTACATTAGACCGTATGTGTCTCGTTTTCTTCGCGGATGCACTGTCCGTTTACATTAAACCCCCTGGAAAAGCCAGGAAACGGGAATCCGCCAGCGTCCACGTATTCAATCCAGATCGTGTCAGCTCCGGTACTGTGTAAACATTGAGAATACGTGGATACGCTGTGCTGAGCTCTAGCTGGCGTCTCATTGGACAACGTCACTGTGACATCCACCTTCCTGATTCGCTGGCGTTGGTCATGTGAGGCGACTGCTGAAAAACGGCGCGGACTTCCGCCTTGTATCACCTTTCATTAAAGAGTATAAAAGTATGAAAATACTGCAAATCACACACGGACTGGCCATCGGGAGTAGCGGGAGTTTTCCCGGTGGTTCAGTGTGGGCCGGCGGAGGAAAAAAAAAAAAACAGTTGCGCGCTGGCCTTTAATATGATAAGCAATGTTAACAGTTTCTTTAAGAAACTGTTAACATTGCTTGTCATATTAAAGGCCAGCGCGCAACTGTAATAAGCAATGTTAACTGTAATAAGCAATGTTAACAGTTTCTTAAAGAAACTGTTAACATTGCTTATCATATTAAAGGCCAGCGTGCAACTGTTTTTTTTTTTTTTTTCTCCGCCAGCCCACACTGAACCACCGGCCCACTGGGAAAACTCCCGCTGGCCAGTCCGTGTGTGCTGCAAATACTGATGCAAATACTGCCCATTGTGTAGTTATGATTGTCTTTAGGCTTGCCATCCTTCCACTTGCAAGTAATAAGTGATATGCGCTGGGATCACACACACAGCGGCTCAGTCCCGAATCGTGGCTTGTGCACTTCACTCGCGCGCTGTGTGAGCTGCGCAGGGCCGGAGTGCGCACCCTCCAGAGGGCACTCGCTGTTCAGGGCGGAGTGATTTGGAGCGCAGGATGCCTGCGGAGCTGAGCGTATCCGTGTATTAGGCTTGCCATCCTTCTACTTGCAAGTGGTGAGCCTTGCGCGGCTTGCCATCCTTCTACTTGCAAGTGGTGAGCCTTGCGCGGCTTGCCATCCTTCTACTTGCAAGTGGTGAGCCTTGCGCATGCCCTAAATGCACTGGGATCATGTTACACGCCGTCTGAAATGCACTGGGATCATGTTACGCGCCGTCTAAAGTCATGTGATTAGCGTATCCGCGTATTGGCGTTGCTGTGTGCACGGCTAACGGTTTTAGTGTAAACGCGAATCGTTTTAAGAACGTTAATCTGATGATCCGCTGATTCGACGTAATGTAAACGTAGCCTTAGAGCCACCAATTAGCCTAGCCTGCATGTCTTTGGACTGTGGGGGAAACCGTAGCACCCAGAGGAAACCCACGCGGACACGGGGAGAACATGCAAACTCCACACAGAAAGGCCCCCGTCGGCCACTGGGCTTAAACTCAGAACTTTCTGGGTGTGAGGCAACAGTGCTAACCACTACACCACCGTGCTGCCCTGGGGAAAACATTCCAAGTTTATAAATTTATCAACTGATTCAGACCAGAACAAACCAACTATGGGGTGAAAACACCCTTATCGACACCAATGACCAAAACCGAGACAAGTCCAAATAAAACCAAGACAAGTTTTATATCCATACTTTCCTGAGTCAGGAAACTTCTAACAAAACAATTCATTATATTAATAACGAGACCATCAATGATGGTGCAGCTCACGCCGGCCCCGTCTAGTCCAGAAGGAACGATCTAAAGTGGGTCACCTTGCACAATAAATGTTGCAAGCTATATACACTATATACAAGCTATATATAGAAGCGATATCCACCCTAGGAATACCGACCTATTTGCCAGAAAGAATCCAAAATGGTGAGGAATTGACTGAGAAGAAATGATTTTTTGTTGAACTGCTCATTAAGGCTTAGTTAGTCCATAACTTCATTAATAATTAAGCAAATCTGGGTAGAAGTTCTATGCACCCTAGGTACCCCTACCTTCATGCCAGGAAGAATCAAAATCAGTGAAGAATTGAGGGAGAAGAAGCAATTTGTGTGGAAACTGCTTGTTAGGGATTGATTAATTACTCCATATCTTCATTATTAATTGCAATTGTGCAAATTTGGGTAGAAGCTATAGTATATGCACCCCAGGCAGACCTACCTTCCTGCCAAAAAGAATAAAAATCAGTGAAGAACTGAGAGAGAAGCGATTTTTATGAAATGTAGACGATGCCAGATGGACGATGGATGACACATGATGGCATAAACTCATTACCTGTCGGCCGGATGAGCTAATAATGCTGCATGCTTTTCTTTTTCTGTGGAGCCTCTATTGTACAAGTCCCTATGTATGAGCTGTTGCTATAGAAGCAATAGTGTATTAAGACTAGTGTGTTAATATAAACCCACTGTTCATATGTTACAGTCTGAGCCGTGCTAGTAGATCAAATTAACCCACACCTTCTGACCAATCAGATAAAGGAATCATAATGGAATTAATATAAACCTGTGATTTGCAGCTGCATGACCGGCAGAGCTGCTGTTATAGAAAAATTACCCAACACATAGACTAACCAATCAGAACTTCAGCATCGCTCTGTGATAAAGTGTTTTATCGTCAGGTCTAAAGGAAAGACCGCTCTCTGAACTGCACTCGTTGGCTTTGGGTTCCTCTTGGGCTCGTTAGCGTTTTTGGTTGAACTGCTGCCTTAAAGGCCTGTCAGTGTCGCCCCATAATGGAAAGCACTTTTAAAATAGTCCTCCTGGAACTCATTTTACGAATCATTAATAATAAATTGGAGCCATCAATCCTAAAGATGCGTAGCTCTTTAAGATCCATCCACTTTTAGAAAAGTTTTGTTTCCATGGATCAGTTAATATCTGCCAGTGTGGACTAAAGCAGTGCAGGTTGCTGGCTCTATGAAGTCCACTGACATTTCTGTTTGATTAAATGGATTAGACGAGCTGTTTCTGTGGCGTTTCCGCTCTGGCCAATGTCTACTGAATGACATTCAAACTCGGCTTGATGGACAGCGTGCTGTGTTGTAATTATATCATAAACACGGTTTAAAGGTGTGTTTGGAACAAAAGTGCTGAAACCTGTCACTCAGTTACATGGTAGAACGAAGGGAGTAGATTGTATGCAGTATGTCCTAATCTCTCACACACACACACACCGTCACACACACTGTCTTTGTGATGACTTTCCACTGACATCACTATTAATGCAGCTAATCACTGCTAATCGAACCCCAGCCGCAACCTTAAGGCCCGGTCCCACAATACCTATAACTATAATGATAACTATAAATAAACCAGTCCCCTGCAGTTTATGTGGTCGGTGCTCACACCAGACTGATAACGATCCCTATAGCCCAGGCCTGGGTTTATCCGTATGGGTGGGATTGCTTCTGGAGTGATTTTTCCAGGCCTGGACCTGATCTGATAAAACATCTGCTGACCAATCAGGTAATTGTTTACATTTGACGTTGTCTGAGCACGTGCTATTTTCCCCCGGGTATCTTTGTATATCCTTGTTGCATCATGAAGTCACAGAATACAGATTCATGGAAAATAAAAAAATATAATACAAAGCACAGATCTTTTATTCATGGATACGTGATTATTTTCCGTGAAATCTCATCTCATCTCATTATCTCTAGCCGCTTTATCCTTCTACAGGGTCGCAGGCAAGCTGGAGCCTATCCCAGCTGACTACGGGCGAAAGGCGGGGTACACTCTGGACAAGTCGCCAGGTCATCACAGGGCTGACACATAGACACAGACAACCATTCACACTCACATTCACACCTACGGTCAATTTAGAGTCACCAGCTAACCTAACCTGCATGTCTTTGGACTGTGGGGGAAACCGGAGCACCCGGAGGAAACCCACGTGGACACGGCGAGAACATGCAAACTCCACACAGAAAGGCCCTCGCCGGCCACGGGGCTCGAACCCGGACCTTCTCGCTGTGAGGCGACAGCGCTAACCACTACACCACAGTGCCGCCAGCTTGAATGTTTAAAAAAAAAAAAGACTTGTTGGAAAACTGTTGCACTTCTACCATTGGATTTGATGCAAGTTGACTTGTAATTATGTGTTTGTTTGTTCTATTACACTGTTAATGAAGTTATATTCTTTATACCATATAATTTTTTTTAAAACAAAAAAGTGTGAGGCCTAATCCCCCCCGCCCCTTTTCCTTATTGCTGGGTTTCACGTGACATCACATCCATCTTATTATTTATTCAAAACTTTAGCTGGTGGTCTACCAAAGCTCAGCTGACAAAGCGTTTGTACGGAGAAGGTTCATTGCTCGCATCAAAAATGCCTTATGCTTGCGTTGTTTTAGGTTGTTCAAATCGATCGAACCGTGAAACTGATAAAAGTTTCTTCAGGGTTCCCTGTAAACTAATAAAAAAGGGTGAACGAACACAGGATTTCACAAAAAGACATCGAGACAGTTGGCTTTTGAACCTCTCTGTGAAATCGAAGGGATCCGAGTCGAAGCGTGCTCGAGTTTGCAGTGATCTCTTGGTGAAAGGTTTGTATCTCCCTCTTAGCTATGTCCTTAGTGTTTTCCAAGTACTTTTCTTGCTATGTGTCATTCAGTGCGTTTACATGCACATCCAAATCGAGCTACTGTCGGTAATCGAGCTAAGGGTCCCAGCAGGGGTGCCAGAGAAATCCAATCCTACATGCACACAAGGAAATCGAGCTATTGTGTGAGGTACATTGTGCACCCGAGCCACAGGTGGCGCTACACGCCCCATCGTGTTGGTACACTTCTGGTTGTCGTCATGAAGAAGAGCTATTCAAGAGTATAAACAAAGTTATCAGTTCTGTGTTCACAAGAAGAACGACGACGAGGACAGCAACATCAAGAGATGTTGTTCCTCCTGACCTCTTCTGCTGCTCGCTACTACTACTGTTGTCATGCCGACCGAGGCTGTTGTGTTTCCCGCTTGTGGTCTCGTCACTCGTCACTTCCGGAAGGGGCAGTGCTGAAGTAAGTAGCTCGACTACGTAGCTCAATAGGGTTTACGTGCACTAAATAGCTCGGCTACAATCGCATAATCTAGGTCGCGTAGCTCGATTACGAGAAATCCAGTTTGGTTCGATTTCAGCCAAGCTAAAGTGTTTCCATGGCATTTAGAACTTCGATTTCAGTCGAGCTACGGCAGAAATTCGATTTTCTCTATGTGCATGTAAACGCACTGATTATTTTACGGTACTTTTTTAAGTCATGAAGCGCTAAAGTCCCCAGCTGTTTCTTTGTTTACTCCTCACAAAGTCCATATGCATGAAGGTCGCGACAAAATTCTTCCCAGCCATACAGTTACAATGCGCCGTGATCACTTCTCTGTCTTGTTTAACTAAGATCCAGGTCTTTAAAGGGGTTTCTGATGATCTTTGTGAATGATTTACCTGAGAGATAAGAGCCAACACAAGTGAGAATCAAGTGAACTGTTGGTTGTTTACACTTCAATTTGCAGCACTTCATTGTAAAGACACAAATTAAAAGCTTAAAAAACATACTTACACGGGCAAAAACAATCCAGGATTCATTGGGCAGCGACTTGATGGTGAGGTCCTTTACCCAGCCACATACAAAAAAGTTGTAAGCCCCCATACTCTTCCACGCGTTCATCTGTTTTGCGGTGTAGAAGGACGTCTGCAACACCAGATAGTTCAAGATGTCGGGGAACTCGACTGAAGGGTAGTTTTCCAGATCGTATGACAAATCCTTCTTTCCCAGACTGTCGGGGTCGATGATTCCATTGCACATAGCAATCTTCTGAAGATATCTAAAGCCAGCAGTGGCTTCTAGATTACGAGCGTACTCTGATAAGTTATTGCTAGTTGTTTGCACTACAGCAGCCGTTTAGACCACCAGCTATTTCACTTCTGGTAAAACCGCTAAGAAAAGCCATGTGACTAAAACCCAGTAATAGGAAGATGAACGGAAATTCACAACATGAACAGGACAAAAAGTGTGTGTGTGTGCACGTACACTCATTAGTGTGATTGTATGCTCGGGTTATGGAGACACCGACGAGCTCGAATGAGTCACTACTCCACTTATTAACCTGCCTCACAGTCTCCTTAATGAAATCTCCTCCTCTGATTCCTGCACATCACATTCCACACCTCCATGACCTGCATCACCTAACACACACCACATGCAGTACACACTACAATGAGATCTCATCTCATCTCATTATCTTTAGCTGCTTTATCCTGTTCTACAGGGTCACAGGCAAGCTGGAGCCTATCCCAGCTGACTACGGGCGAAAGGCGGGGTACACCCTGGACAAGTCGCCAGGTCATCACAGGGCTGACACATAGACACAGACAACCATTCACACTCACATTCACACCTACGGTCAATTTAGAGTCACCAGTTAACCTAACCTGCATGTCTTTGGACTGTGGGGGAAACCGGAGCACCCGGAGGAAACCCACGCGGACACGTGTGTTGTCACATCCATGTACAGCGCAATTTCCATGTTTCACTCGCTTAGGTGACGCCATGTTGTGTCCTCTGTGGTCTCCTCACTACAACTGGGCAGGCAATTCATACAGTGGGTGGGAGGGAATCCAGAGGGGGGGCGTGGGGATCATCTCCCTTGCTGACGTAGTAAAGGGAAGAGTTTATCAACGCGCCATTTTGATGCGCCATTCACAAATGTTGGGCATAGTTTGGTTTACACATTATGAAATTTCTAGCCACTGGGGTGACTTAAGAAGGTCAGAGGAACTCATTTTAACGTTAAAAAACCTCAGAAAGTGAAAATTTCATGCCATGGGACCTTTAATTTGAGGGGATTAAAGCAAATAATGTGCATGAAATCACTCGCTTTGCGCAGTCAATCAGACAGAGCAAGTCCGTGTGCGCATGCGCAGGTTTACCTTCTTCTTCTTCTTTTGGGTTTTACAGCAGCTGGCATCCACAGTGTTGCATTTACCTACCATGCACTGAGAGTTCCATCATTCTGTCGCTAAACGAACAGCTGATCACACCGAGGTGCTTGCTAACCACTGATATTTATTAGTTTGCTCCTGCATTTCCTTTCCTTCATATATAACATAACGTCTTTTCTTCTTGCTTTCCGTTACTGTAGTGGGTCTTTCACGCTTCATTCGCACACCCACATCCTCAATTTTTCTCTCCTGTTTCAAATTTGTATCCCACAATGCCTTGCGTGAACGGGGAAATCCCACCACATGACGCTTTATGTAGTATTTTGAATTGGGTCATGGTGAAGCAGGAAAAAATAGCAGAGAATTTAGGGCCACATGGCCTTAAATTCATTAATTGTTCTTTAAAAAAAACTAATAAAATCGGAAGTCTGTGATTCGAATTCAGTAGCTTTCACTCCACTAAACAAAAATTATTGGGTGTCTGGGAGAATTCTTTTTATGACCTACACTTGAAAAATCTGAAAGGCAGTCTACCTTTAATTATCTAATTTAATCCACAAACTATTCAGGTTCAGATTAGGATACATCTCTTCCAATCTTTTTGTGCACTTTAAAGGGACAATTAAATAATATTGGCTGGTGCTGAGTGGTATATCAGATATATTCCATTCAGCTAGCATGATACTGACCAAGTCGAAGACAAGTAGCTGAATGGAATATATCTGATAGACCATGAAAAAAAAGTCAGCCAATATTATTATTATTATTATTATACATACACATTCCTTTCAGGTGTTCAATGCGTCTTTCTCTTTCAAAATTCTGTCAGAATCTTCTGTATTTAACAAAGAAAACCTGGCGGCCATGTTTGTTTACAAATTCTCACAGTCGCTTGCTAGTGTGGAAGTTTTACATCTCTGATGTGTGATGTCATGTTGTCTTGACAACCATGCAAGATCATAAACCATATTCAATGCTCATTCTCCACTGGGTAGAGTGATGTAATACATGTAGGATAAGCGATATGCTAACAATATTGCATGCTATCAAACCAAATGAATGAAATCCGCTAGAAGGGAATAGAACACATTTTTATTCTGTCGAAAAAGTGTCCTATATGTATAGTAATATTAATTATTTAATAAGGTCATATTTATTGATTTCATATTGATGTCAAATGACATTCTATAGTAAATCTGGAGTGTATTTGAGGCACAAAATGGAGTTTCAGAGCAACATATTGTAGTTAATCAAATGGTCAGACAGTGGCACTGGACTTCATACCACACTCAAACTGATATCAAGAAAGATTAAATTAAAAAATCATTTTGGGTCAAGTTAACTCTGCCTATTATTTGTAAACACCAAGAAATACAACATTTATTTTTCTATTCTTCAACATAAATATTACTTTTGTTAAAAAAAACCCACTTGGCTCATTTCCTGAATAACCAACAATAATTATTTACACACATTTGTAAAGGTTGGAGTAAAAGATAAAATCACCTATTAATGAAAATTCCTTTTATTAAAAATGAAAAAGTTAACAAAAATAGGCCTTTTCTTAATAAACTTGTGAACATTTCTACTTCCTCCATTTGCTACTCTTTTCTTTATCTTTCAGCAGTCTGTAAAAAGAGAACCCTGATTTCTTGTCAAATCTATTTGTACAGACAAATCACACAACAGCTTTCTGCTATTTTAGATCTGTTTTTTGTGTGTTTTTGCAACATTAGAGCTGCATTACTTCCACCTACGATGAAGTCATGTGTATTCCCTATTGCTATTGTCATTCATTGCACCCTCTGCTGTCTAAACACTGCAATTACAGCTCGGAAAAACTAAGATTATGCAGCCTGATAATAATCATGATTCATTTTTTAAATTTCACTGATTCAAATCAAATTTGTATTGTGATATGATCACATCATATACATCAATACATTCCTAGTGGTTAAGGCTTTGAATTACAGATCAGAAGGTCATGTGCTCACAGCCCAGCACTATGAAGCTGCCATGGTTGGGTCCTTGATCACGATCCTCAGTGGATTATGGGTCATTTTATATCATGTAAGATATTACAGCAATTTACTGTTACTTTACAGGTGTTTACTGTAAATTTTACAGAAATTTACTGGCAACGGGGTTTTAGAAATGACTGCATAATTACAGTAAAATGTACAGTATGACAGTGCTTACACACCAACACAAATTTTACATAAGGTTTTTGAGAAGAATGAGTTCTAAAGCTGAGAGAGAGAGAGAGAGAACATTTGTATAAACAAATAAACCCAATAAACCCAGAATATCCAAAATTGGTTCAAAATCTACTTAACTGTATCACATCTAAAACAAACAAGCTCAAAGTCATCTTTGTCTCACTTAAAGTACACTTATAGTTACAGAGGTTACACTTCCTCCTTGTTAAAAAACAGATTCACGCTTACCGAGACTTGACTGATTCAGTATTAATGAGCATTTTAGTTTATTTTTGTAAAAAAGGATATAATCTGCTGCTGCCCAGTAGGCCACAATGTTTTTAATTTGAAATAAAAAAAGTTTCATGATAAAAGCTTGGCATTGCTTATTAGAGAAACAAATCTGCTCAAAATCCCCCCATCATCATTAAGGTGCACATGCAAACAAAATCAAACGATTTTCTCATTACAGCATGTTGAAAGCATCAGAATTAATGTGTTAATTTTGTTTTCATGGGCAGAAAGTCGATAAAACATTGGTTTTTTTTGTGCGTTTAGGTGTGTAATGAGCACAGGCTGAGCTCTTTCCACGTAAAACACAATATCTGATGAGATTTTATTGGACATCATGGTCAAATGTCTGAAAATATGTTATCCATATTGCATGTACAAAAATGTGAAAATGTAAAAACAAAATGGAAAAAAAATTAATGAATTAAAAAAACATGAGGAAAATAAATGGGTCATATGGAAAAAATCACATCTCATCTCATTATCTCTAGCCGCTTTATCCTGTTCTACAGGGTCGCAGGCAAGCTGGAGCCTATCCCAGCTGACTACGGGCGAAAGGCGGGGTACACCCTGGACAAGTCGCCAGGTCATCACAGGGCTGACACATAGACACAGACAACCATTCACACTCACATTCACACCTACGGTCAATTTAGAGTCACCAGTTAACCTAACCTGCATGTCTTTGGACTGTGGGGGAAACCGGAGCACCCGGAGGAAACCCACGCGGACATGGGGCTCAAACCTGGACCTTCTTGCTGTGAGGCGACAGCACTAACCACTACACCACCGTGCCGCCCTGTGCAAAGAATCAAATGTGAAAAATGAATCATGTGTAAGAGAATCACATGTTAAAAATGACTTGTGTAAAGAATCGCTTAAATCAGGGGTTCTCAACCTTTTGCAACCTGGGCCCCACCAAAGCTGGTTCATTGCAGTTGGGGGCCCCTCTTCTCGCCCTGCCCCCCCCAAACACACTCACCCGCAGTGACGCCACCCGACCTACAGCACCTTATATCGACCGATAGATAGATAGATAGATAGATAGCCCTGGGCTAGATTATTATTATTATTATTATTATTATTATTATTATTATCATCATCATCATCATTATTATTATTATTATTAGTAGTAGTAGCAGCAGTAGTAGCATTATCCATTCCATAGAAATACATAGGCCTATTATCATTATTAGGCTATTGTTATAATTGGCAGTAGCACCACATTTCTAATCTGCTTTCGGGCATTATTATAATTATAATTATTATTATTATGGCCTATTATCATTACTAAGCTGTTGGCAGTAGTACAAGACTTATGTTCTTTCAGGCATTATTATTATTATTATTAGGCCTATTATTATTATTATTATTATTGCTGTTGTTGGTTGTTGATATTATTATTATTATTATTATTATTATTATTATTATTATTATTATGCTATTATTATTAATAGGCATCATTATTATTATTATTATTATTATTATTATTAGTGTTTTTATTAGGTATTTTATTAGGCTTATCATTAGCTGGCTATTGATATCATTGGGAATTGGGACCAGGCGTGAATTTAGGTTTTACTTTTTACTGTGCCTTTGTGATCTGCATTTGCGTTAATGCGAGACCTGAGCCTGCTTTGCCTTACAAAGATCCTCGATTCTTGGCGAAATGTTTGACAAGCACAGTCTCAAGTCATCCTCAATTTGCGCACGATTGCGATATTTCGTTTTGAGCGCAGTCATTTTTGAAAATCCTGCCTCACACAAGTAGGTCGATGCGAATGGGATGAGCAGTTTCAAGGCTACGTCACACAGTTGCGGGTACTCCTGCATCAATGCTGCCCAGAATGTCGAAAGAGGGCATGAGGTGAACACTGCCTTAAGTCTACTGTCACTCTTCAGCTCAATAAGCTGTTCCTGCATGTCAACTGGAAGTTCGTCAGCAGTACACACAAATGGATCTCGAACCCACGCAAAAGAGCGATAATCCTCTGTGAAGTATGCCGCAAACTGTTTTCTCATTACCGACAGGTGCTCTGACGCTGCTTGAAAGACAGATGAGAAATCGTGTGATAGATTGATGATAGATTTTATAATAGTATTGATTTGTATGTAATAGTCCAATGTCCTGCATTTTGACATGGGTAAATGTGTTGCATCTGCTTAGCTACTATAGCCTGTTAGCCCCAGATTTTTTTTTTCCTCCATACATGAAGCCTACTCGCGACCCCCCTGGAGTACCTCCGCACCCCACCAGGGGGGCGCGCCCCCCCGGTTGAGAACCACTGTCTTAAATAAATGAACCATGTCTAAACAATCACATATGAAAAATGACTCGTGTGTAAAGAATTAGATGGCAAAAAAAAGACTCATGTCAAGAATCACATGGCAAAAATAAATGAATCTTAAGATAATCACTTCAATAAATGAACCATGTGTAAAGAATGACATGGCAAAAATATAATGAATCGTGCAAAAATCAGATGTGAAAAATGAATCATGTGTAAAAGAATCAAGTGTTAAAATGGCTTGTGTGTAAAGAATCACTTCAATAAATGAACCATGCATCAAGAATCACATGCTAAAAATAAATGAATCATGTGCAAAGAATCAGACGTGAAAAATGAATCATGCGTAAAAAAATCACATGTTAAAATGACTCTTCTGTAAAGAATCACGTCAATAAATGAACCATGTGTAAAGAATCACATATGAAAATAAATGAATCTTGTAAGAGAATCACATATAAAAAATTACTTGTGTGTAAAGAATCACTTCAATAAATGAACCATATGTAAAGAATCACATGGCAAAAATAAAATGAATCTTGTGTAAAGAATCAGACGTGAAAATAAATGAATCATGCGTAAGAGAATCACATATGGAAAAAAATTATCCCTGTGTTAAGAATCACTTAAATAAATGAACAATGTGTAATCATGTAAGAGAATCACATATTAATCACCTTAAAAAGGACTTGTGTGTAAAGAATCGCTTAAATAAATGAACCATGTGAAAAGAATCACATGGCAAAAATAAATGTATCATGTATAAAGAATCATATGAGAAAAATAAATGAATCTTGTAAAGACTCATCTCATCTCATTATCTCTAGCCGCTTTATCCTTCTACAGGGTCGCAGGCAAGCTGGAGCCTATCCCAACTGACTACGGGCGAAAGGTGGGGTACACCCTGGACAAGTCGCCAGGTCATCACAGGGCTGACACATAGACACAGACAACCATTCACACTCGCATTCACACCTATGGTCAATTTAGAGTCACCAGTTAACCTAACCTGCATGTCTTTGGACTGTGGGGGAAACCGGAGCGCCCGGAGGAAACCCATGTGGACATGGGGAGAACATGCAAACTCCGCACAGAAAGGCCCTCACCGGCCACGGGGCTCGAACCTGGACCTTCTTGCTGTGAGGCGACAGCGCTAACCACTATACCACCGTGCCGCCCCTCTTGTAAAGACTCACATATGAAAATAACTGAATCATATGTAAGAGAATCACTTCAGTAAATGAGCCATATATAAAGAATCATATGGCAAAAATAAAGTGAATCATTTGCAAAGAATCAGATGTGAAAATAAATGAATCATGTACAAAGAATCACGTGTGAAAATGAATAATCTAAAACGTGTATGTGATAACAGTTAAAAATCATATGAAAAATGAACCGTGTCAAAAAAATGTTAATGTCACCTGAGTCATCTGTATATTTTATATAAAATTGGGTTGGCCATGTCCAAGTTGTAACAGGCTCTGCAGATTTCTATTCAACCCCCCCCCCAAAAAAACAAAAAACAAAAAAACAACAAAACACTGCACAGACTAAACATTAAACCTTATTCCCCAAATTCACTCCTCCAGGACATAAACGCTACGTTCACACTGCAAGGCTTAATGCTCAATTCCGATTTTTTTGTGAAATCCGATTTTTTTGTGAGGTCGTTCACATTAACAAATATATGCGACTTGTATGTGATCCTCAGTATGAACGAAAAGCGACCTAAAAGTGTTCCGCATACGCATTGCAGGATACGACGACATCACACGCAGTGAGCATGGCCAGTGTTTACGGAAGTAAAACCGCCCGGTTGCGGTATGACTCATCCAATCTAGCTTGAATAGCTGCATCCCCCCAAATGGAAATCAGCTCCCTAACCTCTGCGTCCTTCCATTGAGAAGATTCAGAACCTTCACAGCCCGAAGCGTCCCTCGCATTTATGTCATGCGCAGGGGCGCAGATACGTTTTTTGAACTGGGGGGGACAAAGCTGCCAGCAAACCAACCCCAACCCCGATATGCCTGTCAAACTTGTTGTGGGTTACCATAGCAACCAAGCTCGAGCTCGCAACCTGTGCAGTCTGCGCAGCTCAACCAACCGAATATCAGTCTTTGTTTTGTTTTATGCGAGTTGTTGCAACTATGTATACACTGCCGTGCACCTCAATAAACCGAATGGTAATTAATTAGTCTTTTGATTTTTCCGTGAGGTTTGCCTTATGCAAAGAAAGACAGCATAGACGTTTTTTCCTCCCTATAAGTGGGGGGGACCGAGTGAGGTGAATTTAAATCTGGGTGGGACGAGTCCCACCCTCTATCTGCGCCCGTGATTATGCGCCATGTTGTTGTAACTTTTTTGAGAGACCCGCCGCCTACTTCAGCGCAGAATAGTGACGTTTGTGGCTTGTTGATGACGTGTAAGTCGGATGAATGCGACCTGGCGGTTCAGACTGAAGTCGCATATGAAAAGATCGGATAGGAATCGGAATTAAGACCACATATCCAAACGGCCTGGGTCGGATTTGAAAAAATCGGATCTGTGTCGTTCATATTGTCAATAAAAGATCGGATACAGGTCACATATGGGCGAAAAGATCGGATTTGAGTCACTTCAGCCTGCAGTGTGAAGCCAGGTTTTAATATTTTACTTCTTCACACACCTGAACCAAATCAGCATTCTGTGGTCATTGCTTGACTTTCAAGAGGTGTTGGATAGAAGGCGACCTGAAAGAGAATAAAATATTAAGGCTAACTGAGATCCTGCACATATATATGACTTAAGAGAACAATATAGAGGCAGCAAATAAAATAGTGAAATTTGAAAGTGAATTAGGTAAGAACATAAACCAGAGCGGTCTAAAGACCAAGAGGTCAAAGTACATTTTACTATCCATCAGTGCAGACAAATCACTACAGTCTGGTTTTACTACTGATGCTGAATCACCTTCAGGGTCACAGGACTGGACTGTACAATACCACACTTTCCTCATGGAGATTTTTCTCTCATTCCTGATAGAACAGCTATATTTCTGACTTTAAAAAAATCATTGCTGATGAAACTCCCTCTGAATCCTGAGGGAAATTATAGATATCAAAACTCCCTCTGATCCCTGAGAAAAGTCCTTTTGATTCCTGAGAAAGTGATGAAACACCCTTTCGTTACTGACAAAACTCCTGAGAGAATTCCCTTTCATTCCCAAAAAATTGCAGTATATCCATCAAATCTCCCCCTCATTGATAGAATTCCCCTGATTCCCATCAGAACTGCATCTAATTCCTGACCAAATCCCGAATTGCCAATGATTCCTGTCACAGCTCCCTTTCTTTCCTCACAGAAATCCATCCATCCATTATCTGTAGGCACTTATCCTGTCCTACAGGGTCGCAGGCAAGCTGGAGCCTATCCCAGCTGACTATGGGCGAGAGGCGGGGTACACCCTGGACAAGTCGCCAAGTCATCGCAGGGCTAACACATAGACAACCATTCACGCTCACATTCACACCTATGATCAATTTAGAGCCACCAATTAGCCTAACCTGCATGTCTTTGGAGGAAACTGGAGCACCTGGAGGAAACCCATGCGGACACGGGGAGAGCATACAAACTCCACACAGAAAGGCCTTAGCCGGCCGCTGGACTCAAACCCAGGACCTTCTTGCTGTGAGGTGACAGTGCTAACCACTACACCACCGTGCCGCCCACCCTCACAGAAAGCCCTCTAACAAAACTCCCTCGGATTACTGACATATTCTTCTGATTCCTGACAGAACTGCATATGAAAAACAGCAGAATTCCTAATAATTCCTGACCAAATTCCCTCCGATTCCTGTCACAGCTCCCTTTCATTCCACACAGAATTCCCTCTAAGAAAACTCCCTCTGATTCCTGACAGAACACCCTCTGCTTAATCTCAAAATTCTCAATAATTCCTGACAGAACTCCCTCTGATTCCTAACAGAATTGCCAATGATTCCTGACAAATTCTTCAGATTCCTGACAGAACTCCATCTGAAAAATGGCAGAATTCCCAATAATTCCTGACCAAATTCCCTCTGATTCCTGACAGAAATGCTTTTGATGCCTGACAGAGCTCCATCTGAATAAAGACCGAATTCCCAAAAAATCATTAATAAATTCCCGCTGATTCCTGACACAGCTCCCTTTCATTCCTCACAGAATTCCCTCTAACAGAGCTCCTTCTGACTAGTCTCAGAATTCCCAATATTTCCTGACCAAACTCTTGCTGATTCCTGACAGAAATTCTTCTGATTCCTGACAGAACGCCCCCTCATTAATCTCAGAATTCATAATAATTCCTGACAGAATTCCCTCAGATTCCATACACAGCTTTCCTTCATTCCTAACAGAATTCCCTTTGATTCATACCCATATTTGACACAAGAATCCACTTGATTCCTGACTCCCTCTGATTTCTGAATGAATAGCTTTATTCCTTTCCTCCGAGTCTCTGGTTCTTCATCCTTATTCCCATCTGATTCTCAAGAACTCCACCTGATTCCTGACATAATTGCCTTATTATGCTTAGAATAATCAAATGCCTCTAGCCATATACCTTTTTGAAGTTTTGGTTTCCCCTACCCTGATTTTCCAGAAGATTTTGAGCGTTCGTTCTTTACAGACTCTAAAGCACCTCTTTTGGACCAAGATGATTTTGCTTTATCGGCCCTTCTGAGGCACAAGCTACATTTTTAACACTGTAGGAAGTATTGCAGGACTCAGCAGTCAGACTTGGAGCAAAATCAAATGTTTTATTAACCAACAACTCTCAAAGTACAATTTTTATATGCTGGATGTATATTTCAGGGTTATAGGAGTTGTGTAACACCTCTGTCAGTGCATGCAAGTCAACGTCTGCAATAAATGTTCAGCATTCTCCGGTTTGGATGGATTTATATAAGGCCATATCTATTTAATACATCACTGTAAAACCATGTAATAGTTTACAGACATCAGGTAAAGATAATTTAAACATCATTGCACAATTTCACATGCTATAGGCTAAGGCAATGGTTATTTAGATTAGATTCTTTTCCATCTTTGGAGCTGGAGGCCACTGAGACGTGTATACAGTGGTGCTTGAATGTTTGTGAACCCTTTAGAATTTTCTATATTTCTGCATAAATATGGCCTAAAACATCATCAGATTTTCACACAAGTCCTAAAAGTAGATAAAGAGAACCCAGTTAAACAAATGAGACAAAAATATTATACTTGGCCATTTATTTGTTGAGGAAAATGATCCAATATTACATATCTGTGAGTGGCAAAAGTATGTGAACCTTTGCTTTCAGTATCTGGTGTGACCCCCTTGTGCAGCAATAACTGCAACTCAACGTTTCTGGTAACTGTTGATCAGTCCTGCACACCAGCTTGGAGGAATTTTAGCCCATTCCTCTGTACAGAACAGCTTCAACTCTGGGATGTTGGTGGGTTTCCTCACATGAACTGCTCGCTTCAGGTCCTTCCACAACATTTCCATTGGATTAAGGTCAGGACTTTGACTTGGCCATTACAAAACATTAACTTTATTCTTCTTTAACCATTCTTTGGTAGAACGACTTGTGTGCTTAGGGTCGTTGTCTTGCTGCATGATCCACCTTTTCTTGAGATTCAGTTCATGGACAGATGTTCTGACATTTTCCTTTAGAATTCGCTGGTATATGTAATTCAGAATTCATTGTTCCATCAATGATGGCAAGCTGTCCTGGCCCAGATGCAGCAAAACAGGCCCAAACTAGAGCCCTGCACTCCCGCGGGAGTCCCGCTGGACTCGCGGGACCCGCCACAAAGCAGTGCGGCGCGGGACAAATTTTGAAAGCTCATTGCGGGCGCGGGCGGGACCGGAAGTACACATATGCGCGCGCAGGCGGGAGTGCACATATGCGGCACGAGTGGGAGCTGTGATAAGCTGCAGTCCTGCTAACTAAAAACGTGCTTGAAATAAAATTTATAAAATTATTAATTTATGTCTATCATATATAATTTGTGCTGGATATTTAATTTGGCATTAATAAAAACATTTTAAAATGCCTAAATTTGCAGAAAAAGTCAGATTGCCAGATTGAGTGAGAAATGGCATCTTAAACTTGCCATTAATCACCCTAAGGGGAAATTCTTTGATCACTCTAATGACTCGCAGCTCACACCCAGCTAGCAAGAGAACCACGAGTGAATTGATTTACTTATTGCGTTAGTCTACAACTTTAATCAGAGAGACAGGTTACACAGTGACGGTAGGCTTGACTCAATGCTATCCCAGAAATCCTTCCTGTAATATGCAAATTTGGCTGTCCAATCAGAGGCGGCCAAATTTGCATATTACAGGAAGGATTTCTGGGATAGCATTGAGTCAAGCCTACTGTCACTGTGTAACATGTCTCTCTGATTAAAGTTGTAGACTAATGCAAGCAGTAAATCAATTCATTTATTTTACTAGCTCTGCTTTGCAATAAAAAAAAAATTGGTACAAAGCAAGCCCGTTTGCTTTTTTATGCTGATCAGAGAATTACAATGGTTTCTCATATGATAAAAATGTGTGATTTGCGATTAAATATTTTAATTGTTTGACAGCACTAATTATTATTATTAGAGATACTACATGCTGAATTCAGGAACAAGGTAAACAATAACAAACGTGAGCTGTAGATATTTATGCTCAGATCCACTCAAAGTAGTGGGCAGGGCACCATCACGCTGTGTCAAGACAAGAACTTTCCTGAGAAATAACGCGAATGTCTGCATCATGCGGGATTTGCGGGCAGGAGCGGGACAAAATATGGCAGGCGCGGGCGGGAGCGGGACTGAAAATCATAATTTTTTTGTGGGCACGAGCGGAAGCGGGACTGAAAATCATAATTCTTTGCGGGCGCGGGAGGGAGTGGGACTGCACTATGCGGGCGCGGGCAGGAGCGGGACTGAAAAATCCGACCCGCGCAGACCTCTAGCCCAAACCATGATACTACCACCACCACGTTTCACAGATGGGATAAGGTTCTTATGCTGGAATGCAGTGTTTTCCTTTCTCCAAACATAACACTTCTCATTTAAACCAAAATGTTCTATTTTGGTCTCATCCGTCCACAAAACATTTTTCCAATAGCCTTCTGGCTTGTCCATGTGATCTTTAGCAAACTGCAGACGAGCAGCAATGTTCTTTTTGGAGAGCAGTGGGTTTCTCCTTGCAACGCTGCCATGCCACTATTGTTGTTCAGTGTTCTCCTGATGGTGGACTCATGAACATTAACATGAGCCAATGTGAAAGAGGCCTTCAGTTGCTTAGAAGTTACCCTGGGGTCCTTTGTGACCTCGCCGACTATTCCATGCCTTGCTCTTGGAGTGATCTTTGTTGGCCGACCACTCCTGGGGAGGGTAACAATGGTCTTGAATCTCCTCCATTTGTACACAATCTGTCTGACTGTGGATTGGTGGAGTCCAAACTCTTTAGAGATGGTTTTGTAACCTTTTCCAGCCTGATGAGCATCAACAACGCTTTTTCTGAGGTCCTCAGAAATCTCCTTTGTTCGTGCCATGATACACTTCCACAAACATGGGGTGTGAAGATCAGACTTTGATAGATCCCTGTTCTTTAAATAAAACAGGGTGCCCACTCACACCTGATTATCATCCCACTTATTGAAAACACCTTACTCTAATTTCACCTTCAAATTAACTGCTAATCCTAGGAGGTTCACATACTTTTGCCACTCGCTGATATGTAATATTGGATCATTTTCCTCAATAAATAAAATGACCAAGTATAATTTTTTGTCTCATTTGTTTAACTGGGTTCTCTTTATCTACTTTTAGGACTTGTGTGAAAATCTGATGATGTTTTAGGTCATGCAGAAATATAGAAAATTCTAAAGGGTTCACAAACTTTCAAGCACCACTGTTTATCTAAAAAAAAAAGAAAAGAAACCATCTTCATGCATGCCCTTCTATTTAATTCTATTGTTTTTGCTCGTATCATATGATTTGCAACCTGTTGGCCTCACTAACATTTTAATGAAGTGCAACGTTTCACTTTAAGAACAAGACAGTGTGAGTTATTAACATTCGTACATTCAATATGCCAGGATGTGATCTTAGCCAGCAAAAGAGCAATATTAATAGGCCTGGTGTACACGCTCTTATCCGAGCCCAAATAAAATTAATCACGTCTCCCGAGCGTAGATGCTGAGCTCTGCAGCAAACATCTGTGGCATAAATTAGGGCACCTCCACAGACTTGCTCAGCACTGAGCATAAACACTAACACGTGGTTCACACCTCCAGGATGACTTTGAAAAGCAAAGAGAGAACAGCGGGCTGAGACTAAATGAAAACAACCCGGGTTCTTGATTAGTTTAAACAGCACTTAATGCTGTAGGAAACATCATGTAGAACGAGTCAGAATCTCTCGTTCATTATTGAGCTGGTGTTTTAGGGGAAATGAGCAGCCCACACTCCAAATTCAATATTTTGTTTAATTTCCTGCTTTAATTAAATAAACATTTCCTTCCATTCTCTTGGTAATTAAATTTAAGGGCTGGCTCATGAAACCTACTCAGGAGGATCTTCATGGTCAAAAGAGGTGGTTGCGGGGGGAGGGGGAAGGAATTGAACATCCTTCACACTGTAAATCACAGAGAGGGAGTGGTAAATGACTCCAGCTTATAATCAAAATGTTCAAGTGCATTTGGGAAAAGGAGGGCTGATTACAAGAGTGTGGCGGAAAATAATACCCTAAGAACATGCACTCAAAGGCATTTCTGAACATTTACAGAAATAAATGTTTCATGGATGTCTGGTTTATATTAGGGATCTACATTACATTACATTAAAGGCATTTAGCAGAAACTCTTATTCAGATCGATGTACAACATACCTAGAGCAACCTGGGGAGCAGCTGGGAGTTAGATGTCATGCTCAAGCCATTCCTACTGGTCCAGGGAATTGAGCCAGCAACCTTTTAGGCCCAAAGCTGCTTCGCTAACCATTAGGCCGTGGCTTCCCCTTGCATACTTCATTCCTATCCTCATTGCTCACATGAAATGCTGAGGTGGTGATCACCTTACACAGACCAATGGTAGTACCAGAAGAAGCAGCAGATTTTCCATTGTTTGCTGTAGTTTGGTTGATGAAGGAGCAGAGCACCGGTTCAACTTGATTCAACTTCAAGCATCACACAATGCTCATCAATGTCAGTTTAGTGTATCCTAGGAACCTTTCAAGCATTTTGACCAATCAAAGTGGTAAAATTCTTATGGGACGGTACATCTGAAATGACAAGAAGACCGTTTCCAACAATGGACACCACAGAGGCTGGATTATCGCCATCTCAAATCACCTAGAGCTGTATGAAGGAGTTTCTTGCTCTCTCTCGTTTTTTTTCAATAAAACTTTCAATCACCCTCCGGTCTAGTGTTGTAATACTCGAGACCAGTCTCAAGACCACTTTTTAAAGGTCTTGGTCTCTCCTCAGAATCGCATAGTTGAAAAGAATGTAGGAGATGGAATTGCCAGATGGAAGGAAAAGAGGAAGACCAAAGATGAGATTAATGGATGTAGTGAAGGAGGACATGAGGACGGTTGATGTGACAGAAAAAGATACAGAGGACAGGAGGAGATGGAGGGACAAGAAGAAGAAGAAGAAGAAGGTCTTGTCTCGGAATCAAGCACATTTTTACTGTCTTCTCTCAGTCTCGGACACAGAGACTCGGGATTTTATTTCAAGACTGGTCAAGACCACAACTGTTGGATTTCACTAAATTGCCTGTGCACTGTCTGATTTATTTGTTAACATTCTTACTGGGATTGGATGGAAAACTTCCTGGTTCAAATGCGACCTATAACGTGACTCATTGCTAAATAGAAATTTTCATTACTGTTAATGTCTGTCACCTCTCCCTACCACCTTCACACACACTGGTCTGGTCCTGGTCTTGATTCTGTCTCACCCTGCCTTGGCCTTGGTCTTGGTCAAGCCATGGCCTGACGGTTAGAGAAGCAGCTTTGGGACCAAACAGTCACTGGTTTGATTCCCTGGACCAACAGGAATGGCTGAAGTGCCCTTGAGCAAGGCATCTAACACCCAACTGCTCCTCAGACTGCTCTGGGTACATTGTACATTGCTCTGGATAAAATGCTATTAATGTAATGACTTGATCTCAAAGTCTCAATAAACTCAAGACTCAAGGTCTTGGTCATGATTTGGTCTCATTTTGGATGGTCTTGCCTACAATGCTACTCCAGCCCCAAAGCTACCAATTTATTGGTATCCATTTTTACAAGTCTTTTTTTTTATTTCCCCACTGTTTGTTGGATTGTTAGTGCTTCGCATCACTTAGGGATGAGAGAGAACTTTGTTTGCCATTGAATTATTATGGTCTGAGGGTTGTGTTTCACCTACAGTAAGAGTATTGAACCTTGAACTAGCTGGCTACACTGGTCATGTGTAAATGGTATTTGGTTCCAGGATAAAAGAAACTGCTCATAATCATTTAAGTTGCTTAAAATGGTGTGATTAATATTCAATATGAATCTTTACTGTAGTAATAATGCACTTCCCAGAAATGTTCTCATCATTTCCTCATCTCATTATCTCTAGCTGCTTTATCCTGTTCTACAGGGTCGCAGGCAAGCTGGATCCTATCCCAGCTGACTATGGGCAAAAGGCGGGGTACACCCTGGACAAGTCGCCAGGTCATCACAGGGCTGACACATAGACACAGACAACCATTCACACTCACGGTCAATTTAGAGTCACCAGTTAACCTAACCTGCATGTCTTTGGACTGTGGGGGAAACCGGAGCACCCGGAGGAAACCCACGCAGACACGGGGAGAACATGCAAACTCCGCAAAGAAAGGCCCTCGCCGGCCACGGGGCTCGAACCCGGACCTTCTTGCTGTGAGGCAACAGCGCTAACCACTACACCACCATGCTGCCCGTTCTCGTCATTTTAAATGAGAAAATCGAGAAACTTAAATGATAAATCATAGTTTTATTTTATGATCAAATGACAGAAATTATGTGCAAATTCTCAAATGGTTGATTAGTTTACTAAAACAGCAGCTCTGACACAGGTCATAGGTGTTATTGTTTCTATAGTTTCTATCAACATTTTTTTTGTCTTAATGTCAAAACAGAGGAGAAAAAATAGGCTGGTATAGTCAGTGGTCGAGTTGTAAAATCAAACCAGCGGGGATGGTGAAATTTTGCACACAAGAGGCTTTGCACACAACGTAAGTCTGTGGACCTTGTTCATTTACCAGACATACAGTATTTTGTGCTGATAAAGTGTGTAGTACACACTGTGTACCCTTTTTATTGTTGTAAAAAAGCATAATACACTGGTATTTTACTGTAAAACATGCACAGTGTGGATGTCATGTGTCATATTTAGTCAGTCTCCTGGCTGACATACCTACCACATTCTCCATATTAGGGTGAAATGCAGATGACAAATTTGAAGTGTAACTTCATAGTCATGGTAGGCTCCTTTTAAATCGTTTGGTAAATAATTTATTAAAACCTCAGCAGGCAATATAAATGAACAACTGAATCTTTTCATATCAAGTCAATAGAATTTTTATTCAAAGCTGAACATTGGGAACATTGAGTTAAATACAGAGGTAGGTAGGAAACCAATAAGCTAAAACAAGCAACAGTAAATTGTAAATCAGACTAAACTTCCTAAAAGATGTTTGTGGCATTATGCATTTTTTTGTTTTTTCTTTTTTGTTATTATTGTGTTTATTCTTGTAACATTGATTCCCGCTGTTATCTAGGTTACGTGACACCTTAACGTTGACGGTTACCAAGGAGCTGCCTTGGATACTTTGATACTTTGCTTCGATACATACCAGCACTTTGATACATACTGGATACAAGCTAGCAAAATGAGTTAAAAGCAGGCATCTTTGGAAAGTTTCTTTGGAAAGGGGAAAAGGCCCATTGAGGAGACAGAAGAAGAGCCTATGACGAAGAAAAAGAAAGCTGCATTTTAGCAGACACTTTGTCGAGTCCTACACCAATCCTGCTCTGCCTTACATGTTGTGACCGGCTCTCTAATGAGGCAATGAAGCCTTCAAAACTGCTAGTGTCGTTTATTTTAGCCTTCCTGTCTTGAATAACACTTTTTGTTGCCTGAAGAATAACAAACGAACGTCCAGGCTGATTAAATTAATGGCCTTATACAAGAAATCAAAGCTAACATGAACCTGAGTAAGCTATCGATAGCTGGCTAGACTCCAAACTAACATTCATTATGATAGCTGTGTTGTTATCCGCCGCCCACAAATTAGACTCCATATCGGGAACTTTACAGCGTGATAGTGGGCTCACAGAAAGTGTGACTGATATTCGTAACTCTTGACTTACCTCCTGAAATGTTTTTTCTTGCGATCTTAAATCCGAACTTGCTTAGGTCTTGCTGTCCACTCCGCTTGGCCATAATGCTGCAATCCGCTGCTGTCACTGACGCCGAATGAAATAAAAAATAACGGAACCCCAACTGAATGTCACCTCCTCAAACGCTTCGCTTGCGCGTGTCCTCTCTCGCGGTAGCTTATTGTATGCTCAGTTTCAGCAAAGCTACGTGGAATGGCATTTCTAATTCCAATGTTAAACAGAAGTAGAAGTAATGTCCACATTTATTGATAAAATTGCTCAAGGGAAGGGAGGGGGGATGCCCGTTTTAGAGGGGGGATGATTTTGACCATTTTTTATTCCAGGGGGGATGGCATCCCCCCCATCCCCCCTCAACTCGAGTACTGGGTAGCCTATAGTTGTAATGAGACCGTCAATGACGGCGTAGCTCACTCCGGCCCCGTCTAGTCCAGTAGGAACGATCTAAAGTGAGCCACTTTGCCCAATAAATGTTGCAAGCTATATACACTATATACAAGCTATATATACAGTGCCTTGCAAAAGTATTCATCCCCCTTGGTGTTTGTCCCATTTTGTTGCATTACAAGCTAGAATTAAAATGGATTTTTGGAGGGTTAGCACCATTTGATTGACACAGCATGCCTACCACTTTAAAGGTGCACATTTCTTTTTATTGTGACACAAACAATAATTAAGATGAAAAAACAGAAATCAGGAGTGTGCATAAGTATTCACCCCCTTTTGTATGAAACCCCTAAATAAGAGCTGGTCCAACCAATTCACTTCATAAGTCACATAATTAGTTGATGAAGCTCCACCTATGTGCAATCAAAGTGTCACATGATCTGTCACATGATGTCTGTATAAATCAACCTGTTCTGGAAGGACCCTGACTCTGCTACACTACTAAGCAAGCAACATGAAAACCAAGGAGCTTCCAAACAGGTCAGAGACAAAGTTGTGGAGAAGTATAGATCAGGGTTGGGTTATAAAAAAATATCCCAAACTTTGAATATCCCAGGGAGCACCATTAAATCCATTACAGCAAAATGGAAAGAATATGGCATCACTACAAACCTGACAAGAGAAGCCCGCCCACCAAAACTCACAGACTGGGCAAGGAGGGCATTAATCAGAGATGCAACAAAGACACCAACGGTAATGCTGAGGGAGCTGCAAAGATCCACAGTGGAGATGGGAGTATCTGTCCATAGGACCACTTTAAGCCATACACTCCACAGAGTGGGGCTTTATGGAAGAGTGGCCAGAAAAAAGTCATTGCTTAAAAAAAAAATCTTGTTTGGAGTTTGCCCAACAGCATGTGTCAGACTCCCCAAACACATGGAAGAAGATTCTCTGGTCAAATGAGACAAAAATTGAACTTTTTGGCCATCATGGGAAATGCCATGTGTGGTGCAAACCCAACACCCTGAGAACACCATTCCTACAATGAAGCATGGTGGTGGGATGTTTTTCATCTGCAGGGACAGGAAAGCTGGTCAGGACTGAAGGAAAGATGGATGGCACTAAATACAGGGTAATTCTGGAGGAAAACCTATTTGAGTCAGCCAGAGGTTTGAGACTGGGACAAAGGTTCATGGTCCAGCAGGAAAATGTCCCGAAACATACTGCTAAAGCTACAGTGGAGTGGTTTAAAGGGAAACATTTAAATGTCTTGGAATGGCCTAATCAAAGCCCAGGCCTCAATCCAATTGAGAATCTGTGGCATAACTTGAAGATTGCTGTACACCAATGCAACCCATCTAACTTGAAGAAGTTGGAGCAGGTTTGCCTTGAGGAATGGGCAAAAATCCCAGTGGCTAGATGTGCTAAGCTAATAGAGACTTACCCCAAGAGACTTGCAGCTGTAATTGTAGCAAAAGGTGGCTTTATAAAGTATTGACTTGGGGGGGATACTTATGCCCACTTCAGATTTCTGTTTTTTTCTTAATTATTGTTTGTGTCACAATAAAAAAAAAAATGTGCACCTTTAAAGTCGTAGGTGTGTTGTGTAAATCAAATGGTGCTAACCCCTCAAAAATCCATTTTAATTCCAGCTTGTAATGTGACAAAACAGGACAAACACCAAGGGGGATGAATACTTTTGCAAGACACTGAAGGAGATATATCCACCCTAGGAATACTGATCTATTTGCCAGAAAGAATCCAGTATGATGAGGAACTGACTGAGAAGTGATTTTTGTTGAACTACTCATTAAGGCTTAATTAGTCCATAACTTCATTAATTATTGTAATTAAGGAAATCTGGGTAGAAGTTGGGTGGCACGGTGGTGTAGTGGTTAGTGCTGTCGCCTCACAGCAAGCAGGTCCTGGGTTCAAGCCCAGCGGCCGGTGAGGGCCTTTCTGTGTGAAGTTTGCATGTTCTCCCCGTGTCCGCGTGGGTTTCCTCCGGGTGCTCCGGTTTCCCCCACAGTCCAAAGACATGCAGGTTAGGTTAACTGGTGACTCTAAATTGACCGTAGGTGTGAATGTGAGCGTGAATGGTTGTCTGTGTCTATGTGTTAGCCCTGCGATGACCTGGTGACTTGTCCAGGGTGTACCCCGCCTTTCGCCCGTAGTCAGCTGGGATAGGCTCCAGCTTGCCTGTGACCCTGTAGGACAGGATAAGCAGCTACAGATAATGGATGGATGGGTAGAAGTTATATGCATGCTAGGTACCCCTACCTTCATGCCAGAAAGATTCAAAATCAGTGAAGAATTGAGAGATAAAAGTGATTTTTGAGAAATGTGGACTATGCCAGACAGATGACAGACAACACATGATGGGATAAGCTCATCGCTCGTCGGCTGGATGAGTTAATAACAAGTCTTTGTCAAATTAATGTGGTAGAAGATGAAAAACACTTTGGGATATGCTGTTACAGGAAAATAATCAACTTTTGGGGTGGTAACATTTTCCTATAACGGCGCATCCCATCCTGTTTTTCTCCTTACCTATTACCTTCCCTTCAGGTGTACAAATCTGCAAATGCAATCACATTTAAAAAGTGACTTTCAGGCTGCTGTAAAAGTTTGATGAATCACACAAGAAAACAGCAAGTGACAAACTAGGCAGAAATTTGGGATTCCCCATCCAGGACTGGGAGCGAACCAGGCATCTGTAATGTTTATTTTCTTTCCAAAGTTTTTATGCCTATAGAAGAATAAAAGACGTGCCAAAAATGAGACACCGTTTTCGAACACAGAGCTCGCTTTCACTGTTCTGGAAATGTTTTTAGCCAGTTTTATTATACAGAACCAGATCATGACAAGGCTGATGACAGGATTGCACTCATTTTCTCAGACCCCCACTTTCGATTCATCCTGAAAGCAGAAGCAGCTACGCGTCAAGTTTATTCACATTCCACAAGGACACTTCATAATGCAAGGATAGCCAAGCCGACATTTATTCACTGGTTTTGTTCAGACTTCATGACATACTGACTGCAATAAAAGAAGGGGGAAAAAAGTTTCTCCTCAACATTGTGGAAGCCAGCGGGTGAGTTTCAAAAGGTCGTTCATCTATTTTATTGATGGAAGTTTTGAAGTACTATATGTGGACGTTTCTGTCTTGGTATTTGGAAATTTTCAGAAGCTTTATTGCAGTTCTGCCAGGGCTCCTGTCCTGGGACATGCTGCAATCTCTTCACTAAAGAAATAGGTCAGTGTTTATATTCCCCACGAGTATCAAGATTGCAAAGTCATTCTGCCCAAAGCATTTTTATATTAGCTATACGCAATATAATGAAAAGTAATATTCTGATTTATGTATTTATTTCGGTACAACTGAGATCAAATCTGATGTCATGAACATTCATCACAAGTCAAAAGAGCACAAGCAATGTGATTGGGTTTCTTTTGGTTTCAGTTAAAGAAGTTGAACAAAAGGTTTGACCACTATAAGTGACCTTAACATTAATGTTACACTTTATAACGTTACATAATTTTCTTATGGGCGGCACGGTGGTGTAGTGGTTAGCGCTGTCGCCTCACAGCAAGAAGGTCCTGGGTTCGAGCCCCGTGGCCCGGCGAGGGCCTTTCTGTGTGGAGTTTGCATGTTCTCCCCGTGTCCACGTGGGTTTCCTCCGGGTGCTCCGGTTTCCCCCACAGTCCAAAGACATGCAGGTTAGGTTAACTGGTGACTCTAAATTGACCGTAGGTGTGAATGTGAGTGTGAATGGTTGTCTGTGTCTATGTGTCAGCCCTGTGATGACCTGGCGACTTGTCCAGGGTGTACCCCGCCTTTCGCCCGTAGTCAGCTGGGATAGGCTCCAGCTTGCCTGCGACCCTGTAGAAGGATAAAGCGGCTAGAGATAATGAGATGAGATGAGATGAGTATAGAATAGGGCAAGGTTATGTAGTGGTTAGCATTGTTGCCTCACAGCAAGAAGGTTCTGTGTTTGAGCCCGGTGGCTGACGAGGGCCTTTCTGTGTGGAGTTTGCATGTTCTCCACATGTCTGCATGGGTTTCTCCCGGGTGCTCTGGTTTCTCCCACAGTCCAAAGACATGCAGGTTAGGCTAATTGGTGGCTCTAAATTGACCATGAGTGTGAAAGGTTGTTTGTCTCTATGTATCAGCCCTGTGATGATCTGGTGACTTGTCCAAGGTGTACCCTGCCTCTCGTACCCCTTTTCCACCAAATCAGTTCCAGGGCTGGTTCGGGGCCAGTGCTGGTGCTGGTTCACAACTCGTTCAACTTGTGAACCAGCTGAGAACCAGTTTGCTTTTCCATAGCTCAGGGTGCTAAGGGGAGCCACATCATTACATCACTGTATACGTCAGTTACGTCACTGTGTTTGCACAAACCTTGGCGCGAACATCAAAGCAACAACAACACGGAGAAGAAGAAGAAGCAGCAACAACAACAATAATGGATGACTGCTGCTTTACTGCATCCATGATATCTTGTCGCTTATTTAAAAATGGCACCCTCTCGCGGTCTTGCTATTGTTGTTGGTCTTAACAACTCCGCCCCCCTGCTGACATAAGCAGTTCTTTCCTCTAGCCCAGCAAAGAGCTGGTGCTACCCTGGAACTGTTTTTTTCTGGCCCAGAGCCAGTTCTTTGTCAGTGGAAACAGAAAACCCAGTTCCAAACTAAGCACTGGCCCCGAACCAGCCCTGGAACTGATTTGGTGGAAAAGGGGTAATGGACATAGTCAGCTGGGATAGGCTCAAGCTTGCCCACGACCCTGCACAGGATAAGCAGTTACAGATAATGGATGGATAGTTCCTTATACCTACTAATACATGTATTTCAATAGTCACCTAATTGTTTCCTACATTACACACAATGCCATTCAAATACTTGCTCTACTTGTCTCAGTGTTTAAGTCTCGGCTGAAAACATATCTGTTGAGTCAAGCCTTTTGTTAATGGTGTTTATGAGGTAAAGGAGTAGATCTGGAGAGTCCTGAGGCATAGAGTGTTTTGGTAAACTGGGATGTATACATACTGTCGATCCCCACTCACTCGCTCACTCGGGTCTATTGATGGTGTAGTGGCTACTGCTTTATGTCCCAGGGCTCCCTCATGGCTGTGTTGCCTTCTGGCTCTCCTCTTTTAATTATGTTGACATAGTTTTGCTGGAGTCCCTGCTTGCACTTAGTGCAAAATGTATACAGTTCTTACTCATTAGGTGACATTCGGCATTCCAAATGACCTGTATTTTCTCTCTCTTGCCCCCCCTTCACTCTGTTTGTCCCTCTGAGTTACATGTTGATCCTGAGACACCAGTAAGATGCTGACCTCTTCTGCTCCTCCGACCTGCCTGATCCATCCTGATACCCTACTTCTGGCTGGAGTCTCGTCATATTGCTCCTGTGGAGGATGGCCCCATATGGACAGTTGAAAGTTGCACTTTGAAGATACTCTGGACACTTACAGTAATGCTTTTATGGCTAAGGACTGCAGTTAACTTGCTAACTTTAGGACTGCAGTTATCATGAACAGTTTATTATTTCAACAAAACAGACTTCATGTTAAAACTATAATGAATTTCCTGGTATGACAGTTATACTTTGTGACTATACAGTATAGGACACTGTTATAGAAGCAAGTTATTTATAATCACATTGCCTGTTATCACCCAGATGAGGATGGGTTCCCTTTTGAGTCTGGTTCCTCTCGAGGTTTCTTCCTCATGTCGTCTGAGGGAGCTTTTCCTTGCCACCATCACCACAGGCTTGCTCATTGGGGATAGATTAGGGATAACATTAGCTCATGTTTAAAGTCTTTAAATTTCTGTAAAGCTGCTTTGTGACAATGTCTATTGTTAAAAGCATTATAAAAATAAACTTGACTTGACAATAATGATGCAGCAAGATTTAGCCCTTGATTCATCTCTACCTAGAGCAATGCAGCAGCACTTTAGTCTTTTAGTCTGTCCAGCTTTCTCATGTCCTCATCTCCACACTTTGCTCAAACAGATAAGCCTCCAAATCTTCAACTTTCATGTTAATACTGCCACCAACACCATCATGCTAATCATCTCATTGAACACTAACTAGTGGAGCTGAGTCTCTGCTATAATCCATGCAACTGTAATGTATACAAGTATTTAATAAGAAGAAACTCTTGCTGTTTTGTTTTAAAAGCTAATAGCAAGACCTGACTGTTGGCCCTTATGTTTGAAATCACCAAGATAACTGCTAAGGTCTCATGGGAATGATAATTCAGTACCAATAAAACAAAGTAGTATGAGCAAAGTATTTCAATATACATATAATGGGTTTCACAGTGAAATTAAATCATTTTTAGTGGGTTTTTTGTTGTTGGAATGTAACCAAAATCATAAACTGATTACTAATTTTCCTCATTAGCTCTCCAATTTTGCCAATTTTCATGATGGCTACCAAAAGGGAAAGACAAAGGGTAACATGAAGCCATGCAATCTAATGGGGCAGCTTGAGTAAAAGTATCTGCTACCGTATATCTTTGAGCACCGATGTTTTAATAAAGGAATGAGGGAGGAATATTCTGTCAGCTCAACAGCTATACTGACAAATGAGAGAATACATGTGTGGGATTCAGGATATGGGTATTTAACAAGTCTAGACAGTTACATAAACTAGTTCAGACTCAGACATGCACAACTAGGCATGCATGTTATATCCAGAGAAAGAATTAACAATGATTTCATCAGACACCATTGAGTCAGTTTATCTGTCTGTAAAGGAAGTGAAATGACTCCACATCACCCCAATTCTTCTATACGCAAGCTGAAATTCTTTGATAGTAAAATATGCTCTAAAGGGTAGCTCCCCCCGGCTATATAATCATCAAAGTAAGACCAAACCATGGATCTTGTAATTGTATTTAAAAAAAAAAATCTGGTCTTTAAAGGGTACAAGGCACCATAGGTTTAACAAATATTAAGAAGAAGTCTAAAAAGTAGGAAATAGGGTAGCATGTACAAACACTGAAATTCACCTTTAGAGAACCTCTCTCTTTATTAAGCATGGACGAAAAAAATTAAAGGTAACAATTCACAAAAAAATAAGAGCATGAATACAAACAAATTCATGAACCTCAAAGTAGAATAATTTAAATTTTATCACAAGTCCCAATCTTTGAGCACTATACTGCCATGTTTGTTCACACATATTTTAGATTGAACATTGGTAGTGAAGCAAAATTTCAACTTCATCAGTACTGTAACATTCGACATCCAAGAAATACTACATAGCTTTCTCACCTTTCAGTGGAGAAAGCTAAAAAGCCTCCATCCCTCCAAAGTGCCTTAACTACTGAAGAGGTGCACATTGTGGAACAGGCTCCTTTCAGCCCTGACCATTGTACAGAAAAAATATCCACCTGCAGTGAAAAGATGTTCCTAAAAAGCTGAAAATTGCCACTCAACAACAAAAACCTGTTGGAGCTGGTCACATATCAGGGTACCAGTGTAACTAGGTGCTAGGTGGTGTCACAGACCCTTTGTGCAGTCATGTTATCACACACATTGTTTAAATATGCACAGTAGAATAAAAAAAGAAAGAAAAAAGAATGGATTCCATGTGCAGTCAACAAGACATTCAGCATGACTTAAATGATGACTTTCAGAGACTATACATGCTTTAGATTTCTACCTGCCAATGCAAAAACTCAACTCACATGGATAACCTCAACCAATCAAGAAAGAAAATCAATATGACTGAATTTCCCCTGACTTTGACCCCTAAGAGTCCAACAATCCCTGAACTGTGTCCCTCTTCCACAAATTTCTGGACTTTGACACCCCACCCCAAATCCAAAAATCTGTAAACTTTGACTCCCCCCAATAGAATAAAATAATCCCTGATCTTTGACTCCCCTCCCCAGAATACATAAGTCCCTGGACTTTGACTCCCCCCAGAATCCAAAAATCCCTGGATTTTGATTCCCCCTCCCAATCCACAAATCCCTGATCTTTGACTCCCCCTCCCAATCCACAAATCCCTGATCTTTGACTCCCACCCCAATCCACAAATCCCTGAACTTTGACTCCCACCCCCAATCCACAAATCCCTGGACTTTGATCCCTCTTCCACAAATCTCTGGACTTTGACACCCCACCCCAAATCCAAAAATATGTAAACTTTGACTCCCCCCAGAATCTAAATAAATAAATAAATAAATAAATAAATTCCATGAACTTTGACTCCCCCCAACAGAATAAAAAAATCCCTGATCTTTGACTCCCCTCCCCAGAATGCACAAGTCCCTGGACTTTGACTCCCCCAAGAATCCACAAATCTCTGGACATTGACTCCCCCCAGAATCCAAAAATCACTGGACATTGACTCCCCCAGAATCTAAAAATCCCTGGATTTTGACTCCCCCTCCCAATCCACAAATCCCTGATCTTTGACTCCCACCCCAATCCACAAATCCCTGGACTTTGATTACCACTGAATCCAAAAATCCCTGGACTTTGAGTCCCCATCCACAAATCCCTTGAATTTGATCCCCCAGAATCCAAAGATACTGGGGAACTGTTACCCCCAAATCCAAAAATCCTTGGACTTTGACTTCCCCCTGGAAAAAAAAATCCCTGGAATTTGAGTCCATTCTGAATCTCCAAATCCCTAGACATCCTTATATGTTCACCATGAGCAGAAAATTTCTTCTTATCTAATTTCACTGGGAGACAAGTTTTAAAAACAAGCTGTGGATACGGTATCTCTGGGAACAGAGGTCAATCTTTCAAACCATCTGTTTTGATTGATTTAAACAAAGCATTTAGCCCCATGATAACTTACAATTGACTCTGGCTAATATCTCACAAATTATACGTGCAAGCAAATCAAGTATCCTTAGAATTACAAGATGTGTTGTGTTCTCTGTAACACAAGAGTAGCCTGGTGAGTACTTTGGAGCTTTTATAGGCCTTCAAAATAATCTGTGAAGTTTTTCAAACAAAGACACAGTGAGGTGAATCCCAGCAAGACATAACCTCTTTATGACCTACAGCAAGGGATGACCTCAGAATGATTCTCAGCAAGGCATGAGTGCATTACAGGATTTTACATTCATTAAGCAAATAATGTATGACAACACAAATGAACACATGGTGTGCAGAGAAAGGACTACCACTGTGATGCATTGTAGCAGATGTTCTTCAAAAACATGGGTAACTGTAGTCTAGGAGCTTGGATACATTTCAACAAGCTAACAAGTGACACTTACAAAAGAGTCCTTGAGTAGCTAGGTGTAGGAACCATGACTCAGAAGATGTTTTAAGCTCTGTAGAGCATAAGCAGAGGGTCAAAACACCATCAGAACCAAGGAAAACCACAAAGAGTAGCCATAGAATGGAAGAAAAGCCCAAATGTATGAATTCCCATACAGGAACACATGAGTAAGACCTTGCAAAGTAACTGTGGCTGCTTGATTGTCATTTTATAGCCCACAGATAGGCTGTGATAATGGAACAGGAAGTGGAAGTTAGTAGTCAGGGTAGGGGACCCTCTCCTGGTGTGGAGGTGTTATGACATGAGCTGTATGAAATAAGTCTGGGACTGCACAGGGATCCTGACCTTGAAGCCACTACTATTGATTCCTGTAAAAAAGATCTCTGTACACCTCTGTAACTTTATTATTTTTAAAGGAGTAGGTTGTGGCTGTCATATTTGATGGTCATCTTCAATTTTGCTATCTTTTCCCTGTCTATATCAGACCTAATTTCGAATGCACTTGTGGCAAAAGGGACATTATTTAAGAAAGAGGTGTTGCTCCTGGACCAGCTCAGGCTTCTGATGTAACAGATACTGATTGTGTCAACTTAGATTGTGTGCTGGCATTGTGTGTCCTGCATTAAAGTAGTTGTAGCTGGAAATTAAAAGGGCTAGGGGTATTGTGTGTAACTGTTGGGCTTTTAGGAAAGGGAGTTAGAGACCAACAGGCAGATAGCAGTCAAGGACCTAGAAACATGCCATGCAGGCACTCTATCCTTGATTACTTCTGTCCAACACATGGACTGAACAGTTTGAGGCAGAAGGACTACCTTTTTGGCACTCTTAACTGACATTCACTTTCAGAAATAAAAGTACCAACTTGTCAGTGTACTGTCAGAAATAGGGGTGTAGGAGTCCATTTTTGTCCCCCAAGGTACAATCTACACTAATGTACCCCCTAGGGCTCATTATTGGACTTCAAGGTAACTATGTGTACCTTTTTAGGGTCAAAAAAGTACATATATATACTCCCAATCAATATATAAATGGTACAAATAAGTACCTTAGAGGGTACTTCCCCAGTGATAAGCCATTGTACCCCTGAAGGTACAATAACATACTTTATTTTCTGAGGGTGAGATGGTACCATCGAAGGTATGTCTTTCTTACCTTTCTTCTTACCTAACAACCTGTGTTTTCTCTCTCTTTCTCTCCCCCTCCCCCATCTGTCCCTCTGAGTTACATGTCAATCCTGAGATCAAGATGCTGACCTCCTCTGCTCCTCGGACCTACCTGATCCATCCTGATGCCCTACGTCTGGCTGGAGTCTCATCACATCGCTCCTGTGGAGGACGGCCCCATATGGACAGTTGAAAGTCACACTTGGAAGAAGCTCTGGACACTTACCGTAATGCTTTTATGGCTGAGGACTACAGTTGACTTGCTAACTTTAGGACTGCAGTTGTCATGAACAGTTTTGCACTCAAGTGTCCATCAATGAAGAGTGATAACATCAAGAAAACTGACTTCATGTTAGAACTGTTAATGTTATAATCACATTGTCTGTTATCACCCAAATGAGGACAGGCTTCGTTTTGAGTCTGGTTCCTCTCGAGGTTTCTTCCTCATGTTGTCTGAGGGAGTTTTTCCTTGTCACCATCGCCACAGGCTTGCTCATTGGGGATAGATTAGGGTTAAAATTAGCTCATGTTTAAAGTCATTCAAATTCTGTAAAGCTGCTTTGTGACAATGCCTATTGTTAAAAGCGCTATAAAAATAAACTTGACTTGACATTAGCATGTCAAGTCAAATCAATGTCCCTCCCATGCTAGGATCTGCTCTTCCCAGGCAATCTCCTGTCTCAGTACAAACCAGCTCTTGAGGCACGGCACCAATCTCCGTTTCAGTAGCCCTTGGGCTCTTGCCTATTATATAGCTAGGGTTACAGTGGGGGGCTAGTCTTCTGGTAACCACGAGAGTTTGACTCCCCACTCACATCTGTATTGGAGCATGCCTTGCCGGATGGCAGCAGGTACCATTTAAATGATGGTCTTTGTTATGGCCCGGCCACAAGTAGAACTCATGACCTCCCAGTCAAGAGGTGGACACACTAACCATTAGGCCAACTCACAGCATCTTTAGCATGTGGTGAACCTTTAATTAGCTTTTAGAGTAAAGCTTTAAAAGTCCATAAGTGGTCCTAAAGGTCTAATTATGCAATCTTATGAATAGTTTTAAAAGGTATGCTATATTCACCTTTCCAGGTAAAAGAAACACACTTCAGATGCAAAAGATGTAACCTCGATGGTAGCACTCTGACAACAGGAAAAAGTACCACTATATCTGAGAGTTCTTCAGTGAGTCAAGTCATCTGAGTCCATTGAGTTCAATGATTTGTTTCCCAAATTGCCCAACCTGATGATACTGTATGCCCTGAAATGCTGGAAATCTCCGGCTCAGATCAAATGAGCATGAATGAACACCCCCCCCCCGTTGTGATCCATGCTGCAGTGACTCATGAAAAACATTCAGTCATTCATGAACAGAATGCATCATCATCCTCATGGTAGTTCTGTAAATTTGGGTTTCTGAAACAGAAAGAGTGGATGTCTGGAGTTATGCAGGAGAGAGCAAAGGCCACATTGGTGTGACTATGAAATCCCAGAAGAGTTAAACCACTAGTGTCAGACAATTGTCCCACTCAATCTGTGGCTCAGTTACTGATCTGAGGAAGTGTTTTGCCTTTCTTCTTAATTGCATGCAGTGGTAGTGAAGTACAGTGGTGCTTGAAAGTTTGCGAACCCTTTAGAATTTTCTATATTTCTGTATAAATATGACCTAAAACATCATCAGATTTTCACACAAGTCCTAAAATTAGATAAAGAGAACCCAGTTCAACAAATGAGACAAAAATAAAATACTTGGTCATTTATTTATTGAGGAAAATGGTCCCATATTACATATCTGTGAGTGGCAAAAGTATGTGAACCTCTAGGATTAGCAGTTAATTTGAAGGTGAAATTAGAGTCAGGTGTTTTCAATCAATGGGATGACAATCAGGTGTGAGTGGGCACCCTGTTTTATTTAAAGAACAGGGATCTATGAAAGTCTGATCTTCACAACACATGTTTGTGGAAGTGTATCATGGCACGAACAAAGGAGATTTCTGAGGACTTCAGAAAAAGCGTTGTTGGTGCTCATCAGGCTGGAAAAGGTTACAAAACCACCTCTAAAGAGTTTGGATTCCACCAATCCACAGTCAGACAGATTGTGTACAAATGGAGGAAACTGAAAACCATTGTTCCCCTCCCCAGGAGTGGCCGACCAACAAAGATCACTCCAAGAGCAAGACATGTAATAGTTGGTGAGGTCACAAAGGACCCCAGGGTAACTTCTAAGCAACTGAAGGCCTCTCTCACATTGGCTAATGTTCATGAGTCCACCATCAGGAGAACACTGAATAACAATGGTGTGCATGGCAGGGCTGCAAGGAGAAACCCACTGCTCTCCAAAAAGAACATCACTGCTCATCTGCAGTTTGCTAAAGATCACATGGACAAGCCAGAAGACGATTAGAAAAATGTTTTGTGGACGGATGAGACCAAAATAAAACTTTTGGTTGAAATGAGAAATGTTATGTCTGGAGAAAGGAAAACACTGCCTTTCAGAATAAGAACCTTATCCCATCTGTGAAACATGGTGGTGGTAGTATCATGGTTTGGGCCTGTTTTGCTGCATCTGGGCCAGGACGGCTTGCCATCATCGATGGAACAATTAATTCTAAATTATACCAGTGAATTCTAAAGGAAAATGTCAGAACATCTGTCCATGAACTGAATCTCAAGAGAAAGTGGATCATGCAGCAAGACAACGACCCTAAGCACACAAGTCGTTATACCAAAGAATGGTTGAAGAAGAATAAAGTTAATGTTTTGGAATGGCCAAGTCAAAGTCCTGACCTTAATCCAATCGAAATGTTGTGGAAGGACCTGAAGCGAGCAGTTCATTTGAGGAAACCCACCAACATCCCAGAGTTGAAGCTGTTCTGTATGGAGGAATGGGCTAAAATTCTTCCAAGCCGGTGTGCAGGACTGATCAACAGTTACCAGAAATGTTTAGTTGCCATTATATCTGCACAAGGGGGTCACACCAGATAATGAAAGCAAAGGTTCACATACTTTTGCCACTCATGTAATATTGGATCATTTTCCTCAATCAATAAATGACCAAGTATAATATTTTTGTCTCATTTGTTTAACTGGGTTCTCTTTATCTACTTTTAGGACTTGTGTGAAAATCTGATGTTGTTTTATGTCATATTTATGCAGAAATATAGGAAATTCTAAAGGGTTCACAAACTTTCAAGCACCACCATATGATTTAAAAATACATTTCTTTTCATGTGAATTTTTTCTCATGATTCATTATCACATGATTTTATGATTCATTTCCAACATGCTTTCACATGTAATTTTTTCATTTATTTACTTTTATATGTGATTGTTAATTTCATTTCTTTCAGATATAATTTTTAATTCATTTATTTTCCGATGTGATTTTTTCTCATGATTCCTTTTCACATGATTTTTATGATTCCTTTACAACGCACTTTCACATATGAACTTTCATTCATTTACTTCCATGTGATTTTTAAAATTCATTTACTTTCCCATATGATTAAAAATAAATAAATAAATAAATAAATATATATATATATATATATATATATATATATATATATATATATATTCATGTTATGTTTTAATTTACTTTCACATGATTTTTTATTTAAGTTCACGTTATTTTTTTGTTCATCTACTTTCACATGCGATTCTTAAAAAAGCATGTTTTTTGGAAAAAAATGATTCATTTTCACAATTTTATGATTCATTTACAACATACATTCACATGTGATTTTTCATTTATTTGCTTTTGCATATGATTTTTTTTTAAAAAAATCACATACTTTCACATGTGAATTTTTATTCATTTACTTCCATATGTAATTTTTTTAAATTCATGTCTTTCCACATGTGGTTTTTAAATATTTTTGCATGTAATTTTTCCCTAGTTCATTTTTCACATGATATTTGATTAATTTACAATGTACTTTCACGTGATTTTAAAAATTCATTTACTTTCTCATATGATTTTAAAATATATTTATTTTCACATTATTTTTTATTTACTTTCTCGTGATTATTTTTATTCATTTAATTTTACACGTGATTTTTAATTCATCTAATTTCACGTGATTCTAAAAAAAATCACGTTTTTTTCTGCTGATTCATTTTCACATGATTTTATGATTAATTTACAGCATACTTTTACATGTGATTTTATTTTCATTTATTTGCTTGAACTTGTGATTTTTAAAAATTCTCATACTTTGACGTGATTTAAAAAAATCATTTATTTTTCACTTATTTTTTATGATTAATTTACAATGTACTTTCACATCTGAACTTTTATTGATTTACTTCCATGTGATTTTTACTCCTTTACTTTCACGTATGATTTTTAATATTCATTTACTTTCTCATATGGTTTGAAAATATATTTTTCATGTTATTTTTTATGTGGGCGGCACGGTGGTGTAGTGGTTAGCGCTGTCGCCTCACAGCAAGAAGGTCCTGGGTTCGAGCCCCGGGGCCGGCGAGGGCCTTTCTGTGCGGAGTTTGCATGTTCTCCCCGTGTCTGCGTGGGTTTCCTCCGGGTGCTCCGGTTTCCCCCACAGTCCAAAGACATGCAGGTTAGGTTAACTGGTGACTCTAAATTGACCGTAGGTGTGAATGTGAGTGTGAATGGTTGTCTGTGTCTATGTGTCAGCCCTGTGATGACCTGGCGACTTGTCCAGGGTGTACCCCGCCTCTCGCCCGTAGTCAGCTGGGATAGGCTCCAGCTTGCCTGCGACCCTGTAGAAGGATGGGGCGGCTGGAGATAATGAGATGAGATGTTATTTTTTATTTACTTTCATATGTGACTTTTTTCATTTAATTCCACATGTGGTTTTTATTCATTTAATTCCATATGTGATTTTTATTCATCTACTTTTACATGTGATTCTAAAAAAATCACATTTTTTCCTACCGATTCATTTTCACATGATTTTGTTTCAGTAACAGCATACTTTCACATGTGATTTTATTTCCATTTATTTACTTGTACATGTGATTTTTAAAAGTTCTCATATTTTCACGTAATTTGCTATTCATTTCCTTCCACGTGTCTCATCTCATTATCTCTAGCCGCTTTATCCTGTTCTACAGGGTCGCAGGCGAGCTGAAGCCTATCCCAGCTGACTACGGGTGAAAGGTGGGGTACACCCTGGACAAGTCACCAGGTCATCACAGGGCTGACACATAGACACAGACAACCATTCACACTCATGGTCAATTTAGAGTCACCAGTTCACCTAACCTGCATGTCTTTGGACTTTGGGGGAAACCGGAGCACCCGGAGGAAACCCACACAGACACGGGACTACACCACCATGCCGCCCTACTTCCACATGTGATTTTTTAAATTCATTTGTTTTCACGTGATTTTTTCCGAGTTCATTTTTCACATGATATTTGATTCGTTTACAATGTACTTTCATATGTGATTTTTAAAATCCGTTCACTTTCAGATGTGATTTTTTCCCCTCACGATTCCTTCATTTTCGTTTGATTTTTATATGATTGTTTACTTTCACATGCCATTTCACATTTCCCACATGATTCATTTATTTTCACTTGTGTGCACTTGAGTTTACATCTGCCATTTCAAAGCATAACATTTTCACATGATCACATATTACCCACATAATCCTGTGTGAAACGTACTGTATGTGATTCCCTGTAGTGAGTGGTGTTCTCTGGGTGTTGTCTTTGAACTTTTCTCCCAGTACCCTTTTGTTTTTCCCGACTGTCTCTTTTGGTTTTTTTTCTCAGTGCTCAGAAGAAAAAAAAAATTAGAACATGTACAATTTGTCTAATTCCTATTTAAGGTAGGAATAATTTGTCATGCTGAGAACCTGACATACTTGATCTTGATGTGCCGGTTAAGCCTGGTGTGAAACTCTGAGTGCTGAGTCTGATTCATCTTTGCACTTTGAATTTAATTGCTGCTCAAACAGGATTCCATGTCTCTAATGGAGACATTTTAACTGGGGAAAAAAGAGCAACATATGCTCATTTTATAGAAGTTCATGAGAAAGGACTGAATGAGCCGTTTCAGTTTGCTGGGTCTCATGTTAGCTCAAGACATGCATGATCATGTCTTTATTGTCCCTGATCATGTGGTGTTTCATAATGTACACATTTTCACACTTCAAAATATTTCATTCAGTCTGCTACGGAGGAAACCTTCAGGTCAGGTCATTAGAAACCCTAATCAGGTTATCCTGCTCATTTTGGTATGGTTAAAATGTTGATTAACGTCCTGGTGGATGCTTTGTGTTTATGTATTTATCAATATTCTGCTGGTCAAATCAGGAAAACACACAGCTATGCTGGCAATGAAGCAGATAATCAGAATGAAATTCATGTTGATTAGTTGTTCTACGGCTGATTGCTTTTTTTCATGTCATTTAATTTAATTTGCCTACAGAAAAAAAAAGATGCTAACTGGAACTAAAAATAGTTATTCAGAGTGATGGCATTGAAGAACCATTTCCAGTTCCACAAAGAATCTTTCAGACCCAGGCTCTTTAAAGAGTTACCTGTCTTCTATGCGCCAAGTGGCACATAAGGCCTCCACAGAGCTCTTCCACTTCTTGCTGTCCACCGCAGTCATGCACACCTTGTCCCATGAGCTCCATCCCTCTTCTCTTCTCTTTCTGCGGCTTGTTTTTGGTCACCCTCTTCTTCCATTTCCCCCTCTGGGGCCTAAGTCATCACTGTGTTGCTGTGGTTGTTTCGACCTTGTCTTCAAATGTGGCCAATCATCTTCCGTTGTTGCCTTCTCACTTCCATGCTATCTGCATTCTCAAGTAATATTTTGGTGGTCACATGATGTTCCCAGTGGATTGGTAGGATTTGTCTGAGGCACTTATACTCAAAGACGTCTACGACTCTGTTGTAGTCCTGGGTATGACTTTAAACCACAACCGGTGGTGAGTCTCAGGTCCGGGAGGACTTGAGCACTGGGGAAAGTGGAGTTACCCCTTAATCACCATTGCTCTCAGGTCCTTTCAGACCCGGAGTGGTAGCATCTGCCTGGGTTCCAGCTATGGGTTCAATAGTACATCACCAATAAGCTGCTGGCAGCAGGGCGCTTTTCGGTGCAATGTGGCAGATGAACCCAACAGGGTCAATGGCACATGACCTGATGACATGTGGAAGAGCCACTCAAATGGCCAATGGATGGCATCACTTGGCAAGTCAGTTGTCACTGCAGGGCAACTTCCATACCTGTCAGGTTTGTGGCACTTTTGTGCACCACTTGGCATCAGGTCTGGAAGTCCAGAGAGACAACACAATGGGGGCATGACATCGTTTGTCTTACCTTACTGTGTAAGGTGCTTCATTAGGAGAGGAGAATAGTATGTGAGAGCTCACAAAGCCAGACATTCCATGGCGGCTTGGTCATGAGCTGTTTGTGCCACCGCTGCGGGCGACTCTGTTGCTCTGGTGTGGGCCTCGCGGCCCATCTGCATTTCTGTGCATCCTAATGAAACAGTCATCGTCGCTAGTGATGGACAGCCGACAACGATATTTGGTTTTAATTTATAGCTTTTTACCTTTGCCAACTTTGGTGGAGAAGGTTATATTTTCACTTTTGTTTGTTTTTTCCCCCAATGAAACTCAAAAAGTAGTGAATGGATTTTGATGAAATTTGGTGGAAAGGTGAGCTCAACACTTTATTACATTTTGATGGAAATCTGGCTATGTATGTGGATCTGGGATCCAGATAAGTGGAGCCAGGACTTTTTGTCTGTTCTCAGCATAACTCAAAAAGTAGTGAACGAATTTGGGTGAAATTTAGTGTACAGCTTTATTATTATCCTAAGTTCTGATTTGATTTTGATGTTGATAATATGTAGCTTGACAGAGGTATGCACTCTACCGAGTACCCTTCTACTTTTTGCTTGTTTTCCAGAAACCTGTTCTCAATTTTCAGTCATTTATTAAATGTTCCAAGGCTTTGAGACAGTACCTGGACTACCCACTCACACTGGAAAGGTAGATATTTAATTGAGCTTACTTTCCATGTGCCCTGCAGTCTGCATGTGAAATCTGAGCCTCTATTTCCCAAAGAAAGCCACACTGGAATATATGAATACATTCTTATGTGAAAAAAAAATCCCTCAGAAACCCTGTAATAAGCTTTTCCCTGGATGCGGCTGACCTCAGGGTTGAACTCGGAGACAGGTTTTCTACTTCGGATCAATGAATGTTGGATAACAAGATATTTCATTCTGAGCCGTGACTTCCAGATGTCACTGCATGCCACGGGAACGGCCACTTGTAGACCTCGTTTTGAGTCCCATAACCCACAGATATGATCAGAATGACATTTCCTTTTCCTCCACTCTTCAGCTGGCAAGTCCAGAGCCAGAAACAGTGCTTGTGTGCGAGTCAGTGTCAGTTTGTGCACATCTGGAATATTAACTAGCACTCAGAAGGTCTCAGTGGCTGGGTGTTGATGGATATGAATACACCAGAGTGGAAAGATCATGAGCAAAACCATTTATCTTTCAGTTTGAATAATCTTTAGGTCTTTTGTTTGGTTGTTTTTTTATTTTTCTGGAATTTGTCCTTGTTGTTCAGATACTAAGCTGCTCAGCTCATGCAATACGAAAGCTGATAAATAAAGGCGAAGCTACAGTTAATAGGATTAATGAATGTTTTGTAAGAAAAGCAACTCGACAGCATCCTTTGAGAATATAGAAAGTGTTTATGGGATTTACCCAGCTATAACTGACAGCAGGAGATTAATAAAGATTACAAAATATTACTAAAGACAAATTAATGCATCAATATTCAACAGGAAAGAAGAAACAAACAAACAGATAATTGATTTTGAGAGCAGATTTTTTAATTGTTTGAGCTTCATTATGGAGCACTATTTAAGGATAAGTAATGCCAGACTTATCTCCAAATACTAAACGTACAGTGAGAGATTTCATCCATCCATTATCTATAGCCACTTATCCTATTCTACAGGGTCGCAGGCAAGCTGGAGCCTATACCAGCTGACTATGGGCGAGAGGCGGGGTACACCCTGGACAAGTCATTGCAGGACTGACACATAGACACAAACAAACATTCACACTCAATTTAGAGCTACCAATTAGCCTAACCTGCATACCTTTGGGGAAACTGGAGCACCCGGAGGAAACCCATGCAGACATGGGGAGAGCATGCAAACTCCACACAGAAAGGCCCTCGTTGGCCACTGGGCTCGAACCCAGGACCTTCTTGCTGTGCAGTGCTAACCACTACACTGCCATGAGAAAGTTCAATTTATTTATTAGATTATTGATTTGTTTGTTTGATTGTTAATATTTATGGAAAACTATATACAGTATACAGTGCCCTCCATGATTATTGCCCTCCCTTGTAAAAATTAATAAAAAGGGTTTGAAAAAATCCACCTTTTGGTGAAGTTGCTTCATCTCACACTAAAAAAATGAGAAAAATCCAACCTTTAATCGAAATAAAATTATTCAGAGGAAAACAAATCCCTCATCAAGAAAATTATTTTCAACAAAATCACGTGCCAATATTATTGGCACCGCGGAAATGATAGTGAACACGAGGTCACTGAAGCGTGTTGCCATTTAAATTGAACATTTTTGAGTAGACTGACGTGTGTAGGGGGCAGCAAGGTGGTGTAGTGGTTAGCACTGTTATCTCACAGCAAGAAGGTTCCAGGTTTGAACCCTACAGCTGATGGGGGCCTTTCTATGTGGAGTTCGCATGTTGTCTGTTTGGGTTCCTATACAATCCTTCTTCTTCTTTCGTCTGTTCCTGTTAGGGGTCACCACAGCAGATCTGTTCCACATATTTGTTTTGGTGTAGGTTTTACACCGGACGCCCTTCCTGATGCAACCGTCCCTAATCTATCCAGGCTTGGGACTGGTAATAAATATGCACTGTCTTGTCCAACCTCAGTGACTGGGTATTTTACCTAATCTGCATGTCTTTGGACTGTGGGGGAAACTGGAGCACCCAGAAGAAACCCATACAGGCAGGGGGAGAACATGCAAACTCCATGTAGAAAGGCCCCAGTCAGCCATGAGGCTTGAACCCAGGGTATCCAGTTATTTAGCACAAAAGTCTTTTAGCACAAGTCTTTTAGCACAAATCTAAAGTCTTTTAACCGGTGAGTGGCCTAGTGGTTAGCATGTCCGCCTCAGTTGGGAGATCGTGAGTTCTACTCATGATCGGGTCACCCCAAAGGCCATCATAAAAATGGTACTTACTGCCATCTGGCAAGGCATGCTGCAATACAGATGCAAGTGGGGAGTCAAACTCTCGCGGTTACCAGAGGACTAGTCCCCCATTGTAACCCTAGCTATGTAATAGGCGAGAGGCCGAAGGAAACGGAGATCGGCGCCTCCCTATGCGAAATAAATCGAAATTTATTTCGATTATTAATAATAATCGAAAAAAATACTCCTCTTGATATAGGAAGGGGTTTATTATGATTGCGGAGGGACTGGAAGCCATACTGCTGTGCATGTTAAGGATCAGTTGTTGATCCCTGAAATGTGGACTGAAAATATGATTCTTTGGTGTCTTAAGGATTTGTAGTTAAGCCATAACAAACCTTGAACTGTGGGCATCTTTATAGATAACTTCAGTCACTTCTGATCATATCACAATTTCAACTTGCTGTCAATTACGCGTTTGCTGAATTAATTAACCGGGGGATTACATCTCTTGGCCTGCTTGACAATGTGTTTTGCCGACTAAGAGCGGAATCTATTCCTAAAAACTTACTCAAATGATTAAAAGTCCATTTGATATCACATATTACTGTTTTCATATGTGTTTGGCTAATAAAGCTACAAAGTCTTTAACCGAAAAAAGAGCAATTTCAAAGAAACTTCCACTAAAGGATCCTAGAATGAATGTCAATTAAATAAAAGTGTCAAGTTTATTTGTATAGCGCTTTTAACAATAGACATTGTCGCAAAGCAGCTTTACAGAATTTGAATGACTTTAAACATGAGCTAATTTTATCCCTAATTTATCCCCAATGAACAAGCCTGTGGCGATGGTGGCAAGGAAAAACTCCCTCAGACGACATGAGGAAGAAACCTTGAGAGGAACCAGACTCAAAAGGGAACCCATCCTCATTTGGGTGATAACAGACAATGTGATTATAACATTTTTAACATTTTTAACATGAAGTCCGTTTCGTTGATGTTATAACTCTTCACTGATGGAAACTTGAGTGCAAAACTGTTCATGACAACTGCAGTCCTAAAGTTAGCAAGTCAACTGTAATTCTCAGCCATGAAAGCGTTCTTTCACCATAAAAGTGCAATATAAACGTTGAGGAATGACAAAACAACCAAAATTAATATATTAATTGTTTTTAATACGGCAATCATGAAGCAAGAAGAAGAAGAGATTATGCTAAGATGTAAGGGTTGTTTGATCATCAAGGCAAGCCTCAAAGCTATGGCTAATTTACAGAGAAATTCACTTTGTTGCAGCATGTTTATATTTGATTTCAACATTTCTGTTCATTTGTTCAATGCTATCAACTGCTAAAATGTTATTAAATATCTGTAAACATGATCAGTAAGTATTCATAATAAAGATTAAGTGTTCTGGCAGCATAGTGGTTAGCACTGTCGCCTCACAACAAGAAGGTTCTGGGTTCAAGCCCAGCAGTCGATGAGGGCCTTTCTGTGTAGAGTTTGCTTGTTCTCCTTATGTCTTTGTGGGTTTCCTCTGGGTGTTCTAGTTTCCCCCACAGTCCAAAGACATGCAGGTTAGGCTAATTGGTGGCTCTAAATTGAATGTGAGTGTGAATGGTTGTTTGTCTCTATGTGTCAGCCCTGCGATGACCTGGCGACTTGTCCAGGGTGTACCCTGCCTCTCACCTATAGTCAACTGGGCTAGGCTCCAGCTTGCCCACAACCCTGTACAGGATAAGCGGTTATGGATAATGGATGGATCTTGTGCGAAAATACTTTGGATTTGTGCTAAATAACTGTAAACCGAACCCAGAACCTTCTACTTAGCTGTGAGGCGAACGTGATGACCACTGCACCACCACTTGTATATGAAAACGTATTGAAGTATTGTAATGAATGATCAACTCCATGAACTGAAGGTGAGTCAAGTTCCCACTGTGTTTACTTATTTATTTATTCATACATTTAATTACATTTGGGGGATGGGTGGAGTGAGGGTGTCTTCCTCCAGGTCTCTGGTTCAATCTTGAGCTCAGAATAGTGTCTCTGCAGAGTTCTCCACATGCTTTTCTCCCCCTCATTTGAGGAAAACCTCATTTACAGGAAAGAGCCCCAAGGTTAACTATAAATAGTTTAATTGCTTGCCACCTGCTTCCTGAAATGATAATTAGGCCTGTCTTCCTTCAACGAACGCCTCTCTTTCGAAGATAAAACTGCTTTTTTATTGCAATCATGTTCCTGTCTGTAGTCATTGAGCAAAGGTGATCCTCTTTAATAACGAACAATGTCAGCTGGGGTAAAATAATTGGGGCTAAAAGTAAAACAGAGGAATTGGACATTAAATTGAGCTTAATTAAGAAGAAGAGGAAGGGGAGCTCTTTGCTGAACAGAGTGTGATTTATCCATGAAGACCACTGGGTTTGGAGAAAATTTCTCATCAAGAACTTCTCATCTCATCTCATTATCTCTAGCCGCTTTATCCTGTTCTACAGGGTCGCAGGCAAGCTGGAGCCTATCCCAGCTGACTACGGGCGAAAGGCGGGGTACACCCTGGACAAGTCGCCAGGTCATCACAGGGCTGACACATAGACACAGACAACCATTCACACTCACATTCACACCTACGGTCAATTTAGAGTCACCAGTTAACCTAACCTGCATGTCTTTGGACTGTGGGGGAAACCGGAGCACCCGGAGGAAACCCACGCGGACACGGGGAGAACATGCAAACTCCACACAGAAAGGCCCTCGCCGGCCCCGGGGCTCGAACCCAGGACCTTCTTGCTGTGAGGCGACAGCGCTAACCACTACACCACCGTGCCGCCCTCATCAAGAACTTAAGTAAGTAAATCACAGAGTTTTTAAAAAAAACTGTTATCCGGTTATCTGTACGTAACACTTTCTTTGCTAACATGCTGGATTTTGCTCTTAAATAAATAGAGTTGAGGGTTTTTTTTAAACAACAAAATAGTAAGTATTGCCTGTGAACCTTTCTTCTGAATGGTGCTCTTCACAGGGGCTGTGTTGGTCCAAGGGTTTGGTCATACAGCTGCTTGGAATTGGGCAGTCTACCTGAGGAGCCAGGGTCAAATGTAACATTAGCCATTACTGTTACGTGTGCACATCAGAGTATAAACAACAGATTCACAGAGACAGCAATTGAAGCTTTATGTGCAGGGAAGCAAGTTTAGATGATGGATCCATCACATTTTCACTATCTCATCTCATCTCATTATCTCTAGCCGCTTTATCCTGTTCTGCAGGGTTGCAGGCAAGCTGGAGCCTATCCCAGCTGACTAAGGGCGAAAGGCGGGGTACACCCTGGACAAGTCGCCAGGTCATCACAGGGCTGACACATAGACACAGACAACCATTCACACTCACATTCACACCTACGGTCAATTTAGAGTCACCAGTTAACCTAACCTGCATGTCTTTGGACTGTGGGGGAAACCGGAGCACCCGGAGGAAACCCACGCGGACACGGGGAGAACATGCAAACTCCACACAGAAAGGCCCTCGCCGGCCACGGGGCTCGAACCCGGACCTTCTTGCTGTGAGGTGACAGCGCTAACCACTACACCACCGTGCCGCCCACATTTTCACTATGCTCTGTCAGAATGACATAAATCACTCTCCGTGTCTCTTCAGTGATGTAGACTCGGCCCTAGCAGAAGTCTCTGGCGAGGAGCACTGATTGTGAGGTCCAGTACAATCGAAACTCTCAGGTGAGTGGGGAAGGGGATTCCCTGCTGAGGCTGTGTGCAGTGTGTTAGCATGAACATGTAGCCTATGGGAAATGATAGTGTGTTGGATTAGCATTAATCCCATGTTTTGGAAAATTGAAAATCTTGTCTTGGGCCCCTCTGGGGTGTCACCAATCCATGTGCAAAGTATGCAGTATGTGTGTTCAGCCATGTCAATTTGCAAAGGTGAATAGACAGAGAGAGAGAGACAGATAGCCTTCCTTTAATCGTATAGATTAGCACCTTTGCAAAATGCAGTTTGGTAGCATTCATGTGAAGGACATTCTAATAATTTAATTAAAATGTATTTTTTAAATTATTAATTTATTGTAAATCTATAAATATGACCAAATAAAGAAAGAAGAACGAGATAACTTACTTTTCTTCTTCTCATGATCTTCAGGAAGTTCAGATTATGCAGCTTCCTGTTAAACATATGACTTGGGGAATATTCCAGAAATTTCAGTGCGCTGAGTGAAACTACAAGGTACATTTTAATAACCTACAATGCACGACTTTCAGAAAAGGACATTTAAAGCATGGGATGTTAAATGGATTCACACATTAATGCAAAAAACAAACAAACAAAAAACAGCTTTTTGACACATTTACTGATTATCTTTGAATTTGGAGTGTGATCATCTCATCTCATCTCATCTCATCTCATCTCATCTCATCTCATCTCATCTCATCTCATTATCTCTAGCCACTTTTATCTCTAGCCACTTTATCCTGTTCTACAGGGTCACAGGCAAGCTGGAGCCTATCCCAGCTGACTATGGGCGAAAGGCGGGGTACACCCTGGACAAGTCACCAGGTCATCACAGGGCTGACACATAGACACAGACAACCATTCACACTCACACCTACAGTCAACTTAGAGTCAGCAGTTAACCTAACCTGCATGTCTTTGAACTGTGGGAGGAACCGGAGCACCCGGAGGAAACCCACATGGGCACGGGGAGAACATGCAAACTCCACACAGAAAGGCCCTCGCTGGCCACTGGGCTCGAACCCGGACCTTCTTGCCGTGAGGTGACAGCGCTAACCACTACACCACCGTGCCACTCAGAGTGTGATTATAGTTACCAAAAATGGTTTCATTGATCTTTTATTTACTTATTGATGAACTTATTTGTCAATGTATGAGGTTACTTCAAAAAGTTTTGGGGGAACCCATGGCCAAATGGTTAGAGAAACAGTGTCATGCTTCGCCCCGGACATTTGCTTCTGAGCTTGCAGATCTTCCACATCAGCTCTGATCTGGATCTGGGACGAGAATTCCATCCTGCCTGCTTCCCCGTTCAGTGAGCGCTCACCTGCATTCACTTCCTGATCATCACCGCTGCCTTTTTAAACGCCGTTCTCAGCCACAGATAGTGCCAGAACGTCTCGTATGTAGACTCAAGCCGTTTTTTGCCTCGAGAGTTTTTTCATGTTTTTTTTCCCTCGAGTGTTTTTCATGTCTTTGCCTGCCTCGTTTTTCAAGTCAAGTTTCACATTTTCTTTTTATACCTGGACTGTTTTCATTATTGTTTCTTAATCAAGTTTTGTTTACGTTTTTGCCATGCCTTTTTCTGGATTAAACCCACTATGCTTCTTGGATTCCTGTCTGCGTGCGTGTTCTGGTTTTGGGTCCTAATTCACCACACCTCCAGCAACCCTAACAGTACATTTTGGCCAGCATGGATCCAGCAGAATTCACCCATCTGAGAACAGCCATCCAACAACAAGGGACTCTCCTCGGGACCCATAGCAAGACCTATGACAAGTCAATCAGAACCTCGCCACCTTGTCCGACTCACTCAACCTCTTCACCACACAGATGCAGCATTATCAAGCCGTGCCTATCCCTGCCCAGCTGTCTCCAACTCCAGCTCCTGCCACCGCCTTTCTCCGCGAGCCGAGACTCCCAGCGCCTCAACCCTACGATGGAGAACCAGTACTTGCAGATCTTTCTTGTCTCCATGCTCATTAATCCTAGAGCTGCAACCTCTGGCCTTCCCCACAGAACACTCCCAGGTAGCATATACCATCATGCTGCTCATTGGCAAGGCCAGGGAGTGGGGAACAGCGGTCTGGGACTCCGATGCACATTTCTGCTCCAACTTCAAAGACTTCTCAGAGGAGATGAGGCGAACTTTCGACCGCTCTTTGTCTGGCCAGGAGGCGGCTAGAGAACTCATGGAGCTGTGGCAGGGGTCCCGGTTCTACCTCAGACTACACCATTGAGTTCCGGACGTTAGCGGCATCGTGCAGTTGGAATGAGACCGCCCAGGTTGATGTGTTCCTGCATGGCTTGTCCGATGCCATTAAGGACGAGCTCTTTGTCAGTTTTGTTTACATTTTTGCCATGCCTTTTTCTGGATTAAACCCACTATGCTTCTGGATTACTGTCTGTGTGCATGTTCTGGTTTTGGGTCCTAATTCACCACACCTCCAGCAATCCTAACAAACAGTTTTGGGAACAAAAGGTTGCTGGTTTGAGTCCCTGGACCAGCAGGACTGGCTCAAGTGCCCTTGAGCAAGGTGCCTAACCCTCAACTACTTCAGCAAGAGTGGTGGTGTACCTTGTGTCTGATTAGCCAAAGGAAAAACTGATGATGTGATCCTCAGTTTGGGCAAGAACCCAGCCATAACTAACTTCAAAAAGTTCTCGGTCTCACCTTGAAACAAGGGGTGTAACTCCTATTTTGGGACATAACTGTATGCTATAAACCAGTGGCGAACCGTTACTACTAGAGTTGGGACTTGAGCTCAGCCAAAACTTAGCCAGACACCAAAAAAGCAACAGCGCAAAGGATTTTGTAAGGGATTAACAGCAGGCTGCCAGGTCGCTCTGTTGTGTGTAATTGTCGAAGTTGATTTTAAAAGTAACTCAGTAAATGACACAGGGAAATGAATACTTAAGTCTGAGGGAAAACTACTGTAGCGAGCATGCAGCATGGAAGAAGAGTCTGGAGACAGAAATCTTAGTTTCTTGGTCATTAGCTTGTGCTACTTGCTCTCGGTAGCACTGGCTTGACCGCTTTATAAATTAGCATTCACTAACACTACTGATGAACGCTACACTGGCTGGAAGGTGACTTCACTGCTGTGCTGACGATGCAGACTCGCAGTTAAGCTCACGCTGGCCTTTGAGAAGACCGAGGGTGATAAATTTTTGGTTCCTCCCACTATAAATCAAAATCTGATTGGTTAATTCATCTGTCACTTCCTACATAAACATACACTGCCATGGCCTTCTGTCCCAGCAATGAAGTCCTAACAAATGAGTGAGCCAGCTCAAAACTCTTCTCAGCCTAGAGACAACAAACAAAAACAATCTCATTGGATAACTCAATTTTAATGTTTTCAGGACAGTGACCCTTTCATTTCTGAAGTAAATTTGATAGAAAATGAAGCCAAATTAGAATTCAGGTAGCCCCTTGACTGTGTGAAGGTGTTGGGAGACATGAGAGATGCTGCCACAGAAATCATTCTCCACTTTGGCCGATTATTTGCATCTGAGAAGAAACTATGCAAGTCACAACCTGTCCAAGTCTTTATGTCTTCGCTCCAGTTCTTATATGGCCTGCCATGTTGCCTTCCTCCTTCAATAGTGCCCTGGAGGATTGTTTTTGACAGGGTGTTGTGCCTGGTGACATGTCCAAACCAATGATGTTTCTGCCTTTTTACTATTGCCAGCAACGGTTCCTGGGTTCCTGCTAAGGCAGTGACTTGTTGCCTGACATATTAATTTGTCTTGTGCTCCATCCAGGAGATGGAAAGGAGCCTACAGTAACACTTCATTTCAAATGCTTGGATGCACTTTGCTGCTTCAGCTGTCAGAGTCCAGCTCTCACACCCATAAAGGAAGATGGACAAGATGAGGGATTTGAAGAGCTGTAGTTTAGTGGTGAAGCTGATCTCTCTGCTTTTCCATGTGATGGGGCCTACCATGGCTGAGGTTGCAGCTGAAATCCTGGTTTTAATCTCAATTATGCATCTGCCATCTTTGGTTAGGGTGGATCCCAGATACTTGAAGGCATCTACTTCTTCTAGTTACTGGCCATTCATGGTGATGTGACCTCTGGTGTTGTTGATACTGTTCACCATTACTTTGCTCTTCTCTGTGCTCACCTCCATGCCATAAACTCCTGCTCTCTCTGTCAGTTTGTCTGTCAATGTCTGGAGCTCATGGTTAGTGCCTCCTATAAGATCTGCAAAGCATAGATTGCATAGGGGGTGCCCACCAATTGAGATGGATGGTTGGTGTTCCTCAAGTGTCTCTCCTATAATATTATCCAGGGGGAAATTATTAGAATTAGAATAAATTAGAATTAGAAGATCATAATCATCATGAAATTATGAAAGAATGAAAGCAATTAAAGAATGAAAGAAATTAAAAATGGGGCAGCATGGTGGCGTAGTGGTTAGCACTGTCACCTCACAGCAAGAAGGTTCTGGGTTCAAGCCCCAGTGGCCGACAGGGGTCTTTCTGTGTGGAGTTTGCATGTTCTCCATGTGTCTGTGTGGGTTTCCTCCGGGCCCTCTGGTTTCCCCCACAGTCCAAAGACATGCAGGTTAGGCTAATTGGAGGCTCTAAATTGACCGTAGGTGTGAATGTGAGTGTGAATGGTTGTTTGTCTCTTACCCCTTTTCCACCAAATCAGTTCCAGGGCTGGTTCGGGGCCAGTGCTGGTGTTGGTTCACAACTCGTTCAACTTGCAAGCCAGCTGAGAACCAGTTTGCTTTTCCATAGCTTGGGGTGCTAAGGGTAGCCACGTCATTACATCACTGTATACGTCAGTTACGTCGCTGCGTTTGGATAAACCTTGACGCGAACATCGAAGCAACAACAACAATAATGGATGACTTCGCATTTGTACAGCTGCTGCTTCTGGCTTTATGGTGCTTCACTGGGATCAGAAAACGGCAGATCCAATATGTTTGTGTTGATCGACAAGTTTTGAGTGAACGGCGATTACGTTCTAGGAGACAGGTAATAACCTAATAATGTTTTGACTCTTACTTACACTGAATGTGAAATGGTTATGTTAGCCTTTGTTATGAGCTAACGTTAGCTGGTGTTATGTCAGCTTTGGCGGTCTTGCTATTGTTGTTGGTCTTAACAACTCCGCCCCCCCGGTGATGTAAGCGGTTCTTTCCTCTGGCCCAGCAAAGAGCTGGTGCTAGCCTGGAACCGGTTTTTCTGGCCCCAGAGCCAGTTCTTTGTCAGTGGAAACAGAAAACCTGGTTCCAAACTAAGCACTGGCCCCGAACCAGCCCTGGAACTGCTTTGGTGGAAAAGGGGCATCTGTGTGTCAGCCTTGTGATGACCTGGCGACTTGTTCAAGGTGTACTCCACCTCTTGCATATAGTCAGCTGGGATAGGCACCAGCTTGCCTGTGACCCTGCACAGGATAAGTGGTTATGGATAATGGATGGATGGATGGATGGATGAAATGCTGATATGTTTGGACCTTCTCTGAATGCCTAGAAAGCCCTGATGGTTCCCCTCTGCTATAAAGCCTTATATCACTGTCCGGAAAAAACTTAAATGAAAGAAGCAATCAAAGAAAAAAGTAGAGGAAAAAAAGCTTCAAGTTGGCATGCTGTTGCTCCAGGACAACGCGCCTGTCCACACAGCACATGTGGCAGAGGCAGAAGCAGCCAAATGTAGCTTTGAATTGTTGCCCCATGCACCTTACTCACCCAACCTGGCACCGTCTGACTTCTATTTGTTTCCCAAAATCGCGTGGTTGCCATTTTCAGAGTGATGATGAAGTCATCCTTGCTATTGAGAAGGATCTGGAGGCTCAAGATGTGACCTTCTTCCATGAAGGGATAGAGAAGCTTGAACCAAGTGCATTGAAGTTAAAGGAGACCATGTCAAAAAATAACCCAAGAACATTTTTTCTCCTGTGAGGTTTTCTGGTTGAGGGAGGCCAAGAAGTTTTTGAAGTACCCTCGTAATATAAATGAAAAACAAATGGCACCCCAATCATGGAATCATCCGCAAAACCACAACAACATCCAACATCAGAATGTGGTAATGAAGCCCAAGTTTCTCTCATCCAGCTGTGATAAAGTAGGACACTGTTTCCGAGACAATGAATGCAGCATTTCCCTCTTTTCCGTTTCTTGCCAACGGGAGGCTGATGAATGGAGGCAAATTGCCACTGACCTAGTTATATATTTCAGTCCCTCCTGCTGATTCAGGGCGCTGAATGTTAAAGAAAAAGGGATGCTCTGAGACACGGAGAAGGAATTACACGTTCCTTTTCCTATAAAAATGCATGAATGTTTTATTTACATGGGTCTCATGAGCATGAAATTCCCCACAGATATTTAGTCTGACTGAAGCAACTAAAGGGGTTTTGGTGGTATGTGAACCCTAAAGGTCCTTTATTTTTGGCTCATGGGAGGTTTACTAATTTAAAAACATTTCAGATCTGACAGTGATCCCAGTCTTTACTGTTTTTACCTGCTTTTGCTCCAAGACACTTTGAAACTTCATGCTGATCTGCTCATTATGAAACTTCAGAAGCAACATCAATGATCCCAGCTGTCTGCTGGTATGTGAGTATAACATTATAAATACCAGAATAAAGTGTTATTAGATCACTTGCTGTCTTGGTTTGTGCAGTCCCATGTGACATGCTGTGTGTTCATCACCTGTGATTATGTGCATGATATACAGTACATTTCTGCATGTTATACCCTGATATTTCAAATGTGATCTCAGGTGAACATGTAACATGTGAGTAATATCATAAATAATATGACATGGCCTATGTGTGGAAAATGAACATGTGAATAAATAAACAATGTGCAAAAATCACATTAACAATAATGACTCGTCAAAAAAAAAGTAAAAATAAGTCATGTATTAAAAATCCTGTGTGGAAAATTAATGAATCATGTATCATCACATGTGAAAATAAATAAATCATGGAAAAATACATGTGAAAAATGAATCACATGAAAAACTACATGAAAATAAATGAATAATTTAAAAATAGTAAATGAAAATAAATAAATTATGGAAACAATTACATGTGAAAAGAAATGAATCATAAAAAAATTACATGTGATAAAAAGAATTGTGAAAAAGTACAGTCTGAAAAATTACATCTGAAAGTAAACAAATAATCAGCAATTACATATGAAAATAAAGGACATAAAAAGTACATGAAAATAAATGAATAATTGAAAAAAATACATGTGGAAATAAATAAATCACAAGAAATTACATGTTAAAATAAATTGATCATTTAAAATTACATGTGAAAAATAAATTAATCATTTAAAAATTACATGTGAAAGTAAACAAATAATCAAAAAGTACATGGGAAAATAAAGGAACCATAAAACGTACATGAAAGTAAATGAATCATTGAAAAAATTTGTGAAAATAAATGACTTGTAAAAGTCACATGAGAAAATGAATCACATGAAAAAGTACATGTGAAAAATGAATTGTTTAAACAAATACATGTGAAAGCAAATTAATCAATAAATGCATGGAAATAAATGAACCATGGAAATAATTACATGTGAAAACAAGTAAATCATAAAAAATATTGGGTTAAATTAATCGTAAAAAAATCACTTGTGAAAATAAATGAATCATGGAAATATATCTGTTAAAATAAATTAATTGTGAAAAAAATTACATGCGAAAATAAGTCATAAGAAATAACATTAAAATAAAATAATCATTTAAAATCACGTGAAAATAAATTAATTGTAAAAAATACATGTGAAAAACGAATCATATGAAAAAGCACATGTGGAAAAAGAATCATTAAAATTACACATGAAAGTAAACAAATCATAAATAAATGAAACATTAAAAATTACATGTGAAAATAAATGAATCATAAGAAATGACATGTTAAAATAAAATAATCATTTAAAATTATACGTGAAAATAAATTAATCGTAAATAATTACATGTGAAAAATGAATCATGAAAAAGTGCATGTGAAAACAAATAAATCATTTAAAAATTACATGTGAAAATAAATTAATTGTAAAAATACATGTGAAAACAAATACATCATAAAACATGTTAATATAAATGAATCATAAAAATTACATGTGAAAATAGACATTGTTAAAAAATACATGTGAAAATAAATTAATTGTAAAAAAATTACACATGAAAAATTAATCATATGAAAAAGTGTTTGTGAAAACAAATTAAGCATTTAAAAATTACATGTGAAAATAAATTCATTGTAAAAAATTACATGTTAAAATAAATTAATTATTTAAAAAAATACATGTGAAAAAAATTAATTGTAAAAAACTCACGTGAAAATAAACGAATCATTTAAAGAACATGAATATAAATAAATCACAGAAACAATTACATGTGAAAATAAATAAATTGTTAAAAATACATGTGAAAAATGAAGCATATGAAAACAAATTAAGCACTGAAAAATTACGTGAAAATAAATTAATTGTAAAAAATTACATGTTAAAATAAGTTAATTATTTAAAAAAAAAACACCTGAAAAAATTGTCCAAAAAAAATCACATGTGAACTTAAATGAATCATTTAAAAACATGAAAATAAATGAATCACGGAAACAATTACATGTGAAAATAATGATTCATAGTATAATTATAATGACATCTAAAAATAAAGAAATCATGTAAAAATGCATGTGAAAAAACACATTCGTAAAAAAAAGTGACAAAGTGAATCATGTCGTGTATAAAAATCATGATGAATGAAGTAAAAATTAAAAGAATTGTGTTGAAATAGTTGTGAGAAAAAAAATTGTATAAACAAAAGGATCAGTGAACATTAATGAACACAACACGTCTCTTCAATTCTTTTCACATGTTTAAAAATTTTGCGTGTGAATCAGTTGATTCTTCATGTCTCATGTTCCTGCGACTCTCCTCTAAGGCGTGGTGTGAGGGTTCAGTTTTAAAGCCCAGCATGAATAAAATGAAAAGTTGGGTTTTACTGGAGCCTGGAGTGATTTATTTCTCGGTGACTGATGCTGAACAGATAGAAAAGGTTACAGATGATCCCGACCTCAGCATGGTACACTCTGTTTGGATCTTCACACAAGTAGAAGGTTTAAAGTTTAAGGTGTTTTAAAGCTTATAATCTTCTTGCCCTGACTGTTTCTTAAGCCAAGTTTGACATTTGCATTTATAAGCTGGTTTATTTACCCGAGTGTCAGGAATAAAGAGCTGATTTACCGTGCTGCCAGCGTTTAGGACACTGGTGTGTGTTTTTATTAGAAGTGTGTGAGAAGGAGAGCTGGAATCAAACTGATGTGGTTATTTTAACACACACTCATCCATGATTATCATCTCATCTCATCTCATCTCATCTCATTATCTCTAGCGCTTTATCCTGTTCTACAGGGTCGCAGGCAAGCTGGAGCCTATCCCAGCTGACTACGGGTGAAAGGCGGGGTACATCCTGGACAAGTCGCCAGGTCATCACAGGGCTGACACATAGACACAGACAACCATTCACACTCACATTCACACCTACGGTCAATTTAGAGTCACCAGTTAACCTAACCTGCATGTCTTTGGACTGTGGGGGAAACCGGAGCACCCGGAGGAAACCCACGCGGACACGGGGAGAACATGCAAACTCCACACAGAAAGGCCCTCGCCGGCCACGGGGCTCGAACCCGGACCTTCTTGCTGTGAGGCGACAGCGCTAACCACTACACCACCGTGCCGCCCATGATTATCATAAGAATAATAAAAAAAATTATATTTAACGCTGACAATATGATGCGTTACATTTTAAAGTGATTTTCCCAGTGTAACTGTGATCATAAAGCAATGCAAATTATTCTGGGATTCTGTACAGCGTGTACACTCACCGGCCACTTTAATAGGAACACATTCTTGATTCTAAGATCGCTGATGTTTGCTGAACTGAGTGTGTTCTTCTGCTGTTGCTTTTCTGCTGAGATGCTTTTCTGCTCACCACGGTTGTACAGAGTGATTGATTATATGAGTTACAATATCCTTCCTGAAAAAAAAGAAGAAGCTCGAGCCACCTTGAATCTGGTCATTATCCTCTGACCTCTCTTATCAACAAGGCGTTTATTTCCACCCATAGAACTGTCCCTCACTCACTCACTCACTCACTCACTCACTCACTCACTCACTCACTCACTCACTCACTCACTCACTCGATGTTTTTTGTTTTTCACACCGTTCTGTGAATAGAGACTGTTGTGTGTGAAACCCCCATGATATCAGCAGTTTCTGAAATACTCAAACCAAAAGTACTCATGTGACTCAAACCAATACCCATGCCACAGTGAAAGAAAGTCACACATCACTTTGAGATCACAATTTTTCCCGTTTTGATGTGTGAACATGAATTAACTGAAGCTCTGGATTTGTATCTCCATGATTTGACGCATCAAAGGATCGGCTGATTTGAGAACCGCATCAAACAGCAGGGGGGCGGTACGGTGGTGTAGTGGTTAGCGCTGCCGCCTCACAGCAAGAAGGTCCGGGTTCGAGCCCCGTGGCCGGCGAGGGCCTTTCTGTACGGAGTTTGCATGTTCTCCCCGTGTCCGCGTGGGTTTCCTCCGGGTGCTCCGGTTTCCCCCACAGTCCAAAGACATGCAGGTTAGGTTAACTGGTGACTCTAAATTGGCCGTAGGTGTGAATGTGAGTGTGAATGGTTGTCTGTGTCTATGTGTCAGCCCTGTGATGACCTGGCGACTTGTCCAGGGTGTACCCCGCCTTTCGCCCGTAGTCAGCTGGGATAGGCTCCAGCTTGCCTGCGACCCTGTAGAACAGGATAAAGCGGCTAGAGATAATGAGATGAGATCAAACAGCAGGTGGATGGGAAATGGGTGTTCTAATAAAGTGGCTGGTGAGTGTACGGTCTTTCATGGGCATGTTTTATTGATTTTGTCATTTAACTTCATCTACATAGAGACAGTAAGGGATGTATCATATAAACGTGTGAATAAATAACCTCGCAAAATTAAATAAGTTTGAAACAGCGAAACATTTCCACAACCCTGTTCAGTGCTTGATTCTGATTGGTCGAGTATTTTGTTGATTACTTTTGTAAAGCGCTTGTTCTAATACGTCATCGTTTCTATAGTAACAACTAACACAGAGACTTGTGTGATGTTTACATGTTGTTGTTTTATAAATAAAGTGTTCACATAGTGATGTTTTCTATAACTGTAGACTTTTATAGAAGGAGACTCCAGTTTCAGCACTTTGTAACCCCTTTTCAATCAACAGGGAATGGGTTCTTGAACTGGTTCCATTCAGGATTCTTTGAAGCTTGGTTCCAGCTAGTGAACCAGCCCATGTTTTCACCAGTTTTGATCAGAACTGTTGTAATCAAGGATGCGTCATGAACGGAGGATGTTGCACAATTCACAATGGGAGTAAACAGTCGTAGCAAGATGGCGGTGTGCATCGATTACATCCGAGCTTTTGTTCTGTTATTGCAGATATTTGTTTTCAGTCCATTTTTTCTGAAGATTTATCTTTTTCCATTGTGTTCTTCATTGCTGTGCATTGCTTCTTCTCCAAACTAATGACATGCCCACTGACATCATCATGGTTCACACTGGAAAACCAGCTATATTTTGGTTCCAGCTGGGAACCAAATTCTCAGCTTCTGAACCAATTTATTTTTGGTCAAAATGCTTAGGGGTAGGTTTCTGGTTAATGTTGCACTTTAGGGCGAAAGAGTGAGTTGAAAGACGCTCTTAAGCAATGAATGTTGTCTCTGTACATGGTTTTCCTGAACTCACTCATAAGAAGCAGTCTTAAGAACAAATTTGTTAAGAGCATCGTTACAATGCGCATCCTCGATATAGGCATTAGGAGTTTCTAAATGCATTTGTACCTTGGTTAGGTTCAGCAACACGTGATGCCATTTTGTTTTTCTCTACTCACAGTGTATGAGCTGATATCCTAGTAGTAGATTAGCCTATCAGAGCGCGCAATTGCTCATATCCAGTTAATGTGGAGAATAAATATGAATATTTGGTGCATAAATGTATGTGTCCGAAACTTGTGTCCAAAATGTATCAACATCTGTCTGTCCTTATCCCCTAGTGAGTGAGTGACTGAGTGGGTGACTGAGTGGGTGAGTGAGTGACTGACTGAATGAGTGAGTGAGTGAGTGAGTGAGTGAGGGAGTGAGTGAGTGAGTGGGTGAGGGAGTGAGTGACTGACTGAATGAGAGAGGGAGTGGGTGAGTGATTGAGTGAGTGAGTGAGTGACTGAGTGAGTGAGTGAGTGAGTGAGTGAGTGACTGAGGGAGTGATGAGTGACTGAGTGAGGGAGTGGGTGAGTGAGTGAGTGAGTGAGTGAGTGGCTGAGTGAGTGAGTGAGTGGCTGAGTGAGTGAGTGAGTGAGTGAGTGAGTGAGTGAGTGAGTGAGTGACAGAGAGTGAGTGACTGGGTGAGTGAGTGAGTGAGTGAGTGAGTGAGTGAGTGACTGGGTGAGTGAGTGAGTGAGTGAGTGAGTGAGTGAGTGAGTGACAGAGAGTGAGTGACTGAGGGAGTGATGAATGAGTGAGTGAGTAACTGAGTGAGAGAGTGGGTGAATGACTGACTGACTGAGTGAGGGAGTGGGTGAGTGAGTGAGTGAGTGACTGACTGAGTGAATGAGTGGGTGACTGAGTGAGTGACTGGGTGAGTAAGTGAGCGAGTGAGTGATTGAGAGAGTGAGTGACAGAGAGTGAGTGAGTGAGTGAGTGAGTGAGTGAGTGAGTGACAGAGAGTGAGTGACTGGGTGAGTGAGTGAGTGAGTGAGTGAGTGAGTGACAGAGAGTGAGTGACTGAGGGAGTGATGAATGAGTGAGTGAGTAACTGAGTGAGAGAGTGGGTGAATGACTGACTGACTGACTGAGTGAGTGAGTGGGTGAGTGAGTGAGTGACTGGGTGAGTAAGTGAGCGAGTGAGTGATTGAGAGAGTGAGTGACAGAGAGTAAGTGACCGAGGGAGTGAGTGACTGAGTGAGTGAGTAAGTGATTGAGTGAGTGAGTGAGTGAGTGAGTGAGTGAGTGATGGATTGAGTGAATAAGTGACTGAGTGGGTGAGTAACTGAGTGGGTGAGTGACTGAGTGACTGACTGAGTGAGTGAGTGAGTGACAGAGAGTGAGTGACTGAGGGAGGAAGTGAGTGATTGGGTGAGTGAGTGACTGAGTGATTGGGTGACTGAGTTAGTGATTGGGTGACTGAGTGAGTGAGTGAGTGACTAAGTGAGTGACTGAGTGAGCGAGTGAGTGAGTAAGTGAGTGGGTGACTGAATGAGTGAATGACTGAGTGAGTGTCTGAGTGAGTGAGTGAGTGAGTGAGTGAGTGAGTGACTGAGTGAGCGAGTGAGTGAGTAAGTGATTGGGTGAGTGAGTGAGCGAGTGACTGAGGGAGTGAGTGAGCGAGTGAGTGAGTGGCCAATCCAAGCATAGCATAATATTTGCCATTTCATAACTTGATTGAGTGAAATATTCACTCTTTTGTTGGCTCTTGGCTCTGAAAAAAGCCCGTCTGTGTCTCCATGTTTGGAAAGGGAATGAGGTTATTACCTTGACATCCTTCTCTATTACAATCTGCAGGAACATCTGCTCTGTTCTGGCAAGAGAAAGCACTATAATGTGTGGACTATGCAGAGAAGTTCCCTTTGTGTCCCCAAATATCACTGTATTGCGATGATAGAACGGCTGAAAGGAAATGAGGGAGCAATTGAAAGCGAGAAAAAAGAGAAAGAAACAGTGTCTTGGAAGCACTCCAGTTTCATTCACATCTGTTTCAAAGGTCTAATGGAGTGATCAGGAGTCACCAAAAGGTTTTTTCTGTGAAGCCCGTGCCCATGTCAGTGCTCTCTTCTCTTCCCTTCCCTTCTGTTTCTATTCCTCAACATGTCATGGATATATTAACGCTCTGACCCTCTCCTCTCCTCTTTGTCCTCGTCCTCCTGCGTGGATCTCTTCACCTGATGCTGGGAGATAATTGACTTGTCACCTGAGGCCATGAGTGGGTGGTCTTTATATCTACTCAAACTCCATATGTCATCGGTGTGCAGAGGAGCAGCAACAGACGGGTGAACGAGTGGCTCTCGTATTAATAAAACCCAGCATGACATTAAGACTCGTGTAATCCCTTCCAAATCCGTGCATCTCTCCGAATCATCTGAATCTTACTCCCGAATGTCACACAGTTTCCGGATACAAAGACCAAGCGTACCATGCTAATCACACACTCGATGGTTACATCTGAGCATGGTGTGCTAATGAACAGGTGTGTCCTCTTGTTCTGAGCCAGCGTTCTCTGATCAGAGATGGAAAACAATCCAAATGTGCACAGAAGGTCCTTGAATTGGTGATGGCACATTCTTGTGAAGTGTGAAGTGGAATTTTCCATCTGCGCAAGAACAAGACGGAAACTGCTTGTGCTGCAATCACACCAGAGATCAGATGATTGGTGATGATGATGATGATGATATGTCTTTATTTGTACTCATTCACTCATTTCCTCAGTTTAACAGTTTCTCCCATTCTACAAGACTCTCAACGGACATGATATGATAACTCACTTATTCATTCACCTTCAGGAAGGGGTGGTTTGGTGAAGGTCGTGGAGCAAATTCTAGAAACGCTGAGTGTAAAGCAGCAGTGGGCAGATAAACAGTAAACATAAGAAACATAACACAGTACATTTTCAGTAGGACTTTGACAGATCACTTGTCTAATGTTCCTTTTAGAAACAGTGAAAAGTTTCAACATGGCTGACATTTTCACTGTGGGTTGGATTAAACTGCACAAACTGGCGAAGGAGACCAAAGCAAAAAACAAAACAAGCAAACAAAAAACCCCAGTGTTTTTAATCATTGCTACCATTGTAAGTGTACCATTGTCAAAAAAAAAAGTACCCATACTTGTAATTGGTCTAGGGGAAAAGGTATTGATGTTTGGTCTAAAATGAAAAAAAAAAAAAATTACAGGGGCGGCACGGTGGTGTAGTGGTTAGCGCTGTTGCCTCACAGCAAGAAGGTCCGGGTTCGAGCCCCGTGGCCGGTGAGGGCCTTTTTGTGCGGAGTTTGCATGTTCTTCCCGTGGGTTTCCTCCGGGTGCTCCAGTTTCCCCCACAGTCCAAAGACATGCAGGTTAAGTTAACTGGTGACTCTAAATTGACCGTAGGTGTGAATGTGAGTGTGAATGGTTGTCTGTGTCTATGTGTCAGCCCTGCGATGACCTGGCGACTTGTCCGGGGTGTGCCCTGCCTTTCGCCCATGGTCAGCTGGGGTGGGCTCCAGCTTTCCTGTGACCCTGTAGAACAGGATAAAGCGGCTAGAGATGATGAGATTTTGAAATTATGGGTTTATGAAATGTCATCATTATACATTAATACAAGATGTTCTGGATGAAAAAAATTAAGTGGACTTTAGCTTTAAAAACATGTTAAAGTTGTACCATCAGTCCGTTGGGCCATTTCCCCAAGCATGGCCGTACTGGATTAGCCAGATACATGGATTTATTAGGAGATGAAAATAAAGGCGGCGCTGAGTGATGTAGGATTCCACACGTCTTCCTCATTCCGTCCTGGATCCAAGACGTTTAGCCGAGTGGCTTCATCAAGTAAAGCGAGAAAACTTTACTCCTGGAAAAAGGAGCAAATTGTCCAGTGAGCATTTTACAGGAGGAGGACTTGGATGAAAAAATCACTGGGAAGAAGCGAGACACGAGGCAGAAACGACAACTGAAGCCAGACGTGATCTTGACTTTGTTTCACCACAAAACACCAGCAGCAAGACAGCACACCGTGTCACGCATCAAATGGATGGAAGATAATCAGGTAAATATTTTCAATAAACAGGCAATAAACTAGCCACTACTTTATTTTGATTCCTTTTGTAATCCTGCATTGCCATAATTTTTGTAAAGAAATGCAAACAAATTGACCGAGACGTCACATTGTACCATAATATTACTGTATACTATAGTCTAGTACAGCATGCACTTGTACACCTCGGCTGTGCTCGCGGAAAATGGCATCACGAACGATGGAGTTATGGCGGCCTCGCTAACAAAAATAGCCCCATCTACTGTATTTTCATCACTTTAGTGGTTATATTGTTAAGAACAAATTCAACATGCAGCTTTTTTATAAAGGACAGACACAAAGAGCTCAATTTGTTTATTTGCGCGATATTTCCTTTAAAATAATAATCTCTGAAAATCCTCTTATTTCACTCTAAGGGAAGATCTAGAAGCACTTATTCACCTCAATTAATAGCGAGCTTTATATTATATAGACACAAGTGTTTTACTGGGAAATACGCCACTGATTTTTTTCATATGAGCTCCATCCTGGACATGGAAAACCAAAACCGTGACATAAATCTCTATCTGTCACTCGTGAGGAAATCGATGAGTGAGTTGTTTTGATAAATTTGGGGACTTTTTGTTTGTGAATGTGTCGATATAATAAAAAGAAACTCACACGTTGGCTTGAAGATATGATTTTTGTCTTCTTGTGTTGAAAAACTTGCATTTTTCATATGAAATACATCACGGATCTGAGCGACATATTTAAATAATATTGGCTGGCGATGAGTGCTATATCAGATATATTCCATTCAGCGAGCATGATAGTGAACGAGTCAAAGACGAGTAGCTGAATGGAATATATCTGACAGACCACAAAAAAAGCCAGCCAATATTATCTCATCTCATCTCATTATCTGTAGCCGCTTTATCCTGTTCTACAGGGTCGCAGGCAAGCTGGAGCCTATCCCAGCTGACTATGGGCGAAAGGCGGGGTACACCCTGGACAAGTCGCCAGGTCATCACAGGGCTGACACATAGACACAGACAACCACTCACACTCACATTCACACCTACGCTCAATTTAGAGTCACCAGTTAACCTAACCTGCATGTCTTTGGACTGTGGGGGAAACCGGAGCACCCGGAGGAAACCCACGTGGACAACATGCAAACTCCACACAGAAAGGCCCTCGCCGGCCACGGGGCTCGAACCTGGACCTTCTTGCTGTGAGGTGACAGCGCTAACCACTACACCACCGTGCCGCCCGCCAATATTATTATTATTATTATTATTATTATTATACAAACACATTCCTTTTGGATGTTCAGCTTGTCTTTCTCTTTCAAAATTCTCTCAAAATCTCCCGTATTTAACAAAGCAAACCTGGCGGCCATGTTTGTTTACAAATTGCCACAGTCACTCACTCGCTAGCGTAGAAGTTTTATATCTCCGATGTGTGACGCCATGTTGTCTTGACAACCATGCAATATTGTAAACCATATTCAACGGTCATTCTCCATTGGGTAGAGTGACATAATACACATAGGATAAGCGATATGCGAACCATATTACATGCAATTAAATCAAATGAAAGGAATCTGCAAGAAGGGAATCTCATCTCATCTCATCTCATCTCATCTCATTATCTCTAGCCGCTTTATTCTTCTACAGGGTCGCAGGCAAGCTGGAGCCTATCCCAGCTGACTATGGGCGAAAGGCGGGGTACACCCTGGACAAGTCGCCAGGTCATCACAGGGCTGACACATAGACACAGACAACCATTCACACTCACATTCACACCTACGGTCAATTTAGAGTCACCAGTTAACCTAACCTGCATGTCTTTGGACTGTGGGGGAAACCGGAGCACCCGGAGGAAACCCACGCGGACACGGGGAGAACATGCAAACTCCACACAGAAAGGCCCTCGCCGGCCACGGGGTTCGAACCCGGACCTTCTTGCTGTGAGGCGACAGCGCTAACCACTACCAAGAAGGGAATAGAACATGTTTCCTGTATGTACAATAATTCCCGATATTTCACTCCGATGATGCCACTCCCAGTGTTTTCCCACTCACTAGATGTGCAATGTCAAAATGGCGAACTGGTTCAAAATTAAAATTATTTTGATTAACTTGCATTTTTTTTTTGTGTGTGTGGATATGCCCATACAATATAAAGAGCATTACATGGAAGCATGAACATATGAAGTTTATCTTCTCATGTTGAAAATATTTCACTCATTCACTTTGGTTAATTGTGAATATGTTCACCACTTGAAGATAAACTTCATATCTCTACTGTTTTCAGTGAATACAGACAAAGGTTTTTGAACTTAAATTACTGTATAGAGGATGAAATTTTGTTTGACAGATATCACATGACATTAATGACCTTTTCCTGGATCAATTCTTTGTCAGTGAAACAGTGAAGCCTGGTGATGTAATATTAGTAATTCAATTCACTCCGGCTATACTGGACTCTGGCCAAACACACAGACTTTATTGACATGTGTGTGCCATATTTTATTCAGCACAACTGGGCAATAATGAAGAAAAAACAGCTTATGGACCCTGTTGTTTAAATAAATAAATCACATTTAATCACAAGCTCCTATTTTATTTGCTGAAGTGTACATACAGGAAGTCTGCATTAATAATAATTGATTTCAGGGAAAAATGCAATGAACATTTTCATGGAGGATAAAACATGGCTAGTGTTACAGTGAAGGTTAAACGGAAGGTCAGTTCAGTGAAAAGCCACAAGGTCATGCTTTATACATGCACTGCTTCTCAAACAATATTGGATAAGCGTAATGCACTTGTGATAAAGATATGTGGGTAGATAAAAAAGAATAAAATATCAATCAGTTCAGCAATATACAGGGCCATGTACTGAATAATACATACAGTGGTGCTTGAAAGTTTGTGAACCCTTTAGAATTTTCGATATTTCTGCATAAATAGAGCCTACAGTCTTCGTTCTCTGGACTTTTTACATTTTACTGTTCCTAGGGTTAGAATGTATTTAAGTCCATGATAAATCCCATCGTTTCGAGGCTTCATGAGTGCAAATGTTTTATTTGAATGGAAATGTCTTATTTGATCTAGACCTGATTTTGTAAATTCAATTGTTTATTTGTATTTTTATGTCTATGTCTAATGTGACAATGTGTTGAAACTGTTGTTTTTTTGCTGCCGTTCTTGCCCAGGTCTGGCAATAATGTTATAATTAGGTAAAATATGACCTAAAACATCATCAGATTTCCACACAAGTCCTAAAAGTAGATAAAAAGAACCTAGTTAAGCAAATGATACAAAAATATTATACTTCGTCATTTATTGATTAAGGAAAATAATCCAATATTACATATCTGTGAATGGCAAAAGTATGTGAACCTCTAGGATTAGCAGTTAATTTGAAGGTGAAATTAGAGTCAGGTGTTTTCAATCAATGGGATGACAATCAGGTGTGAGTGGGCACCCTGTTTTATTTAAAGAACAGGGATCTATCAAAGTCTGATCTTCACAACACGTTTGTGGAAGTGTATCATGGCACAAATAAAGGAGATTTTTGAGGAGTTCAGAAAAAGCGTTGTTGATGCTCATCAGGCTGGACAAGGTTATAAAACCATCTCTAAAGAGTTTGGACTCCACCAATCCACAGTCAGACACATTGTGTACAAATGTGGCAGATCACAGAATCCAGGGACACATGTCGGCCCGGGGGCATTTTGAGTTATTGACAGATTCAGAAAGTACAGTTTCTAAGCTTTCCAATGATGCCTTCCATGTGGAGATCTGACAATATTTGAAGAATGTGTGGCCTTTTGAAAGTGTATACTTCTTAAAACAGAAAAGGGAGAAAATCGCCCTCAAAGTTTTCCATCTCAGCTACTCTGGGTGCAGGGCGGGCACATGATGGTGCTCATTTGCATGACATTAAGGAAAGCCCCACTCCCTACGAGCTAGCGCGATACTACTTTCATGTAAACAAAGATCACCACGTCAATTTTCCTTCCATGCAAAGTATGCCCAACACAATTATGAAGTACAAAAATAAGTCCTAAAGTATACTTTAACGTTTTGTGGTTGAAAAATTACTCACACCGTAAGAAAGAAAGATAGCACGATGATGACACAACTAACACAACGCTAGTTTCATGTAAAGCCTCGGTCACAACCGGCCGTACGGTACGCGCTCCTACGGCCGGTCTACATGCAAAAAACGCAGGAAACGCATGAGAGCGCGCATGAAACGCACGAGAGCGCGCGTGTGATGTGCTGATTTTCGAGCCGCAGATCGGCCGCAGAGGTTCTTTGTCATGTCAAACAAACTCTACGGGCGCTTACGTTTTTTTCAGGTTGCAAGACAAACTTACGGCCAACGCGCATCTTTCTCCGTGAACAAAAAAAACCCCGCAGCGATTTGGGAAACGCCAAAAAATCACACAGCCAAAAAATCGTACGTCCGGTTGTGACCTAGGCTTAACCAAACCACAACACTCTCCGTTACATGCAAAAATAACCACACAGCCTTTGATTAATAAACTCACCCCATCAGAAAGAGAAACGGTGCCTTGCACACACCAGTGCCTCCGATGGAATGTAATCCTAGAACGGTCCGTGTATCATCCGATCATTCAAGTATTCCATTCAATCTGGAAAACGAGGTTGTGTTTTTTTTTTTTGCTAGAAATGGTTATCTCTGATGTAAATACCGAGTGTCTGTTTGCTTTGCGGTGTTTCAGCTCCTCTGTGCTCTGTTTAGTAACTCATTCCATAGTGAAATCACACGCCTGTATGCAGTTAAGTAGCCATGCGCTCAACTCGGATCATACAGCTGATTCGCGGAAAAAAAACCCAAATGACTTAAATCATCATGTGAATGGCCCATATGGTAATTTACCCACACCCCCCAGCAGGCTACAGTCCTGACAAAAACGAGACAATTTGCAACAAAAAATTTATGCTTTTCCAACAAAACAATCTATTATCTGAAATACTGATTGCATTCTTCAAGATCTCAACTTGCACATGATGGAAAAAAACAAAAATCACAAACTTCAAAAAAAAAATGCTTCTTTTGCGATTATCTCGGATTCGTTTCGGCCGACATGTGTCCCTGGATTCGGTGAGGGGTCACAAATGGAGAAAATTCAAGAGCATTGTTACCCTCCCTAGGAGTGATTGACCAACAAAGATCACTCCAAGAATAAGGTGTGTAATAGTCGGTGAGGTCACAAAGGACCCAGGGAAACTTCTAAGCAACTGAAGGCCTCTCTCACATTGGCTAATGTTCATGTTCATGAGTCCACCGTCAGGAGAACACTGAACAACAATGGTGTGCATGGCAGGGTTGCAAGGAGAAAGCCACTGCTCTCCAAAAAGAACATTAGCAAACTGCAGATGAGCAGCAAAGACATGGACAAGCCAGAAGGCTTTTGGAAAAATGTTTTGTAGACAGATGTGACCAAAATAGAATGTTTTGGTTTAAATGAGAAGTGTTATGTTTGGAGAAAGGAAAACACTACATTCCAGCATAAGAACCTTATCCCATCTATGAAAAACGGTGGTGGTAGTATCATGGTTTGGGCCTGTTTTGCTGCATCTGGGCCTGGATGGCTTGCCATCACTGATGGAACAATGAATTCTGAATTACACCAGTTAATTCTAAAGGAAAATGTCAGGACATCTGTCCATGAACTGAATCTCAAGAGAAGGTGGGTCATGCAGCAAGACAACAACCCTAAGCACACAAGTTGTTCTACCAAAGAATGGTTAAAGAAGAATAAAGTTAATGTTTTGGAATGGCCAAGTCAAAGTCCTGACCTTAATCCAAACAACATGTTGTGGAAGGACCTGAAGCGAGCAGTTCATGTGAGGAAACCCACCAACATCCCAGAGTTGAAGCTGTTCTGTATGGAGGAATGGGCTAAAATTCCTCCAACAGTTCCCGGAAACGTTTAGTTGCAGTTATTGCTGCACAAGGGGGTCACACCAGATACTGAAAGCAAAGGTTCACATACTTTTGCCACTCACAGATATATAATATTGGATCATTTTCCTCAATCAATAAATGACCAAGTATAATATTTTTGTCTGATTTGTTTAACTGGGTTCTCTTTATCTACTTTTAGGACTTGTGTGAAAATCTGATGATGTTTTAGGTCATATTTATGCAGAAATATAGAACATTCTAAAGGATTCACAAACTTTCAAGCACCACTGTACAAACACTAAAACCCAAAGACCTTTCTGCATGTACAGTGCCAGGTGAAAGTATCCAGTGTTTACCTTGATGACACTTTCCACACTATTGTCATTATCTTAACCAGCTTCATTAGGGATTCACCTGCCCTGTGTCCGAAATCGCTCACTCGTTCACTACTCCCTACATAGCGAATTACTACATAGAGGACTATATCGTGAGCTCATTGGTAAAATGAAAAAAAAAATGCTTTCAGACACTAGTCTGTCCTTTGCGACTTATACAACCTTTTTGGAACGATATGCAAAGCTGGCTGCAGTCCAAAAACATTGATTTGTCACCTTTGACTGTAAACATGGTCAAATTTTGGTGTGTTTATTGATAATAGAAATCTAGATTTTGTTGTTAATGTTTTATTAATACTTGGAAAATTCTTTATACATTAATGATAAAAAAGACCTTAAATTGTTTTCCTTACTTGATACCTTTAAGTCAATATGAGAAAGCCCCTTATATTTTACTGTATGTTTATTCTTTATTTTACTTTATTTAATTATTTTTACTTTGCTCAACCAAAAGAAGGAACTGTATGTGACTTTGAAGTGACTTGTTTGTTTGTACCTATACGTTCTAAATAAAGTTTTTGGGAAAACAAACAAACAAACAAACAACAACAACAACAAAACTAGTCCATCGCGCTGGTATTTACGTATTACTGTCGCACAATTAAAATGTGCCAGATCAGTCGGCTGGTGAGGTTTCAAAAATAATTAATACATGCGTGTGTTTTTGTGATAAATCCATATTATACTGAGTGCATTTCCCACATTAATCAATAGAAAGTACCTGCAGCTTTCAGTTCTTTTAAATCAAGGCCGAATACTTTCTTCTTTTCCGCTGCCTTTTATTAAATCAAATGTGAGACTTTTAATTTGATTTCTTTTGGCACGACTGCAATGCATGATGGGATATATTGCTTTGGTTAGTGACCATCTTTGTACACTACTTTTTGTGATGCATTGTGGGATACTTTGAGTGCACTATATAGGGTGAAAATAATCCTCACTAAGGTCTCAGACAGCACTACAAAATGGCGTCCTCACTATATAGTGCCCTATATAGTGAGTAGGGAGCGATTTCGGACACAGGGCTGGAATGCTTTTCAGTTAACAGGTGTGCCTCGTCAAAAGTTAATTAGTGGATGAGTTTCTTGCCTTCTTAATGCATTTGAGATCAAACAGTAAATAATAAATATTCTATAAGTAAATATTCCTATTCTACACCACAACTGTAGTAAACCATACTATGTCAAGAATGGCTCAACTAAGTAAACAGAAACAACATCCATCATTACTTTTAGACACAAAGAAGTGTCTTTTAATGAATAAAAATACGACCCTGATTCCAAAAAAGTTGGGACAAAGTACAAATTGTAAATAAAAACGGAATGCAATAATTTACAAATCTCAAAAACTGATATTGTATTCATAATAGAACATAGATAACATATCAAATGTCGAAAATGAGACATTTTGAAATTTCATGCCAAATATTGGCTCATTTGAAATTTCATGACAGCAACACATCTCAAAAAAGTTGGGACAGGGGCAATAAGAGGCTGGAAAAGTTAAAGGTACAAAAAAGGAACAGCTGAAGGACCAAATTGCAACTCATTAGGTCAATTGGCAATAGGTCATTAACATGACTGGGTATAAAAAGAGCATCTTGGAGTGGCAGCGGCTCTCAGAAGTAAAGATGGGAAGAGGATCACCAATCCCCCTAATCCTGCACCGACAAATAGTGGAGCAATATCAGAAAGGAGTTCGACAGTGTAAAATTGCAAAGAGTTTGAACATATCATCATCTGCAGTGCATAATATCATCAAAAGATTCAGAGAATCTGGAAGAATCTCTGTGCGTAAGGGTCAAGGCCGGAAAACCATACTGGGTGCCCGTGATCTTCGGGCCCTTAGACGGCACTGCATCACATACAGGCATGCTTCTGTATTGGAAATCACAAAATGGGCTCAGGAATATTTCCAGAGAACATTATCTGTGAACACAATTCACCGTGCCATCCGCCGTTGCCAGCTAAAACTCTATAGTTCAAAGAAGAAGCCATATCTAAACATGATCCAGAAGCGCAGACGTCTTCTCTGGGCCAAGGCTCATTTAAAATGGACTGTGGCAAAGTGGAAAACTGTTCTGTGGTCAGATGAATCAAAATGTGAAGTTCTTTATGGAAATCAGGGACGCCGTGTCATTCGGACTAAAGAGGAGAAGGACGACCCAAGTTGTTATCAGTGCTCAGTTCAGAAGTCTGCATCTCTGATGGTATGGGGTTACATTAGTGTGTGTGGCATGGGCAGCTTACACATCTGGAAAGACACCATCAATGCTGAAAGGTATATCCAGGTTCTAGAGCAACATATGCTCCCATCCAGACGACGTCTCTTTCAGGGAAGACCTTGCATTTTCCAACGTGACAATGCCAAACCACATACTGCATCAATTACAGCATCATGGCTGTGTAGAAGAAGGGTCCGGGTACTGAACTGGCCAGCCTGCAGTCCAGATCTTTCACCCATAGAAAACATTTGGCGCATCATAAAACGGAAGATACGACAAAAAAGACCTAAGACAGTTGAGCAACTAGAATCCTACATTAGACAAGAATGGGTTAACATTCCTATCCCTAAACTTGAGCAACTTGTCTCCTCAGTCCCCAGACGTTTACAGACTGTTGTAAAGAGAAAAGGGGATGTCTCACAGTGGTAAACATGGCCTTGTCCCAACTTTTTTGAGATGTGTTGTTGTCATGAAATTTAAAATCACCTAATTTTTCTCTTTAAATGATACATTTTCTCAGTTTAAACATTTGATATGTCATCTATGTTCTATTCTGAATAAAATATGGAATTTTGAAACTTCCACATCACTGCATTCCGTTTTTATTTACAATTTGTACTTTGTCCCAACTTTTTTGGAATCGGGGTTGTACCTTGAATTAGAAGATGTGCACACATTTTTGACTGGTACTGTAGATTATATAAGAAATAATACATGACAAGGTGTGCTGTTATGAAAAAAAGAAAGAAAAACAATGGGTTGGTGTATGAAGTGGAGATACTGTTACCACCCTGAAGTTGATCACTAATTAACAGTTATTCCACGAAACTGAGTCGCACATGAGCTGATAGCCGATGAGGAGCATAGCACTGAGTTTGTCTATAAACCATGTACGACGAGATTGAGTGGAATAACTATTTTATTCTATCCACATTCACTGGATTTTGAGAAACAGATCATTTTCATTTTAATTTTTTTGCAAATTTGATAAATTAAAACTTTAAACAAAATGTCCGACCAAATCATTTCCACTTAGAATGTAAACAAACCGGCAAAATGACAGGAGCAATTTGTAAAAAAAAATGAGATAATAATAATAATATTTCTTGAAAAAGGAGACATTCTTACCATCAAATACTTTTATTTCATATTTTGTTGCTGTTTTTGTATTTTTTGGAGTTTTGTATTCGAGTAGAGTTTTTATTTCATCCTCAGTTGGTTCAGCAACATGGTCAGCCATTTTGTTTTTCTCTACTCACGGTGTATGAGCTGATAACCTAGTAGTAGAGTAGCCAATAAGAGCATGCGATTGTTCACATCCAGTGAATGTGGATAGAAAAAAATAACAATTATTCACAGAAGGGGAAGTGAATATCGGTGAATAATAATGGAGACGAAGTCGATATTCACTGAGCCTGAGGTGAATAATTGTTTTAGTGTCAATACACAGGGGATTATTTTAAAAAAATCATATCAAAAACTATTTATTTCAAACTTCACTAATGGCATGTAAGTGTAATAACGGTGCGGCACAGACTTGTCACTTATCTACACCAACTCACATAAAATACTTTGTTTTGAAATCGATAAAATAAATCACAATCCCACCTTCCCTTTGAATAGTTTTAGACCAAACTTCATAGCATCTTTAGTGCTTTTAGGAACAGCATTTTCTTTCATCATTTGTAATTCTTCCTCACTTACGGTGACGAAGCGATCGGCGGCCATTTTGCCGAGTTGCTTGAGGTGATTATCGAGAAATAGCCCAAATCTCTAGACCAATCAGCACACACGATTTTCTATAATCATCTGCGTATTTATACTAAAACAGCATATCTGCTTGCTATAAGTGTTTTATTCCTCTCATACCAAACCCATTTGCCAAAGAATGACAAATTGCACTTTTCATCCATTTATAGCTACATTTATTGTTGTGCAACATTTGCAAAGCAAGTTCTTTCCATAATTAAAAATTATTCCATGAAATCAAGTCGTACATGAGCTGATAGTTGACGAGGTGCGTAGCACCGAGTTGTCTATAAGCCAGGTACGACAAAATTGAGTGGAATAACTGTTTTATTCTATCCACATTCACTGGATTTTGAGAAACAGAGCATTTTTATTTTAATTTTTTTGCAAATTCGAAAAATAAAAACTTTAAACAAAACGTCCGACCAAATCATTTCTGCTTAGAATGTAAACAAACCGGTGAAATGACAGGAGCAATTTGTAAAAAAAAATGCGATAATAATAATTCTTGAAAAAAAGATGCTGTATGTTCTTACCATCAAATACTTTCCTTCCATCTTTTGTTGCTTTTTTTTGTATTTTTTGGAGTTTTGTTTTCAAGAGTTTTTATTTCATCCTCGGTTGGTTCAGCAACATGCGCCGCCATTTTGTTTTTCTCTACTCACGGTATATGAGCTGATATCCTAGTAGTAGAGTAGCCAATCAGAGCATGCGATTGCTCATGTCAAGTCAATGTGGATAGAATAATTCTTATTACTAATATTATAGCAGCTTTAAACAGCCATTCCCTGACCAGCCTCACTATTTCTCCATCTTGAAATTAATAACATAAAAACACAACTTTTCATGGTACTAAGAAACCCCAAAGTGCAAAAGATGTGTCCACCAAGCCACCAGAAACAAGAGCACAATAGTTGTAGAAAGGCACAACTAAACCATAGTCACAAAGCAGAAAACCATGAATAATCCAACAATCATCTAGGAGCTACATCAATACATTTACACACTCTTAGTGTCTTCTGTAGATTTACCACAAGCGGTGGCGGTGTTGGCGGTATGAACACATACCATTCAATCATAGCCAGCAGTTATAGGGATGGAACGTAGGCCTGGATGAGTAACTCCATGTAGGTGGATTACATTTCACTGGCTGCTGTGAAGGCAGTCATCCACGACTTGAAATTGAAGTTACTCTATGGATCTATTAAAATAAGATAAAGAAGGGAGCAAACTGTTTTGTGTTACTGAAGGCCTTATACTACTACAATTTGGATTATCTGTAGTGATTTAACAATGCTAGTTGGGGAGGACACCCGCAAGGGTCACAGTTGTCCAACAAGTTTCGCCCTAATGTTGGTCTATTTGTTGGAATAAAACTACTGTCATGATAAATCTGTTGTTTTGTAAATGCTCAGATTGGTCCTAGGCCATAACATAAGTGGCATTTATCAGAGGCTCTTATCCAGAGCGATGCACAACATATCCAGAGCAGCCTGGGGAGCAGTTGAGGGTTAGGTGCCTTGCTTAAGGGCACTTCAGCCATTCCTGCTGGTCCAGGGACTTGAACCAGTGACCTCTGGGTCCCAAAACTGTTTCTCTAACCTGACAACAACGATGAGGAGAGGTTTTCTATGTTAAAGGTGACCTATTATACCCCTTTTCCACAAGTTGACGCAGTTCCCTGAAGTCTTAATGCAATGTCCGTGACATGTGTTGGTCAAAATGCCACAAGGATAAAACCCCACAGGTCCTTCTCTCCCTGTCTAAACAGCCCTGTTCAAAACAGCTGATTTAAGGAATGGCCTGTTTCTTTAAATGATAATGAGCCACTGCTCACCCCACCCCCTCTTCCGCCCAGCCAATCAGGCAGCACTTTCCTCATGAATATTCATTCACAAAGGTCATGAGTGGAGATACTCAGATGAGGAGGTGGTGTAATTCTAATGAGCTCCACTCGTGACATAGAAAGAGGAGATGAATGTGAACGGCTTGTTGAAGCACATGTTTTCTGAAATAGGCTGAACAAAAGAAACTCACTGGGTCATCTTATTTCAGAGTTTGTGGGTTGGTAGGCTCCAGATACTCAAATGTTTCTTCACAAGCACTGACAAAGTGAATTTTTTAAAATATGTCCCTTTTAAGGAAAACCTGTTACTTTTGAAAACAATGAGAAAAAACACAAATTTCAGCAAAAGAGGGTGATGATTGGATTTTATTTGTTTTTATCCCCCACTGGCTGAAAGGCCAGAAGGGGCATTATGTCGTGGTGATGTCCATCTGTCCGTCCATCTGGGGAAGGGTGCTCACCTTCTGAAATCAACTCCTCTCACAATTTTTGCAGTAATTTCATGAAACTTGGCAGGATTCTTTGTTATATGTCGGTAATATGCATATTGCAATTTCGTGCAATTCGGGCACATTTTACCAGAGTTATGGCCCTTGATTTCCAAACTTGTACTTTGACAATTTCATGAGGGTGTGCTTGTCTTCTGAAATTAACTCCTCTCACAATTTTTTGCAAAAATTTCGCGAAACTTGTCAGGATTCTTTGCTATATGTTGCTAATGCATATGTTACAATTTCATTCAATTCGGTCACATTTCACCAGAGTTACAGTCTGGCCCTTGATTACCAAACTTGTACTTCGACAATTTCATGAGGGTGTATTAAGCACTTATAGCATAGATATAGTTGCCAGCGGGGGATATTGTGCTCTCAGAACACTCTTGTTATGTGGAAGGAGGTATTCTGATCTCAGCCTCAGGTTCTCCATCCAGAGAGTAAGATATACAGTATTATGAACACTTACCTGAATAGATGCTTCAGAATATTGATTCTCATCTCATCTCATTATCTCTAGCCACTTTATCCTGTTCTACAGGGTCGCAGGCAAGCTGGAGCCTATCCCAGCTGACTACGGGCGAAAGGCGGGGTACACCCTGGACAAGTCGCCAGGTCATCACAGGGCTGACACATAGACACAGACAACCATTCACACTCACATTCACACCTACGGTCAATTTAGAGTCACCAGTTAACCTAACCTGCATGTCTTTGGACTGTGGGGGAAACCGGAGCACCCGGAGGAAACCCATGCGGACATGGGGAGAACATGCAAACTCCACACAGAAAGGCCCTCGCCGGCCACGGGGCTCGAACCCGGACCTTTTTGCTGTGAGGCGACAGCGCTAACCACTACACCACCGTGCCGCCCAGAATATTGATTGCTACAAGTCAATTGGCAATCTTCACTTGACTGTGTACACATTTTCTACACAAGTTTCCAGTGGGAAAACAAACTTTTGAACATGGTGACAGTGAACTTTCCCAGACATCGATAGTGCACACCATGCCACAGTAATAAATACTAGGCGCATGAGACGCTCGCTGGCCGTGCTGTGAAAATTGTGCATGCAGATGCTCATTTATGTTTCCAAATCTGCCATTGATTAACTCTTGAATATTTTCTATTGTAAATACTATCATTAAAAAGCTTATAATCTCTTCTTTCCAAAAAAATGTATCTGGTTAAGATCTGTTCAGTACTTTGGGAGTAACGGCAGGTTGAAGTCGGTACAACAGAGTAAAAACTCTGCTCGCGTGACATCGGGAAACTGCTGGTGCTTTTCTTTCTGAGTCACGGGAAAGTAGCCTCTCTCTCTCCTGATCAGTTTCCCACTGGATTACCCATGAATAACAATCAGATAACTTTTATAGGGATGTTCTCTTGCTCTCACTGTTTCTGATGAAGGAGTTAGCAAAATTTTCCATTTGCTAGTTTTGATGTTCTGATTCATGGGAGACTTTGAAGTGAGTTTTCATAGCTTTACCTACTTATTTTTTCAAATCAAACTGATTGCTGTAAATAAATAACTATTTTAGAATATAATTGGAGTTGTTTTGATGAAAAATATTGAGATCTTAGTGGTTGGAATGATATTTAAAAAGAAACCAGAAGTCAGAAATGTGTCAATTTCAATTCAGTTAAATGGAATTGTTTATTGGATGTGGATCAGACAGTTTTTTCGAGGTTCACCTTGAAAGCTGTGAAAATAATCATTTATATTCTTTCATATAAACACTAGTAGGCCCTACTTTTGAGAAATACAGAAGCCTACAGAGCACAAAGAGCGTATTAGAAATAACCTTTTATTACTTTTTTATTTTGATAGAGAATGGTAGATGTGAATGACATTCAATGCTTATTGATGCATATTTTATAATTGTATTTGTAATTTGTTATTGTAATTAACATTGATTTCTCCTCTTTGTGATGTATAAATGAGAGTTAAGATCAGCTTTATATTGCACAAATAAAGCCATTAGGTAAAACTTTGAAGAAGAGAGTGTACCGATTTAAGATTTTTACCTAACTAGGATAATTAATACTAATTAAATACTAATTTGTGTAATTTGTTTTTACTAATTTTTCAAACTTTGTATTCAGTATACAACCATCTATGGGCCTGCCAATTTCCATGTAAATATTTTGAAAAAAAATTATGAAGAAAAAAACATTTGATCTCATTCGTTAATGAGGCCTATTTTGGACCGTGTGATCCTAATTGCTGGGTTTCAGTCACATGACTTTTCTTAGCTGTTTTACCCGAAGTGAAATAGTTGGTGGTCTGAATGGCTGCCGTAGTGCAAACAACTAGCAATAACTTATCAGAGTATTTTTTTTAAACCTTTATTCGTCACATGCACACTTCAAGCACAGTGAAATTCATCCTCTGCATTTAACCCATCTGAAGCAGTGAACACACTCAGAGCAGTGGGCAGCCCAGAGCGCCCGGGGAGCAGTCAGGGGTTCGGTACCTTGCTCAAGGGCACCTCAGCCCAAGGTCGCCCCACATCAACCTAACTGCATGTCTTGCATGTGGGGGAAACCAGAGCACCCGGAGGAAACCCACGCAGACATGGGGAGAACATGCAAACTCCCCACAGAAAGGCCCTCGCCAGCTGCTGGGTTCGAACCCAGAACCTTCTTGCTGTGAGGCGACCGTGCTAACCACTACACCACCGTGCCGCCCAGAATCTTTGGAAATACATTGCATTACAGGCATTGAGCAGACGCTCTTATCCAAAGTAATGTACAACATACCCAGAGCAGCCTGGGGAGCAGTTCAGGGTTAGGTGCCTTGCTTAAGGGCACTTCAACCATTCCTCCTGGTCCAGGGAATTGAACCAGTGACCTTTTGTGCCCAAAGCTGCTTCTCTAACCATTAGGCCATGACTTCCCCAACTGAGCTTTGGTAGACCACCAGATAAAGTTCTGAATAACTAATGAGGAGGATGTGACATCATGTGAAACCCAGCAATACAAAATATTACAAGAGTTTTCTAAAAATTAAGTTGTTTTTTCAATCTTTGATTTGTAATATCTCAAGAACTGATGAACACATTTGAATTTTGTAAAAAGTATGTTGTTCTGCATTCTGAATTCAATGAGACCAGTTTTAAGCAACTTGGATTTAATTTATATTTTCACTTGATATGTCTATAAGTAGGGCTTGGAGGTTGGTTGAGCTGGTGGTTTGTTAGTAAAGCCAAAACAGAGTCCAAATCTCAATGTTGTGGCAAAATAGCAAACATAAATCCAAATCAAGAGTCAAAGCCTGGATTTAATACATGGGGAAGCCATGGGCTAATGGTTAGCCCTTTAAGGCATGATGTTGTCCTCAGGCAACAAACCACCTTTTTAGCCCTCACACTGCCCCTTATTTATTTATTTTTAAAAATAAAACATCACATAAAAAGTAACATGACAAGTCTGTGACCAATGAAATGTGGGTCTGAAGTGGGTTTGACCTTTTGTCTGGGGGTGGAGCAGTCCTTTCAGGAACCAAAGCCCGATTGGACACACTGAGAGCAAAAGGTAAGATAAATATCACTTTTTAATATGTTTAAAATTAAATACCTTTGTAGAAATAATATTTGTAATGATCAGGAATATGTGAAGGAGCATAATTGATTGAATAAAGACACTTTTTGTCTTTATTTATACGAAAACTGTGGTTTTTCATTCATTGCCTCAGGGCAACATTGTGGAGTTAGACCACTTTTGTTTGGGCAATAACATGCTAATGAATGGAGATGCACTGGGATGCATAATTATCACCATAATCAATGTTTATTCTGTACTATCTACTCACAGGAAATGGATGGGATAATTGATATATCTTAGTTTTAAATGGGGGAAGCCATGGCCTAATGGTTAGAGAAGCTGCTTTGGGACTAAAAGGTTGCTGGTTTGAGTCCCTGGATCAGCAGGAATTGCTGAAGTGCCCTTGAACAGGGCACCTAACCCCCAACTGCTCCCCAGGCTGCTCTGAGTATGTTGTGTATCACTCTGGATAAGAGCATCTGCTACACAGTATACACATTTCAGAACTTACACATATACTAATGTGACACCCACAAAATCTAGTCACATTTGTGATTATTTGCTTTGCTAATTTTGTTTTACTTTTTCATGTGCAATTTAAACCTCTACCAAATAACTTTTAGCTTTTACTAGTCTGCTGTTACACTGAATGGCCAGTAGAAGGCACTGTGAAAGTGGAATGCGCTTGGGGTAACTACTGGGGCTGAGTGCTGCCTCTTAAACTATGCAGGCATCTGTAAAAGAGCCTTATCTCATATCTTTTTAACCTGTTTACAGGCAAATACTTTGGTCACACTAGCTCTTACTTTGAGAAGATTGGCAAGACTTTGTAATTTGGCAATGCATGTGTTGAGGTGATGTCCTCCATTTGGTAGCAACTCAGAACTCACGGGCGGGAGACTTCTGCTGATGTGCAGATGTAATTCTTCTTCTTCCTCATTATCCAGCACTATTGCCAAGTCAGGGTCCATGTGGACCCTACCGATCCACATGTAATATTAACTGGAGCATAGTTCTATGCCAGATGCCCTTCCTGCTACAACTCTCCCATTTCTGGGCTTGGGAAACAACCATTCACACACATGGACAATTTAGAGTAGCCAATTAGCCTAACTGCATGTCTTTGGACTATGGGAGGACATGGGAAGAGCATGCAAACCCCACACAGAAAGACCCCTGTTGGCCACTGGGCTCAAACCCAGAACCTTTTTGCTGTGAGGTGACACTGCTAACCACTACACCACTATGCCACCCTGGAGATGTAATTATTCCTTGGGCTAATTTTTCACACATCTTTAATTGTTAATAGAGATCGCGATTTAATGCTTTAACTTTGTGCTTTTTATTCCTTCTTCCTGTGAAAATAATAATTTCTAAGCCACTTTTGGTGACGACAAGTACCAGGCATTCTAGTAACACATAGTAGTCTATCATGCTAGATTAACTGGACCCATCATCTAGATTAACTGGTGCCATCCTGGGCGCCTTCCTTTGGAGGTTTTCCAGGCACATCCAACTGGGATCAGACCTCGGGGTAGACCCAGAACATGTTGGAGAGATTACATATCTCATCTGGCCTGGGAGTGTCTTGGGATCCCCCAGGAGGAACTGGAAAGTGTTGCTGGGGAGAGGGATGCCTGGAATACCCTGCTTAGCCTGCTGCCACCATGACCCAACTTCAGATAAGTGGAAGAAAATGGATGGATGGATCATCATTATCATCATTATAGTCCTTTATTAGTCCATGCAAGCATGGGTTGGATTATCATCTGATGCTTTTCCTCCATTCGACTTGATCTTACCCAAGGAAACTGGATATTCCTTCAGATTGTAGATCTTGATCAAAAACTTGATGCCAGGTTTTCCAAGGGTGGCCTTAAACAACCCTTATAACTATTCACCTCCAAGCACTGGACACATTTCAACCAGTTACTTTGATCACAACTCTCTATGTGGCCAAACCAACATAACCAAATTTTAAAGTGTCTGAATTTTAAGACAGAGGTGTTCTCTGGAGGTACAGCCATCAGTGCTGCATGTCATCAGTGTGAAAATGAGAAGAAATGCTGTAAGACTCAGTGGCTGTCCTCAAGAAGGTGGTACAAACTAATAAGAGTAGAAGGCCAAGTACTTGACCTTGTGGTACACCAGTTACTGTATTTCCCGATGTGACACCCATGCAAAACATCCTGTAAAAGTACAAGACATTACTGACCAGGGCGGCATTGTGGTGTAGTGGTTAGCACTGTCACCTCACAGCAAGAAGGTTCTGGGTTTGAGCCCAGTGGCTGACGAGGGCCTTTCTTTGTGGAGTTTGCATGTTCTCCACATGTCTGCATGGGTTTCCTCCGGGTGCTCTGGTTTCTCCTACAGTCCAAAGACATGCAAGTTAGGCTAATTGGTGGCTGTAAATTGACTGTAGGTGTGAATGTGAGTGTGAATGGTTGTTTGTCTCTATGTGTCAGCCCTGAGATGATGCCTCTCACCCATAGTCAGCTGGGATAGGCTCCAGCCTGCGGCCCTGCACAGGAAAAGTGGTTACAGATAATGGATGGATGGATGGATTACTGACCAGCTTAATATGTTATCTTAGCAAAGGTCTTATTATTTATACACCTTTTAAACTCTTTATTAGGATCTTGCAGTATGGATTCCTCAGCAAACGTGATTTCTCATTATATCATTGGGCTGGAATTTGCTGCCCCTATGGTCTAGCCAGGTGTTGACAATTAGCTATAATTGCTTGAAGAATCACATTTGAGGCCTGAGGAAGCAGAAGCAGAAGGTGTAGTTATTAATCTAGAATTAACACTAGAATTCCAGACACGTTCATCCCAAGCTAAAGGGGGTGCATCTCCTCTTTCTCCCTATACAAACTCACCCCCTTCCTCTTCAGCACAATTATTACCTTTGCCTTTTTACATTGTTATACAGATGTTAGGGTGTTCATTTAGTGTGTTCATGCATCAATTTCAACTTCACACAGTCTACACTTGAATTTAATATTTTTTAATATTTATTTTCCCTCGTCCACAATGTCCATCCATCCATTATCTGTAGCCGCTTATCCTGTACAAGGTCACGGGCAAGCTGGAGCCTATCCCAGCTGACTATGGGCGAGAGGCGGAGTACACCCTCAACAAGTTGCCAGATCATCACAGGGCTGACACATAGAGACAATGAACCATTCACAATCACATTCACACCTACGGTCAATTTAGAGCCATGAATTAGCCTAACCTGCATGTCTTTGGACTGTGGGGGAAACTGGAGCACCCAGAGGAAAGCCATGCAGACACAGGGAGAACATGCAAACTCCATACAGAAAGGCCCCCATCAGCCACTGGGCTCAAACCCAGAACCTTCTTGCTGTGAGGCAACAGTGCTAACCACTACACCACTATGCCGCCCATCAGGGCAGGAATTTGACGAGGGCCCTCTCAATTTGGCCTTGTGCCCTTGGAAAAAAATATCTGCCTTAAGGCCACAGTGGCCTTGATGCCCTGCAGTTTTGCAGTTTTGTAGTCTGCCTCGTGACTGCCAATAGGCTTTAACATCACCTGCGTCTATTGAGAAAAAAATATGTCTTTTGATGACATTCTGGATTCTTATTGGACAACTCATCAGTGGTGGATCGGACTCGAGCCTGGCATGAATCGCTCCGACGTGCTATAATGACACCAATCTATCACCAGCCAACCAGGAGACTTAATCAAACGCATCCCCCGCCCACTGGTGTCCGCGTCTGAGACGTTGAATTTTCACAGAAGGAGGGAAGAAGTTGACTGAGGTAAGACTGTGTGATAAATTAACGAACGAATAAGATAGGAATTTCAACATATAGGGCTTAAGTTTGTTACCGTTAAATAAGCATTGCTTGTACAGTAACGTTATGTCGTTACAACGTTGACCCACTTTTAACGTGCCGAGTACCGACTGTAGCCGGTAACAAATGCTAATTAGCTTGCTGTCAAGTTTTTCCTTTGTCGAGCTTTAAGCATAAGGTCATGGATGTTACTACTGCTTGTTCCTGCCGTAATACGATATGTGATATGTGCTGTTGTCTGTTCATAGCCACTTTTTTAATCTATGCAGTTAGCATTGTTTTGTTACTAGTATTGTATGTTTCTTTTTGCTGTTTAAACGAAGTGTAACTGCTGCCATCTTGATGAGATCACCATCGCAAGAGATTTTATCTCATTGTTTTTGGCGTCATTACAACATTAACATTTACTTTTATTCATTTTCATATACATGCTAGTATATGTTCCATTTACAGTCAAACATTTTGATGTACTCCAGGCTCAATTTTGACTAATCAAAAATCTGCATAGTAGGACAGTCTGAAGATGCTCTTTCACATTCGGTGTCAATTGAACAAAAATTATAGGAGGATATAGGTTTAATAAGTTTTACAATTATTGAAGTGAGTGATGGATTGATAAGTTTAGATGTGTTCAATATTTTCTTATCTTCAGATATAATAGTGTAGGAGATGTTTCTTTACCTGCTTGATAGTTTCGACTGAGACTCCAATCTTCCTCAGAAGTCATTAGTCCTTAAATTAAATTCATTATAGACGTGAACTTAAAATCATTGTTTTATTTTCTGGCCTTGGTGCCCTGGCTTTTGGCCTTCGTGCCCTCAAAAAATTGACAGCACAAAAGGCCAAGTGGCCTTGCCCCTAAAATGACGAAATTCCAGGCCTGCCGCCCATTATTATTATTATTATTATTATTATTATTATTATTATTATTATTATTATTATTATAACTTTCAAGCACCACTGTATATAAGTCTTTATTTTCTAGAAAATTCATGAAGGGGCTCCAGATGTCATTAAAAATTGCCCGTTTACCCTTGATTGCATATGTAATCTTTTCTAAGGGCAGAGTGGTTGTTACTTCTGAAATCCATTTGCCTATCCTTGGCCTATCCACTTTCTTCCAAGTCAATGCAATGACTCTTTTGGCCAACATCAGGCCTATTTCTAAAAATAGTCATTGTTTCCTTCTTATGTTACTGTTAGCTGGGTAGATTCCTAATAAGAAAAGTTTGGACTCTAAAGGTATTTTTATGCCTAATATATCCTCAGTGCACTGTCTTCTTCCCAGAATTTTTTAATTTGAGAACATTGCCTCAAACAGTGAAAAAGTGTGCCCTTTTCCTTTTCACATTTTATGCAAATATCTGATATAGCACTCTTGAATTTATTAAGTTTATCTGGAATCATATACGTACGCATTAACCAATTGTACTGCAGAAGCTTAAGGCATGTGTTCACTGTTAGTGATTGTACTTTGGCACAGGCCCTCTCCCACTCCTCAGTGGTGATGTTCTCCTGTAAGTCCTCTCTCCATTCCTTGAGCCTATTTATTGATGTTTCTGGGGCCACATCAACCAGTTGATTATATATTTTGGATATTTAAGCCCCTCCCCTGGCAATCCATCCATCCATCCATCCATCCATCCATTATCTGTAGCCGCTTATCCTGTACAGGGTCACAGGAGCCTATCCCAGCTGACTATGGGCGAAAGGCGGGGTACACCCTGGATAAGTCGCCAGATCATCGCAGGGCTGATACAGAGACAAAAAAACATTCACACTCACACCTACGGTCAATTTAGAGCCACCAATTAACCTAACCTGCATGTCTTTGGACTGTGGGGGAAACCGGCACACCTGGAGGAAACCCATGCGGACACGGGGAGAACATGCAAACTCCACACAGAAAGGTCCTCGCTGGCCACTGGGCTCGAACCCGGACCTTCTTGCTGTGAGGCAACAGCGCTAACCACTACACCACCACGCTGCCCCCTGGCAATCCTTCATCATCATTTCCTCAATTATTGACAAGACAGGAATAGACAGTAACTGGTTTTGTTTTGTTCTGATGAAATCTCTCAGTTGTAGATATTTAAAGAACTGGTTGCAGGGTATCTCATGTTTGGCAACAATTTCATCAAATGACATCAGATATCTACTGTCGGGACTGTAAATATCTCCTATTTTTTGTAGACCCTGTTCAGCTCAGATTTTAAATCCCCCCACTCCTCCTCCTGGAGGGAAAAATAATTTCCCCATATCAGACTAAATAGTGAAAGAGTGTTGGTTTCTTTAAGGTATTTTCTAACTTGGTGCCACACACTAATCATGTTTCTAGCCATGGGGTTGTTGGTGTTCTTTTTTAGTTTCTTAAAATTAGCCGAGTATAGGTAAAAGGGCAAAGACAGCTTCAACGTATAACCTTCCATCTCCCTCCACAGTGGAGCATCCTCTGTGTAGTAGAACTTCAGCATTCTCAACTGCTCAGCCCAATAGTACTATAGTAGGTTTGGGACCTTAAGCCCCCCTCTATCATAAGGCAAGTACAGCAATGACAGGTGCAACCTGGGACATCTATTATTCCATAAAAACCTGATAAAAAGTGTCTTTAAGAGAGGGAATAAATTGCTTGGTGGTTAATTTTGAAATAAACACAACAAATTAGGAAGTATATTCATCTTGAGAGTATTTATCTTCCCCATTAATGACATTGGTAAAGATGCCCATCTGTCCAAAGAGTCTGATATCTTTTGCACAACTGGTCTATAATTAGTTTCTATAATATTATTGATCGTCGGTACAATTTGAATGCCTAAATAAGTGAAGCAGTTGACAACTTGAAGTTGTGCAGCTACTTCAGGTGGATTTTCCCTTTCTTCTTGGTTTAATAGCATAACTGCTGTTTTAGATTTGTTAATCTTATAACCTGAGATCTTACCAAATTCCCTAATCAAGTCTAGCAAGGGGGGCGGCACGGTGGTGTAGCGGTTAGCGCTGTCGCCTCACAGCAAGAAGGTCCGGGTTCGAGCCCCGTGGCTGGCGAGGGCCTTTCTGTGCGGAGTTTGCATGTTCTCCCCGTGTCCGTGTGGGTTTCCTCCGGGTGCTCCGGTTTCCCCCAAAGACATGCAGGTTAGGTTAACTGGTGACTCTAAATTGACTGAGTGTGAATGGTTATCTGTGTCTATGTGTCAGCCCTGTGATGACCTGGCGACTTGTCCAGGGTGTACCCCGCCTTTCGCCTGTAGTCAGCTGGGATAGGCTCCAGCTTGCCTGCGACCCTGTAGAACAGGATAAAGCGGCTAGAGATAATGAGAGATGAGAAGTCTAGCAAGGCAGGGATATATTTATTGATATTTTTGAGAAAAATAATTACATCATCTGCATATAAAGCCAGACGGTGTTCCCTCTGTCCAATGGTTATTCCAGAAACATTATTGTGTGACCTTACTGCAATTGCCAGCAGTTCAATTGCCATAACGAACAGTAGTGGGGACAGAGGGTCTCCCTGTCTACACCATCGATTTATTTTGATAGTTTTCAAGATATTATTATTAGTCCAAATTTCTGCAAATGGTTCCTTATAAAGTAATCCTATCCAATTACAAAAATTCTCTCCCAAGCCAAAGCGTGCTGGAATCTCAAAGAGATAGGACCATTCAACTCTATCAAAGGCCTTTTCAGCGTCCAGTGACAGTAGGGCAGTATCTATTGCCCCCTTTTGATTATAAAGGATATTCAAAAGCCTTATAACATTGTGGAAGCCTTGTCTGCCGTGGATGAAACCGTTCTGATCTCTTCCAGTTATCTTTGGGAATGTTTCTTCAATCCTTCTGGTTAAAAGCTTACTCAGTATTTTTAAATCTGCATTTAGAAGACTGATTGACCTCAAGATTTCACATGTATTATTTGGGAGTGACAAGGTTGGACAGGATAAGGAACGAGCACATCAGAGGGACAGCACATGTGGAGAGCTTGGGAATTAAGCTAAGAGAGATGAGACTGAGATGGTATGGGCACATCCTGAGAAGAGATGCAGAGCATGTGGGAAGGAGAATGTTGAGGATGGAGCTGCCAGGCACATGAAAATGAGGAAGGCCAAAGAGGAGATACATGGATGTGGTGAGAGAGGGCATGAAAGTGGCAGGTGTGGTAGAGAAGGATGTGGAAGACAGGGAGCAATGGAGATGAAAGATCTGCTGTGGTGACCCCTAATCAGGAGCAGGCAATAGAAGATGATGATTTAGAAGAGTGATTGGCCTCAAGTCTTCACATTTATTATTGGTTTACCAGGCTTTGGGAGAAGGGTGATCAATGCTCCTCTAAAAAGACGATGGTAAGATACTGTTTTGAAAAGACTCTATAAACATTTCTAAAAGCGGAGTCAGCAATTTGTTTTTAAATTTCTTATAAATTTCAACTGGAAGGCCGTTGGGCCCTGGCGTTGTACGTGTTTTAATACTATCACTTGTTGTAGATAATTCCTCTACTGTAATATCTTTCTCTAAATTAGCCCTAAGAGCTTCTGGTATACTGGATATATTTATTCTTTCTAGAAAGGCTTTTAGCTTCAAATTGTCATGATTTATTTCTGAACTATAGAGTCCTTCATAAAATTTCCTCATCTCATCTCATTATCTCTAGCCGCTTTATCCTGTTCTACAGGGTTGCAGGTAAGCTGGAGCCTATCCCAGCTGGCTACGGGTGAAAGGCAGGGTACACCCTGGACAAGTCGCCAGGTCATCACAGGGCTGACACATAGACACAGACAACCATTCACACTCACATTCACACCTACGGTCAATTTAGAGTCACCAGTTAACCTAACCTGCATGTCTTTGGACTGTGGGGGAAACCGGAGCACCCGGAGGAAACCCACGCGGACACGGGGAGAACATGCAAACTCCGCACAGAAAGGCCCTCGCCGGCCACGGGGCTCGAACCCAGACCTTCTTGCTGTGAGGCGACAGCGCTAACCACTACACCACCGTGCCGCCCATAAAATTTCCTGAAAGTTTCATTTATATCTGTTGGGTCTACGATGGTTGATCATTCTGCAATGAGGTGATAGACCTTTCACTCTGTAACTGCTTGAGGTGCCATGCCAACACTTTCCCAGGTTTTTATCCCTGATCATAGAATGTTTGTTTAAGTCGCAGCAGACTGGCCATCGCTTTTGATGCCAACAGTTCAGATGTGTTACTTTTAAGCATTTTAGCTGCATAATTGTGATCTAGAAGAAGAAGAAGCCTCATCTCATCTCATCTCATCTCATCTCATCTCATCTCATCTCATTATCTCTAGCCGCTTTATCCTGTTCTACAGGGTCGCAGGCAAGCTGGAGCCTATCCCAGCTGACTATGGGCGAAAGGCGGGGTACACCCTGGACAAGTCGCCAGGTCATCACAGGGCTGACACACAGACACAGACAACCATTCACACTCACATTCACACCTACGGTCAATTTAGAGTCACCAGTTAACCTAACCTGCATGTCTTTGGACTGTGGGGGAAACCGGAGCACCCGGAGGAAACCCACACGGACACGGGGAGAACATGCAAACTCCGCACAGAAAGGCCCTCACTGGCCACGGGGCTCGAACCCGGACCTTCTTGCTGTGAGGCGACAGCGCTAACCACTACACGACGAAGAAGCCTTTATCTGTAATTCTTACCCTGATACTCAAAACTCTAAATCTGTTTATTTTTGGCTTTTTGGTCCATTGATTTCTGATGGAGGTTTTTTCTCATGAATGGAAAATTAAACCAGTGGAAAATGATTGCTGGTTTGTGACCGGGGCAACGGAAAGAAATGGAAATTTTATAACACACTGTATTTTCAAATGTTCATCACTGTTTTAAGATATATTTATAAAATTAAACAAGTTTTCAATTCAGATCTTCACACTCTTTAATTTGATACATTACACAACACTATGACAGCTACTTTAAAACATGGCCTGCCATTGCTACTTTCAGGGCCACACAATGAAATGGATGGTATTTTGGGTTCAGTGGGTTCAGATGTCTGGTTGTCTGTGTTGGTAGACTAGTTTTTATATATGCACTATACCTGAAATAATGTCAAACACAAAACACACAGAAAATAGCAGAAAGTGAAGTGCTATAAGAAGCAGGAGTGCGTCTGCAGTTCTGTCTGCCTTCAGTCCACAAGTGAAGCCAGAGTGAGCAACTTTAACAGAAAATGCATAGCTTTTTTTCAGATCAGACTCAAGAAGGCAATACATTTCCAATGTAATAAGTACTTGGGCAAAGACCGTATGAGATAAATGACTCCTTTGAAAAGGTTAAGCAGTCATTTTTCTCAGAGAAAAGGTAATGAATACTCAATATACGCTACCTAATATAAATTAAGTTCAAGAAACTCATAGTTTCTTAAACTCTTATACTCTACTTGGCACTACCCTTCTCTGTACTGTTTTTCCACCCACCTTGACCTTTGCATGTCCTTGTTGTGGAGGACTCCTACACGCCAGTATCTGATCTGTGGGAAGGATGTTCAGTCGAGTAGTGCAAAAACGAAACTGCCCATGACTCCAGGATAGTTTCTGAATACATGAAGATTCAGACATCGGTACCGTTTGAGTTTTAATGGTCCTGATTCCTACTGTGTTTATCGGTCCTGGTTCTTATTGATTCCCTGTTTCCATTCCAAAATGGTAAAGAGATCAAAGGTTTAGATCAGGGTGTCTAAGTCAAATTTTGCCTTTTAATAAGACCCTGAAGAGCTGGGCATATAATAGCAAGTCAAACAGGAATTATTTATTGATATTTAAATAATATTGGCTAGCATTGAGTGGTATAGCAGATATATTCCATTCAGCTAACATGATACTGAACGAGTTGAAGAGGAGTAGCTGAATGGAATATATCTGATATACTATGAAAAAAGCCAGCCATTATTATTATACATACACAGTCTCTTCATATCAGCATTCTTGAAGGCCAACGCTAGCTTATCCATGACTTGGTGCTGTTAGCGCGGCAGTCCAGTAACATTCCAGCCAGTATAGCATTAAAGGAATAATCCGGAGTGATATGCTTTCTAGGTCTATTTTTGCATTATCGGGAGTGCATACGTTGAGTTGCTACCAAAATCACGTCAATCGGATGTGTTTTGAGACAATTCGTTTTTTGCGATTTCAACCGGAAAGCGCTAACACGGCAGTGCGAGGGGCATGTCTTTTTGCCGATACATAATGCTAGTTTTAAAACCATTGCAAAGCTCAAAACAACATGACAGTTCTGTGGAAGTGAGTAGAGGGTTCCTACAAACAAAACGAAGTGTCCCTAGCTCTGCAAGTGCACGGACAGTGTGTGTAGAAGAGTAAATACAAAGCCAGTACCTTATCTGAAGTTGTTCTTCTCCAGACGCCATCTTCAGGGGAAAGTCCATAAAAGTCGAGTGCTGAGTGTAGAGCCCATCCCGCTGGAAATGAACTGTGCATTTAAAATAACATGACATGACATGCAACTGTCATGTTATTTTGAGCTTTGCAATGGTTTTAAAACTAGCATTTTGTATCGGCAAAAAGACATGCCCCTCGCACTGCCGTGTTAGCGCTTTCCGGTTGAAATTGCAAAAAACAAATTGTCTCAAAACACATCCGATTGATGTGATTGTGGTAGCAACTCAACATATGCACTCCCAATAATGCGAAAATAGACCTAGAAAGCATATCACTCCGGATTATTCCTTTAAGCAGTAGCATTAGCGAAGGCCAATGCTAGTGCAGGCAAGCCAGTGCTACCGAGAGCTCCTATCACAGGCTAACGACTGAGAAACTAAGATTTCTGTCTCCAAACTCTTCTTCCATGCTGCATGCTTGCCACAGCATTTTTCACTCAGACTTAAGTATTCATTTCCATATGCAATTTACTAGGTTACTTCTAAAATCAACATTGACAACTACACGCAATGGAATGACCTGGCAGCCAAAATTCTCTATAAGCGATATACTAACAATATTGCATGCTATCAAACCAAATGAATGAAACCCACTAGAAGGGAAAAGAACACATTTTTATTAGATCGAAAAAGTGTCCTGTATGCATAATAATGATATATATTGAATGAACTCTGACATACATACAACAAAGTCTAATATAGTCTAATATATGGAATGAATTGAACGAATTTTGATATTTATTAAAGGATATTTGATATTCAGTACTGTGCAAAAGTCTTAGCCCATATGCATGAATAGAGTATATAATTGGAATAAAATATAATAATTAATGTGATAATTACAACTGGGACTATTCATGCAGCAATATTTAACAGTTATTCCATGAAATCGAGTTGTACAGGAGCTGATAGCTGACGAGGTGCGTAGCACCAAGTTGGCTATAAGCCATGTACGATGAGATTAAGTGGAATAACTGTTTTATTCTATCCACATTCACTGGATTTTGAGAAACAGAGCATTTTTATTTTTATTTTTTTTGCAAATTCGATAAATAAAAACTTTATACAAAGCGTCTGACAAAATAATTTCTGGTTAGAATGTAAACAAACCGGAGAAATTACAGGAGCAATTTGTGAAAAATGCGATAATAATAATAATTCTTGAAAAATAAATACAAGATACGTTCTTACCATTAAATACTTTGATTCCATATTTTGTTGCTTTTTTTGTATTGTTTGGGGTTCTTCTTCTTTCGTTTTTTCTTTTTAGTGGTTGGCAAACCAACTTAAAGGTGCATTACTGCCACCGACTGGGCTGGAGTGTGGAACAGGCGATATTGGGTGGAAACAAAAAACTATAGTCTTTAAGCTATTTCTTTTTTCTTTTAAATACTTAACAATTTTTTGGGTTTTGTTTTAGAGTAGAGTTTTTATTTCGTCTTTGGTTGGTTCAGCAACATGCTCCGCCATTTTGTTTTTCTCTACGCATGGTATATGAGCTGATAGTCTAGTAATAGAGTAGCTGATCAGAGCGCATGATTGCTCATATCCAGTGAATGTGGATAGAATAAATTTAGAATATACTAGACTCCTATTAAATTATTTCAATGCTTGCCATAATCTCATTCGTAAATCATGTTCAGGAATTCTTTGAACAAAAACTCTTTCTCTTTTGTGAAATGTTTGTCTGTCAAAAGTATGAAGAAAAATCTCATACCAGTCTCTTTTTCTTTTATAATTGGTAAATGAATGTCTCTGGCAATCAAACCACTTTTCCCAAAATACAAAATCAAGTGTTTTCAGCTGAGAATAAAAACAAGAACACAAGAAGAACACAAATGAACACAAGATGCATCAGAGAAGACCTTCAGAGAAGATTATTCCTTTTCCAGACTCTTATAGACCAAATGTCCTGTCCAGTCCAGTGCAGTCGTAACCTGATCCAATTCTCAGATTCTGACTTCTGTTCTCCTGACAAGTTACCAGAAGTATCTGAGTATGAGGGATTTCTACTCCAATCCTCCCTGTTATTTGCTCAGATGGGGATCACAGACCAACAGAAAATAGCCTGGATACTCTTTCAGCTTTTACATCCATCTTTCTTCCAGCCTGCCTTTCTGATGTACACAGTATTTATTACAAGCGACTCAGAAATTCTCTCGCCAAGAGGAACCTAAGAGGGAAATTTAATGGCAGTATATCTATTTATAAATCTATCTAGCATGGAGTCTCATCTCTCCGGAAACCCAATTTCTCATCATACCCTGGGGCTTCATTGTCTCCGAGGAGACAGCTGAACTATTCTGCCACTGAGGTTCCAGTAGACAGGTGTTGGCAGTTATGTGAACTTGCCTAAAGATCCAGAAACGTGTCATGAGGTGTCAGGAGCTGTAGCAGCTCATGAGTGAAAGACATTTCCCTAATATTTAACCCTTTATACCCCACCGCAGGTGCATAGAATTCTAGTGATTTTTAAAGAATGTCTACTATAGTACACTGCAACCCTACGATAATGAACTCCTTGTTTGGGCGATGTCCAAATAGTTCATTATACTGAAAATTTTGTAATACTGAAATGGACCCACCCAAACCAAATAAACACTCACGTTATATGTGAAATTTTAGACACGTTCTCCTTATCATGAATTTCTCCTTCCGAGTCACTATTGCAGTTCACTGACTGAGTTAAAGGATCACAAATGGAGGTGATGATTGATTGTCTGTTATGGAAATGATGGAGGTTACCGGTGTATCATTGTCAGTGTTCACTCACTGACTCGATCTGTTTTCTAAATCTTCACCATTCAGTTCATTCATGTGTTGCAAATCACTGATGATGTCATTTATGTCATGCTGTGGGGCTGGGCGGGGATAAAAACACTGCTGAGACGCTCTAACTTGGTATTAAGTTTAGCATTATCAGCAGTCATTTCGTCCTTTGATCACTGCTCTCGGTAAATGTTAATGATCGATGCCTAAGTGAGGTTCATTAAACCTTTGCTTTATGGCATTAACACGTATTGTTAACTTGACTGTGGACTTGATTACATATTGTTTGTCTCTGGTGGGAAGAGGAGTGCATGACTCAGTGTGTCATGTAACCAGGTGAATGACTGATATACTTGCAGGAAGTGTTTATTTATTTACAAACAGGCAGGCAAACAGTTTGAAAATGTAAGACAAAGGCAACAGAGTCGGGAAATAGGCAACGGTCAGGTGAGGCACAAACAGAATAGCAGAGGCAAAGACGAAAGGCAGAGTCCAAATACACAAAACAAAGTCAAAACCAGAAAGGCAATACACAGACAATAAGGCTTGGTAATGTGAGACACTCAGTACAGTGCGTATACTTCGCCAAGTCTGTGTGTTTAGAGAATCCATATAAGCGCGCGCTGTGATTGGGCTCTAATCCGGAACAGGTGCATAGTACTGTAATTAGTCCTAATGGGGCTTGGAGCGCCAATGCACATGGTCGTGACACAGTGATGTTTCTTTTGAAGACTCCAACTCATTGTCACTAAAGGCAAGTGACATGAACTTAGTTTGTTATATGAGAAAGTTTGTAGTAAAAGAGCTTGTTACAGCACGGTTGCACTGTATAACATTTGTTCATGAAATAATACTATGTTTATGGATACATGAAAACAATACTTTTGTTTTGAAAAAGGAAACAGGATGTGTTGCCACTGACATTTCTGAAGTATTTGTTAGTTATATTTCGCGACTGAGTTGCAGTGTCTCTGGGATTTATGGCTAGCTCTCAGAAACACCAACGTCTGTTCACACTGGATATGAGAGTAATTGTGTTCACCTCCAATGATGATTAACGATCATGTTGATGTAAGAAATGTCAAAATAAAAAAGCTTAAGAGTCATATTAGCATCCTCCTATTTGTTATGACTAGCTAACTCTCTAGAAGTTCCTGGTACTCCTGGTACTGGTTACTGCTGTCACTGAGAAGTGTTGGTTAATTTACATATAGCTAGCTAGCTAGCTAGTACCAGCATAATCACTCAGTAAACTGATCAGATTGAGATAAATGGCATTATATCTCATCTCATTATCTCTAGCCGCTTTATCCTGTTCTACAGGGTCGCAGGCAAGCTGGAGCCTATCCCAGCTGACTATGGGCGAAAGGCGGGGTACACCCTGGACAAGTCGCCAGGTCATCACAGGGCTGACACATAGACACAGACAACCATTCACATTCACACCTACGGTCAATTTAGAGTCACCAGTTAACCTAACTTGCATGTCTTTGGACTGTGGGGGAAACCGGAGCACCCGGAGGAAACCCACGCGGACACAGGGAGAACATGCAAACTCCACACAGAAAGGCCCTCGCCGGCCACGGGGCTCAAACCCAGGACCTTCTTGCTGTGAGGCGACAGCGCTAACCACTACACCACCGTGCCGCCAAATGGCATTATATGACCAATAAAAAAATAAATCCATGCTATGCTTAATTGCAGAGATATCTAATCTGACACTTTGTCCATGTTCTTGCTGGTATGTTCAGCATAGCCTCAGTCAACTGTGAAAATGAGTGTGTCTGTTATATTGTGTGTGCGCCTATCTTGTTCTCTCTCTCTCTCTCTCTCTCTTCGTCTTGCTCTCGGTCTTGCTCTTTCACACACATACACAAATAATACATTGTTTATTTTCTAGCATTGAAAATCAGTTCATTTTCAATTTACTGTAAGCTGCTTAACTCCTCAGCCAATTTCTTATTATCTATGTGGTTTAGGAGTGTTTGATAAATAATTCAATATTTAACTAGACATAGACTGTGACTAAAGTCACACCAATTTGCATTAGCTGTTACAAACCGGGATGTCTGGTCACCGTACCCTATAGATTCGCAACGGCAAGGGATAGAGAATTATGTTTAGTGAGGAAAAGTTGCGCCCTGTCATCCTGAACATAATAATAATAATAATAATAGTAATAATAATAATAACTTACTGAACAAAATCATGAAAATTGACAGAGTTATAAATGATTGAAAATAAATCCTGTTTTTCATGAATCATTCCAGGTCAGTGATCCAGATCAGCACCAAAAGTCATAGCAACTTAATTCAGCCCAGAGGTATTCTTCATGTTAAATCTGGTGATGATTGGTTGAAAACTGAGGGAGAAATAGCATCCTAAATATGTTAGGATAATAATAATAATAATAATAATAATAATAATAATAATAATAATAATAATAATAATAATAATAATGTAGAAAGAGCCTAAGTGAGATTAACAATTTCCTCCAGCGCTGCTAGGGCAAATTAATTATTTACAAAATGTATAATTAATTTTCCTAGAACACATTAAGAAGATGTCTGTTTAAAAATTAAGTCTAAACTGGACCTGGCTATGGAAATGAGGTTTAGTGTGTATGTGCTTTCCATGAAGGGAAGTCATGGCTGAATAGTTAAAGAAGCAGCTTTGGGACCAAAAGGTTGCAGGTTTGATTCCCTGGACCAGCAGGAATGGTGGAAGGTCCCTTGAGCAAGGCACCTAACCCCCAACTGCTCGTCTGGGTATTCTGTATGTTGCTTTGGATAAGAGCATCTCATAAATACCAATCATGTCATATACAGGTTTGTATTTTAATATTTGTAGATGTTACCAATACATATTTTATATCATACTAAAATCCATCCATCCATCCATAATCGTTTATCCTGTGCAGGGTTGCACGCAAGCTGGAGCCTATCCCAGCTGACTATGGGCGAGAGGCAGGGTACACCCTGGACAAGTCACCAGATCATCACAGGGCTGACACATACGTAGAGACAAATAACCATTTACACTCACATCCATCCATCCATCCATCCATCCATCCATCCATTATCTGTAGCCACTTATCCTGTTCTACAGGGTCGCAGGTAAGCTGGAGCCTATCCCAGCTGACTATGGGCGAGAGGCGGGGTACACACTGGACAAGTCGCCAGATCATCACAGGGCTGACACATAGACACAGACAACCATTCACACTCACATTCACACCTACGGTCAATTTAGAGTCACCAGTTAACCTAACCTGCATGTCTTTGGGGGAAACCGGAGCACCCGGAGGAAACCCACACAGACACAGGGAGAACATGCAAACTCCACACTGCAAGGCCCTTGTCAGCCGCTGGGCTCGAACCCGAACCTTCTTACTGTGAAGTGACGGTGCTAACCACTATACCACCATGCCACCCTATTAAAATAAAAAAAATATATATATATATATATAAACATGATTATATTTTTAATTTAGTTTTAATTTTGGGTAAATCTTGCTGAAATGCTGGATTTGCCTTTTTTAAATAAAAAGTATTTAAGGCATTGGATGCTTTCCTTTTCTTACATCGATTGATTAAACCTGTCAGATAATCAGCCAGCCCTTAATCAGCTGCACTTGGTGAGTTAGAGTAAAGAAAATAGAGACAATTTGCAGGACAGTAAGTGCTCCATGATTTCAGTCAACATGCTCAGAAAAGCAATGTATCGATACAGAACTAGGAGCCATGAAGGAACAGAATTTAACCAAAGGATATTAATTCTAAAGGAACTTAGAGTTTGCAGTCAAAGCACATTGAAAGAAAAATACGATGACTGAATCTATTTTTACACTGATACTAATTTCAGGTTTGAAAAAAAATCCATCCAATCTAGTTTGTAGGACACTCTCAGCCTTCATTATGAACATAGATGTGATTAATATTAGCTTTTAGTTTTGAGAGGTGTGACAAGAAGGGTAAAAACACTCCAGTATACGTGATAAGATATTCTTAAGTATTTATGTCTAATATACACTGATCAGCCATAAAATTAAAAACACTGACAGGTGAAGTGAATAACATTGATTATCTCATTACAATGGTGCCTGTCAAGGAGTGGGACATATTAGGCAGCAAGAGAACAGTCAGTTCTTGAAGTTGATGTGTTGATGTGAAGCAGGAAAAATGGACATGTGTAAGCAGGGCCGTAACCAGGATTTTTCAAATACCGAGGTCAAACATTGTGATACATCTTATTTGCCAAAAAAAAATGTCCTAATATGGTGACTTTTCATACATTTTGGAAACGAGTCAAAATCACAAGCCCAACAAGATGAACATGTAGGTGAACATGTTTATTTTAACAATTTCAAAACTGCACAATCACAAAAGTATTTTGTGTGAGAGTGAGTGTGGGTGAGTGAGTGAGTGAGTGAGTGAGTGAGTGAGTGAGTGAGAGAGAGAGAGTGAGAATAGTGAGAGTGAGTGACAACGCAATCTAGCCGAGCCTGAATAGACTTCAATTGCTTTATAAAAAATATATGCCCTTTTCAATAGCAAAATACTAGACGGTTATTGGACAAAACCGACTAAAACGCCACATTCGGAGACTGAGCCTCACTGGAGATGGGAGTGAATAAGAGGGGCGGGACAAGACTTCCCGAGAGGAGGCTCATCTCCAGCTGGTGATTGGAGGAGGAGCTGTGAACGCGGCTGGGCTCTTCATGATTGACAGAAAGCAGTCAGAGGTGGTACATCATGTTGTAAATAAAATGTGAACATAATAAGTTTGCTACCCATTTTCATTTCCGTTCGAAAATACAACCAATGACAACCAATGATCAAAACAATAGTGTCTTGTGTTCATGTTAGCCTATAGTCTGGTAAGTTAGCAAAATAGCTCAAGTCTCGTCAGCACCCAATAACTTCATAAACAACAGGTCACGACTGTCCAGGCTTTTCTGATCTGAAACGCACCAAATCAAATCGAGAGAGAGAATAAAAGAGTTTGTGCCGCCTGGAAAACGAAAATCCTATCTAGCTAAGTGGTTTCGACTGTTGTTGCTTGAAATGCTAATTAAAATTGCACTGTTAATGATCATAAGCATTCCGGCACATAACTGTCAGTGACTGGCAAAATTAACTCTTCTTCCCTCTTTCTTTTTCTCTCACTTGCTGACTTTCCAGAGCTGAGTTTGGTTTGTTTTAGTGTAGTAGACTTCTTCATCTTATGTCAATTTTCAGATTCCACGACTAATTGACAAACTGCCTGGCTGCGGAGTCGGACCTTGATGAGAACACTTCTCAGCTCTTGTGTATCCCGTGGTGCTTAGCTGACTATCGCGAGGCTGCCTAATATGAAATGTTTCCAATGTCGGATATTTCAGCTTTGTTTAAAAATGATTATGTGGACTTTATTTTTAGGCAAACAAATGAGAACAGGGGGATGCAAGCTGAATTTAGAATTTTCCACCGATCAAAGTCAGAACGATTTTCATCATATATTAATTTCACATTTCTGAGTGAAAAAAAAAAATACCGTGGGAAAAAAATGCCGAGGACATGACCTCGGTGTCCTCAATGGTAGTTACGGCCCTGTGTGTAAGGATCTGAGCGACTTTGACAAGGGCCAAATTGTGATGGCGAGATGACTGGGTCTGAGCATCTCCAAACTGGCACATCTTGTGGGGTATTCGTGGTATGCAGTGATTAGTACCTACCAAAAGTGGTCCAAGGATCCAAAGGACAACCAGTGAACCAGTGACAGGGTCATGAGTGTCAAAGGCTCATTGATTCACATGGGGCACGAAGGCTAGCCTATATGGTCCAGTCGAGAAGAATAGAAGAGCTACTGTAGTACAAACTGCTGAAAAGTTAATCCTGACAAATTTCTGTTTTAACCAGCATTAACTTTTTCAGCAGTCAGAGGACTTTACCTGTCAGGGGTGCTACTATTATTGGCACCTCTGTATTTAATATTTTTGTTAGGGTGACCAGACGTCCCGGTTTTACCGGGACAGTCCCAATTTGGGGTTGTGTGTCCCGAGTCCCGACAAAAGTCTGTCGGGACACGGATATGTCCCGGTTTTCGCCACTCGTGACGTTTGCGACTGAGCAGCATGGGAATCATTAGCGGAGACATGTCTGCATTTACTATTTTGATGAATTGACAGGAATCGCAAACTTTCCTGGTTACTGCCCCCTGGCCCTGTGGCATGGCTGTTTATTTAGCCACATTATTCCAGACAACAGAACGTGTTGCCATGCAACAATAAAATAAACATTAACTGGCGCGAATGTTCTTTGTCTAGCAGCTAGCAGTAGTAATGCCGCAGCAATTATGCCGAAAAGAAAATTTACCTTTTCCAAAGATTTACAGGGCACCTACTCCTTCCTCCAAGAGGTGCAGAACAATGCGCACGAAGCCTACTGCACACACTGTAAGTCATAAGTGTTTTGTTCTTGTACTGAGTTGGGTAGCCTATGTTGCAAATGCTGTGCGCTCCTGTGGGGGCTTTCCTCGGGCTGTCGCCCCTCTCCTCCTTTACTGCTGTTTTGTTTGAGTGTATATTTACGGAAGCCGCGAGAGGCCCTTCATATAATCTTTTTTTATTCACCTTGTTATCCCGAGATAACGACATAATTAATTCAGGATCTCGAGAAAACAACACAACTAATTCGAGATCTCGAGAAAACAAAACCGTTATTCCGAGATCTCGAGAAAACAAAACAATTATTTCATGATCTCAGCTGGATCACTGTATCTCCGTTGGTAGAGACGAAGCCGGGCCAGTCTACTGCGGAGGTGCCGCGGACTAAATTTGAAATTATCCCTTATTAAAAGACTTAATGCAATCTCTGCCTGTGTCAACCCCTGATCAAAATATTGCCTTATTAGGTGATCGATTATTCCAGACATTCTAATGATCAAAGTTGCATCTATACAGAATGAGAAATAGCCCCAAAGTCAGCATATCACAAGTCTTTTGGCGCACCTGAATGAACCATTTCTCAGCTGTTTACTCGAGATCATGAAATAATTGTTTTGTTTTCTCGAGATCTCGGAATAACGGTTTTGTTTTCTCGAGATCTCGAATTAGTTGTGTTGTTTTCTCGAGATCCTGAATTAATTATGTCGTTATCTCGGGATAACAAGGTAAATAAAAACAAAGGATTATATGAAGGGCCTCTCTCAGCTTCCGTAGTATATATTCTCAAATCACTTGTCTCTTTTTTGTTTCTGTTTAACATACCATTCTGACAGTTTGGCCATATTGCTGTGTTGAACAGCTTGTTGCACCTTCCATTAAAGTGTTCACTTTTGTACACATCTTCTTGCTTTATTCATTCAGTTGTGGGGAATGGTTAGTAAGGTTGATTCTGACCTAGGCTATGTTGAGGTCACATATCTACTTTTTAAGTTCATGCTATAGTGCATACAATTTTAGAGATATAGCCTACATGTGCATATGCATTCTTCTTGGTGTTCTCACAAACAGGTGAAATAAATCAGTTTAAATTTGGCCTATGGACATAGCCTGGCCTATTCTCAGCCATTACAAAATCTGTTGTCTGACCATAATTTAACTGATCTGTATACCACTATGCTACTAGATAACAAAATGCCTGTTGGTTTTATTTCACGTGAGATGTTGATAAATGTGAGCTTCAACAAAATGATAAGAGCACCTCTCTGAGTGTCACGTTTACGTAAAAAAAAAGGTGTGCGTGGACGAGCATGGTCGCGCGCAAAAGTGTCCCGGCTTCAGACTAGGGAAATCTGGTCACCCTAATTTTTGTACAACCTCCCTTTGGCAGTAAAACAGCTGAGTCTCTCCTATAACATTTTATCAGGTTGGAGATACAGAGCAGGACATCTGAGCCCATTCATCTTTACACAATCTCTCTAGATCATCCAGGCTCTTTGACCCTCTCTTGTTCTCTCTCTTCTTCAGCTCAGCCCACAGGTTTTCACTGGGGTTCAGGTCAGGGGACTGAGATGGCCAGGGCAGAAGTTTGATTCTGTGGACCATTTTTGTGTTGATTTGGACATACACTTCAGATCATTGTCCTGCTGGAAGATCCAATGATGACCCAGTTTTAGTTTCCTAAAATATAGAGGCAGCCAGACTCTGATTTTAAATGTCCTGGTATTTCATGGAGTCCATGATGCCATGGACCCTAACAAGGTTTCCAGGGCCTTTGGAGGAAAAACAGCACTAAAATATCAGAACTTCCACCATATTTTACAGCAGGGATCAGGTTCTTTTCATTATAGCCATCCACCTTGAGTGTTTATTACCAAAAAGCTCCATTTTTGTTTGATCAGACAAGAGAACATGGTTCCAGTCAAAGTTGCCATAGCGTTTTACAAACTCCAGGTTCTTATGGTTGTGGTTAACTGACAGAAAAGGCTTTTTTTTTTTTTTTCCTCTCAGACCTTCTAAATAATCTGTTGGCATGGAAGTGGAGTCTGATGGTGGTTTTGGAGACTTGGAAACCCCAAGATTTTACTTTTTCTTGTAATTCACCAACAGTGACCCTTGGGGTGGTTTTTTTGCCTCTCTTACCCTCCTCCTTATTGTACATGGGGCAAAATAAACTTGGCTCCTCTTCCAGGTGAAGTTGTAACAGTTCCAGTTGGTGTCCACTTTTTTTTTATTGCTCTAACAGTAGAAATGGGCATTTTCAGGCAAGGAGCTATTTTTTATAACCATCCCCTGACTTATGAAGGTCAACACACTTCTTCATTTGGTTAGTGTGTTCTCATTTCTTTCCCATGTTGATGTTGAGGGAATTTGGCCTCTGTGTCACCTCGTATTTGTTCCCCAGTTAATCAGGAAGTCATGGATTACAGCTTGAAAATTCCTACACACTCCAATCAACTCTAACATACTGTACAATCTAAATGGGAAACATGTTTTGGTTACATCGTGCTCGCTATCATTTCTGGGGTGCCAATAATATTGGGACATGTGTTTTTCTCATCTCATTATCTCTAGCCGCTTTATCCTTCTACAGGGTCGCAGGCAAGCTGGAGCCTATCCCAGCTGACTACGGGCGAAAGGCGGGGTACACCCTGGACAAGTCGCCAGGTCATCACAGGGCTGACACATAGACACAGACAACCATTCACACTCACATTCACACCTACGGTCAATTTAGAGTCACCAGTTAACCTAACCTGCATGTCTTTGGACTGTGGGGGAAACCGGAGCACCCGGAGAAAACCCACGCGGACACGGGGAGAACATGCAAACTCCGCACAGAAAGGCCCTCGCCGGCCCCGGGGCTCGAACCCAGGACCTTCTTGCTGTGAGGCGACAGCGCTAACCACTACACCACCGTGCCGCCCTGGACATGTGTTTTTGTTGAAAATAATTATTTCTTGATGAGTGATTTGATTTTCACTGAATAAATTTTTCAATTAAAGATTGGATTTTTGGGGCGGCACGGTGGTGTAGTGGTTAGCGCTGTCGCCTCACAGCAAGAAGGTCCTGGGTTCGAGCCCCGGGGCCGGCGAGGGCCTTTCTGTGTGGAGTTTGCATGTTCTCCCCGTGTCCGCGTGGGTTTCCTCCGGGTGCTCCGGTTTCCCCCACAGTCCAAAGACATGCAGGTTAGGTCAACTGGTGACTCTAAATTGACCGTAGGTGTGAATGTGAGTGTGAATGGTTGTCTGTGTCTATGTGTCAGCCCTGTGATGACCTGGCGACTTGTCCAGGGTGTACCCCGCCTTTCGCCCGTAGTCAGCTGGGATAGGCTCCAGCTTGCCTGCGACCCTGTAGAAGGATAAAGCGGCTAGAGATAATGAGATGAGATGAGATGAGATGAGGTTGGATTTTTCTCTTTCTTTTCAGTGTGAGATGAAGCGACTTCACCAAAAGGTGGATTTTTTCTAACCCTTTTTACTAATCTTTCCAAGGTGGACAATAATCATGGAGGTCTCTGATTCCGTTGTACCTCTTCTAAAAGACCATGCTTCAGTTCTACCAGTGGCCTTGACTTACTACCAGACCTTTAAATGACCCGAACACTTCTCCAGACGTACTACAATGCCTGTGTCTCAGAACTGTCTGACCCAGTACTTCAGTTGAGGCTCTATTTATGTCTACCGTACTTGCTGCAGACAATGGTTACATCAAAAATGACAGGTTTCTTTGTTATGTTTATTAAAACATTTTAAAGGGATGCTCGAGCGAGGTTCAGAAAGCTCATTAAGTCAATGGGACTGTGTAAAGAGTAGCTGGAAAGGGCTCTTCATTTGTCTTCCTCTTATACAGTACATGTTCAGACCTGTTCACTGAGGCTCTGTGCTTCAGAAATAAATTCCTCACTACTCCTTAACCTCCTCCTCTTCCTCCTTGTCCTCCTCACAGCTCTAATCACACTTCAAATATATACATTACACACATACATAGATTAGATTTGAATGCCTTAATATTGCATAAGGAAATGACACAGTGAGTGATGTGTCACCTTGCCTGCTCACTCGGCTAATGGAAATGAAACCTGATGGAACAGCTAAAGCCTCATGTATCTCTGCTAATCTCAGAAATGTGACACGATGGTGATTTGCTCTGTTCCTGCCCATACAGAAAGAAACACACACACACAACCTTCACATTTGGGGGAAAAAAAAAGCCTCAATGAGGCTGTAGCTCATTAGCCTGGGCCCGCCCATCCTAAGCGTGACGCAACACGAGGGCCTGTTCCGAGCTTAGTCTGGCCAGGCAGGCTATCTACAGCATTTCCAAGCTCCCGAAAAATTGGGAACCAATCAACTTTGAGCATCTCCAACGGCCCTGGGTAGAGGCGTGTTCAAGGCAGTGACGTAGTAGAACTGCGACCGGAAGCCATAGATTGTTTACAGAATCTATGCCGGAAGCGCTTCATTCACATCATGAACATGGAGCAGCGGCAAGCCTTTAACACAGCGGTAGATGCTGTATTGAAAGCATTCAACGGGAAGTTCTCATTGAAAACGGAGCAAAGAGCAGCCCTGGAGGTATTTATTGAAAGGAAGGACATTTTCGCCTTGCTCCCGACCGGCTTCGGTAAGAGTTTAATCTACCAGTTAGGCCCGTCGCGTCACATACGTCAGAGGAAAGAGTGATGTGATTGGTTTAAGCTTCGTCACAGCCTTTTCTGGCTTCGACCAGTAGCAAACTGAAGCATTTCAGGGAGGCGGGTCAACCACGCGGTCTGGGAACCGGTTTGGCTTAATAGCTTGGCCAGACCAAATGCTCGGAGAGCTTTGAAGTCGCGTTAGCCAGGCTAGTAGCTCATACTGGCCACTGTTGTTGTGTGTGAGTTTGAAATATGAGCAATCCTGTAGCGATTTTTGTGAAATAGCATATGACCCCTGTATAGCCTCATCCATGGTAGGTGGTGCCACCTGGTGAACAATTCTTGTATACAAATAAATAATAAACTTCTTGTTGGGATATGTCTTGAGAGTCTTCTGAGTGAGTTTCAGTGAAAACATGCTAGCAGTTTACGAACAGTAGTGTTTGGTCTGACGAGTGACCCAAAATTTTCAAACGCCCATAAAATGTTAAATATGACAGGTAGTGCTACCGTCTTGACAACTTTTATACACACCAACCTGGGGAACATTCCTTCTGAGTTTGATCAAAACCTGATCACTCCTGTAGGAGGAGTAACAATTTTTGTGAAATTGCATATGACCCGTGTATAACCTCATCCATGGTAGGCGGCACCACCTGGTGAACAATTCTTGTTGGGATATGTCTTGAGAGTCTTCTGAGTGAGTTTCAGTGAAAATGTGCTAACAGTTTATGAACAGTAGTGTTTGGTGTGACGAGTCACCCAAAAATTTCAGACATCCACAAAATCGTAACTATGACAGGTGGTGCCACTGTCTTAACAACTTTTATGTACACAAACCTGGGGAACATTGTCTGTGAGTTTGATCAAAATCCGATCAATTCTGTAGAAGGAGTAGCAATTTTTGTAAATTGTAGACATACCACATGATGAAGATGGATGACGCGTGATCGCATAAGCCCATCCGGCCTGGCATATGGCCGGATGAGCTAATCACATGATTGACGCTAACTATACACTAGAAGACTTTGAAAAAACTCTGAACATACAACCCCAAATCAGCAAAAGTTTTGACATTATGGAAAATTAAAACAAAAAAAAAAAGAAAGCAGTGATTTCGAAATTTACTTTGACTTGTATTTCATTGCAGACAGAATGAACTCATGATATTTCATGTTTTGTTGGCCAATTTCATTTCATTTGTTAATATACATCCATTCCTGTGTTTTAAAAACAATTAAATAATGATGTGATTTGAAACAGGTGATTGTAATCATGATTTGGTACAAAATCAGTATCCAGGAAAGGCAGTCTTTGAGGAGCTTTTCCCTGTGTGTTTCACCAAATCATGATGCATTTCATCAGTCATGGGTCTTCAAAATGATGACATCATCTGATTTGTGCTGATGTCTTATCAGACTCTAAAAGGAAAAACATGTTAACGTCACACCGATCTTAAAGGGATGTACATGGAAATGTTGTCTGTTGATGAGATAAAGTTCACCTTTGAGATATTAAACTCATAAACTTAGTGTTAATGGCATTATGGATCCTGCAGCAAGTAATGTCATTAACTTTCTAGAAAATCAGCATACATTTATTACCATAGTTACTAGTATTAGCTAGTGCTAAACAGCCAATGAGGTGGCACGGTGGTGTAGTGGTTAGCACTGTCATCTCACAACAAGAAGGTTCTGGGTTCGAGCCCAGTGGCCGATGAGGGCCTTTCTATGTGGAGTTTGCATGTTTTTCCTGTGTCAGCGTGGGTTTCCTCTGAGTGCTCTGGTTTCCCCCACAGTCCAGACATGCTAGCTTACCAGGCTCTCAAGGGGTTCGGGCCAGCATACCTCCAGAGTCTGATCTGCCTCTACATGCCAGCTCTTCTACTACTGGTTGCCTGGCCCCTCCTCCTGTTCAAGACTGCTGTCTGTCCTGGTTCTCTGTTGGTGGAATGACCTTCCCATTGGGGACAGAACTGCCGACTCCCTGACCACCTTCAAGCACAGACTGAAGACTCACCTCTTCAGGCTGCACCTCTCCCCTGCTTCCCTGCCCACTGTGTATTGGACTTGACCAACCAAGGCTGTGTATGGTCTTGCCTGGGGTTAGGCATTTTGAGTTTTCTATTTAGTTGTACTTTATATGTTTGGTTTGTTTCCTTGGCTGTTTGAGTATTGGTCAAAAAGTCAAAGTCCCTTCCATGCCAGGATCTGGTCTTCCCAGGCAGTCTCCTGTCCCAGTACTACCCAACTCTTTAAGGCGCATGGGTGCGGCACCGATCTCTGTTTCAGTAGCCCTCAGCCTCTTGCCTATTATATACGTAGCTAGGGTTACAGTGGGGGGGCTGGTCCTCTGGTAACTGTGAGAGTTTGACTCCCCCACTCAGACTCAAGTATTGGTACTTCAACAGAATCTTACACTAGGTATTGCTGCCACTTGTTCAGTTGGCACTAGAACTTTCTTGTCTACGTAGAAGTTCAGCACTTCATGTACCTGACTTTTGCACTCGTTGTACTGTACATTGCACTGGATAAGAATATCTGCTAAATGCCATGTAATGTAATGTAACATGTGGTTAGGTTAACTGGCTTCTCTAATTTGTCCATAGGTGTGAATTTGTGTGTGAATGGTTGAGAGGAAAAAACCTCTATAATAATCCAGTAGAAGGCAACAGGAAACCACTACTGTAATTCTTCCCTAGAAACTTTGATGGCTGAAGCCGTCAGAGCGAACCTGCCATCAGGCAGAACACTAAAGAAGAGAAGAGAGAAACAGCCAAAGGAAAACATAGCATAGCTACGTATTTTTCTTGTGTGCAATTTTGCCATGGACAGTTGGTATTGATCCCTCTTTTAGGAACAATTTTATTGCCAGTCCTGCATTGTACTGGCCCAGGTTGGAAAAGCAGTCAGGCACCAAGTGGTTTTGCTGCTTGTAGCTGGGCCATCAAAAATAAACTCAATCCACTCCGCTCATGTCCTCTGAAGCTGGGGATCGATGGAACAATGTGTGCAGTCAACAACAGAGCAGTTTCCATGCTTAGCTCGCTTTGACATAATGTTAATGGGTCTGGCGCTTGCGAGAAAATAATTGCGTACCTTTGCAAAGGTGGTTCTCTCAAGCAGATAGCTGGGTGGTATAATTCTAATGGACTCCCCATGTCCTTTTGACATAAGGAGTGGAGCTGAATCTGAATGGCTTGTTGAATCACATGTTTTCTGAAATCAGAACCCAAAAGAATCTAACTGGGTGTCTTGTGGGTTGGTTGGCTCCAGATACCCAACTGAATGTGCACAAGCACTGAAAAAGTGAGTTTTTTCAGACTATGTCCCCTTTAAGGATGTTTCTGTTTTGCAACACTTGCATGATTTGGGCCTTACCTGGTGCTCATGTGGGATTGATGGTGTAAGCACACAGAGATTTAGCATGTAATCTGTCTCACAGATTTCTCCTGCAGGTACACTCTGTTACCACTGCGTAGGAGACACTGCGGCAGGATCTCCCGCTGTTCTCCACAACCTTCTTTTGCTTGCTTTAAATATATTTTCAGAACCCACGCTGTTCCTCTGAAAGAGTTCTAAATGATACAGGTCATATAGGTTATAGACCTTCCCTGACATCTGTGCCATTCCAGGTGTGAGCAGTGTGAGCAACGTTCTCTCTGTGTTCTCAGACCTTCTTTGAACGGAAGATTTTTTGCTTTTGCTTTACATCCACCTGCTAGCTGTCCTTAATTAATCATCCCACTAATGCATGAAAGTTTCCTCAGTGAATAGTTTGAGCTCGTTCTTTTCCCTGAAGATATTCTCTTGGAACCCTTGCTGAGAAACACTTCTGTAGAATTGCACAGAGAACTGTTCGGGGGTTTTTGAGTGAAGAGATACAGATTTTTTTTTTGTGAAAAATTAAAGATGTTGGGATTAAACTAAAGGTTCTACTTGTTCTACATGCTCTCCATTAAAACATGTTCCTTTTTCCTGAATGTGAAGCAAAGTTGTTTTTGTTCCATCTTCTCAGTTCTTTGGGAATGAGAGAAATGCAGTTTGTTTCTCTATATAGAAAGATGTCTGTATAAATATGTCTGATAAATATCTATCTATCTATCTATCTATCTATCTATCTATCTATCTATCTATCTATCTATCTATCTATCTATCTATCTATCTATCTATCTATCTATCTATCTATCTATCTATCTATCATGAGGATGCGTTTTAGATAGAGACTACAATCCACTGCTGGATAAGGGCATCTACTAAATGTTATAAATCTATCAATAATAATAATATTAATAATACCTGTTGTTATTATTATTAAGATTGATTGATTGATTGATTGATTGATTGATTGATTGATTGATTGATTGGCTCGGTAATGATATTAAGCTTGGAACTGTCAGAAACACATCTCCAGGCTACACTCCCATGTTACATTCCAGACCCAGGTTTCCTAAAGCACAAACATGCTGGGAACTCCCATCATCCACTGCGACAATCACATTACACACACCTGGACTTAGTTTGCACACAATCACACATATGCACAGCATATAATCTCACACACAGCCACAGCTCAGAGCGAGGTATTGTACAAAGCAGCAGTTATCTACATTTACCAAGCTGTAGTTTTCTCACTGCTTGTCTGGTTCTTGATCCTGTTTCTGGTTTTTAATGGTCTTGTCTAGTTTGTACTGTTTGCTGACCGCCCGACTCTTGCTTGCACTGTCATTATGTTTTTGCCTTATGTTTTTGGACCTGTCTAAATGTGTGTTAAATAAACTGCTTCTGCCCACAGTGTCTATTCACAACAGGAACCCACTATGTTGTCGAGTTATTCTTTCAGGGGTTTTCCTGATGGACAAGCCAATGAACTGTTAAGTGTTCTACACTTTTTTCCTTTTTTCCCCTGAGTGTGAGATAAAGTTGTTTTTATAGCATTTTTCTTCTCTGTTCTTTTGGAATGAAAGAAATGCAATTTGTTTCTCATAAAATTCTACAGGCGGCACGGTGGTGTAGTGGTTAGCGCTGTCGCCTCACAGCAAGAAGGTCCTGGGTTTGAGCCCCGGGGCCGGCAAGGGCCTTTCTGTGTGGAGTTTGCATGTTCTCCCCGTGTCCGCGTGGGTTTCCTCCGGGTGCTCCGGTTTCCCCCACAGTCCAAAGACATGCAGGTTAGGTTAACTGGTGACTCTAAATTGACCGTAGGTGTGAATGGTTGTCTGTGTCTATGTGTCAGCCCTGTGATGACCTGGCGACTTGTCCAGGGTGTACCCCGCCTTTCGCCCGTAGTCAGCTGGGATAGGCTCCAGCTTGCCTGCGACCCTGTAGAAGGATAAAGCGGCTTGAGATAATGAGATGAGATAAAATTCTACAGAAAGATGTCTATAGAAAAATTCATATCTCTCTCTCTCTCTCTCTCTCTCTCTCTCTATCTATCTATCTATCATGAGGATGTATTTTTGAAAGAGACTACACACCGCTTCTGGATAAGGGCATGCAATCAATCAATCAATCTACTTCTTGAACTAGCATGAGGATGTATTTTTGATAGACACCACTTCTGGATAATGGCATCTACTAAATGTAATCAATCAATCAATCAATCAATCAATCAATCAATCAATCAATCAATCAATCAATCAGTTGATCAACCAACCAACCAACCAACCAATCAATTAGTCCATCTCTTGAACTAGCATGAGGATCTGATTTTGAGAGACACCACTTCTGGATAAGAGCATGTGCTAAATGCAATCAATCAATCAATCAATGAACCAACCAACCAACCAACCAACCAACCAGTCAACCAACGAAATCAACCAATCTTGCTAGCTACTTTAAAGGTTTCCAATCAATCAACCATCAATCAACCAATCTTGCTAGCTACTTTAAAGGTTTCCAAAAAAGCATCACCAAAGAGCCCTTGTGTATTCTATCTTTTTCTAAGCATGTAGTGAGTTCGGTTATCCAAGTAAAGAATCCAGTTCCCATTGTAAAGATTCTGCTGTTTCTCCTTGTATGAACCCTGAAACCTTCTCTGCTGAATGCTTTACAGATGGCTTATATGTCCAAAAGATTTCCAAGCTAGAGCTGTTACCCATCAAAGAAACTTGAGGAACATTTTTCTCCTAAGAGACGTACGATGTAATTTATGAGGGAATAAAAAATAGATATGTTGTGCTGCATGATGAATTGCTGTGATGAACAGTAGGAAGATTTAGATGCGCTTTTTGATCTGTCGGCTGAGAGGTGAGAGAGGTCACACCTGCCTGAGCTTGTTATTCAGAAAATCAGCATATTTTATCAGTGCAAGACCTTCCTCATAAATCTGTATGTCTTCTAATTGACAGGAAGAATTCGGTGTGCTTCAAACTTTAAACCAGGCTTAAGTGCTTAAAGTAATGCTGCTGTCTTTTGTAAAACCTCACCTGCTACAGTTCAGAGTCTAAACACCATTACTGTGTTAATAATGTTTTATGGAAACTAAAACACTTAGTTCTCTTCTACTATGCATTTAATTTCCTCATGACTCACTTTTTCATTTCTGTCAAAATATGAGCTCAAAAAGTTAATTCACTTCCACCCCCCCCAAAAAAAAATCTTTTGCATAATGAATGCAATACATTTGCATTCCATAATATTATGCACAATGATGCTTTTAAGTCCTCATGTTCACCCCTCCAGGTTATTCAGATTCATTTTTTTCTGGAAATATGCACACAACCCTGGTCAAAATGGCAGACATAAGCATATTTGTAAGTACTCCAATAAGTGCTAAATGATGATCCATAAGCACAGCCTGCAGGTTCAGAGAAGTCCATTTACAGGATTTATTAAATCATTTTAAAGGAGAGATTGACGGTCCATGGTGAGAAGAACATCGATAAGTCTTGGTGTCGTATTTTTGCTGAAGTCTGAAGGCATTAAACCTCTGCTGTCTTAAAGAACAGAAGACTATAATGCCATTAATTTCTCAAATCTGATTGGCCTAAAGGTGTTGATTCATTTTCTCCAACAGCAACTCTGGCTGGCGGCACGGTGGTGTAGTGGTTAGCGCTGTCGCCTCACAGCAAGAAGGTTCGGGTTCGAGCCCCGTGGCCGGCGAGGGCCTTTCTGTGCGGAGTTTGCATGTTCTCCCCGTGTCTGCGTGGGTTTCCTCCGGGTGCTCCGGTTTCCCCCACAGTCCAAAGACATGCAGGTTAGGTTAACTGGTGACTCTAAATTGACCGTAGGTGTGAATGTGAGTGTGAATGGTTGTCTGTGTCTATGTGTCAGCCCTGTGATGACCTGGCGACTTGTCCAGGGTGTACCCTGCCTTTCGCCCGTAGTCAGCTGGGATAGGCTCCAGCTTGCCTGCGACCCTGTAGAACAGGATAAAGTGGCTAGAGATAATGAGATGAGATGAGATGAGATGAGATGAGCAACTCTGGCTATTATTAAGTGTATTGATGTTGTATGATATTATTTAACCCTAAGGATCCAACTGATGCAAATTGAATCCAAATTCACGTTTTTGGTTCTCAGTTGAAGTTTTCTTCACAGCAAGGTGACTCATATCACATGAAACAGCATGCAGTGTTGCAGTGCTTGAGCCCAGTCTCAAGACCACTTTTTGAAGGTTTCTGTCTTGTCTTGGAATCGATGGCATTTGTACTTAGTCTTGTCTCGTTCTCAGACATAGAACCCTCCGGATTTTATTTCAAGATTAGTCAAGACCACAGCTGTGGGGATTTTAGGAAAGTGCCTGTACATTGTCTGATTGATTGATTGATTGATTGATTGATTGATTGATTGATTGATTGATTGATTGATTGCTTTATTCCGAACAGTAAAGAAAAAAAATTTAAAAATGCAATAATCAAAACATCATCATGAACAAACAGAATAGTGTAGCCACAAGGCAATAACATAATAATGTTCGGAAAGGATTAGGAAGAAGTAAATAACTTATCAAATCCTAACCCTCTATACCACCGCTAATCAAATGTCACTTTCCGCCATATTGGAACCTAATGGGAAGGTTACATCACTTCCTCTGGCAGGAAACTTCAGAAAGGCAGAGAGGCAAGGAAACGACTCTCCAAACATTTTAATGAATTGAATGGCTTTATTGGTGAATTATGCCTCCAAAAAAGAACTTTACAGCCGAGGAAGGCGAGGACATTAAAAAGTCACTCGACTTTCTGGCTGAGGAAGTTTCCGTTATTAAACAACAACAGAAAACCATCATGGACCTGGTGACTTGATCTCATCATGCATTTAATTGTTAATGTCATTATTATGATGGAATGTAAAATTTCCTGCTTCAAATGTAACCAATAATGTGACTCATTGCTAATTTGAAAATTTCTTCCTGTTCATTGCTGTCACCCCTCCCCACCCTCTTCACACCCACCGGTCTGGTCCTGGTTTTGACTCAGCCTCCCTTGCCTTGTCCTGGTCTTTATTTGGTTTTGCCCTGCCTTGTCCTGATCTTGATTTGATCTCACCCTGCCTTCTACTGGTCTTGACTTGGTTTGACCCTGCCTTGTCCTGATCTTGACTCAGTCTATCCCTGCCTTGTACTGGTCTTGACTCGGTCTGACCCTGCCTTGTCCTGGTCCTGACTCGGTCTGACCCTGCCTTGTCCTGATCTTGACTCGGTCTCTCCCTGCCTTGTCCTGATCTTGACTTGATTTCACCCTGCCTTGTACTGATCTTGACTCGGTCTCTCCCTGCCTTGTCCTGATCTTGACTCGGTCTGACCCTGCTTTTTCCTGGTCTTGACTTGATCTCATCATGCCTTGGTCTTGACTTGATCCCAACCCCTCAATGTCTTGGTCTTGTCTTGGTCATGGCTTTGTCTCAGTTTAGCTGGTCTTGATCAGAACACTAATGGCATGACTTGACCTTTCCAACAATGCTAATTGCTTGTTTTTGTGATAAAGTATTAAAGGAACATAATATTGAATTCCATCAAATTTAATCATAGTTACAGTCGGTGCACAACTCTGCATGCATCTCCACACCCATTACTCTTGTTTGAATTATTTATGAACTAATAATTACATATATATGAAACACGAAAGAGCAGAATGTGTTAGCCACATCTGTACTGTATTTGGACAAACTGAAGTAATCACATTATTAAATACATCACACATCTGCAAAGTAATATCTGTACTAATTTCTTCATCCAATTTCACACTCCTGGTTCTCTGTTGAATAAGTCACAAAGTCCCTATTGGCTCACAACATACCACATATCAAAATAAACAGCATAACTTAATAAAGAGTTGTTGAGTTATCTGGTTTTGAATTTACAAAAATAAAACAATGACATTTATTTCCATTAGGCACTAAGTACATATTTTTGCAAATTGCTATGTCATAGAGTTTCCAAGCCCTGCAATGGATTGGTGACCTGTCCAGGGTATACCTTGTCTCTTGCCACAAAGTCAGCTGGGATTGGCTCCAGCTTCCCCCATGACCCTGATGGATAAGTGGTATGGAAAATGAATGAATGCATAGAGTTTCCCACAATCATGGTTTTGATATTGCCAGATTCCAGACAATCTTCCCTACACAATCATGCACCAACATTTCTACTGTCAGCATGTTCTTATGAGATACATGTAAAAATATGAACTTTGCAAGTATTATCATATCAAATGATGGAAGTTAGGTACCAAGTGACCGGGAAACTTGGCAGTGCTCAAGGAACATCCATAACATTACATTCTATTGCATTCTATTTTGCTCCTCTTAAGGTGCATGGTGATGCTGAAGTAGCTTCAACACATACCATACCTGGACTAGACATCCTGTGGGATGGCCTGCATATCTCAATAGTACTGTGTTTCCAGGCCATGGTGATGATCAGTCATCCTGTAGCCAACCATTCTGCTTAGCTGGTTCTATGAACAGCTAGTCTTCACCTCACATTACACCAGAAGGTGTGTACTAGAAACAATCAAGACACATTACAAAGTCAAGCACGGGGTTTAAATCTTAATCTTATGCAAGAACCTTGAGATACAGCACATGGTCACCACACAATTACAAACCCAATACCAGAAAAAGTTGGGAATGCTGTGTTAACGATAAATAAAAACAGAATGTGATGTTTTGCAAATCATGGAAACCCAATATTTCTTTGAGGATAGTACAAAGGCAACATATCAAATGTTGAAATTGAGAAATAGTATTGGTTTTTGAAAAATATTTGCTCATTTTGAATTTTGTGCCAGTAACAAATTTCAAAAAAAGTTGGGACAGGGGTATGTTTACCACTTTTGTTGCGTCACTGCTACTTTTAACAGCACTGTGAATGTTTGGGAACTGAGGAAACCAATTGCTGTAGTTTTGAAAATGAATTGTTTTCCTATTCTTTTCTGATAGACAAATTCATTTTCTCAACAGTTCAGCTTGTTGCATTTTGCACTTCATAATGCAACAAATGTTTTCAACAGGAGACTAGTTTGGACTGCAGCAGGCCAGTTTAGCGCCCAGACTCTTTTACTATGACACCATGCAGTTGTAATATGTGCAGAATATGGTTTGGCATTGTGTTGCTGAAATAAGCAAGGCCTTCAATGAAAAAAAGATATCTTCTGGATGGCAGCATGTTGCTCCAAAACCTGTATATATCATTCAACATTAATGATGCATCAACAGATTTCTCCAGATTCTCTGAATCTTGCAATGATATTATGTACCATACAGTAGATGATCTGATCCCCAAATTCTTTGTAATTTTACATTGAGGGATGTTATTCTTAAATTGTTGCACTGTTTGCCCATGCAGTCTTTCACAGAGCAGTGAACCCCTCCCCATCATTACTTCTGAGAGACTCTGCCTCTCTAGGATGCTATTTTCATACTCAACCATGTTACTGACCTGTTACCAATTAACCTAATTATTATTTTTTTAACATTACACAACTTGTCCAGTCTTTTGTTGCTCTGTCCCTACTTTTCTGAAATGTGTTGCTGACATTAAATTCAAACTGAGCATATATTTTTGAAAAAATACAATAAAATTTCTCAGTTTCAACATTTGATATGTCTTTGTACTATTTTCAGTGAAATATAGGGTTTCCGTGATTTGCAAATCATCACATTCTGTTTTTATTTATGTTTTACACACCATCCCAAGTTTTTTGGAATTGGAGTTGTATCTGGACATGCACAACACACTTATCACCAAGGTATACAGCTATCTCAGCCGTTTGCTGAAAGGTGACAGTAACAAAATGGCTGTCAGCAACAGTGTTGGGCACGTTACTTTCAAAAAGTAATTAGTTATAGTTACTAGTTACTTTTCCCAAAAAGTAACTGAGTTAGTAACGGAGTTACTTTGTCATAAAAGTAACTAATTACCAGGGAAAGTAATTATTCCGTTACATTTTGTCCCCCCCCCCCCCCCCCCAAAAAAAAAAATCAAATTCAATTAGTGTAATCATAATAAAAGTGAATGTTAAATGTGTTTAATGACTGAAATGGACACTTAACAGAACCAGTTAGTAACATTATCTACACTATATTAATATTTTTGTGGGACAATGTGAGATAAGACATCTATCAAATGTAATATATTTTTGCAGTTATTAAAATTATGTTACTAATTACTGGCCACTGACGAGGACAAACGCTTTGTTCCTCGACATAATGTGCATTGCACGTAAACACTCTTGCCTTTTATTTCAAGTAATGAAAAGTCCTGGCTGTATTTCCAATGTGAAAGCGCAGTGCTGGGCTGACCGCTCGCCATCGCTGGGTCTTCCGATTGAAAGCGTGCGCAGTAGTGCAGTAGGCGTGGCCTACCTACATATGTTGTCCAAATCTACTCTGATTGGCTTACTGTGCCGTTGTCTCGTGTCTCCCCGCCCCACACTAAAGCAGAGTAAAGAAAGGCTGAACGAGCAGCGTGCCAGATGAGAACAGCTTTAATAAAGTAACGCATAGTATTTTATTGTAAGTAACGGGAACGGCGTTATAACGATGTAAAAAGTAATTAGTTAGATTACTCGTTACTAAAAAAAGTAACGCCGTTAGTAACGCCGTTTATTCTAACGCCGTTATTCCCATCACTGGTCAGCAATAATAATAATAACCTTTCTAACATCCTGTCTGGGAACACAGAAAGAGATATTAAATGGATTCTACTTTTTTCCTAAAAATATTCACCACTGACTAATTCAGAGAGCCAGGATGTCCATCTCCACATTAACAACTCTCTGTCCAACATGCAAGCTGTCACCACTTCCAGACCTGCCAGTCTAGAACCTTTATTCTTTGCTTGCTAGGCATGAGCTGATTTGTTTCCTAGACATTGCTGGAGATGCCAGCGGCGTCTGTAATGTGGCTGACAGCTTTCCACAAGACAAAAAGAAAATGGAACAGTAGCCATTACTGATGGTGCTTTATGATGCATTACCATGTCACTTACAGTGTTTTGCAAAAGTATTCATCCCCCTTGGTGGTTGTTCTATTTCGTCACATTACAAGCTGGAATTAAAATGGATTTCTGGAGGGTTAGCACCATTTGATTTACACAACGTGATTACAACTTTAAAGGTGAAAATTGTTGTTTTTTAATTGTGACACAAACAATAATTAAGATGAAAAAACAGAAATCTGGAGTGTGCATAGGTATTCACCCCCTCTCGTATGAAACCCCTAAAGAAGTCAAGTCAAGTTTATCTGTATAGCGCTTTTAACAATAAACATTGTCGCAAAGCAGCTTTACAGAATTTGAACAACTTAAAACATGAGCTAATTTTATCCCTAATCTATCTAAATAAGAGCTGGTCCAACCAATTCACTTCATAAGTCACATACAGTGGTGCTTGAAAGTTTGCGAACCCTTTAGAATTTTCTATATTTCTGCATAAATATGACTTAAAACATCATCAGGTTTTCACATAATTCTTAAAAATAGATAAAGAGAACCCAGTTAAACAAATGAGACAAAAATATTATACTTGGTCATTTATTTATTGAGGAAAATGATCCAATATTATACATCTGTGAGTGGCAAAAGTATGTGAACCTTTGCTTTCAGTATCTGGTGTGACCCCCTTGTGCAGCAATAACTGCAACTAAACATTTCCGGTAACTTTTGATCAGTCCTGCACACCGGCTTGGAGGAATTTTAGCCCATTCCTCCATACAGAACAGCTTCAACTCTGGGATGTTGGTGGGCTTCCTCACATGAATTGGTCGCTTCAGGTCCTTCCACAACATTTTGGTTGGATTAAGGTCAGGACTTTGACTTGGCCATTCCAAAACATTAACTTTAGTCTTCTTTAACCATTCTTTGGTAGAATTACTTGTGTGCTTAGGGTCATTGTCTTGCTGCATGACCCACCTTCTCTTGAGATTCAGTTCATGGACAGATGTCCTGACATTTTCCTTTAGAATTCACTGGTATAAATCAGAATTCATTGTTCCATCAATGATGGCAAGCCATCCTGGCTCAGATGCAGCAAAACAGGCCCAAACCATGATACTACCACCACCATGTTTCACAGATGGGATAAGGTTCTTATGCTGGAATGCAGTGTTTTCCTTTCTCCAAACATAACGCTTCTCATTTAAAACAAAAAGTTCTGTTTTGGTCTCATCCATCCACAAGACATTTTTCCAATAGCCTTCTGGCTTGTCCACATGATCTTTAGCAAACTGCAGATGAGCAGCAATATTCTTTTTGGAGAGCAGTGGCTTTCTCCTTGCAACCCTGCTATGCACACCATTGTTGTTCAGTGTTCTCCTGATGGTGGACTCATGAGCATTAACATTAGCCAATGTGAGAGAGGCCTTCAGTTGCTTAGAAGTTACCCTGGGGTCCTTTGTGACCTCGCTGACTATTACATGCCTTGCTCTTGGAGTGATCTTTGTTGGTCGACCATCCTGGGGAGGGTAACAATGGTCTTGAATTTCCTCCATTTGTACACAATCTGACTGTGGATTGGTGAAGTCCAAACTCTTTAGAGATGTTTTTTTTCATCCTTTTCCAGCCTGATGAGCATCATCAATGCTTTTTCTGAGGTCCTCAGAAATCTCCTTTGTTCATGCCATGGTACACTTCCACAAACATGTGTTGTGAAGATCAGACTTTGATAGATCCCTGTTCTTTAAATAAAATAGGGTGCCCACTCCCACCTGATTGTCATCCCATTGATTGAAAACACCTGACTCTAATTTCACCTTCAAATTAACTGCTAATCCTAGAGGTTCACATACTTTTGCCACTCACAGATATGTAATATTGGATCGTTTTCCTCAATTAATAAATGACCAAGTATAATATTTTTGTCTCATTTGTTTAACTGGGTTCTCTTTATCTACTTTTAGGACTTGTGTGAAAATCTGATGATGTTCTAGATCATATTTATGCAGAAATATAGAAAATTCTAAAGGGTTCAAAAACTTTCAAGCACCACTGTAATTAGTTGATTAAGCTCCACCTGTGTGCAATCAAAGTGTCACATGATCTGTCACATGATGTCTGTATAAATCAACCTGTTCTGGAAGGACCCTGACTCTGCTACACTACTAAGCAAGCAACCTGAAAATCAAGAAGCCTCCAAACAGGTCAGAGACAAAGTTTTATATATCCCAAACTTTGACTATCCCAGGGAGCACCATTAAATTCATTATAGCAAAATGGAAAGAATATGGCACCACTACAAACCTGACAAGAGAAGGCCGCCCATCAAAACTCACAGACCGGGCAAGGAGGGCATTAGATTAGATTAGATTAGATTAGATTAGATTAGATTAGATTAGATTAGATTAGATTAGATTAGATTAGATTAGATTAGATTAGATTAGATTAGATTAGATTAGATTAGATTAGATTAGATTAGATCTTTATTGATCCCTTTGGGCGGGTTCCCTCAGGGAAATTAAAATTCCAGTAGCATCATTACAGGATAAACAGAGAATAGAAATAGAGAAAAACTTCTAGATAAATTAAATTTGGTATTTACATATACAAATATAAAAAAAGAATAAGATATGGGGAAGAGGAAGGAAAAAAAATCCAACAGAAGCGTTATTGCACATTATATTGCACATTGTCCAGTATTGCTTATTGTCAGGCTAGGCTACTGCTCCTTCCCGTCCTCTGTCCTCCTGTTACCCCTCTCCCCCCCAGAGATCTATTAATCAGAGATAAAACAAAGACACCAAAGATAACACCGAAGAAGCTGCAAAGATCCACAGTGGAGATGGGAGTATCTGTCCATCGGATCACTTTAAGCTGTACACTCCACAGAGTGGGGCTTTATGGAAGAGCTGCCAGAAAAAAAAAGCTATTGGTGAAAGAAAAAAAAACACATTTGCAGTTGTCCCAACAGCATGTGGCAGACTCCCCAAACACATGGAAGAATATTTTCTGGTCAAATGAGAGGAAAATTGAACTTTATGGCCATCATGGGAAACACCATGTGTGGTGCAAACCCAACACCCTGAGAACACCATTCCTACAGTGAAGCATGGTGGTGGCAGCATTGCGCTGTGGGGAGGTTTTTCATCTGCAAGGACAGGAAAGCTGGTCAGGACTGAAGGAAAGATGGGTGGCATTAAATACAGGGCAATTCTGGAGTAAAACCTGTTTGAGTCGGCCAGAGGTTTGAGACTTGGATGAAGGTTCACATTCTAGCAGGACAATGACCCTAAACATACTGTTAACAACATACTGCTATTGCTGTACACCAATGCAACCCATCTAACTTGAAAGAGTTGGAGCAGTTTTGCCTTGAGGAATGGGCAAAAATCCCAGTGGCTCGATGTGCTAAGCTAATGGAGACATACCCCAATAGACTTACAACTGTAATTGCAGCAAAAGGTGATCTACAAAGTATTTACTTTTTTTTTTTTGGGGGGGGGGGGGGGGAATATCTATGCACACTCCAGATTTCTGTTTTTCATCTTAATTATTGTTTGTGTCACAAAAAAAAAATTCACCTTTAAAGCAGTAGGCATGTTGTGTAACTCAAATGGTGCTAACTCTCCAAAAATCCATTTTAATTCCAGCTTGTAATGCGACAAAACAGGACAAACACCAAGGGGGATGAATACTTTTGCAAGACACTGTAGTGTCTAATGTTCTTGGCATGTGTGTATATGAAGTGATGGTAGTTGTAACACCACTTCATGTTGCACTATTCTACTTTATCGTTAATTCATTTTGTTTAACAGCATGCTCCTAAGTGTTTTATTAATAAGGTATAAATGCCTCTATAGTGCATAATAAACACTGGATTCATAAATACACTTGCCAATTGATGTTCTCTGCTTTTTGTTGTCTAGCTAGCTAGTAATGTACAGCTACAATACCCATGTGATATTGTTATTTCAGAAGATGCAAGTATCTGAAGCATCTCAAGGGGAAGCCATAGCCTAAAGGTTAGAGAAGCAGCTTTGGGCCCAAAAGGTCACTGGTTTGATTCCCCTGGAAAAGCAGGAATGGCTGAATTGCCGTTGAACAAGGTACCTAGTCCCAACTGCTCCCCAGGCTGCTCTGGGTATGTTGGATGTTAGTTTGGCTAACGCGACTTCAAAGCTCTGTGAGCATTTGGTCTGGCAAAGATATTAATCCCAACCGTTTCCCAAAGGCGTGGTTGACCCGCCTCCCTGAAATGCCTCAGTTTGCTACTGGTCGAAGCCAGAAAAGGCTGTGACGAAGCTTAAACCAATCATCACTCTTTCCTCTGACGTATGTGACGCGACGGAAACTGCTTGAGTAACAGGAAGAAGATAAATACCTCCAGGGCTGCTCTTTGCTCCGTTTTCAATGAGAACTTCCCGTTGAATGCTTTCAATACAGCATCTACCGCTGTGTCAAAGGCTTGCCGCTGCTCCATGTTCGTAATGTTTCTAGTGAATGAAGCGCTTCCGGCATAGATTGTGTAAACAATCTATGGCTTCCGGTCACAGTTCTACTACGTCAGTGCCTTGAACACGTCTCTACCCAGGGCCGTTGGAGATGCTCAAAGTTGATTGGCTCCCGATTTTTCGGGAGCTTGGAAGAGCTGGAGATAGCTTGCCTTGCCAGACTAAGCTCGCAACAGGCCCTCGTGTTGCGTCACACTTAGGATGGGCGGGCTCAGGCTAGTTGGATGTCACTCTGGATAAGAGCATCTGCTAAATGCCTGTAATGTAATATAATCTGTCTGATAGGTACACTATATGATTCATCATGGCCTCACAGTATTAATTCCTTTTTAATCTATTGTTTTTAAATTTTAGTAAAATGGTAGAAAGTGCCTTTAATTTTGCTCTCCTCTCTACTGTGAGGACCTGGCTACAGAATGTTCCAGAAACTCAACACTGGGGAGGTAGAGAGATAAAAAATTTGATCTCTCAGCCCTGGAGGCAGGTCTCACCTCCACTCTTATTGCAGAGCTACTGTAGAGTTTTACTTGACTGAATCCTTTAGCATCTAACTTATGGAGAAGATTCTGTGCCAGAGGGAAAAGTAAACAAACAAACAAACAGACAAACAAACAATCAAAAACATAATAAAAAACCCTTTAAAAAATATTATACACAACAGTGTATGAGGAAAACCTACCACACTGAAAAGCAACACGTTCAGTGCATTGGTCTTGCATTGCTTGATTGACTTCTTCAGTGAAACAAACAAACAAACAAACAAACAAACAAACAAACAAACAAACAAACAAACAAACATTCAGCATTCACTTTCATCAGTGTGTTGAATTTGTACAATAATTGTGCCTTGTGCCTAAAAGGAAGATTATATCATACCGTTTAACTACATTGTGCAATACTTAGGTTATTTATCTTACATCTTTATTATCAGTCAACTGCTATTATTCTATCCACATTCACTGGATATGAGCATGCTCTGATTGGCTACTGTACAAGTAGGTTATCAGCTTATATACCATGAGTAGAGAAAAACAAAATGGCGGAGCATGTTGCTGAACCAACCGAGGATGAAATAAAAACTCTCCTCAAAAACAAAACCCTAAAAATTACAAAAAAAGCAACAAAATATGGAATAAAAGTATTTGATGGTAAGAATGTATCTTTTATTTATTTTTCAATAATTATAATTATTATTACATTTTTCACCAATTGCTCCTGTAATTTTCCGGTTAGTTTACATTCTAAGCGGAAATTATTTTGTCTGACGTTTTGTATAAAGTTTTTATTTACCGAATTTGCAAAAAATAAAAATAAAAAAATGCTCTGTTTCTCAAAATCCAGTGAATGTGGATTGAATAAAACAGTTATTCCATTCAATCTCATTGTCCATGGCTTATAGACCACTTGGTGCTACGCACCTCGTCGGCTATCAGCTCATGTATGACTTGATTTCATGGAATAACTGTTAATTATTCTGTCCACATTCACTGGATATGAGCAATCACTTACTCTGATTGGCTACTCTCCAACTAGGCTATCAGCTCATATACCATGAGTAGAAAAAAACAAAATGACAGCGCGTGTTGCTGAACCAACCGAGGATGAAATAAAAACTCTACTCGAAAACAAAACCCCAAAATTTGTTATCAAGTATTTAAAAGAAAAAAGAAAAAGCTAAAAGAATATAGTTCCCCCCCAATATCTTCTGTTCCACACTCCAGCCCAGTCGGTGGCAGTAATGCACCTTTAAGTTGGTTTGCCAACCACAAAAAAAAACCCTAAAGAAGAAGAAGAAGAAAACTCCAAAAAATACAAAAAAAGCAACAAAATATGGAATGAAAGTATTTGATGGTAAGAATGTATCTTTTATTTATTTTTCAAGAATTATTTTTATTATTGCATTTTTCACAAATTGCTCCTGTCATTTCTCCGGTTTGTTTACATTCTAAGTGGAAATTATTTTGTCGGGCGTTTTTTGTCTGAAGTTTTTATGAATCAAATTTGCAAAAAATAAAAATAAAAATGCTCTGTTTCTCAAAATCCAGTGAATGTGGATAGAATAAAACAGTTATTCCACTCAATCCCATTGTACATGGATTATAGACAACTCGGTGCTACGCGACTCGTCAGGTATTAGCTCATGTATGACTTGATTTCGTGGAATAACTGTTAAATGTATGCACTTTGCGTCCACACTACCTTGACTTTTGTTACTTGAAGTTTTTTTAAATATATTTTTTTGTATATTTTCTTTTACTAGTAAAGTTTTATAATAGGGCGGCACGGTGGTGTAGTGGTTAGCGCTGTCGCCTCACAGCAAGAAGGTCCTGGGTTCGAGCCCCGGGGCCGGCGAGGGCCTTTCTGTGTGGAGTTTGCATGTTCTCCCCGTGTCCGCGTGGGTTTCCTCCGGGTGCTCCGGTTTCCCCCACAGTCCAAAGACATGCAGGTTAGGTTAACTGGTGACTCTAAATTGACCGTAGGTGTGAATGTGAGTGTGAATGGTTGTCTGTGTCTATGTGTCAGCCCTGTGATGACCTGGCGACTTGTCCAGGGTGTACCCCGCCTTTCGCCCGTAGTCAGCTGGGATAGGCTCCAGCTTGCCTGCGACCCTGTAGAAGGATAAAGCGGCTAGAGATAATGAGATGAGATGAGATGAGTTTTATAATACGGCACAGTTGATTTGAGAATGACATCTTTTGTAGTATTGTTGCGTCAGCACAACGACAATAAACTTCTTGATCTTGACCTTAGTTACTTCCAAAATAAATTGTCTAAACAGTGAATGATACACACAGGTGATTTTTTTTTAATTCCAAGGAAGGAAAAGTGACTGTGCTCAGTGAAGGCCACAAAAAAGACTAACATTTTCAGCTTTTAAAATATTACATTAGATAACAGGCTTTTAGCAGATGCTCTTATCCAGAGTGACATACAACATACCCAGAGCAACCTGGGGGTTAGATACCTTGCTCAAGGGCACTTCAGCCATTCCTGCTGGTCCAGGGAATTGAACCAACAATCTTTTGGTCCCAATGTTGCTTCACTAACCATTCAACCATGGCTTTCCTATGATGGCCACCAAAAAGTGCTTCATATTACATTTTCATATATACAGTGCTCAGCGTAAATGAGTACACTCCCTTTGAAAAGTAACATTTTAAACAATATCTCAATGAACACAAACAATTTCCAAAAGGGAATTGTCCGTCAGACTTTCTGTCGCATGTCCCAGACCCAGTGAAATGTAACTGAATTGTCTTGGCCAGCCCTAAGGGTCCCATCTGCATCTCATCATTGCTGAGGAGTGTGCTCCCATCACCCAATCAAGCATCCAGCCAGAGCAGGTCATGATATATTTTACCATATTAACATGCCATTGTTGTGTGTTATGCCTGATGTAAAGACTCTCGTCTCTGCGAGCCTACCACACAGATTTAATACTTGTCATTTTTAGGGCATACCTAACAGCATGTGTTTTCTTTCTCTCCCCCCCCCCCCCCAATCTGTCCCTCTGGATTGCATGTTGGTCCTGGGGTTGGGATGCTGGCCTCTTCTGCCCCTCGGGCCTGCTTGGTCCGTCCTGGTGCCCTGTGTCTGGTCGGAATTTTGTCGCACCGCTCCTGTGAAGGACGGCCCCATGAGGACAGTTGAGGGTTATACCTGGAGGACACTCTGGACTCTTACAGTAATGCTTTTATGGCTGAGGACTACAGTTGTCTTGCTAACTTTAGGACTGCAGTTATCATGAACAGTTTTGCACTCAAGTTTCCATCAATGAAGAGTTTATAACATCAACGAAACTGTCCTCATGTTAAAACTGTTAATATTATAGTCAGGCTGTCTGTTGTTGCCCAAATGAGGATGGGTTCCCTTTTGAGTCTGGTTCCTCTCGAGGTTTCTTCCTCATGTCGTCTGAGGGAGTTTTTCCTTGCCACCGTCACCACAGGCTTGCTCATTGGGGATAGATTAGGGATAAAATTAGCTCATGTTTTAAGTCGTTCAAATTCTGTAAAGCTGCTTTGCGACAATGTTTATTGTTAAAAGTGCGATACAAATAAACTTGACTTGACTTGACAATATCTCAATGAACACAAACAATTTCCAAAATGTTGAAAAGACAAAGTTTAATATAACATCTGTTTAACTTATAACGTGAAAGTAAGGTTAATAATATAACTTAGATTACACATTTTTCAGTTTTACTCAAATTAGGGTGGTGCAAAAATGAGTACACCCCACAACAAAAACTACTACATCTAGTACTTTGTATGGCCTCCATGATTTTTAACGACAGCACCAAGTCTTCTAGGCATGGAATGAACAAGTTGGTGACATTTTGCAACATCAATCTTTTTCCATTCTTCAACAATGACCTCTTTTAGTGACTGGATGCTGGATGGAGAGTGATGTTCAACTTGTCTCTTCAGAATTCCCCAAAGAAAATAATTTCTTTACACCACAAAGGTGAAGGCTACAAGAAGATCAGCAAAGCTTTACTTATCAGTCAGAATACTGTAGTAAAAGTGGTATAAAAATTTAAGAAAGATGGAACTGCGACCATCTCACGGAGACATCCAGGTCATCCACGGAAGTTAACACCTTGACAGGAGCATTTTCTGATGAGAAGACTTGAAGAAAATCGGCATATAAGTTCACTGCAGTTATCTAAAGAAGTAGAAAGCCAAACTGGGGTGACTATTTCCCGTGACACAATACGGTGTACACTGCAGAGGAATGGCATGCATGGATGCCGTCCACGAAAGAAGCCTCTCCTAAAGCCCAGGCACAAAAAAGCCCGCCTAGAGTTTGCCAGGGCCCATGCTGACAAAGATGAAGACTACTGGGACTCTATACTCTGGAGTGATGAGACCAAGATAAATGTTTTTGGAACTGATGGCTTCAAAACTGTATGGTGTCTCAAAGCTGAGGAATACAAAGAGAAATGCCTGGTGCCTACAGTGAAACATGGTGGTGGCAGTGTCCTTATGTGGGGCTGCATGAGTGCTGCTGGTGTCGGGGAGCTGCATTTCATTGATGGCATCATGAATTCACAGATGTATTGCTCTATACTGAAAGAGAAGATGCTACCATCACTCTGTGCCCTTGGTCGTCATGCACTTTTCCAACATGACTAAACACACATCGAATGCCACTGTTGGATTTCTGAAGAAGAACAGGGTGAAAGTGATTCAGTGGCCAAGTACGTCTCCTGATCTGAACCCAATCGAACACCTATGGGGAATTCTGAAGAGACAAGTTGAGCATCACTCTCCATCCAGCATCCAGTCACTAAAAGAGGTCGTTGTTGAAGAATGGAAAAAGATTGATGTTGCAAAATGTCGCCAACTTGTTCATTCCATGCCTAGAAGACTTGGTGCTGTCATTAAAAATCATGGAGGCCATACAAAGTACTAGATGTAGTAGTTTTTGTTGTGGGGTGTACTCATTTTTGCACCACCCTAATTTGAGTAAAACTGAAAAATGTGTAATCTAAGTTATATTATTAACCTTACTTTCACGTTATAAGTTAAACAGATGTTATATTAAACTTTGTCTTTTCAACATTTTGGAAATTGTGTTCATTGAGATATTGTTTAAAATGTTACTTTTCAAAGGGGGTGCACTCATTTACGCTCAGCACTGTAAATGCTCAATTTCAAGTGTTATTCCATACTAACAATATGTCCCATCTGTATTTCATTCACAGAGCAAGAACATCAATCCGTTTCTATTTGTGTCCATTCACAAGGAGTTAAAACTTTATCTAGGTAAAATGATTCCACTGTTTGTGTTAGATCTGTGGGATGATATGCACTAATAATTTATAGATAGATCGATAGAGTGGGGTCAGAACGTCTGAGACGACTCGTGAAAATGCTTCTATTTTGCATCTAATTTAATACAACAACTTTCATTATAAATTATATCACTGACAACAAGTTGAGTGAAAAGTGGAATTTGAAATATTTCCATTAATTCCTGAGTTTCTTGGTCTTTATTTTACCCCCAACTTTTTTTTTTTTTGCTTTAATGACAGGCGTAGACTCCACAAGTTTGTGCAAAACCTTATGATCCATTTGAGATCAAATCTGTCAGTGTCATCTGATCACACACTTTGATAGAAGAGATTAGACATGAGGAAAATCTGACCTTTTACAAAAGTACAAAGCAGTTAACATGATTTCTATCACACATCTGCTTACATTTAAATAGGGACCGAGAAATAGTGCAGAATCTTCACTACTAAATATTCAAGATATTGAACATTTTAGACTTAGACTACCTTTATTGTCATTCAGTATGCAACAAGTGTACACAGAATGAAATGTCATTGCAATTTGGCTCAGCACAGAATTAAATATGAAAGTGTATTAAATTAAATATGCAGCAGCAAAAATAATTATAAAGTCCAATAGTATAGAGTGGCCTGTGGAATTAGGAATTGTTCAAGTATAAATAGAAGTTTAGAGTTTGGATTTGGAGTTCAGCAGTCTGGTGATCTGGGGGAAAAAGCTGTTACAGAACCTGGTGGTCCTGCACCGGATGCTGCAGAACCTCTTTCCAGAGGCCAGGAGGGAGAACAGTCCATAGTGAGGGTGTGAGGGGTCACTGATGATGTTTCTGGCTTGGGACATGCAGCGGCTTGGTGCAATGTCCTGAATGGAGGGAAGAGAAGTCCCAATGATTTTCTCTGCTGTCCTCACCACTGTCCTCACAGTCTTCCAGTCAGAGGCACTGCAGCCTCCAGACCACACAGAGATGCAGCTGGTCACAATGCTCTCTATGGTGCTTCTGTAGAATGTAGTGAGGATGGGCGGGGGCAGGTGGGCTCTCCTCATCCTACGCGGGAAGTGCAGATGCTGCTGTGCCTTCTTGACCACTGACACGGTGTTCACAGACCAGGTGAAGTTGTCTGTGATGTGCACCCCCAGGAACTTGGTGCTATTGACCACCTCCACAGCTGTGTTGTTGATGAGAAGTGAAGCGTGGCTGGGCTGTTTTTTCCTGAAGTCAACAATGATCTCTTTGGTTTTGTCCACGTTCAGGATCAGGTTGTTTTCCCTGCACCAGCCCACCAGCTGCTCCACCTCCTCTCTGTAGGCCAGGTTGTTGTCGTCCCTGATGAGGCCCACCACTGTTGTGTCGTCCGCAAACACAATGCGGTTGCTGGCAGCCCTGGGGACTCAGTCATGTGTCATCAGAGTGAACAGCAGAGGGCTCAGGACACAGCCCTGGGGGGAGCCTGTGCTGAGGGTGATGACACTGAAGGTGTTCTGTCTGACCCACACTGACTGTGGTCTTTCAGTGAGGAAGTCTAGCAGCCAGTTGCACAGGGGGGTGCTGAAGCCCAGGGGACCCAGTTTGTTCACCAGATGCTGTGGAATGACAGTATTAAACGCTGAACTGAAGTCCAGGAACAGCATCCGCACATGAGTGTTCTTCTTCTCCAGGTGTGCATGGCTTAGGTGAAGAGCGGAGGAGATGGTGTCTTCAGTGGAGCAGTTTGGCCGATAGGCAAACTGGAAGGGGTTGAATGTGGGAGGGAGCCTGGAGGTGATGTACTCCTCTACCAGCCTCTCAAAGCACTTCATCATAATGGGAGTGAGTGTGACGGGCCAGTAGTCATTGAGTGATGTGATTTGAGGTTTTTTTGGCACTGGGATGATGCATATTGAACATTTACTTTCTTTGGTTGGAATAGTAAAAAAAATTGGAATACCTTGTGTTTATTACCAGTTTATTGTATGTATATGTATGTATGTATGTATGTATGTATGTATGTATGTATGTATGTATGTATGTATGTATGTATGTATATAGATAGATAGATAGATAGATAGATAGATAGATAGATAGATAGATAGATAGATAGATAGATAGATAGATTCCAAAAGTTGGTCCTCTCCACCCCTTCCCCTTTATTGTTAGAATAAGATTTTGGGGTGTGGCTGTGAGGATTTATGTTCATTCAGCTACAAGAGCATTAGTACACTGCAAAAAATTGAAAACTGAATTTGAGGAGAAACTTACTTAATATTAGTGAAATTATTTTGCTGCATGGACAGATATTTTAACTTCATAAGACATCTTAGATTATCCATCCATTATCTGTAGCTGCTTATTCTGTTCTACAGGGTCACAGGCAAGCTGGAGCCCATCCCAGCTGACTATGGGCGAGAGGTGAGGTACACCCTGGACAAGTCTCCAGATCATCACAGGACTGACACAGAGATAAACAACCATTCACACCTATGGCCAATTTAGAGCCACCAGTTAGCCAAACCTGCATGTCTTTGGACTGCGGAGGAAACCCACGCAGACACGGGGATAACATGCAAACTCCACATAGAAAGGCCCTTGTCAGCCACTAGGCTCAAACCCAGGACCTTCTTGGTGTGAGGTGACAGTGCTAACTACTACACCACCGTGCCGCCCCATCTTAGAATAAGTTGGCTGCAATCTAGAACTAGGTTTAATAATCTCAGAATTGGTGTTTTGTATTCTTCTAATAGGAAATGCTAGATCGTTTCAACTATTTTCATGATATTTTCACTTGTTAAGATATCTTTTTTTTGCAGTGTAAGATCAGGTACTGATGTTGAATAAGGAGGTCTGGGGTTCAGTCTCAGTGTTCCAGTTCATCCCAAAGGTGTTCAATGGGGCTGAGTTCAATCAGGTGTCTGTACAGGACACTTGAGTTCTTCCACTCCAAATGCCTTCACACACCATGTCTTCGCTGTCATTCTGGAACAGGTTTGGGCCTCAGACTTTGTGGTAACAGTTTGCTGAAGAACTACATATAGGTGTGGTCATGTGTCCACAAACTTTTGGCCATACATTCACTGGCCAGTTTTCTAATTGGAATGTATTCTTGATTCTAAGATCCTTGTTCTTGGCTGCAGGAGTGGAACCCAATGTGGTCTTCTGTTTTCTGTTGCACACTGAGATGTTTTTCTGCTCACCACGGTTGTAAAGAGTGATTATATGAGTTACTATCCCTCACTCACTCACCTCATCTCATCTCATTATCTCTAGCCGCTTTATCCTGTTCTACAGGGTCGCAGGCAAGCTGGAGCCTATCCCAGCTGACTACGGGCGAAAGGCGGGGTACACCCTGGACAAGTCGCCAGGTCATCACAGGGCTGACACATAGACACAGACAACCATTCACACTCACATTCACACCTACGGTCAATTTAGAGTCACCAGTTAACCTAACCTGCATGTCTTTGGACTGTGGGGGAAACCGGAGCACCCGGAGGAAACCCACACGGACACGGGGAGAACATGCAAACTCTGCACAGAAAGGCCCTCGCCAGCCACGAGGCTCGAACCCGGACCTTCTTGCTGTGAGGCGACAGCGCTAACCACTACACCACCGTGCCACCCTCAGTCAACTCAATTCAGTGTTTTTTTGTTTTCTGCACCATTCTGTGTAAACTCTAGAGACTGTTGTGTGTGAAAACCCCAGGAGATCAGCAGTTTCTGAAATACTCAAACCAGCCCATTTGACTCAATCCAACACCCATGCCACAGTGAAAGAAAGTCACACTTTGATATCACAATTTTTCCCATTCTGATGTTTGAACATTGTGAACATTAGCTGAAGCTCTTGATTTGTATCTGCATGATTTGATGCATCATGCTGCTCTTAAGGGATCGGCTGATTAGAGAACTTTTTGAAAACCGCTGCAGGTGGATGGGTGGGTATTCCTAATAAAGTGGCCGGCGGGTGTATCGTGTTTGACGATTATTTACTTTCCTCTAAATACAATAGCTGTTAATAAAACTGAAATGTATTATACATGCAACAGCAGGCTGAAACCAAATGAATGCTTTTTATTAGATTTGCAGTTAAGGAGATCTCAAGAAGATTTATTATACTGTTTTTTGTTCCTGAAAAGAAAGAAAAAAGTGAGAGCAGGTTATTTGAGGACAGCGGTGAAAACATCTGACAAAAAAATATCTGTCAGCCTTGAGCGCTGTTTAAAATCAATAACGCCGACAACGATAAATCAGTAAACAGACAGATGCTTACAGCTGGCTAGGTTTAACAGATCACATCCAAATAATTCAACTTGATGTTTCATGCTAAAATGGAGTCATGTTTGTGCACAATGGCAGGTGAATATATCCTTCACGTCCCAGAAATTTCTGAAGAGACACCTGGTGTTACACTGAGCTCATGATTTCAAGAAAATACTTATAGAGAACAAAGAAAAATCAGACATTTGAGCACATCAGACATGATTAAAACTATTTGCATCATTTTCATGACAGAGTATAAACTATAAAACACTGTGTCTTGCTGTTCATTCCTTCCTTCCTAATCGGGAGCTTGTGGGTCAAATCTCTCGACTACACTGCTTCACCAGTCGTCTTTGTCCATCGCACAACAATACATCTCATCCATGCTGAGGCTGGTGATTTCTTGCACGTTTTTGACGTAGGTTAGTTGAGGTCAAGGTCGAGGTATTCCTTTCCTATTACGTACATCCTTGCGTTGTTATGTTTCAAGCATGATGATGTCTGGTTGATTCAGCTGGTCTTCCAAGTCAGTGTCCGAGACTGCATAACTGTCTTCCTATGAGTATTTCTGAAAGGTTTCTCCTTTTGGTGTTAGCCAGGATATATTTATTGGTGATTCTATCAATCAGTTCGCTTGATGTTTACCAGAATACGATAACAGCTGCTGGAAACGAGTTCACTTGATTCTTCATGGTCTGATTGAGTGTTCATGATTGTGCCCCATAAAGGAGGATGGAAAGTATCAGGGAGTCAAACAATCGAAGCTTGAGTTGTAACGAGATTTTGTTGGACCTCCAAATGGTCGTCAGTTTCCAGAAGTTGTTCCAGGCACTTCCACGTCTTTTCCAGTGATGATGTAATGCGTGCCCCGAGGTACTGAAAGTCAGTTACAATTTCCGTGTTTTGTAAATCTATTGGTGGTCCCTCATTGCAAATATAATTAAACAAATATAGCCCAGGTCTGAATTATTTTACCTCATGTCCACTTGCGGGGCGGCACGGTGGTGTAGTGGTTAGCGCTGTCGCCTCACAGCAAGAAGGTCCGGGTTCGAGCCCCGTGGCCGGCGAGGGCCTTTCTGTGCAGAGTTTGCATGTTCTCCCCGTGCCCACGTGGGTTTCCTCCGGGTGCTCCGGTTTCCCCCACAGTCCAAAGACATGCAGGTTAGGTTAACTGGTGACTCTAAATTGACCGTAGGTGTGAATGTGAGTGTGAATGGTTGTCTGTGTCTATGTGTCAGCCCTGTGATGACCTGGCGACTTGTCCAGGGTGTACCCCGCCTTTCGCCCGTAGTCAGCTGGGATAGGCTCCAGCTTGCCTGCGACCCTGTAGAAGGATAAAGCGGCTAGAGATAATGAGATGAGAATGAATGTCCACTTGCCCGTGATTAACGTGGTCTCTTATTACCAGATTCTATTTAGTCTGTAGAGCTTGGCGTGCTTGATTTAACCCAGGTCTTAAAGGAGAACTGAAGGCAAATTTTTTATTATCAAAATTCTATGTATCTCATTTTATTAAATATCGGAATGCATTTTTGAGAGCTATTTTTCACTGCTATAGCAAGTTATGAGTGTTTGAAATATGCTATGTAATATATCAGTCCATATGTCAAAGCAATGGAGAGATTCGTTGAGACCTGTGCGAGACATCGTAGGACGGAAGTAAAACATACAGTGGAAATCAAAGTGACCAACATCTGCCAACGTTGTCCAAAGACGTGCACGCCCTCTTTCGAATGCTGATGTAATCAAGCTGGAAGTTTTGTTTGTTTTGCTAGCAATCAGGAAAGTTTGAAAAAAAGTAGGTAGTAATCATCATTTAAACTCATTTTTGTGCAATATTTAATTTGAAAAACAGTTTTCAAAATGGCTGCACTGACACCTGGGTGACACTATACATTTCGAAGCCTCGCACAAGTTTCATGAAGATCGCGCAGATAAGCGACGCCTGCCGTAGACCAAACGAACTAAATTCAACATGGCTAAAAACCGAATAGGCCGATAAGTCTCATCTCATCTCATTATCTCTAGCCGCTTTATCCTTCTACAGGGTCGCAGGCAAGCTGGAGCCTATCCCAGCTGACTACGGGCGAAAGGCGGGGTACACCCTGGACAAGTCGCCAGGTCATCACAGGGCTGACACATAGACACAGACAACCATTCACACTCACATTCACACCTACGGTCAATTTAGAGTCACCAGTTAACCTAACCTGCTTGTCTTTGGACTGTGGGGGAAACCGGAGCACCCGGAGGAAACCCACGCGGACACGGGGAGAACATGCAAACTCCACACAGAAAGGCCCTCGCCAGCCCCAGGGCTCGAACCCAGGACCTTCTTGCTGTGAGGCGACAGCGCTAACCACTACACCACCGTGCCGCCTAGGCCGATAAGTATATTATTTAATTGCGAATTATGAGTCACGATATAAAACCGTGACTAAAACCGAAAACGTAACTGAATAACACGTTAATTAAGAAATAAAGCAAGTTTAAAAATGACTTCAGTTCTCCTTTAATTGCTTTTACTGATGGTAGTGATTGAAACCTGACCTCCCCTGGGGTCGGGATGTCAAGCAGCAGATTGTTTACATAGGTGTCAGGAAAGGGTGAGTGATGGGGCGTATCATGCACATTTCAGACCTCCCCTACCCTTAGGAGCCAAGGGGCAAAACAGCTTTTCCCCCACACCCATCTGAAAAGAGTCTAATTCTTCTGCCTATTCCTGCTTATAACTTTTATGTGTCTGCTTTCAATCACTAAATGCTAACATCTTGACTGCTCCCAAGTCCTAATTCTTTCAGTAAATGGCAGCCAGATGTGATGTAATATTATTCAATTTCAACACGAACCATGCCCTGGTGTTATTTGTTTGCACCACTAAAACTGGGACCACCCACAGTACCTATTTACTTGTTCCACTAAAGCTGGGACCACCCCCAGCGACTATTTACTTGCACTAGTGGGTACCCCAGTTCTTCAGTGCTTTTCCCTAGTAATGCATGACCACTTCCAATTACTAGATGTTGATAGCTAATCAGGCCCAGCTGTTCTGTAGTTTTACACAGGCAACAAACCAAATCCTAATTACTTTGCCGGGAAAATCTAGGCCAAAGTACTGGATTGGCACGACAGTAAGTGAATACAGTGGTGCTTGAAAGTTTGTGAATCCTTTAGAATTTTCTATATTTCTGCATAAATATGACCTAAAACATCAACAGATTTTCACACAAGTCCTAAAAGTAGATAAAGAGAACCCAGTTAAACAAATGAGACAAAAATATTATATTTGGTCATTTATTTATTGAGGAAAATGATCCAATATTACATATCTGTGAGTGGCAAAAGTATGTGAACTGCTAGGATTAGCAGTTAATTTGAAGGTGAAATTAGAGTCAGGTGATTTCAATCAATGGGATGACAATCAGGTGTGAGTGGGCACCCTGTTTTATTTAAAGAACAGGGATCTATCAAAGTCTGATCTTCACAACACATATTTGTGGAAGTGTATCATGGCACGAACAAAGGAGATTTCTGAGGACCTCAGAAAAAGCGTTATTGATGCTCATCAGGCTGGAAAAGGTTACAAAACCATCTCTAAAGAGTTTGGACTCCACCAATCCACAGTCAGACACGTTGTATACAAATGGAGGAAATTCAAGACCATTGTTACCCTCCCCAGGAGTGGTTGACCAACAAAGATCACTCCAAGAGCAAGGCATGTAATAGTCAGCGAGGTCACAAAGGACCCCAGGGTAACTTCTAAGCAACTGAAGGCCTCTCTCACATTGGCTAATGTTAATGTTCATGAGTCCACCATCAGGAGAACACTGAACAACAATGGTGTGCATGACAGGGTTGCAAGAAGAAAGCCACTGTTCTCCAAAAAGAGCATTGCTGCTCGTCTGCAGTTTGCTAAAGATCATGTGGACAAGCCAGAAGGCTATTGGAAAAATGTTTTGTGGATGGCTGAGACCAAAATAGAACATTTTGGTTTAAATGAGAAGCGTTATGTTTGGAGAAAGGAAAACACTGCATTCCAGCATAAGAACCTTATCCCATCTGTGAAACATGGTGGTGGTAGTATCATGGTTTGGGCCTGTTTTGCTGCATCTGGGCCAGGACGGCTTGCCATCATTGATGAAACAATGAATTCTGAATTATATCAGCGAATTCTAAAGGAAAATGTCAGGGCATCTGTCCATGAACTGAATCTCAAGAGAAGGTGGGTCATGCAGCAAGACAACGACCCTAAGCACACAAGTCGTTCTACCAAAGAATGGTTAAAGAAGAATAAAGTTAATGTTTTGGAATGGCCAAGTCAAAGTCCTGACCTTAATCCAATTGAAATGTTGTGCAAGGACCTGAAGCAAGTAGTTCATGTGAGGAAACCCACCAACATCCCAGAGTTGAAGCTGTTCTGTACGGAGGAATGGGCTAAAATTCCTCCAAGCTGGTGTGCAGGACTGATCAACAGTTACGGGAAACGTTTAGTTGCAGTTATTGCTGCACAAGGGGGTCACACCAGACACTGAAAGCAAAGGTTCACATACTTTTGCCACTCACAGATATGTAATATTAGATAATTTTCCTCAATAAATAAATGACCAAGTATAATATTCTTGTCTCATTTGTTTAACTGGGTTCTCTTTATCTACTTTTAGGACTTGTGTGAAAATCTGATGATGTTTTAAGTCATATTTATGCAGAAATATAGAAAACATCTAAAGGGTTCACAAAGTTTCAAGCACCATTGTAGGAGTTGGGAGGATAATCAGACCTTGCATAGGTCCCTATGGGAGTAAAAGGATTAAGTCATGCTATTATAAGAAAATAATCAATGATTATTTTCTTTTAATAGCATGATGTTTATATATATATATATATATATATATATATATATATATATATATATATATATATATATATATATATACACATATATATATATACACATACACTGAACCAGGTATGATGAGATTGAGTGGAATAACTGTTTTATTCTATTCACATTCACTGCATTTTGAGAAATGGACCATTAATATTTTTTGCCAATTCGATAAATAACAACTTTATACAAATGAATTGACTTTAGTGTTGTTGTTTTTTTTTTGTACAAAGTATCATCTTGCTGTCGTGCCAAGGTATAGAATAGCTTTAGACATTTATTTAATTATTCCTTGGATATTTCAGTTCTATAATTTTCAAACTTCTTTGAGCTTTTGAACCAGTCTATAAATAAATAAATAAAAAATGCTTAAAGATGTAGAATGTCAACAAACAGGTGAAATGACAGTTCAATTTATGAAAAATGCGATAATCTTTTTTGAAAAATAAAAAAGATACGTTCTTACCATCAAATACTTTCATTGCATATTTTGTTGCTTTTTTGTATTTTTTAGGGTTTTGTTTTTGAGTAGGTTTTATTTCATCATTGGTTGGTTCAGCAACACACACACACACACACACACACACACACACACACATATACACACATATACACACACATATATATATATATATATATATATATATATATATATATATATATATATATATATATATATATATAATTTGGCAGTAATTGCATTTCTTGTATTTTTATTAAATAATGATGTGGTACTTTTTTATCCACTTATTATTGCATTTGACGTTGTGAAACATCCCTGATGCAAATTAATTCCTGTTCTTTCTTATAGTATGTCTTTCCCTCACCACACTGTCTTTATTATCTCTCTTGAAGTTAATAAGACAGAATTAAAAAAACAGCTTTTCATGTTTACCAAGTAACTGTAAAGCGTAAACTCCTCTGTTATGAAGACTTTCATGTCAGAAAACAAAAAAGTAAAAAAAAAAAAAAACACATAGAAAACTAAAAAAAATTACCATATTAGAAATCTTTCCAGGACAGCCAGAGTTATATATCCTCCATAAATATCATCGTCTGTCTGGTCGAGTTGTACCTTAGCAGTTTAGATGTCAGATGGATGCTCTAACTTTACTCTCCTGAGCTGTCATGATACTTCGGTTTGGAAAGTCCTATTTTCCCCTCAATTTTGGAGTTCTCATGCATGGCAAGTGATTTCAGCAGACACTTACTGTTGGAAGACATTCATCACAGTCGAACAGAGGAGTCTGATTATTTATTCCTGACGCAGTTGTATTCGATCCTCTTTCTAGTTCAGAAGACTGATAGAGATCCACAGTGAAGTGAAAAACAGCAGAGACGTACAGTATCAGGAAACCATGGACTGGGCTTTTAGGTCAGTTTCACATCAAACAATTATCATGTTTAATTTTTAAGATGATTCTGTCATTTGTGTCATTTATTGACCCTTGAGACAACTTAAGAAGGAAAAGAGAAAGAGAAAGAGAGAGTGCTGGACTTCATTGAAGGATTAATGATCAAAGCTTCAGTGGTTACATCAATATGAGGGTTGATGATTCAGTAACCAGTCAGTGAGTAGAAATGCAATGAATTTCAAATGATTCAATTAAAATATATACAAACATTAAAAAAAATCAAAATCTAAGATCCAGCCATCCGTTATCTGTAGCCGCTGCAGGGTCGCAGGCAAGCTGGAGCCTATCCCAGCTGACTATGGGCGAGAGGCGGGGTACACCCTGGACAAGTCACCAGGTCATTGCAGGGCTGACACATAGACACAGACAACCATTCACACTCTCAGTCAATTTAGAGCCACCAATTAGCCTAACCTGCATGTCTTTGCACCCGGAGGAAACCCACGCAGACACAAGGAGAACATGCAAACTCCACACAGAAAGGCCCTCATCAACCGCTGGGCTCAAACCCAGGACCTTCTTGCTGTGAGGCAACAGTGCTAACCACTACACCACCATGCTGCTCTCCAAATCGAAGATGATAGAGAAAAAAAAACAAAAAAACAAAACATGTCTGGGAGTGTTGTAAAACAAAACTGTGATTCATTGACACAGTAAGAGGATCATAATGTGCAATCACATCAGGGAAAACCAAGGTTAGCTTAAACCCAATTAAAATAAATAAATAAATAAATAGAACAGTTTTCTGCTTGGGTTTCCGTCAGTGGGGGGTTTATAGCATCAATGAAGCTGACTTCATGTTAAAACTGTTAATGTTATAGTCTTATTGTCTGTCGTTGCCCAAATGAGGATGGGTTCCCTTTTGAGTCTGGTTCCTCTCGAGGTTTCTTCCTCATGTCGTCTGAGGGAGTTTTTCCTTGCCACCGTCACCACAGGCTTGCTCATTGGGGATAGATTAGGGATAAAATTAGCTCATGTTTTAAGTCGTTCAAATTCTGTAAAGCTGCTTTGTGACAATGTCTATTGTTAAAAGCGCTATACAAATAAACTTGACTTGACTAATCTATAAATGATAGAAAATGAAGAATCACATATAAAAATAAATGAATCATCTGTGAAATAATTGCATGTGAAACTAAATAAATCATTTATGAAAGAATCACATGTGAAAGTAAATGAATCACTGTGATGACCTGGCGACTTGTCCAGGGTGTACCCCGCCTTTCGCCCGTAGTCAGCTGGGATAGGCTCCAGCTTGCCTACGACCCTGTAGAGCAGGATAAAGCGGCTACAGATAATGAGATGAGATAAGTAAATGAATAATTTGTGAAAGAATCACATGTGGAAATAAGTGAAATAATTTGTGGAAGAATTGCATGTGGAAATAAATGAATCGTTTATGAAAGAATCATGTGAAAATAAATGAATCTTTTGTGAAAGAATCAAATGTGAAATCTAAATGAATCATTTGTGAAAAAAAATCACATGTGGAACAAAATGGATAATTTGTGAAAGAATCACTTGTGAAAATAAATGAACCATTTGTGAAATAATCATGTGGAAATAAATGAATCAGTTGTGAAAGAATCACGTGGAAATAAATGAATCATCTGTGAAAAAAATCACATGTGAAGCTAAATGAATCACTTGTGAAAGAATCACATGTGGAAATAAATTAATCCCTTGTGAAAGAATCATGTGAAATATAAATTAATCATTTGTGGAAATAAATCACATGTGGAACTAAATGAATCATTTGTGAAAGAATCACATGTTGAAATAAATTAATCGTTTGAGAAAGAATCACATGCCAAAATAAACGAATCATTTGTGAAAGAATCCTGTGTGAAAGAATCACGTATGAAAGTAAATGATTCATGAGTAAAACAAAACAAAACAAAAAAATCACACATGCAATAAAGTCACTTGTGGAAAATGAATTATGCAAAAATCACACTGAAATAAATTAACTGTAAAATGGTAGCGTGGAAAAACAAACTCCTTGTGGAAAAATCGCATATGGAAATAAATGAATCACGTTGGGGGGACCCTGTAAAAATTTAATTATGTACCCGAGCAACAGGTGAACTTTTCCTGACCTTCCTGTGTGAAGATCTTCAGCAGGAATAATCTCCAACATGTGGAGCACACACTTACAGCCACTACACACTGCATGTTCCATCCCAGGCCTGGGACCTGAAGAGTCCACACAAGTGGTTGTTTTTATTTTGTGAAGCTGAGCACAGACAAGCTCTAATCTTCCATGTGAAAAGGCTCAGCACGTCACCTAGTAAGTGTTATTATGGTGAAACAGAGGCTGGGTTCATCAGGGAGAGCAGCATGCACCCATAATGAGGATACATTTAGAGGCGTAATGCCCTGAGCTTGTGTGCATCTCGTGTTTCAGACGCCTCCCTGCCAAGTGTGGAAGAACAGATGGAGCACACGCAGAGCTTCTCTCCATAGTGACTAAATAAAGAGAAAACGCTCGACCTGAAGGCAAACCCCAGCAGCAGGATCTGGCATTAATACAGCATCGATCTGCAACCTAAACACGGCATCTCTGAGAATCTTCATTCAGACGCATGTGTGTACAAAGGTGGAGTTTATTTATCATCCTGCACCTTCTCACACGTTACAAAATCATACATTTAGGGCTTTTATTACAATGAAATATGAAAATTGAACATAATTGACATTGTTTGTGAAAATCAATATGAATTTGACAAGAAGCCAACTTCGCCAAACTTGATAGCCAGTTTACATTTATGAAAAGCAGAAATTATTTTCTAAAATATAAATTCATTCATAAAATATAGAAACAAGTGTTGCAAAACAAACCTCACCCGACAGCACTTATTTTATACCTATATGAGAAATATTACCATTATCAACAATCAGCTGTCAGGTTATAGCCCTATGAAAATCCATGACCTTGAGTTTGACATTTCAAAGTCATTCAAGGTCAAAGGTCATGGTGGCAACTGAAAGCCCATATGGAACTTCTTATATGTTGATAATGGTAAACATCTGGCTATCATGAGATATTTTAAAAGTTATCGCCTTTTGAAAACCCATGACCTTCAGTTTGACCTTTCAGGGTCACTCAAGGTCAAAGATCATGGTGCCAAATGAAAGCCCATATGGCACTTCCTGTAAGTTGATAATGCAGGGATCCCAGCAGTAATTGAAAAAAAATAGAGGAATGTAAGAAACTATCACTGGGCGGCACGGTGGTGTAGGCTAGTGGTTAGCGCTGTCGCCTCACAGCAAGAAGGTCCGGGTTCGAGCCCCGTGGCCGGCAAGGGCCTTTCTGTGCGGAGTTTGCATGTTCTCCCCGTGTCTGCATGGGTTTCCTCCGGGTGCTCCGGTTTCCCCCACAGTCCAAAGACATGCAGGTTAGGTTAACTGGCGACTCTAAATTGACCGTAGGTGAGAATGTGAGTGTGAATGGTTGTCTGTGTCTATGTGTCAGCCCTGTGACGACCTGGTGACTTGTCCAGGGTGTACCCCGCCTTTCGCCCGTAGTCAGCTGGGATAGGCTCCAGCTTGCCTGCGACCCTGTAGAAGGATAAAGCGGCTAGAGATAATGAGATGAGATGCGAAGTTAATGTCAAAACTAGTCTAATATAAGCCACATTCATTTTTCAAAAATCATGAATATGAGCAGAAATCAATGATTCAGTAATATTAGATATATACATATGTACAGCAAATACTGGAGATATTTGATTTAAACCTCTCTTTTTGAAAGGTTTCACTGCAAAGGAATTTAATGCTCTTTTCTGGGGTGCATTCTGTCTTTCCTCCAGTTTTCTCTGCTTTTGTTTCTCTGATCTTTCCTTCTGCTTTTCTGATGTTCCTGCAGTACTCTGAATTAAGTTCAACGCATTAGAAACAAAAGCACGAATGGAGTTAAAACATGTTTTCTAGCAAATGGGCGCAGCCATATTGTTTTCTTGTTCTATCGCGTACAGTCTCGCAGTCAGTGTTGCCAGATACTCCTGACATTTTCCAGCCCAAAATATGTTCAAAACCCGCCAAAATGGACTTGAAACCCCCCAACTGGGCGGAGAACCGCACAATCTGACAACACTGCTTGCGGTATTTACATCAATTTAACTTCCGAGTGTTCCCGAATGTCAACGAGAACAAACGAAGCCGACGAAAACATCGCTAAACAAGCAAACCAAATCAGAACGTATTCTGCTGGTCATTTTACTTAAACATATTTTTAATGGATATACAAGAGATTTAAAAAAAAACCCACTTTCGCTAGAAAATAGCAGAATTCCGCTAAATAGCGGACGTCTGGAATCCCTGATAATGGTAAATATCTGTCTACCATCAACCGTGTTCAAGTTACAACCCTCTGAAAATCCGTGACCTTGAGTTTGACCTTTCAAGGTCACTCAAGGTCAAAGATCATGGTGCCAAATGAAAGGCCATATGGGAGTTCCTATATGCTCATAATTAATAAACATTTGTCTATCGGCAACCGTTTTTGAGTTATAATGGAAAACATTTTATTTTGACTGAAAGGTTGACCTTTCCAATGACCTTTACCTTCACCTTGACCCGATTACCCCCAAAATTTAATCAGGTAATCTACAGAGCATTGCCCACCTATGCTGAAAATTTGAAATCAATCGGTGCAACCATCTAGACGCTAGATTGTTAAATACAGACACACACACACACACAATCAAACAAACAAACAATCCGCACTGATTACAATAACTCACCCCGCTGACTTTGTTGCGGGCGAGGTAACGGGTGTTGTAATGTCAGCTGTGGAGAAAAGAAACAGTAATGCAGTAATTCTCTTCTCTCTAACTTCCAATATCTGGAAGCGGAGATGGATGCAAGAACATGCCATTTAGTTCATTACAAGCAAACCAAATAAAACTAAAACAAGATTTACAAAATGAGGAAAACGAGAACTTCAAAAATACAGCATTAGAAACACCACAGAGACTTAACAGTGAAACAAAGAAACATCAGGACGTAAATAACAAAAGTAATCATGGTGAAATGAAAAGAACATATGCATAATAAGGAGTAATGAGGCAATGGTGGTGGCTGCTGGGAAATGGATTCCAAGGCGACCATTTTGCGAGGCTTTGATACATCCCGGGAAACTGAGTTCACCATGACCAGAGCCGGCATGACACAATCAAACAAACAAATCGATAAATTAATTATTTAACAACTAGAAAGGCACTCGGAGAGCGCAGAGCTCTGAGGCCACATGCTGTATCTCACAACGGGAAACAATATTCATGGCTCCATCCCATGACTCTAATCTGCTCCAGAATTTCATGGGTTCTTCCTTGGTCCATGTTCCACCATTCCACCAAGCTTCATCAAAGTTGGATTGGTAGGTTCTGCGTGATCCTGCTTTGAGTCAGACAAACAAACAGCACAAACCACAAACAAAATGCAGAGAAAACAACCTCCTTTGCGCAGGTAATTAAAACAAACAAACAAACAAACAAACAAATGTTATAAGAAATCAAAAAGTCAAAAGTAATTTTGTTGTGTGAACTGCAGTCAAAAAAGCATGATATAATTTAGGATATTGTCTTTTTAAACAAACAAACAAACAAACAAACAAACAAACAAACAAACAAACAAAATATTTAAAGCTAGACTGCCTTTCAGATTTTTCAAGTGTAGGTCATAAAAAGAATTTTCCCCAACACCCAATTATTTTTGTTTTGTGGACTGAAAGCGACTGAATTCGAATAACAGACTTCCATTTTTTTAAATAGAACAATTAATGAATTTAGAGCCATGTGGCCCTAAATTCTCCACTATTTTTTCCTGCTTCACCATGACCCAATTCAAGATACTATGTCATGCATCACATCACGTGGTGGGCTTTCCCTATTCATGCAAGGCATTGTGGGATACAAATTTGAAACAGGAAAGAAAAATGGAGGATGTGAGTGTGCAAATGAAACGTGAAATGCCGACTACAGGAACAGAAAGCAAAAAGAAAAATGTTATGTTATATACGAAGGAAAGGAAATGCAGGACCAAACTAATAAATATCGGTGGTCAGTGAGCACCTCGGTGTGATCAGCTGTTCATTTAGCAACAGAATGATGGAATTGTGGGCGGCACAGTGGTGTAGTGGTTAGCGCTGTCGCCTCACAGCAAGAAGGTCCGGGTTCGAGCCCCGTGGCCGGCGAGGGCCTTTCTGTATGGAGTTTGCATGTTCTCCCCGTGTCCGCGTGGGTTTCCTCCGGGTGCTCCGGTTTCCCCCACAGTCCAAAGACATGCAGGTTAGGTTAACTGGTGAGTCTAAATTGAGCGTAGGTGTGAATGTGAGTGTGAATGGTTGTCTGTGTCTATGTGTCAGCCCTGTGATGACCTGGCGACTTGTCCAGGGTGTACCCCGCCTTTCGCCCGTAGTCAGCTGGGATAGGCTCCAGCTTGCCTGCGACCCTGTAGAACAGGATAAAGCGGGTAGAGATGATGAGATGAGATGAGATGATAGAATTGTCAGTGCATGGTCAAAGTTAAACCTGTAGATGGCAGTAATGCAACACTGTGGATACCAGCTGCTGTAAAACCCAAAAGAAGAAGAAGAGGGTAAACCTGTGCATGCTCACACAGACTTCCTCTGTCTGCTTGATTGTGCAAAGTGAGGGATTTCATGCACATTATTTGCTTTGATCCCCTTAAATTAAATCACTTCCCAGCCACAGAATGACCTGTGAGATATTACAGAAATAAACATATATCACACTGACCACATTTCAGAGGGAACTAAATTTCACGGATTTTATGAAATCGAAAGGTCGTCTAGCTTTAAACCTAAAGTAAAATAAAAAAAGATAAAATTCACAAGAAAATGTGTTTTTTTTAAAGTAAAATACAATTTTGGATTGAAATAACAATAATATCAGGAAAATTAAACAAACAAACAAGGTTCTAAGAAATAGAACCTGTATATGAAGTAAAATAAACACTGAACGTTTTAAGGATACAAATATTTAAAATAGGGGCGGCACGGTGGTGTAGTGGTTAGCGCTGTCGTCTCACAGCAAGAAGGTCCGGGTTCGAGCCTCGTGGCCGGCGAGGCCCTTTCTGTGCGGAGTTTGCATGTTCTCCCCGTGTCCGCATGGGTTTCCTCCAGGTGCTCCGGTTTCCCCCACAGTCCAAAGACATGCAGGTTAGGTTAACTGGTGACTCTACATTGACCGTAGGTGTGAATGTGAGTGTGAATGGTTGTCTGTGTCTATGTGTCAGCCCTGTGATGACCTGGCGACTTGTCCAGGGTGTACCCCGCCTTTCGCCCGTAGTCAGCTGGGATAGGCTCCAGCTTGCCTGCGACCCTGTAGAACAGGATAAAGCGGCTAGAGATAATGAGATGAGATTTATGAGTTTGTATTGATTATATTTGCTTTATTTTATGTATTTACACTTAGTCATGATAAACAGCACAATTGTATTTATATATTATTTATATTTAGTGATGGTAGTCGTTTTTCTCTGATGCCTTACAGCAAGAAGGTTCTGGGTTCGAAGCTCGTGGCTGACTGACCTTGTGGGTTTCCTCCAGGTGCTCCAGTTTCCTCCCACAGTCCATAGACATGAGAATTAGTTCAACTGGCTCCTCTAAATTACGCATGGGGTGAATGGTTGTTTGTCTCTGTTTTAACCCTCTAACAGGTTGATGACCTCAAGGTGAACCCCGCCTCTTGGCCAGAGTCAGCTGGGATTGGCTCCAGCTTCCCCTGTGACCGTGATGGACAAGCAGCATAGATGATGGATGGATAGATGACCTGTAGATGTTGTGAGATGTTAGCTTACAAGCTAATAGTGAGCTATTAATTACATCAAACAATGACCCATGCTACGACTGTACACATCACGTTTTATATTTTTATGATATAGTATCTATTTTATGTGTCATGGACATACGCAGCATGTGTGTCTTGACTGTCTGATGTCTCACAGAGACAGAGCAACAGCACATCCATGCTAACAGAGAGATGTGTATGTGGCTGTAGTGCTGGCCGTGACTCAGATGGATTGGACGCAGCACTGATGGATATATTCTACCTGAGAAAACAAACTGAAGGGGATGTTTTTTTCCTCTGGCAGTTTGAACGATGGCAGCACTGCTCATCGCTCCACGTCTGTGTGCTTATCACCGAAATGCCTCCAGACTGCAGCCAGAAAAAGAAGTTGAGTCCTTCAGCCCTCTGCATGCTGATGGATGAAAATGACACGTTCAGATTCAGCTGAATATCTCAGGGATTTTCAGCTCATGAAAGTACATTTGTAAAATGGAACAAAAGGAAATATGTGTTACGTTTAATGGCATGATACTGTGATATATAGTCTATATTTTGTTTGTCAATGTTTTATCCATTAATTATTACAGTTGGCTGTTTAGTAAGGAAACACACACACACACACACACACACACACACACACACACACACACACACAGCTTGTCATATGTAATAATCCAATTGTTTGATTAAGCTCGTGCAAAATATAAACTAAGCAGGCAAGCAATACGTGAATGGATGAGTGAATGAATAAATTCATAGAGGGATGGGTGATGGATGGCCACACAAGAAATGAATGAGTGAAGCGGTAGGAAGACAGGAAAGCAATGGCAGACAGAAAGAAAGAAAGAAAGAAAGAAAGAAAGATGGGTGGATGACCAGGTAAGAAGAGTGAGTGAGTGAGTGAGTGAGTGAGTGAATGAGCAAGCAGGTAGACAATGAATTAATGACAATCATAATGATATGAAAGTAGTAAAAGAGCAAATTAATGAGCAGACAGTGAAGTAATGAATGAAAGATCATACAGAATTATGAATGCATGAATGAACAGGCAGAAAATCAATAAATTGAGTGAATGGATGAATGAATGAATGAATGAGTGGACAAGAAAGCAATAAATAAATAAATAAATAAATAAATAAGAGAATGAATGAACAAGCAGGAAAGCAATTAATAAATAAGTCAATGAATACACAAACGAATGAATGAGAAGGCAGGGAAGCAATAAAGTAATGAATGAGAAGGCAGGGAAGTGATGAATGAATGAATGAATGAATGAGCAGATAGGAAATGAATAAATTAATGAATGATCAGACAGGAAAGCAATGAATCAATGACTGAGAAGGCAGGGAAGCAATGAATGAATGAATGAGCAGACAGGGAATAAATACGTGGATGACTGACTGACTGACTGAATGAATGAATGACTGAATGAATGAATGAATGAATGAGCAGGTAGGGAATGAATGAATGAATGTATGAATGAATGTTCAAACATTTGAATGAATGAATGAATGAATGAACAAGCAGACAGGAAAGCAATAAATAAATAAGTGAGTGAATGAATGAATGAATGAATGAATGAATGAGAAGACGGAAGCAATTAATGAATGGGCACACAAGAAAACAAGACATGAATGAATGAATGAATGAATGAATGATGAGCAGACATGAAATGAATGAATGAAAGGCAGAGAATGAATGAAAACATGGAACGAATGAATGAATGAATGAATGAATGAATTAGCAGTCAGTAATAAATTAATTATTGATTGAAAGAATGCATGGATGGATAGGTGAATGGATGAGTAAGCAGAAATACCTGAATGGTTGCATGCATGCATGAATGAATGAATGAATTCCCACATTCAGTACACAATCATAATAAGACTGAAGTCACTCACACTTCTACATAACCCTCCCTTACACACGGACGTATCACTTTCGCAGTGTTGTCTGTCAGGCCAAATACATAAGGCCTTTATGACAACCAACATAAATTTATATAAACATTTGTTTATTTCCAACAGGCATCAGCACTGACATCAAAACCTGCTGCATATATCACCTACCTGATGAAGGACTGTCTATCAATAACAACATCTAAAGTTAATTAATGACCAATTGACGGCTGTCGCAATACGCCACGATACTTTTTTTTTTGTCATGAAGGCTTACAGAGGTTTGTGTCACCTTATGAATGTTGTGTGTAGGTAAATTATCACTGATAATTGTGTTTATTATGCACATTTACTTTGTTTTTCCTCAGTCAGGTTTTGTAAGTGTCATATTTTGGATATCTACGCCAAGTCCAGTCTCACCTGTCATTCAGCAAATAAAGCATTTCTAAATGATGAGCTACTGTACCGGTATGTGTGGTGTATTAGAGGAGGGAAAATGCACAGATAAAAGTGTCTATTATAAATGTATCTGGCACTAAGAAGCACAGTTATATATTTCTGTAATTCTATTATTCCTGCCGTGTCTTCTGAGCTGATAAGGAGGATTATAGTATAAGAAAAGACAGCAATAGCAGATTTTACATTCACTGCAACACTTAAGTGAACCCTGCTGTCTGGATTTAAAGTAACAAAGAGAAAGACAAGTGCTAATGAAACAGTGATCTGGTTCAGGAACTTGAGTTAATATTCCTGTTTTAGCTCTGACATTTAAGATTTGTGGAGCAATTTTATTTATTTATTTATTTATATATTTACAATTTAAATGGAGCATAGTCAGGTTTTCAGAATTGGAGTCAAAATCAAAGTCCCTTCCATGCCAGGATCTGGTCTTCCCAGGCAGTCTCCTGTCCCACTACTAACCAACTCTTTAAGGCAGGAGTCTCAAACTCCCGGCCCACGGGACACTTCTGGCCCGGATCTGGCCCGGATTCGGCCCGCGACTTGTCAAAATTTAATGTGATTCGGCCCTTGAGGGTATTTTTATTTTTTTATATATTTTTTTGTTTTACCACCACAATGATTAAGATAAAATTTTTAGCTAATAAAAACATTTCATTTCAGATAATAAAAACTATTTAATTAAAAAACACTTATTTTGAAGTGCGCAAAATATGTGCGCAGGTGTGGAACAACACGAAGTTCATGACACGAAGACAACGACGAGAAGGGAAAATATGTCTCCTTCAAAACCTAAGAGAAAGGTTGATAGCGAGAATAGGCAGTTTCATACGGAAGAGCAATAGTTCCACTAAGAAATACATATTTTTTTTACATTTCTGAGAAAAAAACCTCAGAATTTTCGAGATTAAAGTCAGAAATTTCGAGAAAAAAGTCAAAAATTTTGAGAAACAATCTCAAAACTTTAGAGAAAAAAAGTAAAAAAATTCGAGAAAACAGTCAAAATTTTTGAGAAAAAAAGGCAAACTTTTCGCGGAAAAAAAGTCGAAAATTTTGAGAAAAAAGTCGACATTTTCAAGAAAAAAGTCAAAATTTTTGTCAAAAGTTTTGAGAAAATAAACTCGAAATTTTCGAGAAAAAAAGTCACAAATTTAGGCTACCAGGAACTACCAGGTCATTCAGAGCTGACCGAGACTTAGTCTGCTACTACTGTGTTTAGTGCTGCTGAAATGGACGACTTAATCAAATGTTATTTTGGGATTGGGTTTAATAACAAAGAGATCCTTGCAGTCTTGACACAGAATCACAATATTGTGATTTCTATCCGGACTTTGAAGAAGCTGTGTCGTGAACTTGGTCTTTTCAGGAGGCGAAATCAGTCGGACATTGACAATGTGATAGCCTTCACATCACCAACCGACTTCCTGTACCCCGGTTGTCACAACTCTGAATTCCATGGCTCTGGTCTCAGCCATTCATGTCTACCAGCCGCAAGTGAGTGTCACTTCCGTATGGAAGCCCGCCTTCTACAGATTTCTGACTTTTTTTTTCTTGAAAATTTTGACTTTTTTTCTCGAAATTTTGACTTTATTTCTCGAAAATTTTGACTTTTTTCTTGAAAGTTCTGACTTTTTTTCTCGAAAATTTTGACTTTTTTCTCGAAATTTTTGACTTTTTTCCTCGAAAATTTTGACTTTAATCTAAAAAATTCTGAGTTTTTTTCTCAGAAGTTTCCAAATAAAATATAAAACCCTGGCCCTATTGCTCTGCCGTAGGTTTCAAGACAAATGGACATCATAGTATTTTTTTGTTGAGTTTGGTGGAAATGCGATCTGCCTCGTATGTAAAGAGAAACTCGCTGTTTTGAAAGAATACAATCTCAGACGTCATTATTCAACTAAACACAGCGAGCATGGTGAGAAATACAAGGGAGATGATGACAGGAGACAACGAGCCGAGCAGCTACAAAAAGGACTACTATCCCAGCAAGAACTTTTCCACAACGCCCGTAAGGACGCTGATGCTGCAGTTGAAGCAAGCTATGTGATCTGTGAATTGATTGCCAAAGCGGGAAAACCATTCACCGAAGGGCAGTTTGTGAAGGACTGTATGCATACATGTCAATCTTTGGTCAATCAAACCTGTATAACCAACCTCCAAAATCCGTATTTCCCTTATAAAATCCGTATAAGATGCAAATTAAAATAATTTACCTAAAATTTGAATGATAATTAACAATGATATATCCCGTTACTTTTTATTCAATATTAATAACAATAAACCTTCAGAATGAATACAAAGCTCCAATGTTTGACAAAAACACAAAGTGTTATCAGCGTAGTTACGAAGGAAATACTTCGTTGTTTGGAGACAGGTTTCACCGAGCGCCTATTATGCACGAGACTTCATATGAGCCACAAAGTCAGGAAAATCTGTTCGTAAAATTACGTTATAATGACCAAATACAATGAAAAGTATTTTTCCAGTCTCACCTGTGAAAGGTAATCCCATGTGATCTCGTTTGGACGGTAAACCTGTTGGTACAGTTAAACGCAGCACATGAATGAGGCATCTTTATTCTCGGCTACTGTCTAGACGCTATACCAGAGATGGTTGAAGAATCTCCACTTTGCCACATCCAATATGGCGGCGAGGATGACGTATGATTCTACGCAGAAGGTGGCGTCTATGTTTATATGTCTATGACTTCACGGTTGGCGGGATTCTCGCAATGCGGTGTGCGCATGATCAAAAGTGGAACGAAGTCTCGCTACCACAAGATAATGCGCGATTTCATAAGACTCTTTACTGGCTGTCTGTGGTGTACAGTACGTTTGTAAATGTTATGCACTCTTTTATCATCGTGGGAATTGATTATAGCTCTAAATAAATATTGAAGTTTTTTTTAAAGAATCCGTATAACTTTATTTATACGCCCGTATACTACGTTTATTGAATCAAATCCGTATAAAATACGGACATTCCGTATAGGTTGCAGGGGCGCAGATAGGATTTTTGAACTGGGGGGGACTGAGCTGTCAGCAAATGATTCCATTTTGTGTAAATGCATATATATATATATATATGTACTGAAGCTTCAATATACATTAGAATTGTGAGTTTTCTAACTGAATGAACATTGGTAGACAAAGGCCTACCTGGTCAACACTAGCCATACATGATCAAATTGTTATTTGTCTGGTATGTTAATCACTCTCCAAAACTTCATGTCTTCTGCATGTTTTATTTAAACATTTGCTGGTCTCAGCAGGATGAAGAATCTCATCACAGAAACTTTAACTGTAACTTCTAACAAAAAGGGAATGTCCAAAAATCAATAACAAAATAAAATTGAAATGATTCACACTCGTGCCTTCATGTAAATGATTAAAAACATAAAATGTGTATGAAAACAGAAGTATAAACACTTGAACGACAGATTCACACAAATAAAAATAAAAAGTATTTTTTCTAATAAACAAAACTGAAAAAAAAAATTTCCCTCTGCAGCCAAACAAATTTACCATCTAGAAGCAGACTCAGTAGGTCCCAAAAACATCTCTTCGCCACTTCCCAGTTTAAAAACTGGGACATCATGGAACATGGAATTCGAAAAAAATGGACAGTTAATGAAATTAAACGAAAACCCCAACGTTTATGCTGGGAGATGCTAGATTTCAATGCTTTTCCGACTTCAAACTTCCAACTTACGAGTACAACTGAACGCACCATTAGTCATAGCAGAAACACCGTTGCTATCAAATGGATGAGCTGTGCAGTGTTATTAACCGAGAATTATGTGGAAAACTGAACACCTTGCTTTCCCAACTCTGCAAGGATCTGCTCCAGCCTTTCCCCTTCTTGAATCGGTGTAATGTGGATTGATCACTGACAAGGCTACTGCTGCTGCCATTTCAACTTTGTGCTGCGATGTAAGTTAGCCTAACTAACGGAACATTAATCCTCACTTTTTCTACCTACGTTTGACGCCTTATGTAGGGACGGTGGGTGGGGGGGACAGATAGGGGTCACTATAAATCTGGGGGGACATGTCCCCCCCGTCCCCAGTGCCATCTGCGCCCTTGATAGGTTGACATGTATGTGTATGTTGCGAGTTGCTGATATTCTCTGTCCCGAAAAGAGGAGCTTATTCAACAACGTTTCTCTCTCAGAGAACACTGTGGCCGAGCGGATTAATGGACTGTCAGGTAAGATTTACGAACAATTACAGGACAGAGCCTGCAGTTTAATTGCATATTCTATTGCGCTTGATGAAAGCACACTGACAAAACGGACACTGCTCAACTAGCAATTTTCGTCAGGTGTGTTGACGACAAGTTTGAGGTGACAGAAGAGTTGCTGAGTTTGTGGCTGTACCACAGCAAAAGAAATATTTCAGCAGCTGTGCGGTGCGATTGAGTGGCTTGGTGTGCTGTGGAACAGACTGGTGGGCATTACCACTGATGGAGCACCGTCCATGACAGGCAAGAAAAACAGACTGGTAGCGCTGGTACAGAGAAAGTTAGAGGAAGAAAATGCTGATCCAGCTATTGCTCTGCACTGCATTATACATCAGCATCGACTGTGTGGCAAATGCTTGGATTTTGAACATGTGATGTCTGTCGTCCTGAAATGTGTTAATTATATCAGGTCCAGAGGTTTACAACACCGCCAGTTCTGGGCCTTTTTGGAGGAAATTGAGGCATCATATGGTGATGTGCTCTACTTTACTGAGGTGCGCTGGCTAAGCAGGGGAAACGTGTTAAGGAGATTTTTTTGAATTAAGAGCTGAGGTGAAGAGATTCATGGAAAATGGCAGGCTGGATCTTCCCAAGCTTGATGATCCAAAATGGATAATGGATTTGGCATTCCTTGTGGACATTACACAAGAACTAATCCTGAACCTAAAGCTGCAGGGTCCTGGTCAGCTCATCACAGCTGCCTATGAGAGTGTGAAAGCTTTCTCCACAAAACTGAAATTGTGGAAAACTCAAGTGTCTGCAGCAAAGCTCTGTCATTTTGCTGCATGCAGATCTTTGGTTGAAAAGGGCACATCTTTCAGTGGGGATGAATATGTCTCTGCTATTGAAAACCTGCAGCTAGAGTTTGATGAACGTTTTGCTGACTTTAAGGTACACCATGACCCCTTCTCAGCTGATGTGGAGAGTGTTCCTGGCTTTTTGCAAAATGAACTTATTGACTTGCAGTGCAGCAGCGAACTCATCTCATCTCATCTCATTATCTCTAGCCGCTTTATCCTTCTACAGGGTCGCAGGCAAGCTGGAGCCTATCCCAGCTGACTACGGGTGAAAGGCGGGGTACACCCTGGACAAGTCGCCAGGTCATCACAGGGCTGACACATAGACACAGACAACCATTCACACTCACATTCACACCTACGGTCAATTTAGAGTCACCAGTTAACCTAACCTGCATGTCTTTGGACTGTGGGGGAAACCGGAACACCCGGAGGAAACCCACGCGGACACAGGGAGAACATGCAAACTCCGCACAGAAAGGCCCTCGCCGGCCACGGGGCTCGAACCCGGACCTTCTTGCTGTGAGGCGACAGCGCTAACCACTACACCACCGTGCCGCCCCGAAGTACATATGTGTGTGAGAAATTGTTCTCAACAATGAACTTTAACAAAAGCAAGCACAGATCAAGGCTTACAGATGCCCATCTTGAAGCTGTACTTAGAGTTTCAACTGCAACGACCATTAGAGCAAATGTGACTCAGCTTTGTGAGCACAAGCGCTGCCAGGTATCTGGCAAGAAATAATGCACAAATGGGCTCAAGGATGATTTGCTTGTTGAGGGCAATACAGTAAGTTAAATAGTTTACCACAAAGAACCGTTAAAATGCGGATACAAATGTATACTTGTGTTTGAAGGTGTTGTTTGTTGTGTTAACAAAAAGCAATGCATTCTGGTATTTCATTTATCAGTTCCTTGCCAGGTTTAAATAAGTTATGAGAGGAAAATATTTTTATTTGGTGTGAAACACATATATACCTGTTTATATGCTTTTTTTGTTTGTTTTTATCATTTGTTTTAATATTTATTTTATCATTTTTTTAGGGATAAACTAAGGCCCCGGTCACACCGCCCGAACTTTGCTGGAGCGTTCCTGGAGCGGTGAAAAAAATTCATCACCGCTCGTAACCGTTCACCACCGTTTAACAAAAGTTGGCCCCCGTTAAAGCAACGCCGTATACGCTCGGCCACCGCTGATGTTTCTCGAGGGGCCCTCCTACCGCTCCGAAAGTTTTGAGCTGCACAAAATATTGCGAGCGGTGAGGAGGGGGCAATTTTCCGTCCCGGCAAAGTTCACCCCCGCTCCACCAACGCCCAGTCAAAGTTTGGCACCGCTAGACGCAAGTTCGTGGACGCTTGGGTCCGCTAGGCCAATGCAGAAATCTTGAACGCTGGACCACCACTGCTTCGCCAGCGTTGCCCGGGTGGCGATTAAACATTGCACAAACTTCGGTGGAGTGGTTGTAAGCGTTTTACGAGCGGACACGGGGTTGCTGGAACGGTGTCGGGCGTTGAAGCAGCTATCCATGGCGGCGATGAACTTTGGTTTGGCGTTGGTATAGAGGTGTCGGAGCGGGACCAGAATTTGGCTATAAATACGGGGAGAAATGGACCAGGAGCTCATTTGGAATCGAGCTGCCGTTGAGTTCAGACCTCATCTATATCGAATTTGCTCAAAGTTACAGTAAAACTGTATCACCATGGATGCTGAGAGACTTGCTATGATTGGTGCTAAACCAACTTTATACCCCCGCCGAGCCAAAGCCCGCATGCGCAGAACGCCGCTATACCAACGCTCGCGTCACCGCTAAACCAACGCTCGCTACCGCTTGCTACTGCTAAACCAACGCTAAAGCAACGCCGGCTTCAGCGGTGCACCGCTAAGCCAACGCCCGTGTTTTCGATTTTTTTCCCATTTTGTGCGCGGTGAAGAGCGTTGTCGAAATTTGGCCCCCCCTCCCACCGTTCAAGGAATGCTCCAGCAAAGTTCGGGCGGTGTGACCGGGGCCTAAGGCTGCTACAGTAGGTGTCTAAAAGGAGATAAAAAAGACTTTGCACTTTCTGTTTGCAGTTTTGTTACAGTATTTGAAATAAAAAAAAATCAGAAATATCCGTTCTTTTTTGTATTATACTTGAACATTGTTGTGGCCCTCCGATCAAATGATGTCGGCAGCAGTGGCCCCCAGCTCATTTGAGTTTGAGACCCCTTCTTTAAGGCATATGGGTGCGACACCGATCTCTGTTTCCTTAGCCCTTGGCCTCTCACTTAGACTACGTTCAGACTGCACCCTGAAACGACCCATATCCGATTTTTTTGCCCATATGCGACCTGTATCTGATTTGTTATTGACAATCTGAACGACACAGATCCGATTTTTTTCACATGCGACCCAGGCCGCTTGGATATGTGGTCCTAATTCCGATGCATATCCGTTATTTTCACATGCGACTGCAGTCTGACCGGACAGGTCGCATTCATGTGACCTACACGTCATCAACAAGAGACAAACGTCACTATTCTGCGTTGGCTAATCCTGCCTCTTTGGTGGAAAACAACAACATTTGTACAGTTTTCAGAATTTAAATAGACTTTTATAGAATTGATCAAGCTAATGGTGGATTTGGTAGGGACCTGGATGTTAAATCATCCTGTATTACAAGATTATAAGATTGTTCTGTAAATTTCCAGTAATTTGTCACCTTCGATCTCATTAGTCTGCTGCCCACATTAATCAGATTATTGTGTGAGTTCCGCCGCCGCCACAAAAACCACATCGCCAGGTCTCGCCTCATCTCCATGCTTTACTTGCAAACTTGAATCATATTACGTAGATGTGCTTATTACGTGTCAATTTGCGCATGTGGGACACTTTTGGGTTGTTTTCCGTTCATATTGGAGATCGCATACAAGTCTCATATAATTGGTAATGTGAACGGCCTAACAAAAAAATCGGATATGGGTCGTTTCAGGTTGTAGTCTGAATGTAGTGTTATACAGCTAGGGTTACAGTGGGGGGACGGGTCCTCTGGTAACCACGAGAGTTTGACTTCCCTACTCACATCTGTATTACAGCGTGCCTTGCCAGATGGCAGTAGGTACCATTTTTATGATAGTCTTTGGTATGACCTGACCATGAGTAGAACTTGCAATCTCCTGGTCAAAAGGCAGACACGCTAACCACTAGGCCAGCTCGCAGTTCAGAATTGGAGACTTATGTCCAAAAGTTAATATTTCTATGGGAAAAGTTCCTCGTATTCAGAGTTGATTTACGCACCCACGTTAAAGGTACTGACTGCAAAGTCATCTGAAATTTTTACATTTTTTATTGTGCAGGGCATATTCCTATGTCCCACAAGAACAATATCATGCAGATGAGATGTGATCATTTTGGTGTCCTGAGGGTCGCTTTTCTGTTTTGGGACCATTTTCCTCCTTCTTGAGGAAGAAACTCGTCCACTAATAAACTTTTGACGAGGCACAGCTGTTAATTGAAAAGCATTCCAAGTGACTACCTCATGAAGCTGGTTAAGATAATGACAATAGTGTACAAAGTGTCATCAAGGTAAACGCTGGCTATACTGAAGAATCTAAAATATGAAACATGTTTCGTTTTTAACACATTTTTTGTTTACTACATAATTCCATATATGTTCCAGATGTTATTTCACAGTTTTGACGTCTTCAGTATTGTTCTACACTTTGAATGTAGGGAGAATAATTTACAAAAAAAAAAACAAAAAACAAAAATAAAATAATTTGAAAAGTAAAATAATTCTAATGTACATTCAGTAGTATATAATCTATAGTCCAGTGCACAATATATGATCCAATGCAAATATATACAGTCTGCTGTACAATGTACAATTTACTGCACAAATTTTATGTACAGTGCAATGATGTGCAAATCTTAGTTTACTGTGGAAATCTGTACAAGTTCTATGTGCAGCGTGATTATATTTGGTGTGTATATATGTGGGTTAGGGTGGGGGCAGGGGCAGTGAGTCAGAACTGTTAATCAGTTTGATGGCCTGAGGATAGAAGCTGTCTCTCAGTCTAGAGGCTTTACATTTCACATTTCTGTCCATCCTGCCAGAGGGCATGAGTGTGAAATGGCTGCACTGGGGATGGATGGAGTCTTTAATGATGCTGTTGTCTTCCTGTGGACTCTCTGGAGATAGATGTCCTGAGAGATGGTAGTGGTACCCTAACGATCTTCTCTGCAGTATTTAGCACTCTCTGCAATCACTTGCGGTCCTTGGTGGTACTATTCCCGTACCACACTGTGACACAGCTAGTCAAGAGACTTTCTATGATACAACTGTAGAAGCTGCTGAGAATCCTCAGTGACATGCTACACTTCCTTTGTCTCTTTAGGACAGGGGTCTTCAATCCTATCCGCAAAGGGCCGGTGTAGCTGCAGGCTTTCATTACAGCCAAATTGGAGGCTCACTTGATTGTTGATTGGAGACGAGGATGAAATGATTAAACAAGTGAAATCAGGTGTAGCTCCTGCTTGGTTGGAATGAAAGCCTGCAGCCACACTGGCCCTTTGTGGATAGGATTGAAAACCCCTGCTTTAGGAAGTACAGCTGCTATTGTGCTTTCTTGACCAGTTGGGTGGTGTTACATGTCTAGATGAGGTCATCACTAATGTGGACACCCAGGAATTTAAAACTCCTGACCTTCTCCACCTCAGACTCACAGATTATCAGTGGTTGGTGAAGTGTCCTCTCCCTAGTCTTGTCTGTGCTGAGAGATGGATTGTTACTGTCATGCCATGTCACCAGAATTGCCACTTCTCTTGTTTCATGGCCTCCGGTGTTTTTGCCTATAGTGTTTTCGGCAAATTTGAGGATGGTATTGTCTTTGTGTGAGGCAACACAGTTGTTGGTGAAGAATGTGCAGAGCATGGTACTCAGGACACATCTTTGTGGGGTGCCAGTGTTCATCAACACACTGCTTGAGGTTTCCAATTCTGATAGATTGCAGTCTGTCAGTGAGGATATCTAACAGCCAGTCGCTGGTTCAGGCTGAAGTTGTACAGTTTGGTCATGAGTTTGCAGGGGTGGACTGTATTAAAAGCTGAGCTGTCTGACATAAGTGTCTTTATTTTACAGGTGGGAGAGATTTATTTACAGAGCTGTTATGATGGCATCCACAGTGGATCTGTTAAGGTGGTTTGCACACTGAATGGGGTCCAGTGATTCAGGTATGTTACTCTGGATGTGGGTTGGCACCAATCTCTCAAATCACATCATTACGATAGGAGTGAGTGCAACTGGCCTATAGTCATTCAGGCAAGTGACTAGGCTCCTTTTGGGGACTGGGGAGATGGTGGTGGTTTTAAAACAGGTTGAGACTGTGGCCTGTCCAAGAGACAGATTAAAGATGGAGGTGAAGACATCAGTCAGTTAGGTCTTGAGGATCCAGCCAGGGATGTTATCTGAGCCTGCTGCTTTGCGGGGGTTAAGTCTCCTCAAAGCCTTGTATACAGTATGTACATCAGCTGTTGCAACAGTTGGTGGGTGTTCTGAGGGAAGGAGAGCCTCCTGTGTGTCTCACTGTTTATGTTCTCAAAGTGGGATTTGGGTCAGTCCATGAAATGATGTTACTTTTCATTGGTCCGGGTTTACATAATCATTTCATCTTTAATTTCCATGATTTAAAGAAATATTTAGCAGATTATCCATAAATATTGTTTGAAGAAATAAAATAAATAAAAAAATGAAGTTTTCTTTTGAAATAAAGAAATGTGAAATATTTTCTTCCCCTGTGACTGGACACGGATGACACGTTTTTTGTGACATGGAATATTTGCTGACTTTGAGCTTAAATAAACCTTCATTACTTTCTGAGAATTTCAATAAAATTAGTTTCATGGTACTTGCAATTTAGTTTTACACTCACATAATAAAGTTAAGAAGGTTCTATAAACTATTTAGCTTCGAATTCATCCACTAAAAATAGGTTGTGAACATAACATTGTGGTGTCCTACCATGTTACGTTAGAAACCAGGCTTATAAAAAATGATAAAACGAGTTGAAATCATGATTGATGTTTTTAATATAAAGGATGTACTATAAAACGATGTAGGTAGAAAGAAATGTAAACAAACGGCAATAAAAGAAATTATCGATGTTTTTTCTCACATCCTAACTTAGCGTCCACTCACTTCCTGGTTCGTTCACAACCTGCGAGACCTATTTACTCAATCTAGGTCAGCTGAACTGGCGCGAGATAACTTCTCGCGGGATCTCACACACCACAACACGTGCTCTCGTCGCTATCAATGGCATCAAAATGGCGGCCAGCAAGAGCAGGTAGGTGATATTATCAGCGTGTCCAGAAAAGTTACGCTTAAAACCATGTTGCGTTCGACTGACAGTTGGTGATATTATGTGATAAGGAAGTCTACTATGTTACTGTGACTTGTATAACACGAGGATGAAACTGTTTCCTGTTAATGACTGTTGTTATTGTTCAAATCTTAAAGAGATTTTATGAAGTTTGTGAAATACTGGTATTTCATATTTTCAGTGTTTATGATGTTGAACTAATATTTCTAATGAATTCTTATTCAGTGTTAATGTTTAAAGTAAGCAAATAAAAGCAAAAATTTGATTTTATCAATATTTTTCCTTTATTTTTAAAAGCTTGTTCGTGTCCTTGTTACATTAGCAACCGGGTAAATATTTATGGATTTTATCATACATTGTAGAGCAGGAGTTATCTTAACAACTATGTTATATTTTTCTTATATGGTCAATGCTTCATGGAAATAAAAGTTGTTTTCAGTTGTAAATTGTTTTAAGTGACTCCCTCTATGTCACATTTTGGTAACCCCATTTCATGGACTGACCCATTTATTAAGTTGTTCGGGTAATGCCTCGGTCACAACCGGCTGTACGTGCTCCTACGGCCGGTCTACGTGCAAAAAACACAAGAAATGCATGGAGGGTGCGCGTGAAACGCACGGAGGGCACGCATGTGACGTGCTGATTTTCGAGCCGTAGACTGGCCGCAGACCGGCCGCAGAGGTTCTTTGTCATGTCACACAAACTCTACGGGCGCTTATGTTTTTTTCAGGTTGCAAGACAAACTTACGGCCAACGTGCGTCTTTCTCCACGAACAAAATACTGCAGCGATTTGGGAAACGCCAAAAATCGCACGGCCAAAAAATCGTATGTCCGGTTGTGACCTAGGCTTAAGGAGATGGTAGTGGCTTAAAGGTTCAAGAAACAGCTTTGGGATCAAAAGGTCACCAGTTTTATTCCCTAGACCAACAGGAATGGCTGAAGTGCCCTTGAGCAAGGCATCTAACTCCCAACTGCTCCCTGGGCTACTCTGGGTATGTTGTATGTTGCTCTGGATAAGAGCATCTGCTAAAATGCCTCTAATATAATGTAGTGTTGGTGCCCTTATAGTCCATGATCTGCTGTAAACCTTGCCAGATGCATCTGGCATCAGCAGTAGAGTAGAATATTCCACCTTCTGCTTGTATTGAGTCTTTGCTTAGCTTCTTTGATGGTTTTCCTCAGTCTGTACTATGCTCTTTTGTACTCCACCTCATTTGCTGTTTTAAATGTAAGGGAATGAGCATCTGTCAAACTTGGCTAGTCATCCAGAGCTTCTGATTTGGGTATTGTCTGACCTGCATGATGAGTACTATAATGTCAACAAAAGTTACTCAACTAACCATTGCATTGTATTAATGGCATTTACCAGACAATGCACTTCCACCATTCCTGCTGATTCAGGGACTCAAACCAGTGAATTTTTGGTCCCAAAGCTCCTTCTCTAACCATTAGGCCATGGCTTCCCCCATCAACCAGTCACACAATCTGCATACTTCTCTATGTTTATAGCAGAGTCTTCTTGTGTGGCTGCAGCTTTAATCAACTCCCAGTCCATGTGTGCAAAGCAGCTTTACATAATGCTTTCAGTATCTGGTGACCAGAGTTTGAATTTTTTACTCACAAGAGAAGTCTGCTTGAATCTTGGTCTGTAGGCTGGGTACAGGAACAGTGAGATGTGGTCAGAGAGTCCAGAGTGGGGGTGGGGACAGCTTTGGAGGCATCTCAGATGTTGCTATGTACATTATCCAGGGTATTGTGATCTCTTGTGGGGGTATTCACATACTGGTAATATTCCGGTAGCACTGCCTGTAGATTTCAGTGGTTAAAGTCACTGGAGATAATAAAAACAGCATCAGGGTGTGCAGTTTTATGAGCGCTGATGACATCGTGAAGTAAGCCGAGTGCTGCTGATACGTGGTGGGATGCAAACAGCAGCTAAAAACATGGTGCTGATTTCCCTTGGTAGGTAGAAGGGTCGACATTTCAACAGTAACATTTCCACCTCTGGTGAACAGTGTTTGTGTACAGTCTATACATCTCAACACCACACATTGTTCACAAAAATACACATACCATCCCCTTTGGCCTTACCAGAGGCAACAGTGCGGTCTACTCTGTGAACAGAGCGAGTCTGTAGCTGCACTGCTGAGTGTGGGACATTGACTTGCAGCCATATTTCCATGAATATGAGAGCACAACAGTCTCTGATTTCATTTTATGTTGTTATTCTGGCTCTCAGCTCATCAAGCTTATTTTTCAGTGATTGCATGTTAGCCAGTGGTCGAGTCGTAAAATCAAACCGGGGGGATGGTGGGAAACTGGTTTGCTTTTAGGAGGGTTTGCACACAACGTAGGTCTGTGGACCTTGTTCATTTACCAGACATACAGTATTTTGTGCTGATAAAGTGTGTAGTACACACTGTGTACCCTTTTTATTGTTGTAAAAAACATAATACACTGGTATTTTACTGTAAAACATGCACAGTGTGGATGTCATGTGTCATATTTAGTCAGTCTCCTGGCTGACATACCTACCACATTCTCCATATTAGGGTGAAATGCAGATGACAAATTTGAAGTGTAACTTCACAGTCATGGTAGGCTCCTTTTAAATTATTTGATAAATAATTAAAACCTCAGCAGGCAATGTAAATGAACAACTGAATCTTTTCATATCAAGTCAATAGAATTTTTATTCAAAGCTGAACATTGGGAACATTGAGTTAAATACAGAGGTAGGTAGGGAACCAATAAGCTAAAACAAGCAACAGTAAATTGTAAATCAGCCTTACATGTTGTGACCGGCTCTCTAATGAGGCAATGAAGCCTTCAAAACTGTTATGTCTGTGAAGATTCTCAATCATCCAGGTCATAGTAAACTGTGGGTGGTAGAAATGGGCAACTGGACTTGCTTGAAGATTCTTGAAAACGTTTCACCTCTCGTCCAAAAGGCTTCCTCAGTTCTGTCTGACTAATAGGGAGTATCAGATATTTATCCTCTCCTGGATCAGAATCAGAATCAGAATTCTGATGACCAGCTCATCTAAGGTGTCATTGAGGCATCATGTTGGTGTGGGTCACTGGAGGCTGGGTGTGAACGGCGAGTCATTAGGGTGATCAAAGGATTGCCCTAAGATTGCTTTGATCACCCTAACGGGCAATCCTTTGATCACCCTAATGACTTGCCGTTCACACCCAGCCTCCAGTGACCCACACCAACATGATGCCTCAATGACACCTTAGATGAGCCGGTCATCAGAATTCTGATTCTGATCCAGGAGAGGATAAATATCTGATACTCCCTATTAGTCAGACAGAACTGAGGAAGCCTTTTGGACGAGAGGTGAAACGTTTTCAAGAATCTTCAAGCAAGTCCAGTTGCCCATTTCTACCACCCACAGTTCAAAACTGCTAGTGTCATTTATTTTAGCCTTCCTGTCTTGAATAACACTTTATGTTGCCTGAAGAATAACAAACGAACATCCAGGCTGATTAAATGAATGGCCTTATACAAGAAATCAAAGCTAACATGAACCTGAGTCAGCTATCGATAGCTGGCTAGACTCCAAACTAACATTCATTATGATAGCTGTGTTGTTATCCGCCGCCCACAAATTAGGCTACATATCGGTAACTTTACAGCATGATAGTGGGCTCACAGAAAGTGTGACTGATATTCATAACTCTTGACTTACCTTCTGAAATGTTTTTTCTTCCGATCTTAAATCCGAACTTGCTGAGGTCTTACTGTCCACTCCGCTTGGCCATGATGCTGCAATCCGCTGCTGTCACTGACGCCGAATGAAATAAAAAATAACAGAACCCCAACTGAATGTCACCTCCTCAAACGCTTCGCTTGCGCGTGCCCTCTCTCGCGGTAGCTTATTGTATGCTCAGTTTCAGCAAAGTTACGTGGAATGGCATTTCTAATTCCAATGTTAAATAGAAGTAATGTCCACATTTATTGATAAAATTGCTCAAGGGAAGGGAGGGGGGATGCCCGTTTTAGAGGGGGGATGATTTTGACCATTTTTTATTCCAGGGGGGATGGCATCCCCCCCATCCCCCCTCAACTCGAGTACAGATGTTCGCTAACAGGAGGCTTGGGAGTGGTGGCCAATTAGCATGAGCCTTTAGACTAGCATGAAGGCTTCTTTCTTGTCTTGCTTGCACTTCTGTGGGGGTCTCCTCTGGTTCTCCTCTTCCCTTGAGCATGGTTCTGGAGGGCCTTCTTGGAGGCCACAACAGTTTGTCATGGAGTGAACAATGTGGTCTAGGTATAAAGCCAATGAAAACTGTGTCATGCTGCAATTTACCAATGTCCAAAAGTGCCTGTCATATTCCAGCAGTGCATGACATTTATGAAGGAAACTAAGTAAATAGAAATAAAAGCAAAAATTCTGCATTCTGAAACGAAGCCTGCAAAGACGTCTGCCATGGAAGGCACCATCTTGGCATTAAAAAAATAGATAGATGGTTAGCACTGTCACCTCACAGCAAGAAGGTTCCAGGTTTGAACCTCACAACTGACAAGAGCCTTTCTGAGTGGGGTTTGCATGTTTTCCCTGTGTCTGCATGGGTTTTCTCTGGGTGCTCTGGTTTCCACCACAGTCCAAAGACATGCAGATTACATAAAATACCCAGCTACTGGGGTTGCACAACCCAGTGCAAACTTAGTGCCAGTCCCAAGCCCAGATAGACTGGGATGGTTGCGTCAGGAAGGGAATCTGGTGTAAAAAAACAAACAAACAAAAAACTACTGGGCAGCCATGACCTAAACGGTCGCTTGTTCGATTCCCTAGACTGGCAGGAAAAGTCCATGGCTGAAGTGCCCTTGAGTAAGGCACTTAACCCTCAGCTACTCCCCAGGCAGGTATGTGTGTGTGCTCGTTGTATGTTTCTCTGGATAAGGGCATCTGCTAAATGCCTGTAATGTAATGAATATTCTTATCTTGCTTTCATTTTTTCTGTAATTTAAGCACAATTTGTGATGCATGTTTACACTGCCTTGTGCAATTTGTGATGCGTGTTTAGGTGCCTTGCTCAAGGGCACTTCAGCCATGGACTTTTCCTGCCAGTCCAAGGAATTGAACCAGTGACCCTTTAGGTCACGGCTGCCCAGAAAGGTTTTTGTTATTTTTAAAAATTAATTAACTAATTTTTTTTTAACACCAGATTCCCTTCCTGACACAACCCTCCCCAATCTGTCTCTGCTTGTGACTGGCACTAAGTATGCACTGGCTTGTGCACCCCCAGTAGCTTGGTATTTTACATAATTTCCTTAATATAAATAGCAATAGTAATGTGCTATAGTATTTAAATTTACTGTTAATTATTAGAATTTAATCCAAATTAATCAAATGCACCAATGCAATTTTTATACCTAAAACTCACTAAACAGTAGTTTTGTGCCATAGCTGTGTACCGTATCTGCAGAAGAATTTTGTTTATAAACTTGTTTTACGTTAATGTTTCCCTGGCATTTCACGTGTCAGTCTCCTGAACCGACACGTCATTGATGATGGGTTGATGGACTGGACTGACGGCTAACGTACAGCCTGATATTCAGACCAAGCATCTCATGAGTTATTTTGGGATATTTATACTAATGTAACAAAGAGAACACTTCATGCCTTTTAACAGTCACAAGTAAGCCCTGCATGATATATTGCGTCTGCTTGGAACTCTTATCCAGAGGATGTTTAAATAGTGTGTTTCAGGGCATGACCAAATTATGTATGTGTTTAATAATCTCAAAAAATGTATGGAGGTCACATCACATAATTTCCAATACTGTCTACCCTGCAGAGTCGGTCAAACGAGCGTGATTAAACAGCCTAATGACAACCACAGGTAGCCTATAATGTTACCTTAAATAATTAAATAATATAAATACATCTTAATATGTCAGAGGGTTTTTTTTTTGCATTTACTTTTATGACTGATGGCTTCAGAATATAAAATCTCATTCATCTAGGAATATATCATGATTATAATTAAATTGGTTACTATCAAGAAAATTACCAGTCACGACATGAAACTTGGACATAAACTAACAGACCCGGACTATACTACAGTACCTTGTTACTGTCATTTGTATGCAAGGATTAATGAATTCTTAGTTGAATACTTTCCAATAGAAATACATAATTTCTATTCCTTACATTTTCATTTTGACCTTCAACATACTTACAAATCCCAAACATCATGAGAGTTTTCCTTTTTACCCCCTTTAAGTATGGTAAATTAGTTAGGTTTTGTAATCTAGCTATTCAAATCGGCTAGCTAGTTACATTTTGAGGATTAGCATGTTGAATTAGCTAACTAGTTAAGTACAGAATTGTTTTCATTACTAATGTGTCTTAGTAATTACAAAATGGCTTTTACATATTACATTAGCTAACCAGCAAGCCAAATAATGAAACATTGTCCTTTACAATTGTTCAGCCAGAGCTAAAATATTATGTCATGTTAACTTTAATTTAGTTTATCAAATAAGCTAGATAGCTACATGTTGAGGTTTAGCTAGTTTAGTTAAGTCTTGTGGATTATCTTGGTGAACTAGCTAGCTAATTAAGTATTGTTTTCATTGCTAATGTGCCTTAGTAATTACAAAATGGTTACTGCATCTAACATTAGCTAACCAGCAAGCTAAATAATGAAATGTTTTCCTTTAATATTTTCAACCAGAGCTTAAAAAAATGTTGAGTTAACTTTATGGTTGGTAAATTAGTTATGTTTTGTAATTTAGCTCATCAAATAAGCTAGCTAGTAACATTTTGAGGATTAGCTTGTTTAACTGGCGAAGATTTGTAGATTAGCTTGTTGCACTAGCTCGCTAGTTAAATTTTGTTTTAATTGCAAATGTGCCTTGGTTTTTACAAAATGGCTTTTACATATAACATTGGCTAACCAGCAAGCCAAATAATGAAACATTTTCCTTTACGATTTTCAACCAGAGCTAAAAAAATATATATAATAATAAAATATAAAAAAAATGTTGAGTTAACTTTACATTTGGTAAATTAGCTAAGTTTTGTAATTTAGGTAATCAAATATGCTACATGCTACATATAATACATGTTGAGGACTAGCTAGTTTAGTTAAGTCTTGTGGATTATCTTGTTGAACTAGCTAGCTAGTTGAGTATTATTTTCATTGCTAATGTGCCTTAGTAATTACAAAATGGTTATTGCATCTAACATTAGCTAACCAGCAAGCTAAATAATGAAACATTGTCCTTTTAATATTTTCAACCAAAGTTTATATATGTTGTGTTAATTTTATGCTTGTTAAATTAGTTGTTTTGTAATTTATCTCATCAAATAAGCTAGCTACTAACATTTTGAGGATTAGCTTGTTTAATTGGTTAAGTTTTGTGGATTAACTTGTTGCCCTAGCTTGCTAGTTAAACTTTGTTGCTAATGTGCCTTGGTATTTACAGAATGGCTTTTCCATAAAATATTAGCTAACCAGCAATTAGAATCAGGAAAAAGCTTTACTGCCAAGTATTTGTTGCAACTACAAGGAATTTGGCTTGGAGTTAAGGTGCTCAATAAATAAATGCTAAATAAAGACAGCCTATTCTAAGACGTTAAGAAATAAGAACTAAATAAACAAGATAAAATAAATAAATAACTGCGCAACACCTAAGCCATATAATGAAACATTTTCCTTTATGATTTTCAACCAGAGCTAAAAATTTTGTTGAGTTAACCTTACACTTGGTAAATTAGCTAAGTTTTGTAATTTAGCTAATCAAATAAGCTAGATAGCTACATGTTGAGTATTAGTTAGTTTAGATAAGTCTTGTGGATTATCTTGTTGAACTAGTGAGCTAGTTAAGTATTGTTTTCATAGCTAATGTGCCTTAGTAATTACAAAATGGCTTTTACATACAACATTAGCTAACCAGCAAGCCAAATATTGAAACGTTCTCCTTGACAATTTTCAACCAAAGCTTAAAAATATGTTGTTATCTTTACATTTTATAAATTAGTTAATTTTTGTAATCTAGCGAATCAAATAAGCTAGCTCGTTACATTTTGAGGATTAGCTTGTTTAATTAGCTCCCTTGTTAAGTTTTGTGGGTTAGCATTTTGAACTAGCTAGCTAGTTAGGCCCCCATCACACTTATTCAGAATTAGCAGGAATCAAGCAGAACCACCCGGAATGAAAATTTTTTCAAAATTCGTGCCACATTCGGGTGGGAATTTCAAACCGACCAACATTCTTACAGCTTTGTAAGAATGCCGTTCGAATACTTAGAATGCGCTTCGAACCCGCCTCGAATGATTCTTGCACATTCTGGGTGTATTAGCTTTCGAATGCAGTTCAAGTGTAGTTGGAACACATTAGGAATACCTAGAATGCTGTTAGAATGCAGTAAGAATATTAAGAATGTACGGCATTCGAAGTGCAAGTGCGGTTCAATTGCTGCCCGAATACCACCCTGTCTGGTCGGAAGGTGCCTTGAATGCTGTACAAATTCACCTCAAATGCAGTCAGAATGCCGAATATGTTTCGAATGTCTAAGAATTCAAAGAGAATGCAGCTCGAATACTTAGAATGTACTTTGAATATCCCGGAATATACGAAGAATTTTCATTCCGACAGCATTCTGGCTCATTCGAGGCACATTCGAGACATTCTAGCAGGATCTGAAGTGGCTTGCCATTTTGATTTTTCCCTCGAACATGATCAGAATATTTCGAATGCTGTTGGAATGCCATAAGAATATTTAGAATGCAGTCAGAATGCAGTTAGAATACACTTCGAATGCCGTTCAATATTTCTCCTCTTCAAATGCACCGCGAATCTTTTGAGCATGAGCAAAACATTTGGGCCGGCCACAAGAGTGGGCCCAAATGTTTGGAATGCAGTCAGAATTTTTAGAATGCACTTCGAATATCCTGGAATATACGAAGAATTTTCATCCTTCATTCCGCCTCTAGTGTGACTACCCTATTAAGTTTTGTTTTCATTGCTAATGTGCCTTAGTAATTACAAAATGGCTTTTACATATAACATTAGCTAACCAGCAAGCCAAATTCTAAATTTGTCTGAGTTAGCAGAATATTCATTTTATGAACAGCTGCAAAGCAAACATGTCATGCAGGTTTATTTATACATACAGTATTTCATTCATACACTTTCTGAGGATGTTTAAACGGAGATACTTCTGCTTTTAATTATATTTATTTATTTATTACAAAGTACACACTTTAACTTAAGTCTAGTTTCTCTGCACTTTTTCCACCCCGATGTCTTATGATGCAGGATTTTAGCAAAGCTAGCTCACCATATTTATTCTTTTAAGATACTACATTCATCATTGTGGCTGTAAACTTCAACTTCTTTGCTGTATGCTTTGAGGTTTGACTATGACTTTGGCTATTTCTCAGTACTTTATACATTTTTGGTACATTATTTTTAGTGGGGCATTCTTACAACAGGGTCTTCTATTTATTACACTATTCACATTTTTTTTTGTGTGTGTGTGTGTGTCACACCACTGGATATGAGTACATGCATGTCGTGAACATTAAAAATGGACTTGACGATTAGTTCACTAATTAGTTAACCAGAAACACAGAGAAAGAGAAGGCACATGAGTCATCGGCAGGGAACTGCTAAAGATATATCCTCAACTCATTGTCTAATGCAGCGAGAATTATCTCGATCGCAGTTCCATGTGGGTGGCCATGTTTGACATCTCGACATGCTGCCTGCAGGCCAAGCAGAGGCTACCATGGCAACCCACAAGCTCACTGCTAATTCCTCTTGAAAAATAGAGAGCATTTTAGATGGAAAGAGAAAAAAAAAACATCACGGAGTCTGGAACATGACAGTTAGGTTTGTAAAGAAAACAGAGCACTTTACTTGGACAAGTTTGTGTTGTGTGAGACAAGATGGAAAATAAGAATTATTTTCTTTCTTTCTTTCTTTCTTTGGAAACCAAAGCTTTAAGTGTCATGGAAAAGTTGTTCACTTGTCACTTTGTGGCCTCTGTCTCTGTCTCTGTTCCTGTCCGTAATTCATTTTGTAGTCATATGTCTGATGTGGAAGACATCATGTGCAAGTTAATTGATATCAAGACTATTACCAGCATTAAAAAAAAGACATTACTATACATGAGCTAATATGATATTTTGAAGATACGTTTATGATAAAAGATTGTCTTAGTATGCAGGATTCCAGTAACGTCTTACAGTAGCTAGTTACCTTTGGTACGTTACACTTGACTAATTCTTATGTAGCCCTCATGTTTTCTCACCACACTCCCTTCAAATAAAAGGTAAAACCCCATATTAGTTACCATTAATAGCAACCCAACACTACTACACAGTACTGGGCATGAACTGTCACGACAGTTTCCATGGCACTTTTATGATGCAATTATGTCAGTCTTATGATGCAGGGTCCCTGCACTACCTTCACCGTGGACATGTTTTGGTGAGTATGTGCCCATTGTATCCTCAGATTCCTGTTGTTCACTGACAGGAGTGCAACCTGATGTGTTTGTAAACCATCTGCCTCATGTTTTGATATGTTGTTCATTCTGAGACACTTTTCTTCTCTCAATGGTAACTAGAAGGGCACTTGGTAGAGTTCATACCTCCACCAAGCCACATATTATCAATATCAAAATCAAATCACTTGAATGTAGGATAATACTAAAGCTGTACACCAAATTTCATCAAAATACATTCACAAGTTTTTGAGTTACGTTGGGAACAGGCAAAAAAATCCTGGATTCGCATGCATATTTGGATCATGGAGCCTCATACATATCCACATTTGTATCAAAATCTAATCACGTGTTCATTCGCCCATGGCTCACCTTTCCACCAAATTTCACCCAAATTCGTTCACTACATTTTGAGGTACGTTGGGGAAAGGCAAAAAAAAAAAAATCTGGATCTGCATACATATCTGGATCCTAGATCCAGATACATAAATGGATTTGCATCAAAATCTAATCAATTGTTCCTTGGCCCATGGCTCACCTTTCCACCAAATTTCATCCAAATCATTTCACTAATTTTTGAGTTACATTGGGAACAGTAAAAAAAATCCTGGATTCGCATACATGTCTAGATCCTGGGTCCACATACATATCTGGATTTGCATTAAAATCTAATCAAGTGTTCCTTGGCCCATGGAATCTTTCCTCCAAATTTCATCCAAATCCATTCACTACACTGTCAGAAATAGGGGTAGTGAATAGGGGAAATAGGGAAGCCCATTTCTGTCCCCCAAAGTACAGTCTACACTAATGTACCCCCTGGGGCTCATTATTGGACTTCAAGGTAACTATGTGTACCTTTTAAGGTCAAAATGGTACATATATGCTCCCAAGCAGTATATAAAAGGTACAAATACAGTAAGTATCTTAGAGTGCACTGCCCCAGCGACAAGCTATTGTACCCCTCAAGGTGCAATAATGTACTTTTTGAGTTACATTGGTTACAGACAAACAAATGGAGGCAAAAACATAACCTCCAACAAAGTTGGTGTAGGTAACTATGTGATTCTAACACCCCGATCTAGAATAGGCATTTATCTAGAATCTGCACAAACACAATCCTAATTTTCAAACAAAACCCATGTGTACGGTCTCTTAGCTACACATAATATCTAAGCCTATCTGTTTTATATCTGTTTATAACTCTGTATATACACTAATGGCTTTCTTATGAAAGACCTGTTTCCTAATTTCCTGAAGAATTGGGCAGGGTGCAGATTAATGCAGTGTAAATAACATTAAAGGGACAGTGTTGGATGTCACCCATGCACTTCCATGCACTCTTTCACTTAGGATAAACAAGTGCACATTACAAGACAATTTAGTTTTAATAAGCTCACTGTGTTTGGACTGACCAGGCCAAGCTTTAGGCCTCACATCATCCATTTTAGACAAGCTGCCCAGAGAGATACAACATTAATATTCATTTAATGGTTATTACTTGATCCAGGAAATGGTGTTTCTAAGCTGTTAGCCAAGATAGACGTCTAAGGTAAACATGTGAAGCATGATTTATGGGATGGAGATGGCAGATTTTAATGGCCTGAATTTGTCTTCGTGACCTTCATTAAAAGTACTGTTAATAATTGCCTTTCACAGCTGCTGTAAGACCGAGACAGTGGACATTTCTTCATTTTCATGGACAGTGGAAAGTTGGCTGTAGGCCCGTTACATCTTCCTACTGAATCAATACCACATCAATATTGCATCAGTAGTGCACAAAGAGCTCCAACAAGTTAAAGACTGATTTACATCATGTTTGACATTTCAAACACCACGTTGTAAGTTTACTTAGAGATCTTGCACTTCAACACTGGATGTAAACATGAGGATAAACAGGAAAATCAGATCCAGGATGTATATTTGTGGATTATTTAATTCAATTTTATTTGTATAGTGGGCACATAGGAAAGTGTAAAGTTTCTGTTGATATGTTTATCATGCATGTATGATGAAAAACTCGCGAAGATATTTATCTAAATACATAACCTACTCATTCTAAACCTGTCGAGCTTTGCCGGCGAAGCTCTCGACCCCAAAAGGTTAAACATAGGATGTTGTCACAATGTCGCTTCATAGAAATCTAGATCTCTAATCTCAAGCCAGAGAATATGCTCCAAATGGAGGAAATCTAGGGGGCAGATCCCTGTCACTTGTACCCCTTTTTGACCAAAAGGGAACGGGATCTTGAACCAGTTCCATTCAGGATTTTTTGAATCTTGGTGCCAGATAGCAATCCAGCCCATGTTTTCACCAGTCTTGAGTGGAACCGTTGTAATCAAGGATGCGTCATGAACAGAGGGCGTGGCACAATTCACAATGGAAGTAAACAGTAGGAGCAAGATGCTGGAGTGCATTGATTGATTACCTCAGAAATCTTGCTCTGTTTTTGCAGAACATTGCATCCTCCATTGCTGTGCTCTGCTTCCTCTCCAAACTAATGGCACACCCACTGATGTCATCACAGTTAACAATGGAAAAAAAAAAACAGCTATATTTTGGTTCCAGCGGGGAACCAACTTTTCAGATTCCTAACCAATTTATTTTTGGTTGAAATGCTCTGAATGGTTCAAAATTTGGTGTGCAAACAAGAAAGGAACACCCTGCTGGTGCAAAAGGGATATCTGTGGAATCACCTCACACAACTGTCACTGACTGTCACAGCCTTGCGTCTCACTTCTTCTTATCATTCTCTGTGTTTTTCTTATGACCTTTGGTGATGCTCTTGTTCTTGGTTCAACAACAACAACAACAAATCCAAAATGATCCAACAGAATGCATTTATTAACAGCAAGAAATCTGATGTGGATGTCAAAAACAATGACGATCCTGACGTGTTGTTTTAATAATAATAATAATAATAATAATAATAATAATCGACCTGGCGACTTGTCCAGGGTGTACCCCGCCTTTCGCCCATAGTCAGCTGGGAGAGGCTCCAGCTTGCCTGCGACCCTGTAGAACAGGATAAAGTGGCTAGAGATAATGAGATGAGATGAGATAATAATAATAATCGACCTGGCAACTTGTCCAGGGTGTACCCCACCTTTCACCCGTAGTCAGCTGGGATAGGCTCCAGCTTGTCTGCGACCCTGTAGAACAGGATAAAGCGGCTAGAGATAATGAGATAATAATAATTAGTTGAATTTATATGGCGCCTTTCTCATACCCAAGGTCGCTTTACAAGAAGAAAAAAAAAGTGCACCAAAAGAAGGTCAAGATGTCATTCCAATGGTGTAGCTGCCACAGTCCCACCAAAAGGTGCATGAAGATAAATCCCACACTGCCTGAACAGCCACCGCACCGCTGCCGGGCAACACTGCTCAGAACACCGCGCCAAGCACAGAAGCACCACCACACAGAGCACTGGACAACCCCGATGTTAAAATGAGCAACAAGCTCACTGCAGTCCATAGCGAGGAGCACAGGCATCACCCATGGCAGACCAAGGCCTGGAGGGAACCGACGCCAAAACTGGGTCCGGAGCTACACCACAACCGGCAGACACAACACTCAAACAAAAAAACAAAAACTACACAAATGCAAAAAAGAAAAACAAGAGGGAAAACAAAATAAAATAAAAAGCTCTGGTGAAAAGTGGCAGCCACAATGCGCACAGCGTACTCTCAACCAGGATTTCTTTCAAAGACATTTTAGACCAGCTGCCTCTGTCTGAAACTAGTTTTACAAAGCATGCAACTAGACGGGGTGTTCCAAATGTCTGGATCCACAGGCAATTATTGATTTAAATACAGATATTGGGGTGGTGTAGTGGTTAGTGCTGTCACCTCACAGCAAGAAGATCCGGGTTTGAGCCCCGTGGCCAGCGAGGGCCTTTCTGTGCGGAGTTTGCATGTTGTCCGTGTGGGTTTCCTCTGGGTGCTCCGGTTTCCCCCACAGTCCAAAGACATGCAGGTTAGGTTAACTGGTGACTCTAAATTGAGCGTAGGTGTGAATGTGAGTGTGAATGTTTGTCTGTGTTTATGTGTCAGCCCTGTGATGACCTGGCGACTTGTCCAGGGTGTACCCTGCCTCTCACCCATAGTCAGCTGGGATAGGCTCCAGCTTGTATCCTGTAGAACAGGATAAAGTGGCTAGAGATAATGAGATGAGATACAGATATTGCAACAAATGCTCAAATTGATGGCCTTGGAGTTCAAGGATGTTGAACATTTCTTAATGTATCAGAACTGATATTGTTGCATCAGATAAGTAATAACAGCAAATATATTCTTGCCTGTGGATCCAGATTTTTGGGACACCCTGTATTATTAGCTCATGTGTATTGCTAGCCATGTGAAATTACCTGTATAATTAAATGAATTATGTGATGGTCATGAAAAAATTAATGAATCACATAGTAAAATCACATGTGAAATAACTGAATCTAACTTTTTTTGTTGGAAAAAAAAAAAACGTGAAAACAAATTAATCATGTAAAAGTCACATCTGAATTGCATCCGTTTTTATGGCTAGGTTCTTGCCCAAACTGATAATCACATCATCAGTTTTTCTTTGGTTAAGAAGACACAAGGTAAATCACCACACTTGCCAGAGCAGTTGGCAATTCGGCACCTTGCTCAAGAGCACTTCAACCAGTCCTGCTGCTTCAGGGAATCCAACCAGCAACCTTTTGGTCCCCAAGCTGTTTCTCTTACCATTAGGCTATGGCTTTCCTGAAAATCTAATCTAAAAATTATATGAAAATAAATGAATCATTTCAAAGTCACCTGTGAAAACACGACTCATAATAAATCATGTGTAAACAGAGGTGGACAGTAGTAAAGTACATTTACTTGAGTACTGGACTTAAGTACGCTTTTTGAGTATCTGTACTTGACTTGAGTATTCATTTTTTTTGGCAACTTATGACTTTAACTTCACTACATTTGAAAGACAAATATTGTACTTTTCACTCCACTACATTTCTATCAAGGTCCTCATTACTCGTTACTGTGAAGCAGCTTTGAAAGTGGATGTTTTTTTCTTTTCTAAAACATGATTGTTTTTTTTCACAGGTGATTCTGAGACAGCTGATCAGTAATCACTAGGGTCACATCACGTCCATAGACTGAATAAAATCAAGATCAATGATTTCTCTGCAGCATTATTTAACACAATCAGTTGATGGCAGAATGGAAGGAGGCAGTTCTTCTGGAGAATGCACACACTCATGGCTATAGCAAGAACCCATGTTTCGGTTTTCTGAAAGGATTAAAGATTCGTTTCATTTTAAATGTTTGCTTTGTTTGCCGAAAACGGAGCACATCACGGCCTACAAAAACTTTCTATGGATTTTCCTGCCAAGTTGCCGTAGCCTTGTTCACAGCTCACGATAACACATAGCTAGTTAACTTGGACACTGTTAGTTAGCATGTAAAAATGGAGTTACGCCAACATGAATAACATTAACTTATCTGAAGTGCTTTCAGAAATGTTTTAGCATAATCTTAGATTAGATTACAACCCCGATTCCAAAAAAGTTGGGACAAAGTACAAATTGTAAATAAAAACAGAATGCAATGATGTGGAAGTTTCAAAATTCCATATTTTATTCAGAATAGAACATAGATGACATATCAAATGTTTAAACTGAGAAAATGTATCATTTAAAGAGAAAAATTAGGTGATTTTAAATTTCATGACAACAACACATCTCAAAAAAGTTGGGACAAGGCCATGTTTACCACTGTGAGACATCCCCTTTTCTCTTTACAACAGTCTGTAAATGTCTGGGGACTGAGGAGACAAGTTGCTCAAGTTTAGGGATAGGAATGTTAACCCATTCTTGTCTAATGTAGGATTCTAGTTGCTCAACTGTCTTAGGTCTTTTTTGTCATATCTTCCGTTTTATGATGCGCCAAATGTTTTCTATTGGTGAAAGATCTGGACTGCAGGCTGGCCAGTTCAGTACCCGGACCCTTCTTCTACGCAGCCATGATGCTGTAATTGATGCAGTATGTGGTTTGGCATCGTCATGTTGGAAAATGCAAGGTCTTCCCTGAAAGAGACGTCGTCTGGATTGGAGCATATGTTGCTCTAGAACCTGGATATACCTTTCAGCATTGATGGTGTCTTTCCAGATGTGTTAGTTGCCCATGCCACACGCACTAATGCAACCCCATACCATCAGAGATGCAGGCTTCTGGACTGAGCGCTGATAACAACTCGGGTCGTCCTTCTCCTCTTTAGTCCGAATGACACGGCGTCCCTGATTTCCATAAAGAACTTCACATTTTGATTTGTCTGACCACAGAACAGTTTTCCACTTTGCCACAGTCCATTTTAAATGAGCCTTGGCCCAGAGAAGACGTCTGCGCTTCTGGATCGTGTTTAGATACGGCTTCTTCTTTGAACTATAGAGTTTTAGCTGGCAACAGCGGATAGCACGGTAAATTGTGTTCACAGATAATGTTCTCTGGAAATATTCCTGAGCCCATTTTGTGATTTCGAATACAGAAGCACGCCTGTATGCGATGCAGTGCCATCTAAGGGCCCGAAGATCACGGGCACCCAATATGGTTTTCCGACCTTGACCCTTATGCACAGAGATTCTTCCAGATTCTCTGAATCTTTTGATGATATTATGCACTGTAGATGATGATATGTTCAAACTCTTTGCAATTTTACACTGTCGAACTCCTTTCTGATATTGCTCCACTATTTGTCGGCGCAGAATTAGGGGGATTGGTGATCCTCTTCCCAGCTTTACTTCTGAGAGCCGCTGCCACTCCAAGATGCTCTTTTTATACCCAGTCATGTTAATGACCTATTGCCAATTGACCTAATGAGTTGCAATTTGGTCCTCCAGCTGTTCCTTTTTTGTACCTTTAACTTTTCCAGCCTCTTATTGCCCCTGTCCCAACTTTTTTGAGATGTGTTGCTGTCATGAAATTTCAAATGAGCCAATATTTGGCATGAAATTTCAAAATGTCTCACTTTTGACATTTGATATGTTGTCTATGTTCTATTGTGAATACAATATCAGTTTTTGAGATTTGTAAATTATTGCATTCCGTTTTTATTTACAATTTGTACTTTATCCCAACTTTTTTGGAATTGGGGTTGTAGATTAGATTAGATTAGATAGAACTTTATTGATCCCTTTGGGAGGGTTCCCTCAGGGAAATTAAGATTCCAGCATCATCATTACAGGATAAGCAGAGAATAGAAAATAGAGAAAAAAACTTCTAGATAAAATAAATTTAATTAAGTATTTACATATACAAATATAAAAAGAATAAGATATGGGGAAGAGAGGAAGAGGGGAAAGGGGGGCAGCAGGAGAGATATTGCACTTTATATTGCACATTGTCCGGTATTGCTTATTGTTAGGCTAGGCTACTGCTCCTTCCCATCCTCTGTCCTCCTGTTACCCCTCCTCCCCCCCAGAGAGGAGTACAGTCTGATGGCGTGAGGGACAAAGGAGTTTTTGAGTCTTTGTCCTGCACTTGGGAAGGAGCATTCTGTCACTGAACAGGCTCCTCTGGTTGCTGATGATGGTGTGCAGAGGGTGACTGGCATCGTCCATGATGTTCAATAGTTTGTCCATAGACCTCTTCTCCGCTACTGTCACTAGAGAGTCCAGCTTCATGCCGACCACAGAGCTGGCCCACCTGATCAGTTTGTCCAGCCTGGATGTGTCCTTCTTGGATGTGCAGCCCCCCCCCAGCACACCACAGTGTAAACCAATAACAAATAAACAAGTAAACGAATTGTAGAAATAAATAAACAATTTGCCAAATAAACAAAATGTAGAAATCTTTCTTTTCTAGTAACGTTAGCTACCCAATATGATTTTGAGTTTGAAAAGATTTTGCTAGCATGTCAGGTGGAGCTTCACTGACTAGGTAGCTTAACATTAAACCACCATGATTCCACAGGCAGAGTCATATGTACATGAATACATACACTTGCATACGCATGCATGTGAGACCTGTGAGATGGACAATATTGTACTAGTCAGTCACAACAAATTGCTGGAATTTTTTGTTTTGATGTCAGATGATGGTCTTGCATTTTTTGTCTTGCTTAAAGCAGTGTTGCTGTTGGGCAGTTATTAAGCTTGAGGTGTGGACCTGGGATTTAATCAGGTTGGATTGTCATTTTTACAACCCTGATTCCAAAAAAGTTGGGACAAAGTACAAATTGTAAATAAAAATGGAATGCAATAATTTACAAATCTCAAAAACTGATATTGTATTCACAATAGAACATAGACAACATATCAAATGTCGAAAGTGAGACATTTTGAAATTTCATGCCAAATATTGGCTCCTTTGAAATTTCATGACAGCAACACATCTCAAAAAAGTTGGGACAGGGGCAATAAGAGGCTGGAAAAGTTAAAGGTACAAAAAAGGAACAGCTGGAGGACCAAATTGCAACTCATTAGGTCAATTGGCAATAGGTCATTAACATGACTGGGTATAAAAAGAGCATCTTGGAGTGGCAGCGGCTCTCAGAAGTAAAGATGGGAAGAGGATCACCAATCCCCCTAATTCTGTGCCAACAAATAGTAGAGCAATATCAGAAAGGAGTTCAACAGTGTAAAATTGCAAAGAGTTTGAACATATCATCATCTCCAGTGCATAATATCATCAAAAGATTCAGAGAATCTGGAAGAATCTCTGTGCGTAAGGGTCAAGGCTGGAAAACCATACTGGGTGCCCGTGATCTTCGGGCCCTTAGACTGCACTGCATCACATACAGGCATGCTTCTGTATTGGAAATCACAAAATGGGCTCAGGAATATTTCCAGAGAACATTATCTGTGAACACAATTTACCGTGCCATCCGCCATTGCCAGCTAAAACTCTATAGTTCAAATAAGAAGCTGTATCTAAACATGATCCAGAAGCGCAGACGTCTTCTCTGGGCCAAGGCTCATTTAAAATGGACTGTGGCAAAGTGGAAAACTGTTCTGTGGTCAGACGAATCAAAATTTGAAGTTCTTTATGGAAATCAGGGATGCCGTGTCATTCGGACTAAAGAGGAGAAGGACGACCCAAGTTGTTATCAGCGCTCAGTTCAGAAGCCTGCATCTCTGATGGTATGGGGTTGCATTAGTGCGTGTGGCATGGGCAGCTTACACATCTGGAAAGACACCATCAATGCTGAAAGGTATATCCAGGTTCTAGAGCAACATATGCTCCCATCCAGATGACGTCTCTTTCAGGGAAGACCTTGCATTTTCCAACATGACAATGCCAAACCACATACTGCATCAATTACAGCATCATGGCTGCGTAGAAGAAGGGTCCGGGTACTGAACTGGCCAGCCTGCAGTCCAGATCTTTCACCCATAGAAAACATTTGGCGCATCATAAAACGGAAGATATGACAAAAAAGACCTAAGACAGTTGAGCAACTAGAATCCTACATTAGACAAGAATGGGTTAACATTCCTATCCCTAAACTTGAGCAACTTGTCTCGTCAGTCCCCAGACGTTTACAGACTGTTGTAAAGAGAAAAGGGGATGTCTCACAGTGGGAAACATGGCCTTGTCCCAACTTTTTTGAGATGTGTTGTTGTCATGAAATTTAAAATCACCTAATTTTTCTCTTTAAATGATACATTTTCTCAGTTTAAACATTTGATATGTCATCTGTGTTCTATTCTGAATAAAATATGACATTTTGAAACTTCCGCATCATTGCATTCTGTTTTTATTTACAATTTGTACTTTGTCCCAACTTTTTTGGAATTGGGGTTGTATTTTCTGAGCAAGTTGCATTTACAGCTATTCCACTGTCTTCCTGATTAACATACATATCCATGTGTGCACACACTGCCAGAGCTGCATCAGAACACTACCATGCTGCTTTGTGAGGGTGGGGAGGAGTGTTACATTTGAAAAAAAATGACAATGGATCTTTTTTGTCAGTTCAGTTGTGTTTCATTTTGTAACATTTTACCAGGTATTTATTCTACAGGATCTACAAGTTAGTCAGTAAATCCAGTCAGTTGCTTCAGAGGCATTAGGTTTTGTAAGCTTTGTGGCAATACAGTGGTCCCTCTCTTATAAGGCCACCCCTTCTGCGAAGCTTTAGTGGCCACATATGAGGGGTGGCCTCTCTTGAGGGGTACATTAATATTCAAAGAATTTAACAACTTTCACGATCAATAATCTTTTATTCATTCATCACTACTATGCACAAATAAAAATTAGGCATTCATCACAAATGATAACTATTTGTAAAGCACTATACTGTCATATCAATGGAAAAAATAAATCACAGACTGTAATGTTCAAGTCCAGTGTTCTCCACTATCGTTAATGACTCGGCGGCCCGCCGAGTCATAATGGCTAGAAGAGCTATTACCGCCAACTCATAAATGCGCCGCCGAGCCTTAATTTTTGGCCGCCCAGTCAAAAAAAATAAGTTTACTTCAAAGAAAAGTAAAAAAAAACATGCCAATACAAACACCAAATACAAACACCAAAGTAATTCTCTGATCACAGATTGTTGATGCGCTTTACTTTACAATAGGTTCAACAGAGGCTCTTAATGCTTGCTCGCTCACTTGTCACTACGCATGTGTAGTGCGGCGACAGAGGAGTGCGTGTCAGTTAAGTGGCTCCAATTGCCTCAGACCTCCGAGAGGAGTACGGTGGAAAGAAAAGACACATACTGCACATCAAATGAAAGGTAATTTTGTGTAGACTTCAACTAAAAACAATGATATTCTATTCAATAAACATTTCAGTAACGGAGTGACAAAATAAATGTAAAGTCGGCTCCCAGTGTTAGGGTTTTGCTGGGATTCGAACCTGGTTCGTTGGTGTGATAATCCAGCAAACCCCCACTAGGCCACCAGGGGGATGACTCAAATGCAGAGGCGTGAGGCGGAAGTAGAAAAAGAATCAAAAGGTTTATTTAAACTATATACACTATATACAGGGCAAAACAAAAGACAAAAAAAAAAAAGAGTATAATCCAAAAGAAAAGCAAAGTGCAAAAATTCAAAAGCTAAGAAGATCAAAAAAACACAGTACAAAGGAAACTGGAGATAAACATAACAGCACAAAGACTCCGTGACAAGAGGACTGAACTCAGGGGTATAAATAGACAAACTAATTAAGGACACAGGTGAAGATAATTAGGCAATTAACACAAACACAAAACACAGGAACAGTGGCGGCCTCTAGAGGCCAAAATAAACACGACATGAAAAGGAAATAACAGCGGCCTCTAGAGGCCAAAACAGTCCTAGTCCTAACAGGACCCCCCCCTCTAGGATCGTCTCCTGACGTTCCCAGGGCGATCCGGATGGGCCGAATGGAAGTCCCGACATAGTTCTTTATCAAGGACATCCCGAGCAGGAACCCAGCAGCGCTCCTCAGGACCATAGCCCTCCCAGTCCACCAGATATTGCAACCCGCCGCGGACCCGGCGGGAGTCAAGCAGGCGATTCACAGTGAACACAGTCTGCCCCTGGAAGATGCGGGGGGGGTGGGGGGTTCCTAGGGGCAGGGGCATACGTAGACGTCAGTACGGGCCGTAACAGGGAAACATGGAAAGTGGGGTTGATCCTCAGAGTCCGGGGCAACTGGAGCCGGTAGGAGACAGGGTTCACCCTGCGCACCACCTTGAAGGGGCCAATGTAGCGAGGAGCAAGCTTGCGGTTCTCCACCCGCAGTGGAAGGTCCTTAGTGGACAGCCAAACACGCTGCCCAGGGCGGAAAGCGTGTGCAGGTCTTCTATGGCGGTTGGCCTGAGTCTGGTTGGTTCTGGAGGTCTGTATGAGGGTCTTCCTGACCTTGCTCCAGGTCTTGCGACACCGTCTCACATATTGGTTGACCGAGGGCACCCCCGCGTCCTCCTCCTGGTCCGGGAACAGAGGTGGCTGGAACCCGAATTGGCACTGGAATGGCGACAGCTTGGTGGCCGATGACTGCAGGGTGTTGTGGGCGTACTCCGCCCATGGCAGCCAGGTGCTCCACGATGTCGGGTTATCCATAGCCAGGCCTCGCAGGGTGGTTTCCAGGTCCTGGTTGAGCCTCTCCGTCTGACCATTGGACTGTGGGTGAAACCCAGAGGAGAGGCTGGCAGTGGCTCCGATGACCTTGCAGAACCCGTGCCACACTCGGGAGGAGAACTGGGGCCCTCGGTCTGAGACGATGTCCTGTGGAAGACCAAAGACTCGGAAGACATGATTAAACAAAAGTTTCGCAGTTTCAAGAGCAGAGGGGAGTTTGCACAGTGGTATGAAGCGGCAGGCCTTGGAGAATCTGTCAACTAAGACCAAAATGACCGTGTTACCTTGTGACTCAGGGAGACCCGTGATAAAGTCGACTGCCACGTGGGACCAGGGACGCCGGGGAATGGTCAGAGGATGCAGGAGACCCTGGGGACGCTGTCGTGGGTTCTTGGTTCTGGTGCAAACCTCACAGGACAGGACAAATGACCTTACTTCCTTCTCCATGTTAGGCCACCAGAAGCGTCTTTTCAGGAAGTCCAGGGTCCTCCGAGCTCCCGGGTGGGCGGTGAGAGGGGAAGAGTGACCCCACTGGAGAACCTTGGCCCGGGCTTGATGTGGGACGTACAAGAGGCCTGGTGGCCCCGTCCCAGGACCGGGGTCCTGGCGTTGGGCTCGTCGGACAGCCTCCTCAATACCCCAGCGGACAGGGGCCACAATCCGGGACACAGGGATAATAGGCCTGACTTCATTCTCCCTGTTAGTGGCAGAGAACAGTCTGGACAGTGCGTCAGGTTTGGTGTTCTTGGAGCCGGGGCGGTATGAGAGGGTGAAGTCAAACCGACTGAAAAACAGGGCCCACCTAGCCTGTCGAGGGTTCAGTCTCTTGGCTTGCTGGAGGTACTCCAGGTTCTTGTGGTCAGTCCAAACCAGGAATGGATGTTGTGCTCCCTCCAGCCAGTGCCTCCACTCCTCAAGGGCCAGTTTGACCGCTAGCAGTTCTCGATCCCCCACATCGTACCGGGACTCAGCAGGACTCAGGCGGTGGGAGAAGTAAGCGCAGGGGTGCAGCTTTCCTTCCGAACGTTGAGAGAGCACCGCGCCGACACCACTGTCCGAGGCGTCCACCTCCACGATGAATGGTTGGGAGGTGTCCGGGAGAACCAGAATGGGTGCTGTGCAGAAGCGGTCCTTGAGGTCTTTGAACGCCTTTTCTGCCTGAGGAGACCAGCCATAAGATCCACCTGTCCCTTTGGTGAGGTCTGACATGGGTGCTGCCACAGAACTGAAGTTCCTGATGAACTTGCGGTAGAAGTTAGCGAATCCTAAGAACCGCTGAACCTCCTTAACGGACTTGGGAGTAGGCCAATCCCGGACGGCCAGGGTCTTGGCAGGGTCCATTTGGAGTTGGCCTGTCCGTACAATAAATCCCAGAAAGGAGACCTCGGGAACATGAAATTCGCATTTCTGGGCCTTGGCGAACAGATTGTTCTGTAGCAGCCTCTGGAGAACCTGGCGGACATGGTGGCGGTGCTCCTGCACGGTCTTGGAAAAGATAAGGATGTCGTCGAGGTAGACAAAAACGTATAGGTTAATCATGTCCCTTAAGACGTCGTTGATTAGGGCCTGAAAAACAGCTGGTGCGTTGGTGAGTCCGAAGGGCATCACCTGGTATTCGTAGTGCCCAGACGGGGTGTAAAAGGCAGTCTTCCACTCGTCTCCCTGTCGGATACGGATGAGGTGGTATGCGTTCCGTAGGTCCAACTTGGTGAAGACGGTGGCGCCTTGGAGCAGGTCGAAAGCTGTGGACATCAGCGGAAGGGGATATCGGTTGCGCACAGTGATCTTATTCAGGCCCCTGTAATCAATACATGGTCGGAGCCCCCCATCCTTCTTGCCAACAAAGAAGAAGCCGGCTCCAGCAGGTGAAGTGGAGGGTCGAATAAACCCAGAGACCAGGGCATCTTTGAGGTATTCCTCCATGGCCTTGCGTTCTGGCTGAGAGAGTGAAAACAGTCTGCCACGAGGAGGGGTAGTCCCAGGGAGCAAGTCGATGGCACAGTCGTAGGCCCGGTGCGGAGGAAGAACGGCAGCCCTGCTCTTGCTGAATACCTCCTTGAGATCCCAGTACTCTGTGGGAACTTGAGATAACTCGGTGAGATCAGGGGGCTCGGCAGGAGACACAGGAGAGCTAGAGAGCAGACAAGAGGCATGGCATGCAGAGCCCCATTCCACAACCTGGCTTGTTACCCAGTCTATGCGAGGGTTGTGGCGAGTAAGCCAAGGAAGGCCTAGAATAACTGGGAACTCAGGTGAAGGAATCAGGTGCAGGGATATTTCTTCCTTGTGACCTTGAGACTGGAGGAAAACTGGAGAAGTAACTTGGGTGACTCTTCCATCACCTAACGCTTGGCCATCGAGGGCAGACACAGACAGTGGGACTTCAAGAGGTGCAGTCGGAATATTGATGCTTTGGGCGAAGTGAATATCCATAAAGTTCCCAGCCGCCCCTGAGTCTATCAAAGCTTGACAAGAGTGGACAGACTCACCCCAGGAGATGGAGACCGGGATGTAGATTCCTTGGCCAGGGAGTCCGGGAGAGAGGGTAGGCCCCGTCACAACCCTCCCTCGGCTGGACGGGGCGGTCCTTTTCCCAAGAGTTCGGGACATGATGCTCGGAAGTGACCAGGCTTGCCACAGTAGATGCAGCACTTGTCCCTCCTTCTGCGCTCCCTCTCAGATGCGGAGAGGCGAGTACGACCCACTTGCATGGGTTCTGGACAGTCACTGAAGGAGGTAGACGGTCTCCAGGTAGAGGTAGGGAGGCTGGGGGGGCTCAAGGCTTGGTGGCGTTCTCTCATCCTGTTGTCCAGACGAATAGCATGTGAGATGAGGGTTTCGAGGTCACTTGGGCATCCAATAGAGGCCAGACCGTCCTTGATGGGGTCAGACAGACCATGGTGGAAGGCTGACACCAGGGCAGTCTCGTTCCATCCACTTACTGCTGCGAGTGTTCGGAACGAGATGGCGTAATCTGCGACGCTTCCTCCTTGCCGGATGGACATGAGCTTTCGGGCTGCGTCGGTACTAATGTCTGCCTGATCGAAGACCCGAAGCATCTCTTCAGAAAACAGCTGGAAATCAAAGCACTCAGGTCCCTGTCTTTGCCAGATAGCAGTAGCCCAGGCTCGCACCTTACCAGCTAATAAGGTGATCACAAAGGCAATCTTGCGGCGATCCGTAGTGTAGGTGGTAGGCTGAAGCTCAAAGGTGAGTTGACACTGGGTAAGGAACTCTCGGCACTCACTGTGCTTGCCGTCATACCTCTGTGGTGCAGGAAGGCTGGGTTCGCGAGGTGAAGAAGGCAGCATTGCAGGAGGCACTGGAGCAGGAGTGGGAGCTGGATCAGGAGCAGGAACTGGATCAGGAGCAGGAGATGCAGGCAGAGATGTCAGCTGTGCCAGGGTTTTCCCAATTTGCTGAAGCAGTTCCTCGTGGCGAGCGAGGGCCTCACGTTGGCTGGTGAGCGTACGTCCATGAGCGTCCATGGTCGCTCCGAAGCGTGTCAAAGCTGCCATAATTCCCTGAAGGTTGGCCGGGTAGACAGTTGAAGCAGCCTCTGCTGAGTCGGTCATGACGGAGTCTTTCTGTTAGGGTTTTGCTGGGATTCGAACCTGGTTCGTTGGTGTGATAATCCAGCAAACCCCCACTAGGCCACCAGGGGGATGACTCAAATGCAGAGGCGTGAGGCGGAAGTAGAAAAAGAATCAAAAGGTTTATTTAAACTATATACACTATATACAGGGCAAAACAAAAGACAAAAAAAAAAAAAACAGAGTATAATCCAAAAGAAAAGCAAAGTGCAAAAATTCAAAAGCTAAGAAGATCAAAAAAACACAGTACAAAGGAAACTGGAGATAAACATAACAGCACAAAGACTCCGTGACAAGAGGACTGAACTCAGGGGTATAAATAGACAAACTAATTAAGGACACAGGTGAAGATAATTAGGCAATTAACACAAACACAAAACACAGGAACAGTGGCGGCCTCTAGAGGCCAAAATAAACACGACATGAAAAGGAAATAACAGCGGCCTCTAGAGGCCAAAACAGTCCTAGTCCTAACACCCAGTGTCAGAAGATTTTGCACAAAAGCAGCTACTTGCAAAATAAATAACATGCAACTTATGGCCCTTTTCCACTACCCTTTTTCAGCTCACTTCAGCTTGCTTCAGCTCACTTCAGCCCGACACGGCTCGCATTTCGACTACCTCAGAGCAGCACGACTCAGCTCGCTTCAGCCCTGCTCAGCACCCAAAACTCGCACGGTTTTGGAGTAGGGCTGAAGCGAGCCAAACCGAGCCGAGTGGGGCTAGGGGCGTGAGCAGACACTCCCCTGTGCACTGATTGGTGAGGAGGAGTGTCCTCACATGCCCACACACGCCCCGCGAGCACGCTGGGATCTGTAAACACCGTAAACCCGGAAGAATAATAATTACGAATTACGAGAATTTCTGAAGCCTTATGCGCCTCGCCTCATCTATACACTCTTGCCAGTATCTGTTGGCGTTGTCGGTGACAACAAGCCACAGCACCAAGACCAGCAACACTAACGACTCCATGTTTATTGTTTACTATCCGGGTCGTGAGACTACCACTTAAAAGATCACTGATGTCACTGTTTGCGCCGCCTAACGACATCACGTGACGTCCACCTACTTTCGCTAACTCCACCCAATGTGTCCACCCACTTCCAGCCAGCACGGTTCAGCGCGGTTGTAGTCGAAATGCAACTCCAACAGCCCCATTCAGCTCAACTCAGCCCAACTCAGCACCGCACGGCTCAGCCCAACTCAGCCGCGTTGGTAGTGGAAAAGCGGCATTAGATGCCAGGAAATGGCATCTGAGGGGTTTCTTATTTCAAAATTTTCTGGTGCGAGGGCGACACCCCCCTCGCGAACCCCCCAGTGACGACCGCTCAATACTACCGCCGAGCTTTAACTTCAGGTAGTGGAGAACACTGAAGTCATAACAAATGCAGACTTTCATGCAACAAAACTTGAACCATTTATCACAAATATATCACAGCACCAGAACAGTTGTCAACAAAAATATTAATCATAAACGTACAATCAGGGCCGCTGACAGCTTTGGCTGGGCCCGGGACAAAATGCTCTGAATGGGCCCCCCCCCGGGCCAACCCACACACACACACACACCTCTCTTATCCCAGTCTCTACTCACTCCAACCCTTAAATGACAGGTATTCAAAAACCATTCAACCGGTCAACAACCATTTCATTTTAGCATTTCAACATTTTTACAGTTTTAACATTTTAACATTTCCTTAGTCTGCAACTATTCAGCTGCGAAATGCAATGCGCCGGACTTTTGTTGTGCGTGCGTGCATACTGTCCAGTGTGAAAAGCAGAGAACACACCGCTCGAGAAACGGCGGGATATGATTGCAGGCTAATGTGAATATTCTTAGCTTCAATCAGATATATGAAACGCAATGTTATTAAGCCGTTGTGGTTATGAAATGATTCAATGCCCTGTGCGTTTGATATGGTGTTCAGTGTGACTTGCTCTCCTCTCGTTTGTAACATGAATTGCGTGCCGCGCGTGCCTTGGTTGGGGTTACTTTACGGGGCTGGAAAAAGTTGGCTGTGTCTTACCCAGTGATGGGAATAACGGCGTTAGAAATAAACGGCGTTACTAACGGCATTACTTTTTTTAGTAACGAGTAATCTAACTAATTAATTTTTACATCGTTATAACGCCGTTCCCGTTACTTACAATAAAATACTATGCGTTACTTTATTAAAGCTGTTCTTATCTGGCACGCTGCTCGTTCAGCCTTTCTTTACTCTGCTTTCGTGTGGGGCGGGGAGACGCGAGACAACGGCACAGTAAGCCAATCAGAGTAGATTTGGACAACATACGTAGGTAGGCCACGCCTACTGCACTGCGCACTCTTTCAATCAGAAGACACAGCGATGGCGAGCGGTCAGCCCAGCACTACGCTTTCACATTGGAAATACAGCCATTACTTTTCATTACTTGAAATAAAAGGCAAGAGTGTTTACGTGCAATGCACATTATGTCGAGGAACAAAGCGTTTGTCCTCGTCAGTGGCCAGTAATTAGTAACATAATTTTAATAACTACAAAAATATATTACATTTGATAGATGTCTTATCTCACATTGTCCCACAAAAATATTAATATAGTGTAGATAACATTACTAATTGGTTCTGTTAAGTGTCCATTTCAGTCATTAAACACATTTAACATTCACTTTTATTATGATTACACTAATTGAATTTGATTTTTTTTGAGGGGGAACAAAATGTAACGGAATAATTACTTTCCCTGGTAATTAGTTACTTTTATGACAAAGTAACTCCGTTACTAACTCAGTTACTTTTTGGGAAAAGTAACTAGTAACTATAACTAATTACCGTATTTTCCGGACTATATGTCGCTCCGGAGTTTAAGTCGCATCAGCCAAAAAATGCATTATGAAGACGAAAAAAACATATATACATCGCACCAGACTATAAGTCACACTTTTTTGAAGGGTTATTCTATCCATAGAATCTGTGATTGTATCTGATAAGCGGCGCGTGGTTACTGCGCGACTGCATTGCTTATTTAATAAACAAACAGCTGAGCAGTGATAACGCGCCCTTTGCCCTGTAAGTAGCCTAGTCTGATTATTTTAAATATCTACTACTATCTTTAATACTATCACTATCGTTATTACTAATAGCCTATATTATTATTATAACTAATATTAGTAGCCTATTACTGATGCATTAATCAGTTTGCTTTTAGAATATTTTTACCGGTAGGGCTTATTATCGCCCCATGGCTCTTTCATCTGTGTTATTAAAGCTGTAGTCATCATCGAGGAGTGTCATTCTTCATTTTTGTTGAATTTTATTTCATCAAATCAGAGGTCAAGTAGGCTATAGGTATATCATCTCCAAAGACGGGTACGGTAGTAAAAACAACCGTCTAGTGAAAAAAAAACAACAGCAACCGCTCAGAGAAAAAACCAGGCAGAAAGTGCGCCTGCCAGTTAACGTCATATCAGATAAAAACATTAAACGTTATTCAGACCATTAACACCATAACATCAGAGACGAAGAATAAAGTTCATCTTGGAAGGAGAGTTATTTTTAAAAATGCAAAACAAAATCATTTATAATAGCCCAGAGAAAAACTGGCTGAATATGTACCGTAACATCAAGTTATTCAATAGCCTATAGGCCGAAAATCAGGGCTTAATTTGAACCGGAACATGACGGAACAAGATCCGTAACCTCCGTTGTCAGATCCGGCAGCTATTTTCATTTCATTCGGTGTTCCGGCAGCTATTTAAATGGATCAGATCACCTCCGTGACCATCACAAAGGGAAAAAAAATCAAACAATAAATTAAATAAGTAAATAAAATTTTGTTTAGTGTTCGGTTTTGATTTTGATATCTGTTGTTGATGTCTCTCCTATGACATCCACAAAAGCTATGCAGGGGGACATGGGGTGTATACTTCCGCTCAATAGAAAAACAGGGAGGGCTCGGAAAATGACCACAGGTCGGAATCAAACCCGGGTCCCCGGATTTATGGTATGGCACCTTACCCACCTGAGCCACGAAGTCCCGCTGGCACTGCTTTTAAATACCCTACTTAAATCCTTAAAAAGAGTCATTTAACTCATGTCTTGTGTGATCTGATCTCCAGTGGTGAAATAAACCGGTTGTGATATGAGTACAGTCTGTTATTTTAGAAGATAAATTTAATATATAATTTAATATATAGCCTAATAAAAAATAATATTTTATAACATATCATGACATATTACTGTCTGTAACTGTCCGTCACTAAAGCGTTTTCTAAGATCATAATGTCTGATATTATTATTATTTTTTACACACACAATAAGCGCGTGTGCGTAAAGTTATAGTAAACCACCCCTGCCTTTTTTTTTTTTTTTCCGAGTCGCCGGACCCACCCACCTCCTGTGTTCCGGGACCTCCCACTTCACAAATTAAGCACTGCCTAAAATCATTACATAACTTATTTAAATAACTATAGGCCTATCATTAATAATAAAACACAGGTCAATCAAGTTTATCAAGCTGACGATTTCACTCCAAATCAGCAAATCCATTGAATTCCTCATCCTCAGTGTCGCTTGTGAACAACTCTGCCAACTCCAGTGGCAGATGAAGCGCCGTTTCCTCTTCTTCTGCGTGGCTGTTGTCAGACTCGGCATCAGCTCCAGTTATTCCGCGGTGAAAAAAAAAAAAACATATATACGTCGCACCGGAGTATAAGTCACATGGCCAGCCGAACCATGAAAAAAAGTGCGACTTATAGTCCGAAAAATACGGTACTTTTTGAAAGTAACATGCCCAACACTGGTCTTACCTGGCTCAGCTGCCCCACTGCCTTTGCTAGTACCTGCTGCATCATCCGAATCTTTTTTAAAATATTTATGCAGTGAGCCCCTGAGTCTCTTGGTTTCTTCCTCTCTTTTTCTCTTTTCTTTTCTTTGCTCCTGACTTGTGCATGTTGGCAAATGGCACGCACGCTGATTCTCGAAGCGCTATGATCGAACGATGTCGGTTTTTTCCCCTTAATCAAAGAGTCAGACCAAACCATTTTTGCATTAGGGGTGGTAGGGGGTTCTTGACGCCTTTTTCAAAGACAATAAAGGCAAAAGATCTAGAAATCATTTATTGAATGCAAATATAGCACATTTCTCCCCCAAATCAACACATTTTGAAATGAAATAAAATAATCGCAACTTCATGAGAGCCCAGTTCTGCACCCCCCCCCCCCCCCCCCCCATTCCTGGGCCCGGGACAACATACCCGTTTGTCCCCCCCGTCGGCGGGCCTGTATACAATACTACATGCATTTACAATTCATGGTATTCACCAAATTGAATAAAAAAAACAATGATCACAAATCAGACACATCAACACATTTGAAAAAAGAGTCCAACTTTGTTTGCTTTGAACTTTGAACAGCTTTACGTTTGTCATGTTTTTAAAACATCCTGCACCTTGTTCATTAAGTCCAATAACTCTGGGTTGTTTGATTGCAATGCATAGTCCAATAAACCTGAATCACTTTAACTTTCTCTTCCAAGGTCAGAACTTTCCTCTTTCTGGAGTTTGACATCGCTGTTGTTATTTGTTCAATAGGAGTTGTTGTTTGCCAGTGAATTTACTTCAAGACTGATAAAATTTGCGCTGGCAGCCATGTTTATAGCGGCGAGATCGCAAAGCATCACGGGAATCTGGGTAGGAAAAAAAACGCGAGATCAACTTTTTTCCAAATACCGTGGCATTGTACGTGATTTTAACATATTATCGCTCACATACATGTCCGCTGGCGAGGGGATTTTGCCATTCAGCTTGGGTTGCTGGCCGCGTTAGAGAGGTGGCTGTTGGTGAGGGGTAATTTCAATGGAGAATGAGTTAATATAATGGAATTGTGGCCGTAAAGGAGGGGTGGCCGCTGGTGAGAGTGGCCTCTCAAGAGGGGGACTACTGTACTTTGTCCACCTCTGTGTGTAAATGAATGGGAACAAATCATGTGTAAGAATTAAATGTGAGAATAAATGAATCATGTTGCAAAAAAAATGAACATAAAAAAATAGGTACCCTGTGGGTCCATGTGGCTACTGCTTATAAATAAAATAGTTTTCTGATCCCATGTCCATACAGTAAATATAGCATATATACATGTTATCCATGATATTCGCCTCATCTCTTGCAAGCATCACCAAGCTGTGAGCAGCATCAGGGCTTGGAGTATTTTGGTGACCGATTTTGTTTACTGTGTTTTGTTCAAAATACAGTGCTGTGAACTAGATCTATTTTCAAAATAGTAAGAAAGCATTGTTCATGAATTGTCTTCGAAGCATTATTTAGTACTAATGAGCACATTTTGTTTCACAAGTGTAGTGTAAAGACTAAAATAAACAAAAAAAAAAGCCAATTGCAGAAGTTTGATGAATTATACTTTTAAATTTTAATCTTAGTTTTCACGAAGGAACTGATTTATTCTGACATGGGACTTTTGTAATTGCAAACTGAGCAAATCGCTCAAAAGATTCCAACATTGTCTTCGCTGTCTTCTCAAGTTTTCGTTGAATGGCTGGAATTCTTGGCGCAAATATCTGCCAAAAAGCTAAAAAAAACCCTTACAAAACCTTTCATTTGACCTTTCAGAAGGACCAAACAAAAGCTGTGATAATCAAAAGGTAAATTTTCTTAAAATAAACACCACTTACTTGATATCAAATCAGTACACTGCAAAAAATTGAAAACTGACTTTGAGGAGAATATTACTTAATACGAGTGAAATTATCTTGCTGCATGGACAGATATTTTTACTTGATAAGACATCTTAGAATAAGTTGGTTGCAATCTCGAACTAATTTTAATAATTTCAGAATTGGTGTCTTGTATTCTTCTAATTGGAAATGTTAGATTGCTTCAACTATTTTCAAGATATGTTCACTTGCTAAGATATCATTTTTTGCAGTGTAGCCTTGGCAAACCACGAGGTGAATTTCATTTATCTTTTTATCTGCCAATTATCTTCTGATACTATGAAGTTATAACAATCCATCCATCCATTATCTGTAGCTGCACATCCTGTACAGGCTCGCAGGCAAGCTGGAGCCTATCCCAGCTGACTATGGGCAAGAGGTGGGGTACACACTGAACAATTTGCCAGATCATCAAAGGGCTGACACATAGAGACAAACAACCATTCACACTCACATTCACACCTACAGTCAATTTAGAGTCACCAGTTAACCTAACCTGCATGTCTTTGGACTGTGGGGGAAACCAGAGCACCCGGAGGAAACCCACACTGACACGGGGAGAACATGCAAACTCCACACAGAAAGGCCCCCAATGGCCACTGGGCTCAAACTCAGGACCTTCTTGCTGTGAGGCAACAGTGCTAACCACTACACCACCATGCCACCCGAAGTTATAACAAGGTTTCTCTTATTTCATTTCTGATTGGTTTTGAAATTTATCAAGAAGTAGAACGGGTAATCAAACTTGATCAGGATAAGTGCTAATTAGTTACAAAGTTTCGCTATTGTTACACTCATTCTTACAACATGATGACATCGTGGCTTCACCACTCATTCTTGTGTACCTTTGATAACGCAAGATCAACTGTTCATATTGAGAGATCATGATTCGCCGTTCTGGTGATTGTAATGCATATGCGTATGCACAGTGCACTAGTCAAGTCAAGTTTATTTGTATAGCACTTTTAACAATAAACACTGTCGCAAAGCAGCTTCACAGAATTTGAATGACTTAAAATATGAGCTACGTAATTTTATCCCTGATCTATCCCCAATGACCACGCCCATGGTGACAGCGGCAAGGAAAAACTCCCCCAGATGACATGAGGAAGAAACCTCGAGAGGAACCAGACTCAAAAGGGAACTCACCCCCATCTGGGCAACAACAGACAACATGACTATAACATTAACAGTCCTAACAAAGTCAGCTTCGTTGATGCTATAAACCCCCCACCGATGGAAACCCGAGCACAAAACCGTTCACGACAACCATGGTCCTAAAGTCAGCAAGTTAACTGCAGTCCTAAAGTCAGCAAGTTAACTGCAGTCCCCAGCCACAAAAGCACCACTGCAAGAGTCCAGACCGTCCTCCAGGCGCGACCCCCAACTGTCCACATGGGGCTGCCCTCCACAGGAGCAATGTGATGAGACTCCAACCAGACACAGGGCACCAGGATGGATCAGGCAGGTCCGAGGAGCAGAAGAGGTCAGCATCTTGATCCCAGGACCAACATGTAACTCAGAGGGACAGATTTGGGGGTGGAGAAGAGAGAGAAAACACAAGTTGTTAGGTATGCCCAATGTCACCTGAATGTCATTATTGTTACACTCATTCTTACAGCATGATGACATAGTGGCTTCACCTCTATGAAGCAGTAGCCACAAAAATCACATGTGAAAAATAAAAACACACTTCAAATGTCCACATGTGAAAATGAATAAAACTGGAATTTTGACCTTGTCTACGTCTGTTTTTTCTTCTTCTAGAAACTCATTAACGCTAACACATTAGTGTATGTGTAATTAAAATGTAAATGTTATGTGTAAACAGGCATTAATGTCGGGCTCAAACTGCAGAGTGATGTATTGATGCCGACGTCAGTCATTAACCCACTGATCTCACTAAATAAAGCCCATTAGGAACCCAGACAAGTCAAATCTGCTCATTAATGAATAAATAACACTCAGTCTTACAGGGTCATGATGGTGGTGGTGTTAAAGCAACATGACTACAGTTGTGGTTGTGTTGATCAAGTGTGTATAAAGTAGCCGTACTATATGTGGGGTGGTCAGGGAATCCCTTTGGATGCAAATGTAGTTGAATTCTGGAAATAAATGATGAAAAACAGCAGAATTGTGACCGGAACTATCACAATTACTGGAAGGGGTAAGGGGGTAGGAGGGGAGGGGAGGAGGTAGAGATAACCCAGCGCAAGCAAGCAGCCGTCTGCTCCTGCAGCCATGCAAGCGGCGCTGGTCACACACCCGCTTGTCACACTGGGGGTGAAAAATGGCGACCGTGGAAAATTGGGGAAGGAATGCGAAGAATGCGAGAGTGTCTCCCAGCAGTGATCTTCTGGGGGAAATGTTGTCCCAGCAACGGCCTTGATCGAGGCCGGTGCTGTTCAGGGAGCCGAATGTCGATAAGATAGAGATTGTTTGGTCTTTCGAACAGATGCAGTCTTTACACGTTCACACCACTCGTCCATATCTGTCCATTTCGTCCATATCTGTCCATTTCTGTTCAATTCAATTCCATTTGGTCTCCGAAATACTTATTCCTTGCAAAGCCGAAAGCGTCTCCAAGATGACAACCATGTTGTGGTTCAAGGCCTTAAGGTGTGCAACAGCACGGGGTCATCACTGTCATATTTTTCATTTCTAAATCCTCCACACATTCTCTATTAGGGACAGAATGGACACGCCTTCTTCTTCCACAGCCCTGCCTTTGTAATATGTGCAGAATGTGGTTTTGCATGGTCTTGTTGAAATCTCCCTGGAAAAGATGTCGTCTTGAAGGCAGCACATGTTGCTCTAAAATCTCAGTGTACGTTTCTGCATTAATGCTCCATCACAGAAGTGTAAGTTACCTTTACCAAGGGCACTGACCCAACCCCATACTGTGACACACACTGGCTTTTGGACTTGTTCCTGGGAACAGTCTGGATGGTCCTTTTCATCTTTTTACACATTTTTTGTTAACTTTTAGTTTTATTTTTTACATTATTTACACAATGGCACATGTTTGTATGTAACATCAAATTGCACCTTCACTTTTTTTTACATGATTAAATATGACTTACATAATCATGGGTGAACATATGGTCACATTTAAATGCACGTTTTTTTTCTGCATTACATTTCACATTCACAAGACAGTCTGAAAACAGTAATAAATCAGTGGCAAATAAAATTGAACATGATCTGTCTAAATGTGCTTAAAGTGATTAAGAACTGTTTATTAACTCTATAATCTCCTCAATCCTCTTGAGAATGGGGGTAAAATAATCAAATCAGCGACACCCTTCTCTCTGTCACACATCTTTCCTCTGATAGACATTTTGTTGTCTCCAGATTGCAGGAACAGTGATGGATTGCTTTTGTGTGCAGAATTAATAAAGCTGCACCGTCTGGGAAACATCACCGCAGCAGGAGTCCAAGCGTTCGCAAAGCAAACACATTTTATATTCATCATTATCCTTCGGAACAAATGAAGCATGAGAAATGGACAAAAAAAATGTGCTTGATTGTTATTTACATTCATTTCAGTTAACTGAAGATGTTTATTTCACCTGTTTCTATCATTCAGAAACTCTGTAACTGTCATTTAGAGGGAGAATCAGATTCAGTGCCAAACTCAAAGGAAATTTATCAATGGAGGTTTGAATCAGATGGAAAAATGAGGCCGTCAATGATGGCGTAGCTCACTCCAGCCTCGTCTAGTCCAGAAGGAACAATCTAAAGTGGGCCACCTTGCCCAATAGATGTTGCAAGCTAGATACAGAACCTATATCCACCCTAAGAATACTGACCTATTTGCCAGAAAGAACCCAGAACGGTGAGGAATTGACTATGACATTGTGATATATGTTTATTTCTATAATATCTCACTAAATATCAGGCCATTCTGTGGCTGGGAAGTTATTTAATTTGAGGGGATTCCCGAGCAAATAATTTGCATGAAATCGCTCGCTTTGTGCAGTCAGGCATACAGAGGAAGTCCGTGTGTGTGTGCATGTGCAGGTTTACCTTCTTCTTCTTTTGGGTTTTACAGCAGCTGGCATCCACAGTGTTGCATTACTGCCATCTACAGGTTTACCTTTGAGCGTGCACTGACAGTTCCATCATTCTGTCGCTAAACGAACAGCTGATCACACCGAGGTGCTCGCTGAGTGCCGATATTTATTAGTTTGGTCCTGCGTTTCCTTTCCTTCATATATAACATAACATCTTTTCTTTTTACTTTCCATTACTGTAGTTGGTCTTTCATGTTTCATTTGCACACTCACATCCTCCATTTTTCTCTCCTGTTTCAAATTTGTATCCCACAATGCCTTGCACGAATGGGGAAAGCCCACCACATCATGCATGATGTATACTCAACAAAAATAAAAACTTTACACTCGTTTCAAAGTCAATAATTTGAACATTTTGGAAAATAGGTTTGAAATAATGATTGTATTAAATTATCTTATCATTAAAGATGCTATAGCATAAAGATCATGTTTGTCATGGAATCGGTTCCACTGGAAATGCGACGACAATGTCCATGATCAAAAACTGTGAGTCACAACTTAATGAAATCATGTCAATATTGGGTGTGTCCTCCATGGGCGTTCACAACTGCGATACAACGTCTCCTCATGGATTGGATGATGCGTCTGAACACAGCTTGGGGAATGCGCCGCCATATTTGTACCAACATGGCATCAAGCTCCTGCAAGTCCTGTGGAGGGTTCCGTATGGTCGGCTGTGGTGCCAGTTTGATGGAGACATGTCTGGAGATTATGGATGGTCTGTCGACTGCATCCCATAACCCTCGCAACATCCGTGACGGATGTTCCCGTATTCAGCATGCCAATGGCACGTTCACGCTGAATGTTTGACAGTCGTGGCATTGCAAATTAACAAATAATTAAGCATAAAACCTTGTTTTTCTGAGATGACACTCTACTCTGCTGCCGTGAGATCAATTGCATGTGTATCAATAGGTCATGTCACTTGTGTCACGTGGAAACGTGATTTTAGCGTGCAGTGCTCTCGCACGTGCTACGTAGGCCCGACCAGTAGAATGAATGTGTAACGTAATGCCCTTGACAATGCATTTAACCATAATCACAACAAGAACTCTTTCAAGAAAAGTTTCAAAACACTATTTGAAAAATAATGAGTGTCAAGTTTTTATTTTTGCTGAGTATAGTATCTTGAATTGGGTCATGGTGAAGCAGGAAAAAATAGCGGAGAATTTAGGGCCACATGGTCTTAAATTCATTAATAGTTCTATTTAAAAAAAAACTAATACAATTGAAGTCTGTCATTCAAATTCAGTAGCTTTCAGTTCACTAAACAAAAATATTTTTATGACCTAAACTTGAAAAATCTGAAAGGCAGTCTACTTTTAAGGCTTAATTAGTCCATAACTTCATTAATAATTGTAATTAATCAAATCTGGGTAGAAGTTCTATGCACCCTAGGTACCCCTACCTCCATGCCAGAAAGAATCAGAATCGGTGAAGAATTGAGGGAGAAGAAGTGATTTGTGTGGAAACTACTCTTTAGGGATTGATTAATGACTCCATATCTTCATTATTAATTGAAATTATGCAAATTAGGGTAGAAGCTATAGTATACGCACCCCAGGCAGATCTACCTTCCTGCCAAAAAGAATAAAAACCAGTGAAGAATTGAGAGAGAAGAAGTGATTTTCATGAAATGTGGATGATGCCAGATGGACAACGGACAACACGATGGCATAAACTCTATTTATTCATCATTGTCAGCTTGTTTGAAATTACACCTCTACTGCAAAACATGAACTCTTACTAGCAGAGCTCCATACTTAATAGAATATGGTAATGCACCAACCTGATTTTTGATGGCTTTTGTGACCGTATGTTAACCGTACGTGTCCCACCAGAGGTATCAAGGAACCTGATCGTAAGTGCAAGGCAATGTATCTCATAAACACCTGACCACCGGACAACAAAATGTATACCTTTATTTCCATAAGATAGATAGGTTTTTATCCAGCACTTATTTTTAATTTGCTTTGTAAAAAATAACGAGGTTATTTCCTAACACTGGAGCAGCTCTTGGCATTAAGAACAGCAGCAGAGAGTCTCTGACGGGTGCAAATGTGTTTCCTTTTATTCCTCTTGAACATGAGTATAGCATCAAACACTGGCCATCAAACACCATACACTGAACACCGAGCACCGTGACAACTAAAGAAAACAAAACAAAATCATTAACATAACATAGTTGTAAGCAAATACACAATTTTGCAGAGTAATGTTTACAGACTATGTTCTGAACATTACACACCTCGCTCCGCTCAATCAAGGACCAACCAAACCTCTACAAGTTAGCCAAATGTACACCATTAGCCTCTGTGCTCAAATTCTCATACTAAACCACAGTTCAACCAATGCATCAGCCAATGCACAAACAAAACACACTCAATAAACAGCGCATAAACTTTACACTGTGCATGAATGACATATCAGGATGACAGACAGCAAAGGTTTATAACATACTGTGCTAAACCTCTGATGGAGGCACATGGTGAATATGAACACAGCAGCGAACATCTATAGTATAACAAATACAGCTTCCTGGGCTGACAGCTCCACCCAGAACATGAATAATGAGTGACAGCTCTGGACACCACTTACGCACACATTTTACAGTCATCAGGAGCTCTGTTTTTAGGCAATGCCTAATTTTATATATATATATTAGTGCTGTCAAAAATGTCGCGTTATTAACGCATTAACTTGACTCAATTTTAACGGCGATAATTTTTTTATCGCGAGATTAACGCTCTGTGACATGATGTAGGTTTTTCATAAGCTTTTGAAACTGCCAGGAACTTGGAACAGAGACTTTGCTTAGAAAAACAATAGCAGCTAGACTGTAATGCCACGCCACGCACAGCCAGAGTCCTCTGCCCTCCCCCGAAGAGCCACGGTGCTCGGCTTAGGTTTCGTTTTCCCATCGGCGGCTCCAGCCCCACTTTGCAGTAGCTGTGACAAGACGTGTTATGCTCTGCAATAAAAAAAAAAAAACATTGGTACAACCAGTGTTCGAACTATGCCGATATTTTCGGGGGGTCCCTTTTTTTCCCTTGGGGAGGTGCTTGCGCTTGTCTCAGAGCGCGGATCTCCATCGCGCGCTCACTTCGGATATGCAAATGCTTCCCGTTACACACGATTGCTGTGTCAATAAACATCATTTTGCCAATATTTTAGAGACCCCCAACATTTCCCAAATCATGTTTTCAAGGGATCTCATGTCTGTTTCAGGGGATCTCGGATCCCCCGAGTACCCCCGTAGTTCGAACGGTGAGCAAGCCCATTCACTTTTTTATGCTGATAAGAGAATTACATGGTTTTTCATGTGACAAAAATGTGCGATTAAATTGCGATTAATCGCGAGTTAACTATGACAGTCACGACATTAATCGCGATTAAATATTTTAATCGCTTGACAGCATTATATATATATAAAATTTTAAAAATGGGCATATTGGAAGTTTACATATAGTCATCCTTCACTAATTCACTTTAAAAAATACTGCTTTTCTACAGGATGGCACAGTGGTGTAGTGGTTAGCACTGTTGCCTCACAGCAAGAAGGTCCTGGGTTTGAGTCCAGTGGCCGATGAAGGCCTTTCTGTGTGGAGTCTGCATGTTCTCCCCATGTCCGCGTGGGTTTCCTCCGGGTGCACCGGTTTCCCCCACAGTCCAAAGACATGCAGGTTAGGCTAATTGGTGGCTCTAAATTGACCGTAGGTGTGAACGTGAGTGTGAATGGTTGTTTGTCTCTATGTGTCAGCCCTGTGATGATCTGGTGACTTGTCCAGGGTGTACCCCGCCTCTCGGCCATAGTCACCTGGGATAGGCTCCAGCTTGCCCATGACCCTGCACAGGATAACTGGTTATGGACGGATGGATGGATGGATGGAAGGAATGCTTTTCTACATTAAACAGGAAGTATTGCCTTTTTTTTTTTACTGTGTCCTTGATACAAGCATGAACTTCAACACATTTATAATGAAGCAATGACTATGTAGCTAAAGCACAGAGTTTTATTTTTAATATAATTGTACAGTGTTTCAATCATGCTGGGATAGAAACTATTTTTAATACATAATCCATCTATTTGAAGGAGGCAAAAATAATTGCCATGTTTCAGCTCCAGCGCAAATCCTTTGCTTGCTTCCTGTTTCTTTTTGAAACATTTACCTAATGTTTTCACTGAGTCAGATGGATAAAGGACAGTCGAGAACAGTTCGTTCAGCTTGTCCTCAACCTCATATTTTGGCTAATTCTCTGATTGCTTTAATCTGTGTCAACAGAAACTCCTAAACCAAAAGTCAGATCTACAATCAGCTGTATACTTTTTTTGTTAGTTCTTCTGTGCATTTTGTTGCATTTCAAATCCAATGAGTTGGCGACGTAACATTATGATTTTAGCGTAGATGGTCTGAGAGGCATGTTAAAGAGGTTTGAGTTATCAGATGATTGTGGACTGGAGCAAAAATACAGCAGCTCTGTTGCTTTAGCAGAAGTGAGCAGAGATGGTGAGATCACGTTATTCCATTGCACCCTCCCAAAAGCTGGTCCTACATGGTGCAGGTGTGTCAGCTATTGATAACTCATCTTGTGGACCAGCAAATACCGGACAGGCAATAACGTCTGTGTATTTTCTCCTGTTCAACATCTAATTAATGAAGGTCAATGATTCTAAAAGAGCAGAAATATCAAGGCATTGACTTCCGATCACCTTGATACAGATGGAGGTCTATGGGGAGAGTCATACTTGATCCCCAGGTTCATATGCTGGAGTCTCAGTGGAGCTTAATGAATCGCTTTTGACAAACTTCTCTTTTTTTCTTCAGTCTTTAAACTCCTGGTCCTGACTGAAGCCTAGATCATCTTCTTCTTCTTCTTTCAGCTGCTCCCATTAGGGGTCACCACAGCAGATCATCTGATCTGCATATTTGATTTGGCACAGGTTGTTTTTTTACACCGGATGCCTTTCCTGATGCAACCCTCCCCAATCTATCCAGGCTTGGGACTGGCACTAAGTATGCACTGGCTTGTGCAACCCCGGTGGCTGGATATTTTACCTAATCTGCACGTGATGACTGAGGCCTGGATCACTCCAGATAATTCAATGACTCTGACTGCCTTGTCCACTATGTATACTGTCTCCCACACTTCATGAGAAACTGGAATGACCGTTCACACCGCTTGCACTGTCGTGTTAATATCTCCTCATATAAATCACATGCTGCTCCTATTAATCTTCAAATTACTTCCTCTGCCAACTTTATTTCCACCTCCATTTGTTTGATTGATTGATTTTTCCCAACGTAACACCAAAATGTAGTGAACGGAATTTGATGAAATTTGGTGGAATGGTGAGTCATGTGCCAAGGAACAATTCATTACATTTTGATGCAAATCTGAATATGTATGTGGATCCAGGATACTTTTGTCTTTTGCCAGTGTAGCTCAAAAAGTAGTGGACTGATTTTGATGTAATTTGTGTACAGCTTTAGTATTATCCTTGGTTCAAGTGATTTGATTTTGATGTTGATATGTGCCTTGGCGAAGCGATGCACTCTACTGAGTGCCCTTCTAGTTGTTAGCTATTGTCCGTCTGGCCCCCTAGAAAACTTCAAAGAAGATCTGCTCATCTTTCTCCCTCTCACAATCTTTTGATCTGACATTCAATAACTACCTTTCAACACATGAGAACTGCTTTAGTCACACACAAGGACTTCATGAGACTCCCTAGACATCAGCATAACCCAGCTACCCCTTCCGCAACATCACTTTTTATCTTTTAATCTTGCCCTCCCCACCCTGCCAAACAACAACTCCTTCTCCAATTAATAAAACTTCCACTCAACCACACACTCTCAACCACCTGAATTATCCACCAGTATTTTCTTCTGCTAACTTTCTTCATTCACAGGCCTACTCTGCTCCCTACCATCCAGACCAAGAAAATGTTCTTGCTCCAATCCTTGGCTGTCAAACATAGCAGTCAGAGGGGATTAAAAGCAACTGAGAGAAAGAAGAAAGAGAAGCATCATGCCACTACATCCAAACAATCATTAATCCTGATCTGAGCAGCTTTCAAAACATTTACAAGACTCCCTATCCTCTCGGGCCTTGGATTTAGTGGGACCACATGGATGGTCATATCAGGTGACATGGAAGGCATCCACGTGTTCTCTATGCAGACTCTCCACTGGTGTCCCACAAGGCTCAGGTCTGGGTCTTCTTTTATTCTGACTCGATACCTTCTTTCTTCATGAAATTGTATCATTGCATTCTTTTTCATACTTCTCCTATGCTGATGACACTCAATCCATGCTCTTCTGTTTCTCTCTATGACACCCATGCTTCTGCACATACCTCAGCAGCTAAAACTAAATCACAGCAAAACTGAGCTGCTGTATATCCCTGGAAATGCATCCTTACATCAAGATCAGCTCTCCCTGGAGAATTCTCAGTTCACATCACATGCAACCTTGGTGTTGTTCTTGACAATCAGTTATCCTTCTCTCCCCAAATTGCTAACCTGACTCTGTCATATAGGTTTCTCTCAGGTACTTATTCAGTCCCTGCATGCCAAGCCAATCTCTGGAACAAATCCAGAACACAGCTTAGAGTTGTGTTTTTCCTTTCTTTTTTTCCCCTCCAGCTTGTTTCCTTCAAGTTCTCTCATCTCACCCAATTATGCCATTTCCTCCACTGGCTTCCTCTAGCTGTCCACATTAGATTTAAAATGCTGATGCTGTACCATCGTCCATCAAGATACACATTATACATGCATCAAGACACTTCTCAGTATTACCAGCCAGGAGGTGGAATGGCCCATCTTTTCATTAAAGGATACCTGCAGGGAAAAACAAACATAAGCTAGACATGTTGCACATTTTGCACAAATGCATTTTGACTCCCCTATATTGTCACACTGCGTTGCATAAACCAGTGCTTTAAAATTATTTTGTATTCCCACTCACTTCAGTTTCACTTTCGGCTGCAGCCATATTGCCATTTTGTGGGTGGAGTCAAAGGTCAGCATGATGTAGAATCATTCATAGGTTTCCTGTATTTTGATTGGCTCACTACTCCTGACACCGTGATGTAGACGGATGTACAAAACATTGTTGAAAATGGTGGAATGCAAACCCTATGGTTACAAAAATAATAAACGTGATAATAAGGGAAAGCATTTTTTTCTGTGTTCCACTGCCAGCAACTGAGCAACATAAGAGCAATTCCAGCGTTAAGGACGTGACACTTGAACTCAAAATGGCAACAAATGACCCAGTGCATGTTTTATTGTCTCCCAGTATTTAAACAGGTGTTGCATATTTTAAGGCTGTACCATACTGGAGAAGTGATAGAACAAGAACAATTCCCATAGTACTTCTAGGGCATGCTAGAAAATGCCAATAAAAGATGCGTTATGGACGTGACAGAAAAAGTATCACTTTTCTTGGGTGACTGTACATTTTTATCAAACTCTGTGAAATTGTAAACCTAATGTCGAAATGGAGATATCCATTTGATAGAGGGGTCCAAGGTGAATATTAAAAAAATCTTTGTTTAAAATATTTTGTATTTCATGCAGAGTTTCGGAAGGAAAAGTCAGCGTTATGGATGTGACGAAATTCCGTTATGGATGTGACGCGTCTGAAATAGACATGGCATATGTTTAGAAAATCAGCAATTTAACCACCATAACCCTTTGAAAAACTCTCTAAATATCAGCTAAAACTATCAAAGTTCTTAAATAATATTTAGGATGGCTATTGTTTTGCTGTTTTGTGGATTTTAGCATACATTTCTGTGGCTTGTGGCAATAATATAGAATTGTACATGATCAAAGTTGATTTTAGCTTGGGTTTTACATTATAAGAAAAAGACTGACAGTGACATATTAGATTGGTTACAAATTGGTTCAACTTATTCACATCTGTAAAATACAGGCCTAGGTGATATCTCTGGGAGTGGTTTTGATGTATTACATGTTGCTTTATTTTTGCATGGTGAGGTTGACATTTACATGAAATTGCCCCTAAACAACTTGTTAAAAAGTGGCTACACAACTTAGGAACAGTTCAAACAGTCTCCTTTGGTAGAAATTCTGTTGTTTGCAAGGACCATTTTGAGTCCTATTGCTTTGAAAGGAATCTACAGGCTGAGCTCTTGGGCTACGCAAGTTGCGTTAGACTCAAACCCAATGCTGTGCCAACAATATTCCAAGACCATCCACGGAAAAGGGATTCAGGCCATTCAAGCCAATTAGCAAGAATAAATGCAAGAAAGTTTGAAGATTTAATTCATTGGTTCACATGTAATAGAAGTTAGAGAGACTGTTAAATCTAGAGCTAGGTCAAAAAAGCTACCTTGCAAAAAAAAAAAGTTGATTCACTGTCAAACTTTCAATGTCAAGTTAATATATATTTTTAGGCACTGCCTAAAAGCAGAACTCCCAATGAGTGTAAAATGTGTTTGTAAATAATTCCACATTATTTTTTAAAAGCAAATTTAAAAAAGCCCTGTATAAAAACCCATCTACGTTATGTAAATAAAGATACAGATTTTATTGTCCAGTGGTCAAGTGCTATGACACAAGTTGTCTTGCACTTATGATTGGGTTCTCTGTGGTCGGAAAAGCCATCAAAAATCAGGTCGATGCATTACTATATTCTGTTAAGTATGGAGCTTTGGTCTGCATGCATTGCTCCACTCCACTATGAACTCACACTCAGCTTCGAGCTGTCACTAGCCTATATTTAGACCATATAAACTACTGTAGCACATTGCATGTCCATACCTGTAAATAAACAGGCATGATTACTAGTATGGACACACGTATATACCTAAACACGTGGACACACTGAGTTCCTATATATAATAGGCTGCTTACCAGTTTGTGAGCTCTCCATCTGGTGCTGACCCTCTCACATGCCTAGCTATCATGGTCTACAGTGGTGCTTGAAAGTGTGTGAACCCTTTAGAATTTTCTATATTTCTGCATAAATATAACCTAAAACATCATCAGATTTTCACACAAGTCCTAAAAGTAGATAAAGAGAACTCAGTTAAACAAATGAGACAAAAATATTATATTTGGTCATTTATTTATTGTGGAAAATGATCCAATATTACATATCTGTGAATGGAAAAGTATGTTAACCTTTGCTTTCAGTATCTGGTGTGACCCCCTTGTGCAGCAATAACTGCAACTAAACGTTTCCAGGAACTGTTGGTCAGTCCTGCACACCGGCTTGGAGGAATTTTAGCCCATTCCTCCGTACAGAACAGCTTCAACTCTGGGATGTTAGTGGGTTTCCTCACATGAACTGCTCGCTTCAGGTCCTTCCACAACATTTCGATTGGATTAAGGTCAGGATTGTGGCCATTCCAAAACATTAACTTTATTCTTCTTTAACCATGCTTTGGTAGAATGACTTGTGTGCTTAGGGTCGTTGTCTTGCTGCATGACCCACCTTCTCTTGAGATTCAGTTCATGTACAGATGTCCTGACATTTTCTTTTAGAATTCGCTGGTATAATTCAGAATTCATTGTTCCATCAATGATGGCAAGCTGTCCTGGCCCAGATGCAGCAAACAGGCCCAAACCATGATACTACCACCACCATGTTTCACAGATGGGATAAGGTTCTTATGCTGGAATGCAGTGTTTTCCTTTCTCCAAACATAACACTTCTCATTTAAACCAAAATATTCTATTGTGGTCTCATCCATCCACAAACCATTTTTCCAATAGCCTTCTGGCTTGTCCACATGATCTTTAGCAAACTGCAGATGAGCAGCAATGTTCTTTTTGGAGAGCAGTGGCTTTCTCCTTGCAATTCTGCCATGTACACCATTGTTGTTCAGTGTTCTCTTGATGGTGGACTCATGAACATTAACCTTAGCCAATGTGAGAGAGGCCTTCAGTTGCTTAGAAGTTACCCTGGGGTAATTTGTGACCTCGCCAACTATTACATGCCTTGCTCTTGGTTGGTCGACCACTCCTGAGGGAGGGTAGCAATGGTCTTGAATTTCCTCCATTTGTACACAGTCTGTCTGACTGTGGATTGGTGGAGTCCAAACTGTTTAGAGATGGTTTTGTAACCTTTTCTAGCATCAACAACGCTTTTTCTAAGATCCTCAGAAATCTCCTTTGTTTGTGTGATGATACACTACCACAAACATGTGTTGTGAAGATCAGACTTTGATAGATCCCTGTTCTTTAAATAAAACAGGGTGCCCACTCACACCTGATTGTCATCCCATTGATTGAAATCACCTGACTCTAATTTCACCTTCAAATTAACTGCTAATCCTAGCGGTTCACATACTTTTGCCACTCACAGATATGTAATATTGGATGATTTTCCTCAATAAATAAATGACCAAGTATAATATTTTTGTCTCATTTGTTTAACTGGGTTCTCTTTATCTACTTTTAGGACTTGTGTGAAAATCTGATGATGTTTTAGGTCATATTTATGCAGAAATATCGAAAACTCTAAAGGGTTCTCGCACTTTCAAGCATCACTGTATATATAGGCCATTTCCAATGCAGGCTTGTGTGCAAAATACATTTCCAAACTGGGTTTTTCCATGAAACAATTTAATGAATGTGCCTGTATTAGATTATATAAAAGTTTGTATTCTTTACAACAAACACATTCAATGTCAGTTTTCCGCTTGGCACGCTTTCCACATCAGCACGAGATATCTGTTGAACCCTTTGACCTATCTTCCCAGCTTTGTGCTTGCAAAGCACCACTGATTTCACCATTAGAATCATCTGATTTGCTGCTGAAATCATTTCCCAGATGTGCATAATCCTTTTTCAGAGGTTTATACAGATATTGAGTTTCTGTGCTGTCCATACTGACTTGAAGAATACTCTTTTTGGTCTGACTAAATCCACGCTAACAAGTATGTTTACATCGGCTGCACTGAACTTCCGGTACCTGACTATCAATGACTTGATGCCACATCCTGGGTGCCATATTAATTGCTCATGTGCAATAAAGCTTGATGTGCTTTGGGGCTTTTGAGCACTTAAAGCTACTTATGATAGCTAATCAGATGGCTGCACCTGTGTGCATTACATTGCATTAATTACATCAATGGCATTTACCAGACACTCTTGTCCAGAGTGATGTACAACATACCCAGACCACCCTGGGAAGCAGTTGGGGTTAGGTGCCTTGCTCAAGGGCACTTCAGCCATTCCTGCTGGTCCAGGGAATCAAATCATCAACCTTTTCATCCCAAAACTGCTTCTCTAACCATTAGGCCATGGATTGCCCATCAAAAATCATGCATTATTATAATTAGGGCTTGTATCAATCATATTTAAATGCTGTACAGGTACTCTTTAAGTACATTTTATGTCCTGGGGCTCCCTCAAGCCTGTGTTACTTTCTGGCTCTCTCCTTTTACTTGTGCTGTTATAGTTAATTTTGCTGGAGTCCCTGCTTGCACTCAGCACAAAATATATACTGTTCTTACTCATCAGGTTACACTGGGCATACCAAACAACTTGTGTCCCCCCCCACACACACACTGTCTGTCCCTCTGAGCTACATGTCGATCCTGAGACTGAGATGCTGACCTCTTCTGCTCCTCGGACCTGCCTGATCCATCCTGATGCCCTACATCTGGCTGGGTCTCATCACATCACTCCTGTGGAAGACGGCCCCATATGAACAGTCGAAAGTCGCACTTGGAAGAAGCTCTGGATACTTACAGTAATGCTTTTATGTCTGAAGACTACAGTTGACTTGCTACCGTAACTTTAGGACTGCAGTGGTCATGAAGAGTTTTACACTCAAGTTTCCATCAATGAACAGTTTATAGCTTCAACAAAACAAACTTCATGTTAAAACTATAATGAATTTCCTGGTATCACAGTTACACTTTGTGACTCTATAGGACACTGTTATAGAAGCAAGTTGGCTAATGCTATTAGCCATTAGTATAGCTAATGCTATACTAATGCTATTTGTTATCACCCAAATGAGGATGGGTTCCCTTTTGAGTCTGGTTCCTCTTGAGGTTTCTTCCTCATGTCATCTGAGGGAGTTTTCCTTGCCACCATTGCCACAGGCTTGCTTATTGGGGATAGATGAGGGATAAAATTATCTCATGTTTAAAGTCTTTAAATTTCTGTAAAGCTGCTTTGCGACAATGTCTGTTGTTAAAAGCGCTATACAAATAAACTTGACTTGACATAATCAAGACCTAAATCCAGGGGAAAAGACCTGAAGTTGCTGCACGAACTCTCACAGAGTTTTTAGCTTATGGTAGCTTATGGTATTTTTACACCATGGTCTTATCAGGATATTTTTAAAAGCATTTACAAAATCCTTAATTTTAGTGATACCATAAGTTCTCTAACCCATTACCTTTTATAATGAAGTGTCCATGCTTACAGACCCGGCATCAATGCAATCAGTTTTAGGAAGTCCATTTTTCTAAGCGCACATCCTGCTTCTGCTCTATTAGATAGTCCTGGGTATGCAGGTCTGCCCTTGGATGATTAGCTTTGTGAATTTAATTGTGCTGACAACTAGTAGAGGAGGAAATTTCCTAATATGATCATATGTTTTAAATCAAATTGTAAGTCACAGTCTACATTAGTGATACAGCTGATTTCCCAGAAGCCTGACCTCTACATCATTAGCATTCATCCTCTTAACTAGCTTGCACTCTAGACAGAAAACATGGTACAGAATAAACAAGAAACAAAAATGAGAAATACAAGATCTATTTTCTGAAGGCTAGAATACGCATCAAATATATCAATATATCTGGGATATTGGGGCGGCACGGTGGTGTAGTAGTTAGCGCCGTCGCCTCACAGCAAGAAGGTCCGGGTTCGAGCCCCTTGGCTGGTGAGGGCCTTTCTGTGCGGAGTTTGCATGTTCTCCCCGTGTCTGCATGGGTTTCCTCTGGGTGCTCCAGTTTCCCCCAAAGACATGCAGGTTAGGTTAACTGGTGACTATAAATTGACCCTGAGTGTGAATGGTTCTATGTGTCAGCCCTGTGATGACCTGGTGACTTGTCCAGGGTGTACCCCGCCTTTTGCCCGTAGTCAGCTGGGATAGGCTCCAGCTTGCCTGCGACCCTGTAGAACAGGATAAAGTGGCTAGAGATAATGAGATGGGATCTGGGACATTCCCTTTGACCCTCTTTCATGTTTCCCTAATTTGTAGAACAGCTACAGTACATTGTAAGGTTTTATTCCTTTGTAAGGATAAATAATTGTAAGTATTTATTATTGACCAAGAAGGCAGTAATTTATTTTGTGACAAAATTGTAAGGATTTATTCTTTTCAGTTAAAATGACCTTCTGTCTCAGCTAGACATTGTTTAAAAATTCCATTCTGTCTGAACATTGCTATCATATCATCAGAACATTCTACTTATTTTGATATGAAATGTGTATTATTGATCAGATTATTGTGTCTGAACAGCGCCAAGGTCTGCAATGATGTCAGACACACCCCCACAGCTGCATATCCAACGTGTATTTGGGATTAAAAGTTAATGATGATTTAAGTTAGTTTTATAGCTACACGTGATTTAGGATTGTTAGATTTAACCAGTCTCTTCAGTGTTGAATTTGAAATTGAAATGATTGAATGTTAGATTTAATGTTAGATTTAAAGCTGCGTTAAGTGATTCATGTTAGTTTTACAGATTTATATTAGCCTTATTGCTGCACAAGGTGTTAAGACTTTATGATTTTAATATTTTAGAGCTTTTTAAGATCCTTTATATGTTACATATGTAAATACATAGTATTACATATACTATAACAGTGATTTTAAACTATTCCTGTGTAACCTGACCTTCGTCCAGTGGAGAAGACACTTCTTTGTTAGACTAAACAGTCTTTAAAATTGTCATGACTGATCCAAGGTTTCACTCACATACACACGTATAAAACCCCTGTATACTCTTGTCTCGGGGGGACTTGCGAATAAAGATTGCGAACTAAAGATTGTGGGGTTCCTTTCTTTTTTCTGCGACTCACCCCCAGACGTCTGGGTGACACGAGGGGACTGATCTCGAGATGGTGAGGGCCAGAGGTGAAAAAAACCTTAACATACATTGTCTGTTATTTAGTGACCGTTATACTCAAAGAGGATGACATTTAGGTGCTGATGAACCGTAAGTGTTGACACAACCCAAGCAGTGATGAGTGGGTGGAGTCTAAATGGAATAGACAGCTCATCTGACCCCAAAAGTACAACAATGTCCAGAAGGAATGTTCTGAGAAAGGAGATAAACAGAAGAAACATCAGTCATATTCAGAAATAGGTCTACTTGGGGATTGCCTAGGCATTGATAAATTCACTAACATCAGTGATGATTATACACTAATTCATACAAAATCATTGTGAAAGGAACCTCCTCTGATCCCTTGGGTTCTGCATAGGAAGTCGAAATTAAAAGTGCTGCAATGCCATATAGATATCTCACATACAGCTCTCTCTAATACAGAAATACAAAAATGACAACCATTCAGAGCTCAAATCGGGATATTCTGTCCTGGATAATACTTCTGGGGTATTGTAGACAGATAGCGAACAACAATAAAGACCAGTAGGCTTGATTCCAGGTTAACTGATTGATTTACTGAAATCCTCTGGTGCTTTGATTATTTGTAAAACTGAAACACAAGGGAAATATACAAGATACAAAATGTTACAAAAGAAAATACATGCAATACACTGGTTACAATCTACTGTTTCCTTTACAGGTGCTTAATCAGGTAAGTAATTTCTTTACAGGTTCCAAATCAGGTAAGTATTGTCTAGGCAGGTTGTAAATTTTGGCCCTTTTCCACTACCCTTTTTCAGCTCACTTCAGCTCGCTTCAGCTCACTTCAGCCCAACACGGCTCGCGTTTCGACTACCAAAAACCAGCACGACTCAGCTCGCTTCAGCCCTGCTTAGCCCCTAAAACTCGCACCGTTTTGGAGTGGGGCTGAAGCGAGCCGAAGCGAGCCGAGTGAGGCTGGGGGCGTGAGCAGACACTCCCCTGTGCACTGATTGGTGAGGAGGAGTGTCCTCACATGCCCACACACGCCCCGCGAGCACGCTGGGATCTGTAAACACCGCAAACCCGGAAGGAGAAGAATTACGAATTACGAGAATTTCTGAAGCCTTATGCGCCTCGCCTCATCTATACGCTCTTGCCAGTATCTGTCCGCGTTGTCGGTGACAACAAGCCACAGCACCAAGACCAGCAACACTAACGACTCCATGTCCTCCATGTTTATTGTTTACTATCCGGGTCGTGAGACTACCGCTTAAAAGGTCACTGATGTCACTGTTTGCGCTGCTTAACGACACCACCTGACGTCCACCCACTTTCGCTAACTCCACCCAATGTGTCCACCCACTTCCAGCCAGCACGGTTCAGCGCGGTTGTAGTCGAAATGCAACTCCAACAGCCCCGCTCAGCCCGACTCAGCACGGCACGGCTCAGCCCGACTCAGCCGCGTTTGTAGTGGAAAAGCGGCATTAGGTAGGTAAATCAGGTAAGTATGACGAAATTTAACATCTTTTTCTTACAGGAGACTATTTACACAGGTAAGTAAACAGGTAAAGTGAAAATATACTAACTAGCAACGTTTCACACAAAACACAATGTATATAATGTTGTAAATGAGGCTCAACAATAAGCTAAATGACTCAGCAGTGTGGCTAACTAGCATTGCTAATGATGATTAGCATACTTAACGATCTCATTTTAACTTAAACGTTTTGATCATCACTTTCAACACCACAGTGATCTTAAACGACTACAACAACTATTTGCAGCAATAACTCACTGTTGGTTCCACTCCAAGGTTAAAACAGCTGAATCTTCTTCTTCTTCTTTCAGGTTTAATGGCGGTTGGCATCGACTATGGTGCATTACCGCCACCAACTGTATTTTTGTGGAACTGCGACACTATCTAGTTGGAGTTTCAATGGAGGAGTGACCAAAAAAAAAAAAAAACCCAATAAATACACTAAATCCTACCTAAAAGGCCTGTATTTTTAAGGAACTCAAAAACATGCTTCCAAGCAGATGGTACTGAGAAGGCAAGTAACCTATCAAGAGTGAGCCTAGTCTCCCCTAGCTCTCTAACTCGTTCTAACAGAATTGCTCTCTGGACACTATAAGCTTGGCATTCTAATAACACGTGATTTACAGTCTCTCTTTCCTGACAGTAGATGCAGTGACCAGTGGCAAACAGCTGAATCTCTGGAGGAGCACATTTGTAATGGCTTGTAACAGGCATGGTTGAAACAGGAAGTGCCTCGTGCATATAACAGGAAGTGACTACAAATTAAAGCTGCAGTACCTAAAACTACCACTAGGGGAAACCTAACCCCACCCAGTAACTGACAGAGTCAGCACACGGGATATACAATGAACTCAGAATTTATTGGCACCCATCATGAAAATGATCAAATAATAAATTGGATGTACAGTTATATTTTATTTAATGATAACAATTTGCCACTGGGGCGGTATGGGGGTGTAGTGGTTAGCACTGTTGCGTCACAGCAAGAAGGCCCTGGGTTTGAGCCCAGTGGCCAACAAGGGCCTTTCTATGTGGAGTTTGCATGTTCTCCCTGTGTCTGCGTGGGTTTCCTCCGGGTGCTCCAGTTTCCCTTACAGTCCAAAGACATGCAGGTTAGGCTAATTGGTGGCTCTAAATTGACCATAGGTGTGAATGTGAGTGTGAATGGTTGTTTGTCTCTATGTTTCAGCCCTGCAATGACATGGTGACTTGTCCAGAGTGTACCCTACCTCTTGCCCATAGTCATCTGGGATAGGCTCCAGCTTGCCTACGACCCTGTACCGGATAAGTGGCAACAGATAATGGATGGATGGAGTGGTGCAACTCTATTGCACCTACGTTCGAATCTTGATGATGTGATGATAATATATGGCCGGGAGTTCAAGGTAGCTGGTGTGCTCTCTGGGTGAGAGGGACATCGTTATTATCTGTCCAGTCAACCACAATGATACGAACCAGTCATTTGCATCTATGAACTCAATCGTTTCTTATAGATACGTATGGTGTTTTGGGGCTGCACCCCTCAGAAAATAGTATGCTCTTCACAGAAGAGAACCCAAAATTACCAGAGCCTCTCAGTACATCGTGTATTTGATTTATATCCCTCATCAAAAAATTCCAAACTAAAAGTGTTAACTTTTAACTTTTGTCTGTGAGATTGAATGTTGGCATCAACTCACTGGAGGCAGCAATGTTTGTTGTTTACGTCGGAGTGCCCTTCGACCTGTGCATGTGCAATGTACCATGCTATCACTTTTTTAAACCATTTTTTAATTTTCTATATTTACTTATTTAATTAATTAATGAATTTTCTTTTTACCATGCTATCACCTGCCTCGCTAGGCATGATCATGATGCGAAGACCTACACACAGAAATACTCGCAGAGCCACAGCTGTGACTCAAGTCGGCCGTATAGCTTGAAATTGAGATGTCAGTTCATCGTGTATCCAGGACATGCCATAACTGACTCACACCATATCCAATTATTATTATTATTATTATTTTTTTTTTTTGATGCCATGAGACACATTGCTGAATCAATGGTGGAACAATTTTATGTCACGTGATCCATCCTTGGCTAATCCCTGCATGGGAATTTTTTGATGAAGGATATTTAACAATTATTCCATGAAATTGAGTTGTACATGAGCTGATAGCTGATGAGGTGTGTAGCCTTGAGATTTTAATACTTAAAGATGAAGAATGTAAACAAACTGGCAAAATGACAGTTCAATTTGTGAAAAATACGATAATAATACCCATCTCATCATCTCTAGCCGCTTTATCCTTCTACAGGGTCGCAGGCAAGCTGGAGCCTATCCCAGCTGACTACGGGCGAAAGGCGGGGTACACCCTGGACAAGTCGCCAGGTCATCACAGGGCTGACACATAGACACAGACAACCATTCACACTCACATTCACACCTACGCTCAATTTAGAGTCACCAGTTAACCTAACCTGCATGTCTTTGGACTGTGGGGGAAACCGGAGCACCCGGAGGAAACCCACGGGGACACGGGGAGAACATGCAAACTCCACACAGAAAGGCCCTCGCCGGCCCCGGGGCTTGAACCCAGGACCTTCTTGCTGTGAGGCGACAGCGCTAACCACTACACCACTGTGCCGCCCCACGATAATAATAATTCTTGAAAAATAAAAAAGATACATTCGTACCATGTAATGCTTTCATTCCATATTTTGTTGCTTTTTTTATTATACTCAGCTGGTTCAGCAACATGTGCCACAATTTTGTTTTTCCTCTACTCATGGTAGATGAGCTGATAGCCTTGTAGTAGAGTAGCCAATCAGAGTGCACAATTGCTCATATCCAGTGAATGTGGATAGAATATATATATATATATATATATATATATATATATATATATATATATATATATATATATATGAGAGAGAGAGAGGGGTATGCAAAAGTTTGGGCACCCCGGTCAAATTGCTGTTACTGTGAACAGTTAAGCAAGTTGAAGATGAAATGATCTCCAAAAGGCATAAAGTTAAAGATGACTCATTCCCTTTATATTTTAAGCAAAAACAATTTTTTTATTTTCATCTTTTACATTTTCATAGTGACAAAAAAGGAAAAGGGCCCGAAACAAAAGTTTGGGCACCCTGAATGGTGAGTACCTAGTAACACCCCCTTTGGCAAGTATCACAGCTTGTAAACACTTTTTGTAGCCGGCTAATAATCTTTCAGTTCTTACCTGGGGGATTTTCACACATTCGTCCTTGCAAAAGGTTTCCAGTTCTATAAGTTTTTTTGGGCTGTCTTGTATGCACTGCTCTTTTGAGATCTATCCACAGATTTTCAGGGGACTGTGAGGGTCAGGGCAAAACCTTCAGCTTGTGCCTCTTGAGGTATTCCATTGTAGATTTTGAGGTGTGTTTTGGATCATTGTCTTATTGTAGGACCCGTCCTCTTTTTAACTTCAACTTTTTTACAGATGGTGTGATGTTTGCGTCCAGAATTTGCTGGTATTTATTCGAATCCATGCTTCCCTCGACCAATGAAATGTGCCCTGTGCCACTGGCTGCAACACAACCCAAAGAATGATGGATCCACACCCATGCTTCAGAGTTGGAGAGGTGTTCTTTTCCTGGAATTTGGCACCCTTTTTTTCTCCAAACATGCCTTTGCACATTGTGGCCAAAAAGTTCTATTTTGATTTCATCAGTCCACAGGACTTGTTTCCAAAATGCATCAGGCTTATTTAGATGTTCATTTGCAAACTTCAGACGCTGAATTTTGTGGCTAGGATGCAGGAAAGGTTTTCTTCTGATGACTCTTCCATGAAGGTCATATTTGTTCAGGTGTCATTGCATAGTAGAACAGTGCACCACCACTTTTGTTAGGTTGACGTGGGGCGGCCTTGGGCTGAGGTGCCCCTGAGCAAGGTACCTGACCCCTGACTGCTCCCTGGGCGCTCTAGTGTGGCTGCCCACTGCTCTGAGTGTGTGCGTGTGTTCACTGCTTCAGATGGGTTAAATGCAGAGGATGAATTTCACTGTGCTTGAAGTGTGCATGTGACAAATAAAGGTTTCTTCTTCTTCTTCACTTCAGGATCTGCTAAATCTTTCTGAAGGTCTTTTGCAGTCAAACAGGGTTTTTTATTTTCCTTTCTAGCAATCCAAGGAGCAGTTCTTTCAGAAAGTTTTCTTCATCTTCCAGACCTCACCTTGATCTCCACTGTTTCTGTTAACTGCCATTTCTTAATAACATTACAATCTGAGGAAACAGCTACCCACCCAGGAAGAAATGTTTGCAACCCCTAAACAAACATTTACTAAACGTTAGAATTAGGTTTGATTCGCAAACCCAAGCAAATAAACATTTAGCAAACGTTTCTCTTAGGTTTGGTTTGCAAACCATTGTACACAAACATTTATTAAACATTTGTTTTAGGTTTGGTTTGCAAACCTGAAATCTACAAACGTTTCTGTTAGGTTTGGTTGGCAATCCTAAAATGTATAAACAGTAAACAAATGTTTGTATTAGGTTTGGTTTGCAAACCTGAAATATACAAATGTTTAGTAAACATTTCTGTTAGGTTTGGTTTGCAACCCTAAAATATATAAACAGTAAACAAACGTTTGTATTAGGTTTGGTTTGCAAACCTAAATATGCAAACGTTTACCAAACTTTTGTTTTAGGTTTGGTTTGTAACCCTAAAATATACAAACCTTTAGCAAACGTTTCTACTAGGTTTGGTTTGTAAACACAAATATACAAACTGTTAGCAAACGGTTGCATTAGGTTTGGTTAGCAAACCCCTAAAATACAAACATTCAGCAAACATTTTCATTTGGTTTGGTTTGCAAACACAAAAATACAAACTGTTAGCAAACGTATCTGTTAGGCTTGGTTTGCAAACCCAAATGAACAAACATTTATTTAATGCTTTCATGAGGTTTGGTTTGAAACACAATCATGCAAACTCTTAGCAAACATTTATATAGAGATTTTCACTGTATCATGCATGCTCATTTTACTACTGAATTTAGAAGAATCAAACGTTTTAAAATAAATGCTCATTTTAGGCTATATCATTTAAAGGTGCCCTTCCACCAAAAACGTTTAATACTGGCTCTTTTTGAAATACCATAGTTCACTCCGAGTTGCATATGCATGCTGCATGTGAAAATGTAATTCTACTCCCATTCCCTGTATTAGCTTATGAAAGAAAATAGTCGGAAAAATGAGCGAATTTGGAAAAGCCATACAAACTTACGTCACTTTGAAAATTAGTATTCATGGCCTCGCCCACTTTGGCTTGCGACCACCCACGGGAAGAAAGTTCGGATTTAAGTGTGAGGAGAGATAGCAGAGCCCATCTCGTCAGTAGCTAACGAAGAGGACCTAACAGCAAGTTGAAAACATGTCTGAACAAGTTCGTGCCTGTGTTATTTGTGGCAGTAACACATCAATGTGCTGGACCTCCCCTGCACGAGTTACGAGCGTTCAAAGTCGGGCTGGAGCCGCTGATAGAAACGAAACCTAAGCGGAGCGCCGTGGCTTGCGAATTACGTCCCAAGGCGCGGGGCTAGCCCGCCCTGGCAGCGCTGGTTCGTTGGGGAGAGGGCAGAGATCTCTGGCTGCCAAGTTTGGGGAGGCTGGGACCTCCCCTGCCCGAGTTACGAGCGTCCAAATTCGGGCTGGAGCCGCCGACAGAAACGAAACCTAAGTGGAGCAACGTTGCAAGATAGAAGAGCTGAAGAAGAAATGGTTGGAATTTATCTTTGGAACACCACCAGCGAAGTATAATGCAACATTAGTACTGTGTTCTGATCATTTCAACCACAGTGACTTTTCAAACTTCGGTGCCTTCAGTAGTGGTTTTGCTTCGAGGTCGTTTTTAATACCTGGATCTGTACCGTCAAGACGATCGACCACCAGCTCACAAGCTGTAAGTAAAACATGAACTTTTTGTTCGAAGGCTTTTGTTCCAAAATAGCATGTTCATATTTTCCACGTTAGCATGCATGACATGGTCACAAGCTAGGCAGGGATGAGAGTTTTCCGCTTTTCGGTGGATTTCCGCTTTTTCTGAGTAAAAAAATGACCTTTTAATACTATGCCAAATCCGTTGAGAATTTTTTTATTAATTTCGGGGGTTGGGGTATGTTCCTTCATGCTGTTCAAAATTTATTAACTCCAATGATGTTTACACATTACCGTATTTGTAAGTCGACATCTTTAGTCTCGTTTAAATCTCGTTGAATGTGATGTAAAATTCATGTTATCTACATTGTTATCGGTCAAAACATCGATGTCAAGACCATAATAGCCAATCAAAACAGTTTTTACAAAGACACCCACATCCGCTTGTTCTGACAAGGAGGTAGCATCACAGTGCTGTTAGCCAATCAGAGGTAACACATTTACTGATTGCTGTTAGCCAATCAGAGGTAACACGTTTACATGTCATGAATATTAATGAGTAAGAGCTGAAATCCTGTCGTTCTCCCGCCACCCACTCCTCCAGCAAACTGGAACAGCCTGAAACAGGAGAACCACAGCATTTTTTTCACCAAAACTGGCTCACAGGGCATTCATTTATACTAGAGACCACCGCACAATTAATGAAAAAACGATGCAATGAGACCTTTAAAGGTTTTGAAAGTGTATGTTTACATGTATAGATCCAGAGGGTTCCTGATGCTTCTATAAATTTGATAAATGGAAATGAGTATTTCTTATTAACAAATCACCATAACTAGCCTATATGGTCATATCTAAAATCAACAAATCGGAATGGGCATGGAATCTTAATAGGCTGATGAAGTGATACAATTAGGCCTACTTGCCCTTTTGTATTTTGCATTTGTAGACTGTAGTTGCCCCTTTGCTACCACTTGTCTTGAACACTACAGGTGCAGTATGTCTATAGTAAACACTATATTTGTCAATTTTGCTATATCTGAACAGGGTGCTGCCTGTACCCAATACACAAGTTATATAATTATGTCCGTGCACTGTTAATCCCAGCCGTTAATCCTGTTAATATTTAGGCCTGTAACACCCAGCTAAAACATTCCTCAACTAGGCCTATATCACATATAGCCTACCTGTAGCCTAAGGCTATAAACCCCCTAATATTATTAAGCCTATCGCTATAAACCCCCTAATATTACCAGCTGTACTGTAGAGATAATATATAGGCCTAGCAGCCTGCCTACATACCTGTATATTTGCTACTGAATTTAGACCTATATTCTCTCATATGTGGATCAAACCATAGAATTCAGAAAATTATTAATTTCTGACCAAACCCAGCCGCCTTCTAATGTAGTGGCAGAGGTGTGCATATATGTACAGGGTGACCCAAAAAAAAACAGAACCCAGTAGCATTTAATAACATTTTTATGGGTTCTGTTTTTTTGGGTCACCCTGTATATAGGCATATGGTCCAGGCACATAGCCAAGAGGGTGCCCTCGCCCACCCACCAATAGCAAATCCTGGCTACGTGCCTGACATAGGCCTAATAAGTATAAAACATTGTGTTCAGTATATGGGCTTACTAATAAGTATATAATATACAACCCCGATTCCAAAAAAGTTGGGACAGAGTACAAATTGTAAATAAAAACAGAATGCAATGAAGTGGAAGTTTCAAAATTCCATATTTTATTCAGAATAGAACATAGATGACATATCAAATGTTTAAACTGAGAAAATGTATCATTTAAAGAGAAAAATTAGGTGATTTTAAATTTCATGACAACACATCTGAAAAAAGTTGGGACAAGGCCATGTTTAACACTGTGAGACATCCCCTTTTCTCTTTACAACAGTCTGTAAACGTCTGGGGACTGAGGAGACAAGTTGCTCAAGTTTAGGGATAGGAATGTTAACCCATTCTTGTCTAATGTAGGATTCTAGTTGCTCAACTGTCTTAGGTCTTTTTTGTCGTATCTTCCGTTTTATGATGCGCCAAATGTTTTCTATGGGTGAAAGATCTGGACTGCAGGCTGGCCAGTTCAGTACCCGGACCCTTCTTCTACGAGGCCATGATGCTGTAATTGATGCAGTATGTGGTTTGGCATTGTCATGTTGGAAAATGCAAGGTCTTCCCTGAAAGAGACGTCGTCTGGATGGGAGCACATGTTGCTCTAGAACCTGGATATACCTTTCAGCATTGATGGTGTCTTTCCAGATGTGTAAGCTGCCCATGCCACACGCACTAATGCAACCCCATACCATCAGAGATGCAGGCTTCTGAACTGAGCGCTGATAACAACTTGGGTCGTCCTTCTCCTCTTTAGTCCGAATGACACGGCGTCCCTGATTTCCATAAAGAACTTCAAATTTTGATTCGTCTGACCACAGAACAGTTTTCCACTTTGCCACAGTCCATTTTAAATGAGCCTTGGCCCAGAGAAGACGTCTGCGCTTCTGGATCGTGTTTAGATACGGCTTCTTCTTTGAACTATAGAGTTTTAGCTGGCAACAGCGGATGGCACGGTGAATTGTGTTCACAGATAATGTTCTCTGGAAATATTCCTGAGCCCATTTTGTGATTTCCAATACAGAAGCATGCCTGTATGTGATGCAGTGCCGTCTAAGGGCCCAAAGATCACGGGCACCCAGTATGGTTTTCCGGCCTTGACCCTTACGCACAGAGATTCTTCCAGATTCTCTGAATCTTTTGATGATATTATGCACTGTAGATGATGATATGTTCAAACTCTTTGCAATTTTACACTGTCGAACTCCTTTCTGATATTGCTCCACTATTTGTCGGCGCAGAATTAGGGGGATTGGTGATCCTCTTCCCATCTTTACTTCTGAGAGCCGCTGCCACTCCAAGATGCTCTTTTTATACCCAGTCATGTTAATGACCTATTGCCAATTGATCTAATGAGTTGCAATTTGGTCCTCCAGCTGTTCCTTTTTTGTACCTTTAACTTTTCCAGCCTCTTATTGCCCCTGTCCCAACTTTTTTGAGATGTGTTGCTGTCATGAAATTTCAAATGAGCCAGTATTTGGCATGAAATTTCAAAATGTCTCAATTTCGACATTTGATATGTTGTCTATGTTCTATTGTGAATACAGTATCAGTTTTTGAGATTTGTAAGTTATTGCATTCCGTTTTTATTTACAATTTGTACTTTGTCCCAACTTTTTTGGAATCTGGGTTGTAGTATATAATAACATTTAATATATATATATATATATATATATATATATATATATATATATATATATATATATATATATTTATTTAGCTGCCGTTGAGAGTCAGTGCTTATGTTATTGTGCTTAAATACATGTAGATTGTGCATGATTCTTATTGCATTTGTATAATATTTTACATTAAATTTTGTCATTTTTGAAATATGATGTTTTGTCTTTTCTATTATTGGTATAATATGGTTTCTCTCCAACTCCTGTTTGATGATAGTTCAAGGACGGATGTATACTACATATAAAAGGCAATAACAGCAGAGAACAGTGAGCCACTCACTAGTACAGCTGCTGCCTGCTTTGGGCAGGTTTTGTTGTAGCATTCACATGTAAGAGGCTGTCCACACGGCAACGGATTCAGGTGAATCTGATAAAATTGTTTATCGTTTTGGCCTGGCGTCCACACGGCACCGGAGTTTTGGGTGCCCCAAAACGATATTTTTTGAGAACGGGTTCCAGAGTGGAAAAATCTGGCAACGGCACCGTTGCGAAGTCGTCTGGATGAGTAGAACGGATTTGTTTACGATGACGTCACAATCACATGACTAGAACAAGCAGCACTCTCGCTGTTTTGTATGAACCACTGCATTGCATTGGCTTTTGTATACAGCCTTTCTTTTAAATAAACAAGTAACTGAAACATTTCTTGAATTTCTTTTTTTTTATTGGATAAGACTGCTTTTCAAAATGTTCACACACAATATAAAAAGTTCTATAAATTATATAAAAATGCTTTTCAAAATGTTCACACACAATAAGAAAATTAAGTTATATAAAACTATGCACGCTAATAAAATGAATTTGTACACACAGAAGGCACGATTTCCTTGCGTAGTCGTAGCCATCTTCTTCTTGTTGTTGTGTGTTCCTGAGAGTGCTTCACGCCGGGTAGAGGAAGGGGTTTATGCACATGCGTCCTACTTCTTCTATTGTTCTGGTGTCTCCGATGGGACCGTCTTACAGCGCAAGTGTATTGCATCGTTTTCAGCAAGCGTTGCGTTGCCGTATGTACCTGATATTTTACTGATCTGTTGCCCATTTGGACACGATATTGTTTTAAATAAAATCTTGTTGCCGTTGTCGTGTGGATGTAGCCTAAATTGTTCTCCCTCAAAACACTAAACAAATGTTTTTATGCAAACAGTTCTCTGACAAACGCTGAACAAACATTTCTATCAAACCAATTGCAAACTATTCCCCAGGAAATGTTCCATGCAAACTCTTCACAATCAGTTTGCAAACTCTTCCATAGAAATGCTGAGCAAATGTTTCTGTGCAAACAGATTGGTAACTGTTCCCTACAAATTGTTGACAGCCAGTTTGCAAACTGTTCTGCAGCAAACGTTTCTATGCAAACTGTTGACAGTCCGTTTTCAAACTGTTCTCCCACAAATGTTTAACAAACGTTTTTTTCTATTCAAACTGTTGGCAATCAGTTAGCAACTTGTTCTTGCAAAAACGTTTAACAAATGTTTTAATACAAACTCTTAGGCTACGTTTACATTAGACCGTATCTGTCTCGTTTTCTTCGCGGATGCACTGTCCGTTTACATTAAACCGCCTGGAAACGCCGGGAAACGGGAATCCGTCAGGGTCCACGTATTCAATCCAGATCGTGTCAGCTCCGGTGCTGTGTAAACATTCAGAATACGTGGATACGCTGTGCTGAGCTCTAGCTGGCGTCTCATTGGACAACGTCACTGTGACATCCACCTTCCTGATTCGCTGGCGTTGGTCATGTGACGCGACTGCTGAAAAACGGCGCGGACTTCCGCCTTGTATCACCTTTCATTAAAGAGTATAAAAGTATGAAAATACTGCAAATACTGATGCAAATACTGCCCATTGTGTAGTTATGATTGTCTTTAGGCTTGCCATCCTTCCACTTGCAAGTGGTAAGTGATATGCGCTGGGATCACACACACAGCGGCTCAGTCCCGAATCATGGCTTGTGCACTTCACTCGCACGCTGTGTGAGCTGCGCAGGGCCGGAGTGCGCACCCTCCAGAGGGCACTCGCTGTTCAGGGCGGAGTGATTTGGAGCGCAGGATGCCTGCGGAGCCGAGCATATCCATGTATTGGTATTGCTGTGTGCACGCAAATCGTGTATTGGTGTTGCTGTGTGCACACTAATCGTTTTAAAAACGTTAATCTGATGATCTGCTGATACGGTCTAATGTAAACATGGGCTTAACAAACTGATCTTTTGGTGATCAGTTCATCTTCTGCTCACTTAACTATTCACAGTAACAGACATTTTCAGCAAGGGTGCCCAAACTTTTGCGTGCCACTGTGTCTTGCAAAAGCATTAATCCCCCTTGATGTTTGTCCTGTTTTGTTGCATTACAAGCTGGAATTAAAATGGATTTTTTAGGGGGTTAGCACCATTTGATTTACACAATGTGCCTACAACTTTAAAGGTGAAAAATGTTTTATTGTGACACAAACAATAATGAAGTTGAAAAAACAGAAATCTGGAGTGTGCATAGGTATTCACCCCCTTTCATATGAAACCCCTAAATAAGAGCTGGTCCAACCAATTCACTTCATAAGTAACATAATTAGTTGATTAAGATCCACCTGTGTGCAATCAAAGTGTCACATGATCTGTCACATGATGTCTACATACATCAACCTGTTCTGGAAGGACCCTGACTCTGCAACACTACTAAGCAATCAACATGAAAACCAAGGAACCTCCAAACAGGTCAGAGACAAAGTTGTGGAGAAGTATAGATCAGGGTTGGGTTAGAAAAAAATATCCCAAACTTTGAATATCCCAGGGAGCACCATTAAATCCATTCTAGCAAAATGGAAAGAATATGGTACCACTACAAACCTGACAAGAGAATGCCACCCATCAAAACTCTCAGACTGGGCAAGGAGGGCATTAATCAGAGATGTAACAAAGACACCAAAGATAACACTGAAGGAGCTGCAAAGATCCACAGCAGAGATGGGAGTATCTGTCCATAGGACCACTTTAAGCTATACACTCCACAGAGTGGGGCTTTGTGGAAGAGCGGCCAGAAAAGCCATTGCTTAAGAAAATATGTTTGGAGTTTGCCCAAGAGCATGTGGCAGACTCCTCAATCACATGGAAGAATATTCTCTGGTCAGATGAGACTAAAATTGATCTATTTGGCCATCATGGGAAACGCCATGTGTGGCACAAACCCAACACCCTGAGAACACCATTCCTACAGTGAAGCATGGTGGTGGCAGCATCATGTTGTGGGGATATTTTTCATCTGCAGGGACAGGAAAGCTGGTCAGGACTGAAGGAAAGATGGATGGCACTAAATACAGGGCAATTCTAGAGGAAAACCTATCTGAGTCAGTCAGAGGTTTGAGATTGGGACGAAGGTTCACATTCCAGCAGGACAATGACCCTAAATATTACTGCTAAAGCTACACTGGAGTGGTTTAAAGGGAAACATTTAAATGTCTTGGAATGGCCCACTCAAAGCCCAGACCTCAATCCAATGGATAATCTGTGGCATAACTTGAAGATTGCTGTACACCAATGCAACCCATCTAACTTGAAGGAGTTGGAGCAGTTTTGCCTTGAGGAATGGGCAAAAATCCCAGTGGCTAGATGTGTTAAGCTAATAGATAGTTTTCACATGATGTCACAGAGTCGGGGATTCCCTAGTGGCGGCCATCTTGCGGGTCAAGCTTACTGTATGGGTGACTGAGCACACATTGTAATGCGTGAGTACAATGTCTTCAAAAGAACCCAAGCAGGCTATTTAAAGCTAGCAATGGTGCACACCTGTTGTATTCACGGCTGTCGTAATAGGTCAGATGATGAAGTCAAGCAGAGCTTTTATGGAATTCCCACTGTACGGGAGCACGAAGGTGAGCAAACAAACTCAGCATACAAAGGAGAAATCTATGGCTTGCGAGAATCAACCGCAAGGATTATCAGCCTTCCAAACACAGCAAAGTCTGCTCCGATCATTTTATAAGTGGTAAGTTGTTTAAATAAACAATCAATTGTGTTTAAGTTTGTTTTTGGAAACCAAAACATCATGTGAACAATCTCTGGAGAATGCTTAACTGGAACCACTGAGTGTATGTTTACATTGTAACGTACACTTAATATCGCTCGTTTGTCACATTTCTATTTGAAACTTGTCACTTCACTCACGCAAGGGTCATTTTTGAAAGACATTTTAGGTCTATTCTGTATGATTTGATTTGTGTTTGGGATGCAAACAGCGCGCCTTTTGGCGGATGCCGCCTGAATCGCGCAGATCCAATTTTTTTTTTTTAAGGGGGGGCGTTAGAGTGTCTAATTATAATTTCAAAGTAAATTCTGTATTAAAATTACTAAATAAGCAAATCCGTTACAGTCCATGAAACAGGAAGTATAAGGATGAGAAAAAAAAAACAGTTTAAATCAGAAAGCTGCGCACATTTGTGCAGTCCTGCACACCACTCGGGCTGTGCAAATGTGCGCAGCTTTCCGATTTAAACTGTTTTTTTCTCATCCTTATACTTCCTGTTTCATGGACTGTAACGGATTTGCTTATTTAGTAATTTTAATACAGAATTTACTTTGAAATTATAATCAGACACTCCAACGCCTCCCCCTAAAAAAAAAAATCAGATCTGCGCGATTCAGGCGGCATCTGCCAAAAGGCGCACTGTAGAATATATAAAGTTGTATATATCAGACAGCCTTTAAAGTTTGATGAAGTCAGTTTCAGGCTTTGGAGCAGGCTTTGGCAGTTTCAGGCTTTGGCAGCCCTGCATAGTCACTTGAAAATGCATCTTTGTCCACTTTGTAGGGGTCAATTCCCCCAATCAAGGCCAGTTTGGCTGCATACCGTTGTCGTGAGATGTCGTCTAATGTATCTATATACTTCTGTTTGCTTGATTTTGCCGACATTGATCTTTATTTTAGAAAACTGACTATATAACTTCATAAATTCGTCCGAGATAACATAGCCGGTAGTGGCGATGGTCCGTTTTGTTTGCCCCGCAAGATGGTGGCTGGGGGGCGTTCCCCGGAATGCCGTGACGACAGTGAAAACTATCTATAGAGACATACCCTAATAGACTTGCAGCTGTAATTGCAGCAAAAGGTGGCTCTACAAAGTATTGACTTGGGGGTGAATACCTATGCACACTCCAGATTTCTGTTTTTTCATCTTAATCATTGTTTATGTCACAATAGAACAACAATGTACACCTTTAAAGTGGTAGGCATGTTGTGTAAATCAAATGTTGCTAACCTGCCCCAAATCCATTTTATTTCCAGCTTGTAATGCGACAAAACGGGACAAACACCAAGGGGGATGAGTACTTTTGCAAGACCATATATAATATATATATATATATATATATATATATATATATATATATATATATATGTGTGTGTGTGTGTGTGTGTGTGTGTGTGTGTGTGTCAAGAAGACTAGAAATAAATAATCCATATGCGGTGGGTGAAGTAAGAAAGGTACACAACATTTTCACACAAATCCAGTCTCATAGTGCCATGACGTCTATCAACTGCCTGACATTTTCATGAAATAAGGTGGGATGTGTTAAGACTGTTCCTGCTGTAATTAGCCCATCAGCTACTTATCAGCTCCTTCATGCACTGACTCAGGTGTGGGGGAATGTGCTGAACTCTTAGCTGTGATTCAAGGCATATAAATCCTGACCATGACACAAATATTAGTCACTGTAAACTAGGTATGAATTCAAAGAGTGAATCTTATTCACATTGACTACTAGAGATACATTATCAGTACTACCAGAACCTCTATGACCTCTGTCAATAATATTTAATCAATCATGATTAAATCACGGACATTGCTGAATGTTTCAATAGTGGCAATGAAAAGTTTGAGTTATATTAACTACCTTAGATTGAGTCGTGTTGGGGCGGCACAGCAAGCTTCATGACTGACTGGAGGCTTTCTCTATTGAGTTTGCCTGTACTGTACTTCTCATGCCTGTGTGTTTCACTGACGTCACAGCATTCCGGGGAACGCCCTCCAGCCGGCATCTTGTGGGGCAAACAAAACGGACCATCGCCATTACCGGCTACGTTATCTCGGACGAATTTATGAAGTTATATAGTCAGTTTTCTAAAATAAAGATCAATGTCGGCAAAATCAAGCAAACAGAAGTATATAGATACATTAGACGACATCTCACGACAATGGTATGCAGCCAAACTGGCCTTGATTGGGGGAATTGACCCCTACGAAGTGGACAAAGATGCATTTTCAAGTGACTATGCAGGGCTGCCAAAGCCTGAAACTGCCAAAGCCTGCTCCAAAGCCTGAAACTGACTTCATCAAACTTTAAAGGCTGTCTGATATATACAACTTTATATATTCTACAGTGCGCCTTTTGGCGGATGCCGCCTTTTTCACGGCTGAATCGCGCAGATCGATTTTTTTTGGGGGGGGGGTGTTGGAGTGTCTGATTATAATTTCAAAGTAAATTCTGTATTAAAATTACTAAATAAGCAAATCCGTTACAGTCCATGAAACAGGAAGTATAAGGATGAGAAAAAAACAGTTTAAATCGGAAAGCTGTGCACATTTGCGCAGTCCTGCACACCGCTCGGGCTGCACAAATGTATGCAGCTTTCAGATTTAAACTGTTTTTTTTCTCATCCTTATACTTAAACACAATTAATTGTTTATTTAAACAACTTACCACTCATAAAATGATCGGAACAGACTTTGCTGTGTTTGGAAGGCTGATAATCCTTGCGGTTGATTCTCGCAAGCCATAAATTTCTCCTTTGTATGCTGAGTTTCTTTGTTTGCTCGCCTTCGTGCTCCTGTACAGTGGGAATTCCATAAAAGCTCCGCTTGACGTCATCATCTGACCTATTACGACAGCCGTGAATACAACAGGTGTGCACCATTGCTAGCTTTAAATAGCCTGCTTGGGTTCTTTTGAAGACTTTGTACTCGCGCATTACAATGTGTGCTTAGTGACCCGTACGGTAAGCTTGACCCACAAGATGGCCGCCACTAGGGAATCCCCGAGTCTGTGACATCATGTGAAAACTATGTATAGATTGCTGACCTGCCCATGGTGAACCCTAGTCTGGTTAACACCAGACCATATCACAAGTGAAATATGGTCTGGAATCCGCCTATTGAATTTCTCGTAGGGGTGTGGTTTACGATTGTCAACGGCCGTTTATTGGACGTTGCGAATGTCTATCATTGGCCATGGGCTACGTATATGCCAAATCATGGCAGTTGTACCCGGTGACATAGTTAGAGCAACGAAGAAGACGAAGAAAGACTGTAACGCCAAACGCTGTTCTTTTTTTAAAACAAACTTTCGCTCTAAACTATTCAGAACAGTGTCTAAAGCTTGATCGAAAGTTTGGTTCGTATCGCTCACCGCCATGTTAAATGTGATCCGTAAACAGTCCCAAATAAACTACAAGCTTCCGTTTGTCGAGTAGTATGCGTCACCGTCTTTCCACCCCTCCCCACTCTCTGATTGGCTCCCTAACTCAGGTGAGCCTTTAGACCATAGTTTCCATGCTGTCTTTTCAGATCGGAACGATTGTGCAAAGCAGCATGGGATTTCCCAGGCTAGGTGAACCCCACCTCTTACCTGAAGTCACATGGGATTGGATCCAGCTTCCCTCAGGAACCTGACAGATACAGTTGTGGTCAGAAGTTTACATACAGTGACATGAATGTCATCTTGGATATAAATGCATTGGCAATATTTGGGCTTTCAGTAATTTTTTTTGAACTGTTCTTTTTCTGTGGCAGAATGATTGTACAGCATACATCTTTAATAATAATAAAAAAAAAAACCTCTAGAATTTGGTGCACAAGTTTTAATTTTCTTTGGGTTTTCTGAAAGCAGCACAGGGTCAAAATTATACATACATGGTCAAAAATTTACATACACTCACTTAGATTATTAATTCAGAGGTGCTGAAACTTCCAAAATGTCTCTTATCTTGCCAAGGCCAAGATCTCTTCACTTCCTGTTCATGCTCATGATTGACTACAGCTGGTAGCTTCTCTGTGCCTTCATAAAAAGGGTTTGTTTACAGCACTCATTGGATTGACCAACACACAGTAAAATGGGAAAGTCCAAGGAGCTCAGTGCAGATCTGAGAAAGAGGATCACAGATATACACAACTCCGGAAAGTCTCTTGGAGCAATTTCTAAACAACTGCAAATTCCACGATCAGTTCAAACAATTGTATCCAAGTTATTGTGAGGTGTAGTCACTTTTCTTCAAGAAAACCCAAACTGTCACCCTCAGCTGGTTTGGATTGTCAGGAACAACCTGGAAACCACCATGGCACAGCCCTGCCATGAACTGGAAGCTGATGGATGACTGTCTAGAGTTCAGATCACCATGGACTAAGAGGCTGCTATTCAAGAAATAACCCCCTGCTCCAAAATTGACACCTTCAAGCTTAACTAAAGTTTGAAGCTGACCACACGGACAAAGAAAAAGCCTTCTGGAGGAAAGCTGTATGGTCAGATGAGACAAAGATTGAGTTGTTTGGCCACAATGACCACCATGTACAGAGGGACACTGTACCAGCTGGTGGTGGTGGTAGGATCATCATGCTCTGGGGCTGTTTTTCTGCCAGTGGAACTGGTTCATTGCACAAAGTGGATGGAATAATGAAGGAGGACTACCTCAGAATTCTTCAGCATAAACCATCAGAAACTTGAACGCAACTTGGGACCTGGGATTTACAAAAGGACAATGAACCCAAACACGCATCAGAGCTGGTTGTGGAGGATAAAGCAGGCTATAACATTAAGCTTAAAACAAGTCCTGACTTCAACCCAATTGAAAATATATGGACTGTGCTTACAAGTCAAGTCCATGCCAAGAAAAAAAAAATTAATTTAACTCTACCAATTCTACCATGAAGAGATGTGAAATATCCAACTAGAATTCTGCCAGAAGCTTGTTTATGGTAAACAAAAATGTTTGGTGAAGGTGAATCTTGCAAAGAGACATTTTACCCAAATATTAGGTGTGTAATAAAACACACTTTCATTTTTATTGAGTCAGAATCCCTGATTGTATATCGGCTCATCATTGAGAACAACATCCTGGGTAAGAGCTGTTATTTTACTCACCTAGGGCTGTCTGTAGGCATCGTTCTCACCTATCCAGCATGTCCTGCCAGGATTGCACTTCTCATACTGAGTTTAAAGATGTTTCAACAGGTTGCTTGTATTGTAGGTTGATGCCTCAGTTCCTCCTCTTGATATTTTCACAGAGCACAGTTTGCAGCTTGTTTTTGTCTCGACTGCAATCATTATTTGAGAAATATGTTATATTATTAATTAAATATATAATTATATGTTATATTATTATTAATTGTATTATATGTTATACAATATTATAACATAATATTAATAATAAAACATAATATAACAATGTTATATTATTAATTAAATATATAATTATAATAAAATCATTATTTGAGATTTTTTTTTTATATTAAAGTTTTATTGCAGACACAGGTCCATGTAACATTGCACCAATGCCACCTTAGCCTCGAAGTGAATCTATAACAGCTTTTCAACGGGCTGACTAGGGCTTCAATTATGTGGTTCTCTGACTTGTCCAGGCAACACATAAAACTAAACATCAGCTGTCTTAAGAGTGCCTCACAGGTAGGCACTCTATTGGACACAAACAACTGACTGGCACTATGCCACCTAGGGACACAAAGCAGCAACCTCATTGCATCATTCAGTGCGTTTACATGCACATAGAGAGAATCGAATTTCTGCCATTGCTCGACTGAAATCGAAGTTCAAAATGCCATGTATACACCTTAATTCGGCTGAAATTGAACCGAACTTGATTTCTCGGAATCGAGCTACACGACCTAGATTATGCGATTTCTGCCAAGCTACTTAGTGCATGTAAACCCTATTGAGCTACGTATTCAAGCTACTTACTTCAGCACTGCCCCTTCCGGAAGTGACGAGTGACGAGACCACAAGCGGGAAACACAACAGCCTCGGTCGGCATGACAACGAATCATGACAACGGCATGAATCTTTTCTTTTTGTGGCATTGTTTGCACTGTTAAAATTTAGCTCACTTACTGTATCACCAAATACATCTGTACAGCTGTTGCATAGCTGTGAATTGTGTACATAAACAAGTCATTGTATTTGTGTGTGTGTGTATATATATATATATATATATGTCCAACATCTGAAGAATGTCAATAAAAGCAAAACAATTGAACTTTTTGTGTGTTTATTAAGACATAAGTTAAATTGTAAGCAAAAAAAATTATTTTTTTGTAAGCAAAAAATGGACTTTAGAAAAATATTATTGTGCAAAATAAGTTGTCTTACAAAACAGTGGTCTGTGCCGGACAGTTTGTAGCCATACAGTCTGTTAGAGCAAGCCTAACAGTTTGAACACGGAACTGCCAGTGTTGCCAGATTGGGGGTTTTAAGTGCATTTTAGCGGATTTGAACATGTTTTGGGCTGGAATACGTCGGCAGTATCTGGCAACACTATAGCTCTTCTTCAAGATGACAACTGGAAGTGTACCAACACGATGGGGCGTGTAGCGCCACGTGTGGCTCGGGTGCACAATGCACCTTGCACAATAGCCCGATTTCACTTGTGCATGTAGGATTGGATTTCTCTGGCACCCCTGCTGGGACCCTTTGCTCGATTACCGACAGCAGCTCGATTTGGACGTGCATGTAAACGTACTGACAGTATGCTACCTTGAGCCTCTGCATAGTCTTTTTCTTATAGTTAGACCACAATTGGGCGGTATATAATGGTGTGATATAAGTTCTGAACAGGGAACACTTCACAGAGTCAGAACACATAGAAAACTTCCTAATAATCATGTTAGCTTGAGAATACATTTCACAATGCTATTGATATACAGTAGGTCTTTGTCATCTGTCCAGTCATCAGATATGACATGACCTAGGTATTTAATTTTTTCACACACAGCAAGGGGACTGTCTGCCAAATAAAAGGTGGGAAAAGTTGATTTCCTATCCCCAATGCTTCAAACTATCATTATGTGGCTTTTCTTAGTGTTATACTTTGTCATGATCAAGTCCATACTGAGAGCACACCTTCAACATCTGCTGCAGCCCAATACTATATGGACAAAGCAGGACCAAGTCATCTGCATACATACAGTAAAATGACTAACAGTAATGTTGTCCACAAGGCAACCAGTGTTTAACCTATTTAACTGATTTGATAATTCATCCATATAGACATTAAATAAAATAGGAGACAAAATTCCTCCTTACCGCACACCAGGTGAAGGCATACATGTCAACCTTTGGTCAATCAAACCTGTATAACCAACCTCCAAAATCCGTATTTCCCTTATAAAATTCGTATAAGATGCAAATTAAAATAATTTACCTAAAATTTGAATGATAATTAACAATGATATATCCCAGTTACTTTTTATTCAATATTAATAACAATAAACTTTCAGAATGAATACAAAGCTCCAATGTTTGACAAAAACACAAAGTGTTATCAGCGTAGTTACGAAGGAAATACTTCGTTGTTTGGAGACAGGTTTCACCGAGCGGCTATTATGCGCGAGACTTCATATTAGCCACAAAGTCAGGAAAATCTGTTTGTAAAATTACGTTATAATGACCAAATACAATGAAAAGTATTTTTCCAGTCTCACCTGTGAAAGGTAATCCCATGTGATCTCGTTTGGATGGTAAACCTGTTGGTACAGTTAAACGCAGCGCATGAATGAGGCATCTTTATTCTCGGCTACTGTCTAGACGCTATACCAGAGACGGTTGAAGAATCTCCACTTTGCCACATCCAATATGGTGGCGAGGATGACGTATGATTCTACGCAGAAGGTGGCGTCTATGTTTATATGTCTATGACTTCACGGTTGGCGGGATTCTCGCAATGCGGTGTGCGCATGATCAAAAGTGGAACGAAGTCTCGCTACCACAAGATAACGCGCGATTTCATAAGACTCTTTACTGGCTGTCTGTGGTGTACAGTACGTTTGTAAATGTTATGCGCTCTTTTATCATCGTGGGAATTGATTATAGCTCTAAATAAATATTGAAGTTTTTTTAAAGAATCCGTATAACTTTATTTATATGCCTGTATACTACGTTTATTGAATCAAATCCATATAAAATACGGACATTCCGTATAGGTTGACATGTATGTGAAGGGAATATGCAGTTCCTAAAGTCTATGTGCTTTAAAAAACAAACAAACAAACAAACAAACAAACAAAAAAACTATTCATCTTCAAGTGTACTCAAAACTAATAATTCATGGTTCCACTCAGATCAGATGAACTTGATTTCAATGATTCACAAGTTGCACTGAAAGCTTTCTACATGCACTTGACCATGAACTCCACAGAGTGAACCACGTTTTAGCCAAAATAAACCCCACTGTGGACTCAATCGATGTTGATTGATGTGACTGAAGATTGCATTTTGCATTCATTTTGGTTTCATTATGAAACTGGCTGAGCCATCGTACACAAGACGTAACATAAATACATTTGTGTGCTAAATGCTTTTAGTGCTGTACCGGTAAAAACTAAGTGTAATAGATTCAGGCTGTTGTTTGTTTGTTTGTTTGTTTTCTTTTTCTGGTGAATGAGATAAAATGTGTGACAGGATTCATCAAATCATGACGTGCTATAAAAATAAAGATTCATTAAAGAAAAAAAAATAGCCTCAACGGGGCTGTAGGTCATACCGGCCAAGACGCCCATAAAATCATAAATATGACAGGTGACACCACCAAAATTGACAACTTTTATGCACACCAACCTGGTGAACATTGTATGTGAGTTTGATTGAAATCCGATCAATCCTGTAGGAGGAGTGGTGATTTTTGTGGCTACTACCTCATAGAGGCAGAGCCACTATGTCATTGTGTTGTAAGAATGTAAGAATGAGTGTAACAATAGCTCACTGCGCATATGCATACACATTAAAATCACCAGATTGGCGAATCGTGATATCGTGATACGAAAAGTTGATCTCGTGTTATCAAAGGTACACAAGAACAAGTGGCGAAGCCACTGTGTCATCGTGTTGTAAGAATGAGTGTAACAATAGCGAAGCTTTGTAACCAGTCAGCACTTATCCTGATCAAGTGTGATTACTTGTTCTACTTCTTGATAAACCTGGGAACCAGTCAGAACCAGAAACGAAATAAAAGAAACCTCGTTATAACTTCATAGTATCAGAAGATAATCAGCAGCACGGGCGATTGCTCTAAGACAACGAGGGAGGCTCAGCCTCCTCTAAAAATGACGAACATCGTGTAGGATGAATTGCGCTAGGCTTATGTTATAGCCAACTTTATAACATTGCTATTTCAGATCCAGAATCATAGAAATACATGTGCTCAACCCACTATAGTGCAAAATCATTCCCTTATAACTTTAATGTGTGCGTGAGTTTTTCCCCCTCGTGACAGCGCGATGCAGCGCAGCCTCAGTGGACTTCAATGGCATTTGGGAGCTCTGCGCTTTTCAATCTCAAAATGCAAGACGATTATTGGACAAATACTGCGAAAATGCCTGCCCATGGAGTCTCACGGACTCCCAGCCTCAGTGGACTTCAATGGCATTTGGGAGCTATGCGCTTTTCAATATCAAAATGCAAGACGGTTATTGGACAAATACTGTGAAAACGCCCGCCCACGGACTCCGAGCCTCACAGTGGGAGGGACATGGCAAAGCTTTCCGCAAGGAGACTGGTGATTGGTGAAAGCGGCCGGATATTTTCTTTGATTGACAGCTCGTTTCAACTATAGACAGGCAGCGGTGAATTTCAGTTCAGTCCCATGTGGATTCGCAAGTGCTGTGGTGTATTGTAAGAGATCAGCTTACATTTCGATTTCATTCATTACATATGGTTTCTACCAGCTTTTTTAGTTTGTATATATTTTCATTGTAAATAAAGTGTAAATATAGTGTTGTCAAGTTTGCTATCTTAGTTCCAGAAATTTCGTTTATTTGAGTGACTGAACTTGAACTTGAGGGGGCTAGTCAGCTAGCAAGAAAGCTGCGCACGGATGCCAAGCATTGCTGATTTAATTTTGGCGAAGCCATTTGCCAGTCTTCCTTTCGAGGAAAAAATTAAAATTAAAGAGCAGGGTAGACCAACGCCTCAAATTGACTTGGTGAAAAAGGTAGGGAATAATACTCGTTCCTTTCAGCTCTCCTGGTACGAGAAAGTGAATTGGCTAACAGCAAGTGACCCACATCAACAACAGTAAATAGGCTACTTTAGTAATATGTCATGGATGGACCAAAAATATAGAATCTATTTAAAATGTTTATGCTGAGTATATTATATTGGAATATATATTTTTCTGGATATGAATTAAACACAGCTACAATTTGGAAAACATTTTTAAACAAAAACACAGCCGAGAACATTTCACACTACAGACCTGGATTAAAAGTGAAGGGTTATCAAAATTGTCAATAAAACATTTCTCAATCAAAATAAGTAAAATATAGGGAAAGTGTCATTGAATGAAATGTGTGGCACCCAGCTCTACTGCTGAGGTTCCTGACAAAGAGCTGCTTTCAATAATGATCAATTTTTAAACAACATGCCACAATTTTAAAATATAAAATGTTAAAATATACCCCCCCAACACCACCATCATGTATATTGGACAGTAGACTAATGGGCCAAAAGAACCTGTAATTTCACAGTTTGTGACGCTGCCAACAATCAGCCAGATCAGAGGCAAGAGTATGGGCAAAACTGATGTTTTTTCTTTTAAAATCTGGAAATATCGTAACCGACCAGCCTCCCCTGTTTGAAAGACTACCAGCCGACACTGATCAGCAGATAAAAAGATAAACAAAATTCACCTCATGGTTCACCAAGGCTACTGATTTGATATCAAGTAAGTGGTTTTTATTTTAAGAAAATTTACCTTTTATGCTTTTGTTTGGTCCTTCTGAAAGGTCAAATGAAAGGTTTTGTAAGTTTTTTGAGCTTTTTGGCAGAAATTTACACCAAGAATTCCAGCAATTCAACAAAAACTCAAGAAGGCAGCAAAGACAATGTTGGAATCTTTTGAGCGATCTGCTCGGTTTGCAATTACAAAAGTCCCATGTGGGAATAAATTACTTCCTTCATGAAAACTAAGAGTAAAAGTTAAAAGTATAACTGGTCAAACTTCTGCTATTGGCTTTAATTTTAAATTTTATTTATTATTTTTTTATTTTAGAGTCTTTACACGACACTTGTGAAACAAAATGCGCTCATTAGTACTAAATAATGCTTCAAAGACAATTCATGAACAAGTGCTTTCTTACTATTTTGAAAATAGATCTAGTTCACAGTGCTGTATTTTGAACAAAACACAGTAAACAAAATCAGTAACCAAAATACTCCAAGCCCTGATGCTGCTCACAGCTTGGTGATGCTTGCAAGAGATGAGGCGAGTATCATTGATAACATGTATATATGCTATATTTACTGTATGGACATGGGATCAGAAAACTATTTTATTTATAAGCAGTAGCCACATGGACCCACAGGGTACCTATTTTTGTAAATTGTGGACGGATGGATGAAGGACGGACAACACGTGATCACATAAGCTCATCCGGCCTGGCCTGCATTTGGTGAGTATGATTACAAGACTGAAATTTCAACTTGAGTTAAGCCAATCTTGTTTATTGTCAGTTCATATTTTTTATGAAACTCTTTATTGGAGGCGTTGAGCCATTATTTGTTGCTGTCAGGTTCCATCCTTGGGTCGAGGGTTGGATGCAATAGCTCTCCAGCTGCCTCTGTTGTCCTGAACCATTCACACTGTTTTGGTGTTACTGAGACCTGTCCACCTACAGATGTTGCATGTCCATAAAATTCTTGGTCTTCCTCTTCTTCCATTAATTTTTCCCTTTAAAAGCATGCGATGAAAAGTATTGTGGCAGATAATATGCCCAAAATACTTGAGTTTCTTAATTTGCATAATGTTTATGAAGTGTTTCTTGATTCTAATCCTCTCTAATACCTCATTGTTGGTGATTTTTGCTCTCCAGGGTATTTGTAATATTATCAGATATGCCCACATTTCAAATGCAGCCAGGCGTCTGCTCATTACAGGAGTGATTGTCCAGGCTTCAGACCCATATCTCAGAGTTGGCCAAACATAACAGTGAAGAATTCGTTTTCTTGCGGTCAGTGATATTGCCCACATGAAAGCAAATTCTCCAGTGTTGTTTGGTCAACTCTGAGATATCCATTATTTCAAAACATGATATACATAGCTTTTATTACAAATAACTAAACTAACAATGCCAAAATACTATTGTTATTATTACTAATAACAAATCAAACATATTGCCACCGTGAATCAACTTGAATTTTGAATTACAACATAACGTGTTGTAATGTCATAATATTTTGCAAGTTCTGGCCAATGGAATCTGTGGGTGTGGATGACTGATTTGGATGTTGGCCAATCAGACCAAAGCTGTTTGCATATTTAAATACTAATTTGCTTCATGGATGGTGCACAACATCAAATATAGCAGTAAATTTAAAAATAAACTTATATAACGTGATGACATTGGAGTCTTATTCTACAAACATTAGCTAAACATCTTCTCTCTGTTAGGGTTTTGCTGGGATTCTAACCTGGTTCGCTGGTGTGATAATCCAGCAAACCCCCACTAGGCCACCAGGGGGATGACTCAAATGCAGAGGCGTGAGGTGGAAGTAGAAAAAGTATCAAAAAGGTTTATTTACAATATTTACACTATTAACAATACAAGGCAAAAATAAAAGTATAATCCAAATGCTCAGAAGATAACCAGGAAAAAAAAAAGTTCAAAGAAACAAAGAGCCAAAAAAACAGAAAAGAAGAGGCAAAAATACAAACGCTCAGAGGATCCAAAATGGTAAACACAAAGTCCAAAAGAAAGCAAAGTACAAAAACCACAAAGACATGGGTGAGGAAATCGGAACAGAGGTTACTGGAGCTAAACATAACAGCACAAAGACTCCATGACATGAGGACTGAACTCAGGGGTATAAATACACAAACTAATTAAGGACAGGGCGGGGCAGGAAACAGGCAATAAGACAAAAACAAAACACAGAACACAGTGGTGACCTCTAGAGGCCCAAAACAAACATGGCCAGAAAAGAAAATAACAGTGGCCTCTAGAGGCCAAAACAGTCCCAGTCCTAACACTCTCAGAAAACTTCACCATATCAAAAAATATTTACACTGCAACCCAGGGATAACCAACTCTTTTACTTCGAACTTTTGTGTATAATGAGCTAAGTTTGTGTCCCCTGCCTTTAGTGACAATGGGTTGGAGTCTTAAAAAAAATAAAATTACTGAGCCATGCATTCCTCTTTCCCCAGAGACAAATGATAAGTAATCAAGTCCACAGTCATGTTAACAATAGGTGATAATCAAAAGTCAAAGTCCCTTCCATGCCAGGTACTAACCAGCTCTTTAAGGCGTATCGGTGTGGCACCGATCTCTGTTTCCATAACCCTCGGCCTCTCGCCTATACAGCTAGGGTTACAGTGGGGGGCTAGTCCTCTGGTAACCATGAGAGTTTGACTTCCCTACTCACATATGTATTGCAGCATGCCTTGCCAGTAGGTACCATTTTTATGATGGTCTTTGGTATGACCCGATACAAATCAGTGATCGAAAATCAGAGTTGAGAAACAGGCAATGGTCAGGCGAGGTCCAGACAGGATATCAAAGGCGGAGACAAAAGGCAGAATCCAAAACACTAAACAGAATATCAAAACAGTGGTACGAAAGGCTTGGTAAAGTGAGACACAAGGTACAGCGTGTAAACTTTGTATAAGTTTGTGTGTAATGAGAGTCCTTATAAGCTTGCACAGTGATTGCAGTCTAATCCGGAACAGGTGCATGGTTACTTACTTACTTAACCACATCCGATGGAAGCTGGTGACATGATGATGTTCTTTCTCCAGCTCATCCTGTCCAACATAGCCATATGAAGTTCTTTTCCCACCAAACCAGTGTCATTCTCAAGGACTTTCTTCAAACTGATGTTTGATCGCCCTACCTGTCTATGCACATCTGCGGTCCAAAGCAGAACTCTACCAGCAGGTTCCTTCTGTCTTGACATGTGCCCAGCTAAGGCGAGTCACTGGCACCTTATGGTGTCAGAAAGGCAAGGATTTGACCTGTAAAGTGCTTTGTTTGTGATATGCACCTTCCAAGAAATGTTTTTTGGACTTTTCTCAGCATGGAAGTGTCTGTGCCATTGATTCTCTTTGTGAGAGTTACTGTCCATGACTCAGAACTGGATATTTATTAGTTTGGTCCTGTGTTTCCTTTCTTTCGTATATAACATAACGTCTTTTCTTCTCGCTTTCTGTTACTGTAGTCGGTCTTTCACATTTTATTTGCACACTCACGTCCTCCATTTTTCTCTCCTGTTTCAAATTTGTATCCCACAATGCCTTGCGTGAATGGGGAAATCCCACCACGTGATGCATGACGTAGTATCTTGTATTAGGTCATGGTGAAGCAGGAAAAAATAGCAGAGAACTTAAGGCCATGTGACTCTAAATTCATTAATTGTTCTATTAAAAAAAATGGAAGTCTGTGATTCGAATTCAGTAGCTCTTGGTCCACTAAACAAAAATAATTGGGTGTCAGGGAAAATTCTTTTTATGACCTACACTTGAAAAATCTGAAAGGCAGTCTAGCTTTAAGAATGACTCATTTCCTTTACTTCTTAAATATGTAAGTGAATTAAGCATAAATATAAATTAAACACAGTTCATCTTGTTTTCCATAAGAGTGAGTGTTTGGTGAGACAACTGGGTCCATTTCAGTATTACAAACTTTTTGGTATAACGAACTATTTGGATGTCCCCTAAGGAGTTTGTTATAGTGGGGTTTGGATAGCAGTGTAAATGTGTACTTATAAAATAACTCAGTATCCTAACTACAGCTGGCTAAAATTAAATCCAATTAATAAACACCGACTGACAAGTCAGCTTTCAGCATTCTTTGGCATCCTTGTTAACATTTATTCCACCTCTCTGGAATGATGGCTGTGAAAAGTTGCAAAAACTAAACTTGTGATGATGTTTTGAGCTGAGCTCTGCAGAACTACTGAACGTTGAGGAGAAACTTAAAAAAAAAAAACATAGTGTATCCAGTGTTTCATCTTCTGTTTCCTGTCAAAGTGTAAACATCATAAAGCTCATCAATTTTTTAAGGCCTGAAACATGAATCGCGTTATTTCTAAAATGACTTGGATGATTTTAAGACAAGCTGCTAAACAAAATCTGCCGCTGGAGACTTGTGTATTTTCTAAAGTTCCTTTCAATCAAATCAAAAAAGTTTGAACGCTGTGGAAACATCTTGTTGCCCAGGAGGAAAATGTGCAACAGAAACATCATGTAGGAAAAAAAGCGTTTGTCATGTAAAATGTAGGTAGGAAGCAAAGCAGCAAGCCGTGAGCTATTGATAGAATGATGTTCAAATTCTCATCCCTCAGCAGATCTCTGAGGAGAGAGAGAGAGAGAGACAGAGAAAGAGAGCGAGAGAGACAGCAAGAGAGAGAGACAGTGAGAAACATGCACAGAGAGAAAGAGAGCGAGAGAGACAGACAGCGAGAGACACAGAGAGAGGGAGACAGCGAGAGACACAGAGAGAGAAAGAGAGAGATAGACAGCGAGAGACAGAGAGAGACAGCGTGAGACAAAGAGAGAGAGAGTGAGAGAGATAGAGACAGCGAGAGACAGAGATAGAGAGAGACAGAGACAGTGAGAGACACAGAGACAAAAAGAGAGAAAGACAGAGAGAGAGAGAGAGACAGACAGTGAGAGACACAGAGAGAGGGAGAGACAGCGAGAGACAGAGAGATAGACAGCGAGAGACAGAGAGAGACAGCGTGAGACAAAGAGAGAGAGAGAGAGAGAGAGTGAGAGATAGAGACAGCGAGAGACAGAGATAGAGAGAGACAGAGACAGTGAGAGACACAGAGACAAAAAGAGAGAAAGACAGAGAGAGAGAGAGACAAACACAGCAAGGAGGGGGGGAAGAATGAGGCTTACGTCTAATAGGCAAACTTATAAACCAGGGATGGCCAACCAGTTGGAGACCAAGAGCCACATTTTTTACTGTATTACCGCAAAGAGCCACATCATACACATGGGCACACGAACATCACCCATCTCTTCCTCTCTCTCTCTCTCTCTCTCTCTCACACACACACACACACACACACACACACACACACCTCTGCTCAGCCAGATTAATAGTAAATGTCACACACCAACATATTTACTCCTACAGTACTAAGACCACAGGCTGAGGCCAGTCATTTTTAACAATGAACATTGTGTGCACTTACTATGCATGCTGCTTAGTGGGACTCATGGCATTACCAAAAAAAAGCCACACCATACACATGACCGCACATGAACATCGCCCCCCCCCCCCTCGCTCTCCCTCACAGACACACACGCACACGCTCACGCACCTCTGCTCAGCCAGATTAATAGTAAATGTCACACACCAACATGAGAGAAATTTACTCCTTCAGTCAGTACTAATACCACAGGCCAGTCATTTACAGCAATCAATATTGTGTGCACTTACTATGCATGTTGCTTAGTGGGACTTCTGACATTCCTTGCCTTGAACAATCCTCTTCAAATCTGGCTTGTGTTCCGTCGTTGCCACTCGAAGCAGTTCCTTCACATGGGTGTCAGTCAGAACAGAACGATGCTTTGACTTCACGTGTTTCATGGTAGAGAACACAGACTCGCAGACGTATGTCGACCCAAACATTGACAGTATCTTAAGTGCAGCCCGTTTCACATTCGGGTATTTTTCCAATGGCACACTTTTCCAAAACTCAATGGTGCCTTCCCTCAAAACAGGTTTCAGTTGGTCTTCCTCACGAAGATCGATCATCTCCAACTCAGCCGCAGCCTCATCTGTGACAAGCGGGGCTTTCAAACAGTCCATCTCCGCATTGAATGGGTCGACGAGGAACGTAACCTGTGGCCTTTTCAGTTGTATATCACGGAACCGGGTTACAAAGCTTTCGTGCAGGTTTTCAATTAGTGTTGCATATCTGGCTCCTTGCTTATTCAGGGAGGCGGGAAGCTTTGAAATGAGCTAATGACGACTGACATATAAGGCAGAATGGCTTGCCATTACGTTCAACAAAAAAGTATAAACTCTCCCACTCTGTTAAAAATGTCCTATGTTCGTCTTCATATTTTCATTTTGCTGTGCATTTTTTCATTGCCATTTTGAGAGGCTACTTGACACAAGATGCACCTTGCCCAAAAACTTAGCAATTATCTCACGCACATGCGCATTTGACATGACCTGAAAATACCGTAATATACCCAAGCAAAGCGAAGATGCATTTGACGAAAATACCATACTGAACTCAAGAAAAGCGCACACACGCACATAAAAAAAAACACAAACACAAACTTCGATATGAACGTAAGAGCTGCATGACACCGGGCAAAGAGCTGCATGCGGCTCGCGAGCCGCGGGTTGGCCACCCAAGTTATAAACAGTAAAAATAAATTAATATATTAATTATAAAAAACGGCGGCACGGTGGTGTAGTGGTTAGCGCTGTCGCCTCACAGCAAGAAGGTCCGGGTTCGAGCCCCGTGGCCGGCGAGGGCCTTTCTGTGTGGAGTTTGCATGTTCTCCCCGTGTCCGCGTGGGTTTCCTCCGGGTGCTCCGGTTTCCCCCACAGTCCAAAGACATGCAGGTTAGGTTAACTGGTGACTCTAAATTGACCGTAGGTGTGAATGTGAGTGTGAATGGTTGTCTGTGTCTATGTGTCAGCCCTGTGATGACCTGGCGACTTGTCCAGGGTGTACCCCGCCTTTCGCCCATAGTCAGCTGGGATAGGCTCCAGCTTGCCTGCGACCCTGTAGAAGGATAAAGCGGCTAGAGATAATGAGATGAGATGAGATAAATAAATACATTCATTTCAACAGAAATACATTTTTGGTGGCGTTATCATTACACCACTGCTAATGAACCCATTCCCCCGCTGATGCACCTGAGCAAAGTGCCCTTAAAGGAAAACAGCAGTGTAATTAAAGGATAATTAAAACTCAAAAATGCTGAGTAATGTGCAAACTTGCTATAAATACCCACTCTAAAAAAAAAAATTACCATCATCATCATCATCTTCATTATGAGTCATGCTTTATGTTCCAGTGTGTGAAAACCTCACACACTTCAAGAAGAAGTACACTTCTTGTACACTTAAGCACAGTGAAATTCCTCCTCTGCATTTAACCCATCTATAGCAGTGAGCACACACAGAGCGGGCAGCTATGCTACAGCACCCAGGGAGCAGTTGGGGGTTAGGTGCCTTGCTTAAGGACACTTCAGCCCAACCTCAGGCCAAGGCTGCCCCATGTTAACCTAACCTGCATGTCTTTGGATTGTGGGGGAAACTGGAGCACCCAGAGGAAACCCACACAAACACGGGAGAACATTCAAACTCCACACAGAAAGGCCCCCATCAGCCACTGGGCTTGAACCTGGAACCTTCTTGCTGTGAGGCGGCAGGGCTAACCACTACACCTCCGTGCCGCACCATGTAGTCGTGTAGATTTAACTTGAACTTTGAGATGTGTGAAGTTTCCACATCTGGTGTATATAATAGACAGTATATAGTATTTCATCCAACATTCATTCATTTTCACAAGTATTTCACATGAACTTCTGATATGGACATTACCTGCTACCTAATCTCCCTTTCGTCTTTCCCCAAACATCTTACAATAGAAATGCTTCAGTACCTCATACATCCACACTTACACTTTTTCCTTAATTTGTGGAAAATTTTTAGATTTCATTCCAATTATTTAATGTAAAACAAGATCTTGGCAGCTGCAGGGTGTTTTTAAAACAACCTCGTTTATAATCCTGTTTACTGCTCTGCTGCTGAGCATGGAGCTTGGGGCAGCATGATTCCTGCCCTGATGAACCTCTATAAGCATTTGTCATAGTTCCCATTTTGGCCACCAGGTGCAATAATATCATACTGTAAGTCACTATATGGGGCAGTGACTATGCCATGATTACGCAACATCTATGAGCCACCAGTGGACTCAGTAGAGATGAGGATCCATGTGCAGAGTTTATATAAAACAGTCCTGAAATTCAAGTTGTTAAACAGGCAAAGGACAAACACGGTAAGGGCCAGTGATCTTTAAAACATAGAAATCCAAAGAGTAGTCAATGAAAAGGTTGAGAGAGAGAGAGAGAGAGAGAGAGAGAGAGAGAGTGGCTGAAATCACAGGAAATGCAAACAGGAAGAAGAACAAAAAAAACAAAACATGGTTCAGAACATTCTAGAGACTGGCAAGAACAGGAAATAAGCAGGTCAGGACCAGTGGATTAGAGCTGATAAGATACTGGGTTTGTCTGAGACAGGGAAAATGCTGCCTCAGGAGGATGTCTAAAGACAGCGAGGCATCAAGGACCGTATAGAACAGATGGAGCTCTTGTTTCCTGTTTTCTAAGATGCCTTTAACCTGCCTCCAGTTGAAGGCAACATTGATGTATCCTTGATTCTGTGTATTACCCATAAGTCTGCACAGAAGCTCCATCAAGCAATTGAAAGTTAAAAAAAGATGGTTGAGCAAATGGCACAAGGCAAGGCAAGTTTATTTATATAGCACATTTCATACACAGTGGCAGTTCAATGTGCTTTACAGAAGTAAAAGCAAAACAGTAAGCAATAGAAAATAAAATTACATAAAATAAATGGGGGAGAAAAATAATAAGAATTAAACAATAGTAGAAATAAAATAATAAAATGAAATAAAAGTTCAATTAAAAAAACCAGCAGAATAAAATAGAATAAAAGTTAAGTAAAATTTAAAACATGCAGAGACTGTAAAAATAAAGAGTTTAAAACATGTAGAGATGACAATATTAATAATTTAGCAGAAAGCATCTGAGAACAGCTTGGTCTTTAACCTAGATTTGAAGCTGCCAACAGCAGGAGCATTTTTGATGTCCTCTGGGAGTTGGTTCCATAGCTGTACTGCATAGTAGCTAAAAGCTGCTTCACCACACTTTGTTTTAACGACAGGTTTTACCAGTAAATTTTGCTGCTGCGATCTGGTAGATCTGATTGGGTTAGGCCGCTGCAACATATCAGAGAGGTAATTGGGCCCTGTACCATTTAGAGATTTGTACACCAGCAGCAATGCTTTAAAGTACATTCTGTAGCTTACTGGAAGCCAGTGAAGGGACCTTAGAATTGGAGTAATGTGCTCTGTTCTTTTTGTTCGTGTGAGAACCCTCGCCGCTGCATTTTGAACCAGATGAAGTCGTTTGATGGTCTTTTTTGGCAGGCCTGTGAAAAGGCAATTGCAGTAATCAACCCTACTAGAGACGAAGGCATGTATAAGTTTTTCCAGATCATTTTTTGACATAAGTCCTCTTATGTCACAGAAAAGTGATTCCGTATATGAAAATATGTTTTTTATTTATTTATTTTTAGCTTTTTATCACTTAGATTTTTGAAAATATACAGAGAAATCTTATAAACATCCATCCATCCATTTTCTTCCACTTATCCGAGGTTGCGGTGGCAGCAGGCTAAGCAAGGTATTCCAGGCATCCCTCTCCCCAGCAAACACTTTCCCAAGGTGACCCCAAGGCGCTCCCAAGCCAGATGAGATATATAATCTCTCCATTGTGTTCTGGGTCTACCCCAAGGTCTCCTCCCAGTTGGACATGCCTGCAAAACCTCCAAAGGAAGGCGTCCAGGAGGCATCCTAATCAGATCCCCGAACTACCTCAGCTGACTTCTTTTGACATCAAGGAGCAGTGGCTCTACTCCGAGATCCCTCCGGATGTCTGAGCTCCTCACCCTATCTCTAAGGTGCATCAGGTGCATTGTGAGCCTGGGTGTGCTGATAATCAGCAGCACAGACTAGTTCATCTTATAACCCAGTGAATGTAAGCAAATAAATTTGTTTCATATAATTTGTGAGACATCTGTTAGCCATCAAGTAAACTCTGATTTAGGTACATGGCATGCTGATGTCAGACGTTACCGTAAACGCTATCCTAAAAGGTCATTTGAAATGAATGTCCTGACAAGATGCCATCAGTTGAAAGTTCTGCCTTATAAAGCTTGCGATACTTTGCAATGGGTTATCGATGAAAATGAAACGTTTTGGTGATGATGCATAGCGATGTACAGGTGAGATAGAAGTTGTGGCCACACAGCAGGCTAACTCTTGACTGTCACATCTTTGCACGCTCGAGTGGCTACATTCGCTCACAGGACCCAGCCGTTATGGGAAACACCTGATGCTGATTTGAGCACAATCAGCACGCACATATAAGGACACTTTTTAACAGAGTCTTTGCGAAGTATTATCTTTATCATCATCACGTTTGTTTCTCGCCAAGTTTATGACTCTGCTTTCTGTTTTGCTTTTGGGTTCATTTGTGTTTTGTTACTCTGACCTTGCTTCAAATTTCGTTTTTGTAAATGTCACACCTGCTAATAAACACTCTTCCTGCACTTAGATCAATCTACTGCCACATACCTGACAGAATACTTTGCAATGTCTCTGAAAACAGCACCCTTATATGTGTGTGCTGATTACACTCAAATCAGCATCAGGTATTTCCAGTGGCGGCTGGTAGTCTTTCAAACGGGGAGGCTGGTCGGTTATGATATTTCCAGATTTTAAAAGAAAAAAGAAAAAACACATCAATTTTGCCCATACTCTTGCCACTGATCTGGCTGATTCTTGGCAGCGTCACAAACTGTGAAATAACAGGTTCTTTTGGCCCATTAGCCTACTGTCCAATATACATGATGGTGGTGTTGGGGGGTATATTTTAACATTTTATATTTTAAAATTGTGGCATGTTGTTTAAAAATTGATCATTATTGAAAGCAGCTCTTTGTCAGGAACCTCAGCAGTAACAGCAGAGTGTTCTGGAATAGACACAAGCACTGACCTTGGGGAGCCAAACATAGAGCTGGGTGCCACACATTTCATTCAGTGACACTTTCCCTATATTTTACTTATTTTGACTGAGAAATGTTTTATTGACAATTTTGATAACCCTTCACTTTTAATCCAGGTCTGTAGTGTGAAATGTTCTCGGCTGTGTTTTTGTTTAAAAATGTTTTCCAAATTGTAGCTGTGTTTAATTCACATCCAGAAAAATATATATTCCAATATAATATACTCAGCATAAACATTTTAAATAGATTCTATATTTTTGGTCCATCCATGACATATTACTAAAGTAGCCTATTTACTGTTGTTGATGTGGGTCACTTGCTGTTAGCCAATTCACTTTCTCGTACCAGGAGAGCTGAAAGGAACGAGTATTATTCCCTACATTTTTCACCAAGTCAATTTGAGGCGTTGGTCTACCCTGCTCTTTAATTTTAATTTTTTCCTCAAAAGGAAGACTGGCAAATGGCTTCACCAAAATTAAATCAGCAATGCTTGGCATCCGTGCGCAGCTTTCTTGCTAGCTGACTAGCCCCCTCAAGTTCAAGTTCAGTCACTCAAATAAACGAAATTTCTGGAACTAAGATAGCAAACTTGACAACACTATATTTACACTTTATTTACAATGAAAATATATACAAACTAAAAAAGCTGGTAGAAACCGTATGTAATGAATGAAATCGAAATGTAAGCTGATCTCTTACAATACGCCACAGTACTTGCGAATCCGCATGGGACTGAACTGAAATTCACCGCTGCCTGTCTATATTTGAAACAAGCTGTCAATCAAAGAAAATATCCGGCCACTTTCACCAATCACCAGTCTCCTCGCGGAAAGCTTTGCCATGTCCCTCCCACTGTGAGGCTGGGAGTCCGGTGGACGGGTGTTTTCGCAGTATTTGTCCAATAACCGTCTTGCATTTTGATATTGAAAAGCACATAGCTCCCAAATGCCATTGAAGTCCACTGAGGCTGGGAGTCCGGTGGGCGGGCGTTTTCGCAGTATTTGTCCAATAACCGTCTTGCATTTTGACATTGAAAAGTGCATAGCTCCCAAATGCCATTGAAGTGCACTGAGGCTGGGCTGTATCGCGTTGTCACGAGGGGGAAAAACTCACGCACACATTAGGCGAACTGGGGAAAGTTATAACGGAATGATTTCGCACTGTAGTTGGGTTGAGCACATATATTTCTATGATTCTGGATCTGAAATAGCAATGTTATAAGGTCGGCTATAACATAAGCCTAGCGCAATTCATCCTACACGATGTTCGTCATTTTTAGAGGAGGCTGAGCCTCCCTCGTTGTCTTAGAGCAATCGCCCGTGGGTGTTTCCCATTATGACTGGGTCCCAAGTGCATGTACAATGCATTCCAAAGGATCCCCGAATGTAAATTCTCTTTTCAAGACTTAGAGAAGGTTAGGCGATGCCAAACTGCTCTGTTGATGAGGCTCCGACAAGCATCAGGGACATGGATTTGAGACAAATACTTCTCAAAAGGCTTGGCAAAGGTTCCTCAAGCTTCAGGAAGTATTTTCTAACCCATCTGAGAGTATTTGCTAGGTAGTTTGCCGACAAAACCATCGCCACCAAATTTCCATGCATGCATTGAAATTTTTCATGATGTTTTTGGTCACTCAGGAGATGGAGACACACCAACAAACAACTCACTAAGCTTGGAGAACATTTGCTGTGGATCAAACAATTGGTGGCGATGCAAACAATTTTTCATCACCAAGTATTTTCATCGTAAACCTATTATGAGCTGTTGTCTGACCAGGGCCTAAGACACCTGTTTATTATAGCAGCAAGGCAACACAGCCAATAACTTCCATCAGAGACTTTTCAAAAGCCCCGCACCTTTATATTTGGACTATTCTTCTCCACCACACCACTTCATGTCTACAGAATATATTCATTAATTATGAAGTCTTGCCAGTATTTCCTGTTCATGTAAGTTCAAAGCCTTTGTTCTATGAATGCCATTGGCTTGATTTTGACTCATTGGAGTTACCCTGGTGTTTGGATATAGTGTGAATCATTTCTTTTGGCCATTGCCTGTTTCATGACCTCAATATTGGTTTCTGATGTGGATTTTGTACCAAACTTCCCACACACTGATTCTCACACATCTCCTCAGGCTTACTTTTGTACACACGTTCTATTTCAGACATTTTTCATCACATGTAGATCATTTTTTTTGTTCCATGTGATCACATATTGTTCTGTTTATTTGACATCTCATGAGCATTTGAAGGGCATACTGCATGATGAACCATGCTTCCACATGTTTAATTCATTCACATCATCACAGAATGGGAAAGAACATATAAGCATCACAGGGGAAATTCTGTACCTTGCTGCCATACAGAAGGGGAATTGTACACTGCTGCTCGATTATTATCATTTGTCGAGTTGAACTTCAATTCAAACTGCTAAATGCCCCCCCCAAGGACAATATTCATTTAAATACCATGCAAGAATAAGGTTCCTGTAGATTTTCCTTTCTTGATTTCCAGTACTTTGACAGTTAGACAAACCACCAGAGCTACAAAAAAGACAATTAAAAAAAGAATAAAAATAAGAGCTGTCATGAAATGAAGAAATTCAATGGGAAAAAGTAATTTTATTGATTTCCTTTTCTGGCATAAAGCCAGACGACAGATCTCACACTCTAAACACAGACTGTGGATAAAAAAAAAAAAACTGTACAGAAGAAGAAGAAGAAAAAGAAGGAGGAGGAGGAGGATCATTCAGCTCTACAGCCACACGTGGTTGCCCCGGCAACAGGTTTGAAAAAAGTTCCAGTTCAGAAACATCCAAAATCCATGAGAAAAAAAAAATGAAGAGATGGAGAGAGTTAAAGAAAAAAATAGATACAGAGTCAGGAAGGATTGAAAGGAGAGCAGAAACTGTGAAACAGAGAGAGAGAGAGACCGTTGCCATGGGGATTGTGACACACACACACACACACACACACACACACACAACCTGTCTCATGCTGTCAGCATTAGGTCAAGAGATTCTCTCAGAGGCAATTCTAGAGTCTGTTGTGGCCCCAAGCAAAAATTTCCAGGGGGCCCTTCTGACCAGTGTTCATCACCAACATGTTATAAATAATCTGACACGAACGAAAAATTTATGAAACCAAAGTTTTTTTAAATTCCAAATGTGAAAATACAATGGTAAAGAAGAATAAAAACAATAAAAAACAAAATAAATAAGTCATCAGGCCCCGACTCTCGGGGGGCCCCTGGGCCAGGGGCCCCAAACAGTTGCCTGCCTTGCCTGTTCACAAGCTGCGCGTCTGGATTCTCTGATATTAGCACATGGCTGGTTTTCAATCCTGTTTACCAGAAACAACAACAACAACAACAACAACACTGCCTCTCCCTGTGGTCATTTCAGTCACAGGATGTAAAATGGCAGCAGGTATTTTACAGATTGCGCCGAAAAAAAAAAAAGCTTATTTCTTATTATAAAATGTTTTAAAGACTGTCACATGTTCATCTCATCTCATTTTCTCTAGCCACTTTATCCTGTTCTACAGGGTTGCAGGCAAGCTGGAGCCTATCCCAGCTGACTACGGGCGAAAGGCAGGGTACACCCTGGACAAGTCGCCAGGTCATCACAGGGCTGACACATAGACACACAACCATTCACACTCACATTCACACCTACGGTCAATTTAGAGTCACCAATTAACCTAACCTGCATGTCTTTGGACTGTGGGGGAAACCGGAGCACCCGGAGGAAACCCACGCGGACAACATGCAAACTCCGCACAGAAAGGCCCTCGCCGGCCACGGGACTCGAACCCAGACCTTCTTGCTGTGAGGCGACAGCGCTAACCACTACACCACCGTGCTGCCCCACTGTCACATGTTGACAGATAATAATGATAAACATTTAATAACATGGTAATAACATGTAGTTCAATAAATAACACTGCAGTTTTAGAGTTGCTGCGAAACATAATGACAAGCAACAATTGCCAAAAAATGACCTCTTTTTTAATTTGTCAAAAAGTAATTAGTAATCCCTTTGGTAGTGAGTAATATGGCAAATACTAGGTTTGTATTTTCTGAAAGAAAGAAAGAAAGAAAGAAAGAAAGAAAGAAAGAAAGAAAGAAAGAAAAGCTTCTTATTTCTCAGTTTAAAATCTATCAAAGACTGTAACACATGTAGAGATCAGTAATAAACCAGAATGTCAAGGACATAGTACAGTGGATAGAAAAAGTGTACACACCCCGTTAAAATGATATGCTTTTCTGATTAAAAAAAAAAAAAGAGACCACTATAAATAATTTCCAAACTTTTCCCACCTTTAATGTGGCCTATAACCTGTATAATTCAATTGAAAAACAAACAAATCTATTCGGGGGAAAAACATAAAAAATAATTAAAAAAACGTACAATAAGCTGGTTGCATATGGTAAGTGTGCACACCCTTAAACTAGTACTTTGTTGAAGTAGCTTTTGATTTAATTACAGCATTCAGTCTTTTTGGGTCGGAGTCTATCAGCCTGCCACATCTAGACTTGGCAATATTTGCCCACTCTTCCTTGCAAAGCGCTCCAAATCTGTCAGATTGCGAGGGCGTCTCTTGTGCACAGCCCTCTTCAGGTCACCCCACAGATTTTCAATTGGACTTAGGTCTGGGTTCTGGCTGGGCCGTTCCAAAACTTTTTTGGGGTCATTGTCATGCTGAAAGATGAAATTCCTCTTCATCTTCAGCTTTCTAGCAGACACCTGAAGGTTTTGGGCCAAAATTGACTGGTATTTAGAACTGTTCATAATTCCCTCCACCTTGACAGGAGTCTATAACCATGGACGACCTCCCTGTAAATGGTCCTTGACTGTTTATATCTGTTTGCATATATTTGCACATCACTGCCCTTTTTTGCTGCTATGTCTGATCATTCCCTTATTTTTGTATTATACTGCCTATTTTGCACTACATTTACCTTTACTTTGTACTATACTGTTTTTTTTGCCTTTTATTTTACACTACATTGCCTTTACTTTATATTATTTCTTCCCCCTATTATTTATTTGTATTTGTAATTGGCATTCCTGGTGGACAGCAAACTAAGAATTTCATTGTGCAAGAGGACATGTCCTTACTGTGCATATGACAATAAAGACTTTGAATTTGAACTTGGCTAAAGCCCTTGTTCCAGCTGAAGAAAAAACAACCCCAAAACATGATGCTGCCACCACCATGCTTCACTGTGGGTATGGTGTTCTTTTGGTGATGCACAGTGGTGTTTTAGAAAATCAACAGACAAACGACTGAGTTTTGTTCCCTAAGGGAAGATCGACCCAAAACATCGATTAGAACTGAAATCAGCTGAGAACTGCGAGAGGAGATACAATTCTAGTGAAAAGTCCGGAACCTCGTTAAGTTGACTTAATTGGCAGTTTGTTAGCAAAAATTGACAAAACAATGAGCAAGTGTTGTGCAGAAGGTCAAGTTCTTTCAAATCAAACAAATTGAGAACTGAAGGAAATAAATATTTCCAAATATTTAATTGAAAATAAACAAAATTGAAAAAAAAATTTACAACAGGAAAATCAACAAATAAACAACCAAATTTTGTTCCTCAAGGGAAGATCTACCCAAAACATTTATCAGAACTGGAAGCAGATGAGAAATGAGAGAGGAGATACAATTCTAGTGAGAGGCCTGGAAAATGTGTTAATTTGCCCTAATTAGTAACTTGTTAGCAAAAAAAATTGACAAAGCAGCGACCAAGTTTTGTGCCGATGAGTTCTTTCAAACAAAACAATCGGAATGGAAATCCATGGAGAACTGTTGGAGGAGATTTGATTTAACTGAATTGTGGATGACAGATGGACGCCACGCCTTGGCAACAGCTCATCGCCATTATGGTCACATGATCTAACGAGCAACAACATGATAATATCCTGGGAATAATTTCTACTTCCATTAACACCACTCCAGTCTTTGTACCAGTTTCTAATAATATTAACAGTTTCCAATTCTATAATTACATACAGTACCAGTCAAAAGTTTGGACATGCCTACTCCTTCATATATTTTTTCTGTATTTTGACTATTTTCTCCACTGTAGAACAATACCGAAGACATCAAAACTATGACAGAACATACGGACCCCTCCATTATTATTGCCCCCCCCCCCGTAAAGATCAGTAAAAAGGGTTAGAAAAAAAATCCACATTTTCGTGGAAGTTGCTTCATCTCACACTGAAAAAATGGGCAAAATCCAAAACCTACAAAGTAACAGCTGCACTACTCTCAGACCTGCTGTTACAGAAAATTAATCAACACCTTCTGAGCAATCAGATTCCAGATTGCATGTACAGCATCTGTGATTCACACTTCACACTTATTACCACTCTATAACATAAACCGCTACACAAAACACTTACACACTTTTTTTCTCTAACCTTTCCTTTTGCCACAGAGACATTGTGAACAAAATAATTCCCCTCTAATGGGAACTTCAAAACAGCTCTGAGAGGAAAACAGCAGCCCGATTAAGGATAATTAAAACTGAATTGCTGATGTAAAACGCTGAGTAAAGCACGTTGGCCTACTGTGGATTCACTAAGCTCAGCTTAATGCAGGGTTTAACGAAGATAATCAAAACATATGAGAAGCACACAGTCTTAAGTAACATGGGTTTAGGAGGTTTTATCTAATTTTACCAAGCAAGAGTCATATGATCAGGACTTCATCTGATATTGATATTTAATTCCTGTGCAGAAGTCTTAGACAGCCTTTTTTTAAAAATACAGATTTTATTATTGGGTGGCATGATGGTCAATGGGGACCTTTCTGTGCGGAGTTTGCATGTTCTCCCCGTGTCTGCGTGGGTTTCCTCCGGGTGCTCCGGTTTCCCCCACAATCCAAAGACATGCAGGTTAGGTTAACTGGTGGCTCTAAATTGACTGCAGGTGTGAACGTGAGTGTGAATGGTTGTTTGTCTCTATGTGTCAGCCCTGTGATGTTCTGGTGACCCTGCACAGATAAGCGGCTACAGATAATGGATGGATGAATGGAACTTAGCTGTACAGTATTTCTTTGCATGTGCCTAAGACGTTTGTACAGCTCTGTACATCAGTCTGGAAAGGGTCTACAAAGCCATTTCTGAAGCTCTGAGACTGTATGAGACCCATTACCTTCAAATGGAGAATACTTGGAATGGTGGGGAGTCTTCGCAGTGGCCACCCTTCCCAAATTCCTCCAAAAGCACATGAATGGCTCATCCAGGAAGTCACAAAAGAACCCAAATGAACAGCCAATGAACTGCAGGCCTCACTTAAGGTCAGCGTTCATAATTCCACCATTAGAAAGTATCTGGGAAAAACAAATGTTGTCCATGGTATACCATCCATGCGAGTTGCAAGACAAACACCACTGCTAACTAAAAGGAACATTTTGAGGCTAAACAGCTTTTAATGGTCAGAGAAGCAGCTTTGGGACCAAAAAGTAATTGGTTAGATTCCCTGGACCAGCATTATTGGCTGAAGTGCCCTTGAGCAAGGTATCTAACCCCCAACTGCTCCCCAGGTTACTCTGGGTATGTTGTACGTCGCTCTGGACAAGAGCATCTGCTAAATGCCTGTAATGTAATACAATGCAATGTAATGAGGCTCAGCTCATATTTGCCAAAATACACCTTGATGACCCCCAAGCCTTTTCGGATTATGTTCTGTGGACTGATGTGTCAAAAGTGAAACTTTTTAGAAAGACTTGGCTGGTGTAAATCTAACATAGCATTCCATAGTAAGAACCTCATATCAACATTGAAGCATGGTGGTGGTAGTGTGGTGGTGTGGGGATGCTTTGCTTGCCATAATTGGTAAAACCATGAATTCTGCCCTGTACCAGAAAATCATGAAGGACAATATCTGGTCATCAGTCAGTGATCTGAAGCCCAAGTGGAAGTGGGTTATGCAACAAGACAACACTCTAAAGCATAACTATGAGTCAACTTCTGAATGTCTCCAAAGAAACCAAGTCTTGGACAGGATCCTCGGTAACCTGTTGTGGTAGGACCTTAAATGCTCAAAAGCCCTCCAGTATGGCTGAGATAAAGCAATTCAACAAAGAAGCGTGGGACAAAAATTCCTCAAAAGTGATCTGAAAGACTGATCTCAGTTATGGTTGCAGTTATTGCGACTAAAGTTATCACAGTTATCAGCATTGGGGCAATTACTTTTTCACAGGACTGATTGATGTAAGTGTTGTGTAACCGTTTTGCATTCAGTTGAAGTACTCAGAATATTTAGAATCTGTGTTTTGTGGTTCCTCATGTTCTCCTTGCCTTATATTACACTTTGTATGAGGATCATCCATCCATCCATTATCTGTAGCCGCTTATCCTGTCCTACAGGGTCGCAGGCAAGCAGGAGCCTATCCCAGCTGACTATGGGTGAAAGGCGGGGTACACCCTGGACAAGTCGCCAGATCATCACAGGGCTGACACAGAGGCAAACAACCATTCACACTCACACCTATGGTCAATTTAGAGCCGCCAATTAACCTAACCTGCATGTCTTTGGACTGTGGGGGAAACTGGAGCACCTGGTGGAAACCCACGTGGACATGGGGAGAACATGCAAACTCCACACAGAAAGGCCCTCGCCGGCCACTGGGCTCGAACCCAGGACCTTCTTGCTGTGAGGCAACAGTGCTAACCACTACATCACCATGCCACCACAAGGATCATCTGAAACCATTTAATGTGACAAATAGGCAAAAATGTTTACATTTAGAATGTTTACATGTTTGCTATATAAAAAAAAGTTGGCTTGCTGTCACTGTTCCTAAGCAACAGTAATCAGACTAGACACTTGTGATAAAGATTTTCTCGGAAACTTTTGAACTTGACTGCGGTGTTTAGATGATGAAGATCTACTTTAAAGATCCTCAATGTTGACTTTTGTTTTTGACCTTTCCCTGACATCCTGTTTTTGCTTTCAGAAGGTTTATACTACATTGTCTGGCGTGTTATAACTTTTACCGAAATCGCCAAGACATCTTTGTCGTGTTCATGACCTGTCTGACGGATGTATACTGGGTCACAGTGTGAAGTAGTTGTTCACTGATGTACTGCATTGTTGTAGGTTGACAAGTTGCCTTTTCATTTCAGGGCAGTTTTCACAAAAGCACTTCATTTTTACCTCCTTTTCTGGTTCTGACCCTGACAGGACTGAGTGATTCAGATTCTTTCTTTATTCTGACAGTGACTTCACTCTAACTGACAACAATAGTTAGTTCCAGTACAACAGGGTTTGAAATCAACATTTTTGTCCCCCTGCCACTGTGGCTCATGGAGTCCAAAATCTACCAGTCAATCATTTTTTTTTTTACCATCCACTTTTTATTTTAAAAGGTGCTGACTGCAAAGTCATCAGATTTTTTAAAAACTTTTATTGCGCATGGCATTGTCCTCTATCCTGCAAAAGCAATATCATGGAGATAAGATGTGATCATTTTGATGTCCTGAGGGTCACTTTTCTCCATTTGGGGACCGTTTTCCTCCCTCTTGAGGTAAACAGTATGGCCCTATGGACACAGGAAACAGCCAAATGTAAGGGAGGAGCTTTAGCTAATTAGCATAACTATGGAACTGCATCACACCAAGATGGCGACACACAGAAAACATCGTGACTCTGCATCGACCTTGGAGAGTTCTGAGTTGCAGGGATGTAATTTGTGGTTGACATTCGTGAATATATTCATGAAACAAAAGACGAATATATCTTTTCTCTGTTACTGCTTTTGTGCTGTCATTTCTTTCTCTGCAGGATCAAACCACTAGGTGTATAACTCCATACTCAGACTCACCAATCCAAGACAAGCACTGCAAATTTTTCATCAGATTTCACACCTGTTTCATTCTTCAGTTGATTCCAGGAGTTGATCTGTCCCTTCATGAAAATTCTTGTGGACAACCTTTTGGGTTCCATCACTTTTCTGGTGCACTTTCTAGCTGATTTGCTTTCATATTTTCTTTTTCTTTTCTGCTGGCTTTTAGCTGGAGGGAGAGCCAAGTCCGCCATGTTTACCCACGCTAACCTGTTTTGGTTAAAAGTAGGTCAAACATGCTCCACGGTGGTCATGTGATATCATTGCTCACTTGCTTCGGCAATCTCCGGAATCATAAAGTGCAGTCGCGTTTTTTCTTGGCAAAACATTTACACACAGGATACACAGTGTGTGTGCAGCAGAGAAACATCTCGAAACTTCAACAGCAACAGACATAGAACATTTTCAACTTTGCAGTCAGAACCTTTAATGTACACTCAAGCACACACAAGTGAGTAATGAGCACACACACACAGACACACACATACCCAGAGCAGTAGGCAGCTATGCTACAGTGTCTGGGAAGCAGTTAGGGGTTAGATGCCTTGCTCAAGGGCACTTTAGCCCAAGGCCCCCCCATGTTAACCTAACCACATGTCTATGAACTGTGGAGGAAATCAGAGCACCCGGACGAAACCCACAGGGTGACGCAGACATGGAGAACATGCAAATACCACACAGAAAGGCCCCCGTCGGCCACTGGGCTCGAACCCAGAACCTTCTTGCTGTGAAGTGACAATGCTAACCACTACACCACCATGCCACCCACTGCACAAGTGTAACTACATGTAGAAAAATACAACCCTGATTCCAAAAAAGTTGGGACAAAGTACAAATTGTAAATAAAAATGGAATGCAATGATGTGGAAGTTTCAAAATTCCATATTTTATTCAGAACAGAACATAGATGACATATCAATTATTTAAAGTGAGAAAATGTATCATTTAAAGAGAAACATTAGGTGATTTTAAATTTCATGACAACAACACATCTCAAAAAAGTTGGGACAAGGCCATGTTTACCACTGTGAGACATCCCCTTTTCTCTTTACGACAGTCTGTAAACATCTGGGGACTGAGGAGACAAGTTGCTCAATTTTATGGATAGGAATGTTAACCCATTCTTGTCTAATGTAGGATTCTAGTTGCTCAACTGTCTTAGGTCTTTTTTGTCGTATCTTCCGTTTTATGATGCGCCAAATGTTTTCTATGGGTGAAAGATCTGGACTGCAGGCTGGCCAGTTCAGTACGCGGACCCTTCTTCTACACAGCCATGATGCTGTAATTGATGCAGTATGTGGTTTGGCATTGTCATGTTGGAAAATGCAAGGTCTTCCCTGAAAGAGACGTCGTCTGGATGGGAGCATATGTTGCTCTAGAACCTGGATATACCTTTCAGCATTGATGGTGTCTTTCCAGATGTGTAAGCTGCCCATGCCACACGCACTAATGCAACCCCATACCATCAGAGATGCAGGCATCTGAACTGAGCGCTGATAACAACTTGGGTCGTCCTTCTCCTCTTTAGTCTGAATGACACTGCGTCCCTGATTTCCATAAAGAACTTCAAATTTTTGATTCGTCTGACTACAGAACAGTTTTCCACTTTGCCACAGTCCATTTTAAATGAGCCTTGGCCCAGAGAAGACGTCTGCGCTTCTGGATCATGTTTAGATATGGCTTCTTCTTTGAACTATAGAGTTTTAGCTGGCAATGGTGGATGGCACGGTGAATTGTGCTCACAGATAATGTTCTCTGGAAATATTCCTGAGCCCATTTTGTGATTTCCAATACAGAAGCATGCCTGTATGTGATGCAGTGCCGTCTAAGGGCCCGAAGATCACGGGCACCCCGTATGGTTTTCCGACCTTGACCCTTACGCACAGAGATTCTTCCAGATTCTCTGAATCTTTTGATGATATTATGCGCTGTAGATGATGATATGTTCAAACTCTTTGCAATTTTACACTGTCGAACTCCTTTCTGATATTGCTCCACTATTTGTCGGCACAGAATTAGGGGGATTGGTGATCCTTTTCCCATTTTTACTTCTGAGAGCCGCTGGCACTCCAAGATGCTCTTTTTATACCCAGTTATGTTAATGACCTATTGCCAGTTGACCTAATGAGTTGCAATTTGGTCCTCCAGCTATTCCTTTTTTGTACCTTTAACTTTTCCAGCCTCTTATTGCCCCTGTCCCAACTTTTTTGAGATGTGTTGCTGTCATGAAATTTCAAATGAGCCAATATTTGGCATGAAATTTCAAAATGTCTCACTTTCGACATTTGATATGTTGTCTATGTTCTATTGTGAATACAATATCAGTTTTTGAGATTTGTAAATTATTGCATTCCGTTTTTATTTACAATTTGTACTTTGTCCCAACTTTTTTGGAATCGGGGTTGTAATACAGTGTGGCAGTTCGGAGTAGGTGGGTGGAGCACAGAGGACGGCAGGACAGAGATCAGGTTCCAATTTAGCATTTATTGTCACACTTTTCAGTCTAACAGTCACTCAAACAGACACACACACACAATGGGTGTCTGTTCAGGGAAGAGCTCCTCTGCTGTCTGCTCTCCCTCCGTCCATTTGTGGGTGATACACGCTGGTGTGGATCGGCTTAATCCCCAATAACCCATACAGTTCGTGCAGTGTTTGTGACATAAACATAGTGCCTTGATCAGTCAGAATCTCTTTCGGGATTCCAACTCGGGAGATGACACGGAAGAGCGCCTCTGCAATACTGCGTGCTGAGATATTGCGCAGAGGCACTGCTTCCGGGTATCGCGTTGCGTAGTCCACCAGAACTAATATAAAGCGGTACCGTCGTGCTGACCAATCTAATGGCCCGACGAGATCCATCCCAATTCTCTCAAATGGGGTCTCGATTAATGGGAGAGGGCGCAAAGGCGCTTTTGGAATGGTGGGTGAATTTACTAACTGGCATTCGTGGCATGCCGTACACCACCTATGGACATCGCCGCGAATCCCCGGCCAATAGAATCGGGCCATTATTCGGGCTAGTGTTTTATCCTGCCCCAAGTGTCCAGCCATGGGATTAAAGTGAGCCGCCTGGAATACCAATTCCCGGCAGCTCTTCGGAATTAAAAGCTGCGTGACTCGCTCTTTAGTTTGAGTGTCCTGCGTCACTCGGTATAATCTATCCTTCATAATTGCGAAGTAGGGGAAGGACGGGGTGGCGTTCGGCTGGAGCGTTTGACCATCGATTACTCTCACTTGGTCAAACGCATGCCGCAGAGTCTCGTCTCGCGACTGCTCTAATGGGAAATCCACGAGGGATTCCCCAATAGAGAGAGGAGGAGCCGGTGGCTCTTCACTCTGACACGGAGATGACGTAGACGGCTCTGTGACAGCTGCTCCCGCCAAAGCGACACCGAGACCTCCCCCTGTCAAATGGCAGGACCCACTCTTTACTAGGCCTGTCATTAAACCCCGAAATCCTGGCCAATCAGTCCCCAAAATTAAAGAGTGGGTAAGGCGAGGATTAACCGCCGCCTTCACTATAAATTTTTCCCCTCTGAAAATAATGTGGACCAACACCAAAGGGTAGCGGTGAACATCCCCGTGCACACACAACACCTTCACCCCTTGTGCTCCCCCCAATGCCTCGTTTTGAACCAGGCTTTGGCAAATTGAGGTCTGATTACAACCAGAATCCACCAACGCCTGATATGTAGCCCCTTGGATACTCACCGGTATGCGATACGCCCAATCAAGGGCGGCCTCTGGCGCGTTGGGGATCCGAACCACCGCGCCCACTTCCATTGCCATGCACTGCTGTTGAAGGTGGCCCGGCTCCCCGCAGCGCCAGCAAACCGGCCCGGGCTTTCCCTCTGCACCGGTGATCTGGGGCTCACTCACCTGAGGTGGGGAGAGACAGACACAGAAGGGAGAAACGGGAGGGCACTGCGGGTGCGGCAGGCCGGCTGGGGTGGTGCCGGCCCCCGCCTCCGCGGTGGGGGAATGGGGCGAGGACGGGACACAGGAGGAGGAGGAGAGAGAGAGAGAGAGAGAAGAGGAGAGAAGAGAAGATGCCATCTGCTGTCCTGCCGCCGGGACAGCCGCCAAATGGTCCTCCGCCAGCTCGACTGCCTGATCCAGCGACACCGGGCGGTGGCACCGGACCCACTCCGCAGTTCCTGCTGGCAAGCGAGCGACGAACTGTTCCAGCACCACCTGGTCGATGATTCCTTCGGTGTCGCGGTTGTTGGCCCTCAGCCACCACCAGCAGGCGTCCCGGAGCTGCTGGCCAAATGCGAACGGCCGGCCGACTTCCTCCAAGTGCAGCGCGCGGAAGCGCTGGTGCTGCTGTTCTGGAGTGCGCCCCACGCGCTGGAGGATGGCCCGGCAGAGGTCCGCGTAGGCCAGCCGACGGTCAGCGGGGAGCTGTAGCACGGCCAGCTGGGCTTCTCCCGTGAGCAGGGGGAGGAGGCGCGCCGCGCGCTGCTCCATCGGCCACCCCGAGGTTTCGGCGACTTGCTCAAAGAGCGTGATGAACGCCTCGGGGTCGTCCTGTGGGCCCATCTTGGTTACGGTGAGGGGAGACGGGCCCGCGGTAGGAGCGCTGGTGGACCCCGCCGACGCGAGGAGGTGCCGGAACGCCTGTCGATCTTCTTGCTGGGCCAACACCAGGGCCTCAAACCGCTGTTCCTGCTCCTTTCGGAGGGTGAGTAGAGCCTGGTGCTGGCTTTGCTGGGCCGTGGTGAGGGCGTGGACCAGTTCAGTGAATGGGGAGGACTCCATGGGGCTGTGAGGCTGCTGTGCTCCAGATCCCGGGTTTCAGCACCACTGTGGCAGTTCGGAGTAGGTGGGTGGAGCACAGAGGATGGCAGGACAGAGATCAGGTTCCAATTTAGCATTTATTGTCACACTTTTCAGTCTAACAGTCACTCAAACAGACACACACACACAATGGGTGTCTGTTCAGGGAAGAGCTCCTCTGCTGTCTGCTCTCCCTCCTTATATAGGGCGCGGTCACTGGGAAGACACACAAACACAGGTTAATTGCTCTCAGGTGTAGTGATTCTGCCACTCACCTTCCCTGACTCTGCCCTCCTGTCACAGACCGGCGCTTGACCATGCCCCCGCTGCCACATACAGTAATGCTAATTAGCATTCTATTCTCGTTAGTACTAGTTAGTGTTCAATGATCAAGTTAGCACTAGTTAGCATTCTGCGTTCAAGTGATTGCTAGTTAGCTTTCTATTCTCAAGTTAGTGCTAGTTAGGGTTCTATGTCCAACTTAGCACTAGTTAGCATTCTATTCTCAAGTCAATGCTAGTTAACATTCTATGTTCATGTTAGTGCTAGTTAATATTCTATTTTTTCGTTAGCACTAGTTAGTGTTCTATTAACTAGTGGTGGATGAAGTAGAGATACCTAATGTAAAATATTATTCCAGTAAAAGTGGAAGTACTCCCTTTGAACTTCCACTTGAGTAAAAGTATAAAAGTATTTGCCTTCAAATGTACTTAAGTATCAAAAGTAAAATTACCTCGATGTATTATGGTTCCAATGTCCTATTATCATTTTCGCACCAAAACTCTTGCTCAATCAACTCATTTTAGGTGAAAAGACTAATGCCACTCTTGGCACACCAATCTTTAAATAGAACGTTATTCATTTGTCTGACACTGATGTATATTAAAATGATCATAAGCACAAAACACTGAAAGCAAGCCATTTTCATTAGGTAGAACCAAGTGGTTATGAAATAACAGGATTCGAGAACAGACAAAGATTCAATTTAAGATGTATTTGTAACTTATTTGCAAGTTTTCACAAATGAGTTTTCCTTTACTACATCACATATGTCTGTGTGTAAACATAAATCTTTATTTACCATTAGAGGAACTAGTGTTTGCATAAATTCCACAAAATCAGGAACCATAATGTTATACCAGATTGCGCAGAAGACTATAAAGTAGTATGTAGTGATACTCTGGTACAAACATAGAAGAAAGTCAAAACAAACTACTTAATCGGACATTACAAGTGATGTGCTAAAACAGCAAGCCTAAAATGGCAGTGAGTTGTTAACTAAATGACCTACCTAAAGCTAAAATATTTTTTATTTAGTTTTAAGAGGAGCTGATTCTCAAAATTTGTGGCATCCAGCCTTGCCCTCCTTGGGCTGAAAATCAGTCCAGCGGTGCTAAAAAGACGTTCACAGGCAGCAGAGGCCGGTAACGCAGTGCTAATTTTCAGAGACGATTTACACACTGCAGGATAATACTACAGTATCTCTTTGTTGTCTATTTTTGAGGCAAGGTAGTGTTCTAGTTGTTTTATACTTTCCTGCTCATGAATTGTCTTCATGCTTGCAAAAAAGTCCTCATCATCCGAAGCAGTTGAACCATTGGCTGGCGACTGATGTGAAGTCTCTTCCTCCAGATGGTCCTTGATGTAGTCCAGGCCTGAAATGGATATTTCCAAAGATGCCAAAAATCAAGTCATAGTAATCATATATTCCTCAATGTTATATCAAAACAACAATTATGTTACTGCTGCCGTGAGCTGTGCCCACATAGCACCAACACAAAGGATCGCCATTGCTTCCTGTCCTGCGCTGCCACCACTGCCTCCTCAAACGAGATGCCCGACTCCTGTAAGTCTCTTGAGACCGTATCACTCCATCACTTGTGTTGCCTACCTGGACGACGCTGTCCTGATGGTACCCAATGGAGCAGGCAATGCGGTAAGCATGTTAGAGGCATGCATACAATGTGGCCGAGCCATGATAGCTGTTTCTGTCGCAGGATATTAATTAGGGGAGCCTGACAAGTTCTTTCAAAGGTCTCTGCGTTTGAGATGTGGTCTCTCCAGGATATACCAAGGATTCTGCAAAGGCATCTAAGTATGAAAAGCCGCTAAGCACTTCTCTTCTTGTTAGGTGGTATTCCAAGCTTCAGCGCCATATAGTAAGGTTGCAATCACTACAGCTTGATATGTTGCCATTTTTGTTCGCAGCCGGATGGATTTATGATGCATAATAGGCAGAAGTTTATTGAACGCATTCGCTGCCTTTCCAATGCCTTGCATTGGAAAACAACAATACTGGCCCATGTATTTTGAAGGTGCATTTAAAACTAATGTAAACCCAGTTGAGTTTGATAGCTTTTTAAAGTGTTTTGGTTACTTTGTTTCTGTGAACCTAATTTGTGACACTTTTCTGAAATAAAACTGGATCACTAAGATAGTCTTACCTAGTTTGAGTATATTTTCATTCAATGTCCATGATGTCTTAAATTTCGGGACAAGGATTGCAAGAGCGATAAACTCTGTTTCCACAAGCATGTCTCCAAAGCACTGCTGTAGGCCCTCTTGGACAGCATCCACGAGAGGTTTGTAGTACCTGGAATTAATGCAGATTCGGTTGAGCTTCGTGATGAGGAGCATCAGAGTAGGCAGAAGCCATCCCAGCTGAAGATCGGTTTCGGCTTGAAGAATGTTGAGGGCTTTGAAGAGTGGGTTCATGGTTCTGGCATACTCCTCCAGAAAGGTAATTTCAATTGTATTCAACCTAACAGACATTCAAGGAACAACAATTCATCATTTCATGTGATCACACTTTTAAGAGAGTGTGTGTGTGTGTGTGTGTGTGTGTGTGTGTGTGTGTGTGTGTGTTGGGGGGGTCATTTTACAAAGTGACATTGCAAGGCTAGTGCTCTATTTCCACTTTACTTACTGACCACTGAGTAGTTATGCAACAATTGAAGGTAATAGGTTTTACAAAGCAGTTTTACCACATAGATTCTTACATACTGGAATGAGTTTAAAGCAGTTTGAAGCCATACATGAATTTAAAAGCAACTCCCAAAACAACACTTACATAGGCAACTTGAGTGAAGTGCATACAGTTCTGAGAGCCCCCTCTCCCTGATCTTTAACAATTTGAATGATTCTCTCAATGGCAAGAAACAAGGAATTCCATCTTGTTGCATTGGGGCGGATCAACTGAATTTTGCACGTCCTTTATAATCTCTGCAGCAGCGGAAGATCTTCCACATTTGTTCAACAGTGCATGGCATTTTGAGAAAGCTGATCAAGACAGCCTTTTGCATCATTTGAGGCAGCTTTGGCCGCATCCACTATGGAGACAAGGTTTAATAAGTGGCAGGCACGTCGATGATGCTTGGGGAGTTGAAATTGTAAACCATCATCTTCATTTAAGATAGATATGACCTCAACAAAGTCCACTTCGACTCCATCCACTTCCTGGTCCTCATCACTAAACACATCATCTTCAACTTCACCTGAAGCAGAGTTGTTGTTCTCATCTTGATCTCCATATATTCGGAATGCCTTTAAGAAATTGGACCCATTGTCTGTGGTAGTTCGTACAATCTTGTTCTGTATGCCAAATACAGAATTGATGTCATTTAATACACTACCCAAGACATCAAAAGTGTGTGAACTTTTGAGCTGCCTGCATGCTAGCGCTACCGAGCACCTCTCCAGACTATTAGGATTAACCCAGTGGGTAATGACGCTAAGAAAACCTCTTCTCCTTGCGCTCCAACAGTCTGTTGTTGTAGCAATGAAATCTATCATTGGCATTGCTTTTTTTTAATATTCCTCTTCCTTTCAAGTGCAGCCTTGTCTATTTTATGCTGCAAGGTGGTCCTTGACATCAGAGAAGAGTTGGGCTGAAGATCTAGCAAGAAAGCTTGAAATGATGGCTGGTCCACCACACTAAAGGGTTGGAGACTTTGGGTTACAAAATTCAATACTGCACAATCACCATTCCTCTGAGTAATTAGCTTCTTTTCACCAAGCTTCAACTGTCTGGAAGAGGTTGAAAGAGCCACCTGGCTTTCTGCTTTTCTTTTCTGTGGGGCTGTCAGAGCGTCTATGTATCCATGTGACTTTTATGCTTCCTCTGCAAAAAGAAAACGTTCCAATCATTAACAACATATACACATACTAATATCCCTCTTTCTGATAAATACAATACACATTTCATGAGTTTTGGCATGCCCTAGATGTAGGCTACAGAGTATGTTGATATTTTTATCATAGCTCGTCTTTAGAAAATAGGCGATCTTAGTTCAAAGCAGACTCCAACAGCCAACTGTTTAAGCACCATACCTTGCATGTAAAACTAGTCAAATGCAGTAGATTTTATGTTCCAACTTGACCTGTTAACATTGAATGTTTACCATTTCAGCATTCATCTACAAATTCTATGAACTGCAGTGAAACAGCAATAAATAGCTTACCTGGTGAATGGAATTTGAGTAAAATAGCTCGAACCTGTGTTGCTATGTCTCTTTGTTTAGGCAATGTATGTTTAGTCGTGCATGTACATTTTAAAAATAATTCAGTTTGTTCTAAACTATGGTTCGATTAGTCATTAGAGAAAATACCCACTAGAATGAAAATGACTTACCTCTATGTGTTTCTTCAGATTGGAAGGCGAATTCTTGAAAGAGGAAATGGTATGATGCTGAGGCAGGCAGAAAAGGCACTTAAAAATAACTGAGTCATTCTTCTTTTCAACTACTCCAAAAAATTCGCTCAAATAAGGCCACGGGTGTTGTAGCAAGTCAGTGTCAGGTGTTTCTTACATCATTAAATGAATTATGTAGACATAAGCGTTCTCAAAATGCTGCAGTGATGAAGTATCGTGATGGATAGCCAACCTACGAGGCACTGCTCCAACCACAGACTGTATAAATAACATGTCGAAACAAGTTCAGAAAAAATTGTGCACTGTTTCCTGATTGGTGTGCTTGCGGTGCAGTTGTTTTGACTGGTTACATTTTTTTAGTCCACTTTGGAAAAAAGGAATGACAAGTTTCGCATAATATAGTGGAATAAAAAGTAAAACATTTGACTTTGAAATATAGTGGAGTCACTAAATTGAGCGTAGGTGTGAATGTGAGTGTGAATGGTTGTATAGCGCCATCGATATGACACCGAGTTAAACCACCAAAGAAGGACCGGGACCACAGGGGACGTGTTATTGAGGCTTTAATTTCCCTCTTCGGATGGTGAAAACTGCAACAATACAGTACAATGCATTGAGAACATGAGCTGATACAATCACAAAAATAAAGTGCATAAACTTCGCATTTCTCCAAACTAATACAAAAATATAGTTGCCTAGACATCAAATAAACACTTTTCACAACTTACGGCATTGCCTTGTTAATACTTCAAGGTGGATGGAGACAGATTGGACATATGACAGTCAAGCCAGCCATAGCATGCGTCTTGTTTACCATGAGAACACCGAAACCGGAAATTGCGCGGCAAAACCGGAAGTAGTATTATTTCGCTATATTTTTTAACCAAAAGTACAAATAAACATGAAATATTTATGTAAAACACTTCTTAATGAAATTACAACCGTTTTTTAGCCTTGTACCATATTTTAAACACATGAAATTATTTATTAAAGAAAAACAATTGCCTTAAGGGCAACACACTCCCCGCCTGGCCTCGTAGGCCACTATAGCTAACTAAACTTTGCAAGAAGTGTCCATTGGCAGAAGAAGAATGACTTCGGTGACTGGTCGCATAAAAGTCTTTACACTGCCTTGATCGCTTACTTTGATCTCAATCTTCCTCACGTGACTGTCCTTTCCAGGAAATGTGGCAGTGACTCTAGCCATGGGCCAGCTGTTGCGTGGGGCCTGCTTGTCTTTCAGCAAAACTAGGTCACCAACTTGAAGATTCCTTCGAGAAACAGTCCATTTTTGTCTTTTTTGTAGTGACGGCAGGTACTCTCGCCTCCAGCGTGTCCAAAACTGGTTAGCAAGAGCCTGAACTTGTCTCCATTGCTTGGTGTAAAGGTCTTTGTCCATGAAATTTCCAGGAGGTGGAAGAAGGCAAGATTTCTGGGTGAGCAACATTGATGGAGATAGAATGAAAGGATTGTCGGGGTCGGAAGAAACTGGAAGGAGCGGCCGTGCATTTATGATTGCGGTGACTTCGGCCATGAGCGTGCACAACACATCGTGAGTGAGTTGTACCTTACTTTGGAGCAGCATAGAGTCCAGTATTCTCCGAGCAACACCGATCATTCGCTCCCAGGAGCCTCCCATGTGAGAGGCGTGTGGTGGGTTGAATTCCCAGCTGCAGCCTTGGTCCTTTAGATAGTTTTCAAGTGTCTTGTCCATGCCTAACTCCTTAGAAGCTCCGATGAAGTTAGTGCCACGATCCGATAATAGTTTTTTGGCGGGTCCTCTTAGTGAGAAGAAGCGTCTCAGGGCATTGACACAGCTGGACGTGTCCAAAGAATCGATCACCTCAATATGAACGGCTCTCGAACTCATACAGCTAAACATGATGGCCCAGCGCTTACTTTGTGCATGTCCACCTCTAGTACGTCTACTAGTGACAGTCCATGGCCCGAAAACGTCAAGGCCGACGTAACTAAAGGGAGGACATGTTTTCAGTCGTTCTGGTGGAAGATCTGCCATGCGTTGTTCTTCCTGTTTTCCACGTAGTTTGCGACAGGTGATGCATTTGTGGATTACTGAGTTTACGAGTCTTTTGCCACCTATTATCCACAGTCCTGCTGCCCTTATTGCCCCGTCCGTCAGATGACGGCCTTGGTGGTGGACCCGCTCGTGGTAGTGACGAGTGAGCAGGAGTGAGACGTGACTGTCTTTAGGGAGAACAATTGGGCTCTTTTCAAAGTTCTCGAGCTCTCAGTGTTTGAGACGGCCTCCAATTGAAATGAGGTCGTTGTGAAGGACTGGGCTGAGTCTCAGCAAGGGGCTCTGTTTTGAAATTGGTTTGCCAGCTTTGTGGGCAGACAATTCTTTTTCGAAGGCGGCCTGTTGAGCCTTTTGAAGAATGATGTGCTTTGCTTTGGTCATTTCATCTTGTGTTCGAGGTAAGTTGCATTTGTGCCACCCTTTGCATTCACTGTTTGGATTTGTGCCGTTGAAAGACTTTGCAATTTGAATGAGGAATGCTACTGCTCTGACTAAGGACTTGAAGGTGGAGAAGCGTTCAAAGCGTTTGCAGGTGAGTACTTGGAGGTGAGTGGCACAAGTTTTAACTTGTGGTCTGATTTCACAGTCTTTGTCTGGTTCAACTAACTCAAACGTTTTGCTTTCTTGCTTTGTTTCTGCAGGTGGACGACGAATGAAGGAAGGTCCAGTGAACCAAGTTGTCTTTGTTAGTTGAGTTGCTGTGAGCGAGTGAGATGCATGATCCGCTGGGTTTTCCTCGGTGCGCACATAGTGCCACTGTTCCGGTTTTGAAGACTGACGAATGCGCTGCACTCTGTTGTGAACATATGTGTAGAATCTCTTTGACTCATTGCAGATGTAGCCCAAGACTACCTTACTGTCTGTGTAAAAGTGAACTGCATCAAACTGAATGTCTAACTCATCCTGAATTAGATCAGCCATCTCTGCTGCCAAGACGGCGGCGCACAGTTCAAGTCTTGGTATAGTGGGTTCTGACTGAGGGGCTAGTCTTGCTTTGCCCATGACAAATCCGGTCTCGACTTTGTTGTCTGGAAAGACTGCTCTTAAGTAGGCTACAGCGCCTATGGCTTTGGTTGAAGCGTCCGAAAACAGATACAGTTCTTTGTATTTTGCTTGACTCAGAGAGGTTGTTGTGTACGTTCTCGGGACATGAAGCTCTTTCAAGTCTTTGAGGGAACCTCTCCAAGCGTCCCATTTGCTTTGCTTGTCTTCCGGAAGTGGAGTGTCCCAATCTGAATTTTCAGAAGTGAGTTCTCTGAGCAAAGCCCTTCCTTGGATTGTGACTGGTGCTAATAGGCCCATTGGATCAAAGACACTATTAACAGATGACAGGACACCGCGCCGTGTGAATGGCTTGTCTGTGGTGGCCACTGAAAAAGTGAAAGTGTCTGTCATAGTTTCCCAAATGAGACCCAGACTTCTCTGTGACTGGGTTTCTTCGCCACCAAGATCTAAGTCCTTTACTACTGCTGCACAATCTTCAGGGCAGAAGGCCTGCATGACCGCCTGAGAGTTGGAAGCAAACTTGTGCAGGCGGAGGTTGGACTCAGCAAGTGAGGCTTGAGTCCTTTGGAGCAAGTCGATTGCTTCGGCTGGAGAGGGCAAAGAGATGAGGCCATCATCTACATAAAAGTGCCTCTCCACGAACTTGACTGTGTCAGTCCCATGCTCTTTTGCTCCTGCTTGAATGGCCTTGCGCAGTCCATAAACAGCAATGGCAGGAGACGGTGAGTTGCCAAACACGTGGACTTTCATGCGATAGTCTATGACTTCCTTGTTAACATCATTGTCCTTGTGCCACAGAAAACGGAGGTAATTACGATGGTCTTCGCGCACCATGAAACAGTGAAACATTTGCTGTATGTCGGCCATGATAGCGACAGGTTCTTTGCGGAAGCGAAGGAGTACCCCAATGAGGCTGTTATTAAGATCTGGGCCTGTGAGGAGTACGTTGTTGAGTGAGACGCCAGAGTGTTGGGCGCTGGAATCGAAAACTACCCTGATCTTGTTGGGCTTTTGAGGGTGGTAAACCCCGAATGTCGGAAGAAACCAGCACTCTTCTCCTTGCTTTAAATCAGGCGCTACTTCCGCGTGACCATTTGAGAAGATGGCTTCCATGAACTCCACATATTGTTGCTGCATGTGGGGTTTCCTCTGCATGCTCCTTTTGAGAGAGGAAAATCGACTGAGTGCTAACTCTCTGTTGTTTGGCATTGGTTGGCGAGGCTCTTTAAAGGGTAGAGGGGCGACCCAGCTACTGTCATCATCTCTGTACATGGCTTTGTCCATTATCTCTAAAAAGAGAGTGTCCTCTATGGAGGGAGCTAGCTTGTTATCATTTTCAGTGCGATTGAAAGCTGTTTGTCCCAGCGTTAGTTCAGGTGCCTTGCTGGGCCTAGCAGTGTGTGACATTTCTTTTAATTGCAGGAAGCTATCACATTTCCCAAAGACTGTTGGACGGCCATTTTCAAGTATCACTGTTTTGTATGAGCTGACTGTTTCCTTGTGGACATTACCTACACACACCTCCCCGATTACTACCCACCCTAAATCTAGGCGTTGGGCAAAGGGTGCATGATGAGGGCCATTGACTTGTTCCCTGACTTTGTGTGCACGCAAAACATCTCGTCCTAGCAGCAGGAGTATCTCTGCTTTAGGGTCCAACTCTGGAATGTACTTTGCAATGGACTTGAGATGTGGCTGGTGCAGTGCAGCGTTTGGAGTTGGATTTCACTTCTGTTATTAGGAATGTCCTGACATTCAATGAGAGGTGGCAGTGGGATTACTACTGACCCATCTAAAGACTCTATCTGAAAGCCTTCAGCCGTTTTGCCCCATGTTTCAACTAGCCCAGAGCAAGTTCTCAGGTGGTAAGAGACAGGTTCGGTTTTAATGTTAAAAAGTTCGAAGAACTCCGGCCTAGCTAAGGAACGATTGCTCTGGTCGTCAAGAATAACGTAAGCTTTTACTGCACTGTTTTTGTCACCTTTAGGATACACCTGTGTGAGACATATTTTAGAACATGAACGACCCCACTGACCTGGACCGCACACTGTTGTGCAAGTTGTAGTTACTGCTGCGTTGTCTGGATTTTCTCCCTCCCCGCCATCCTCTTTAGCAGGAGAAGGAGCCCTGTCTGTTTGTGGTGGAGGACCAGGATGCATGACTGTGTCGTGGTATGTACTGCCGCATTCAGAGCACTTTACTGTAGATTTACAGTCCTTAGCGAGATGAGTGTCTGATGAACAGCACTTGAAACATATTCCTTTCTCCTTGAGAAAAGCCTTTCTTTCGTCCAGTAGCTTGTTCCTGAATGTCCTGCATTTCTTTAGTGGGTGGGGTTTGTTGTGCAGCGGGCAGTTCTTGTTAAAGTCTTTGTTGGGGGGCGTAATGTTAGTCTTGTGCACTACGATTGGTTTAGCTGAGTGAAAGTTCTTTTGGTAGGGCCTTTCAAGTTTTAAGTGCGTTTGACTGTTGTACTGGTTGAAACTTGGATCATTACGTTTCTTGGCCTCTTTACATATGAATTTGCAGAAGTAGCTGAAAGGAGGAAAACAACCATCATTTTCCTCTTTGTATTGTGAGCCATGAGACATCCATTTCTCCTGGAGCCCGTATGGAAGTTTGTCCACAATTGGTCCGATTCCACGTGAAGTGTCTAGATAAAGCAGGCCGGGGAGATACCCGTCCTCCTTTGCACCGTGGATCTCTTGCAGCAGATCCCCTAGTTCCTGTAGCTTTACATTGTCCTTTGTTGTTAGTCTGGGAAAACTGTCTAGTCTCTGAAAGAGTGATTTTTCGATTATTTCAGGGGCTGCATAACACTCCCAAAGTCTCTCCCATGCTTTCTTCAGAGCAGTTTTGGGGTTGTTGATATGTACAGAGCGAATGCGTTTCACCTGATTGCTTGACTCTTTTCCCAGCCATTTTGTCATGAGGTCGAGTTCTTGAGTTGGTGTGAGAGCGACCTCTGCTGTTGCACCATTGAGTGAAGAGAACCATGCCCTGAAATTCTCTGGCCTGTCATCATACTGGTAGAGACCCGAAGTGATGAGGTCTCGGCGTGCCATGTATTGTGCAAATGGCTCAGCTGAATGTAACATGCTTGCCGGTGTATTGTAGTGAGGCGTGAATGGGTTGGAGAATGGACTGAGAACTTTGTTTGTTTGTTCAACTTTTGGAGTCTCAGATGCTCTTTGAGTGAGCAAAGGTGCGTGATTGTCATCAGGCTTTGGCTTACTGCTTTTGGGCTGTGGCTTTGGATCTGAACCTTGTGATCCATCCCATGTCACTAATGTTTCACCTGAGTGACCATTGTTGTCATTAGCGGGGGGAACCGGTGGGGGGCCTTGAGGTTCAGAATGCTTAATCTGAGACCGCACATATTCCTGCGTTCTTTCTCTTTTTACTCCGTCTGATACTGATTTTCTGCTCTCACACTCTGCCTCTTCTTCTAGCACTGCTGCTTCAGCTACTGCAATGTCTGCTTCTCTGTGTAGCATTAGCACTTCAAGCTCTACATCAATTTTCGTTTTTTCCACTTTTAGCTGTGCTTCCTTACTTGCATATGAAGCCCTCACCTTCGCTGCCTCTGCTTTGGCTCGAGCACGGGCGACGCTGCTCACTGATGAAGATGTGATGACAGTTGAAGCTTTCTCTGACTTGTTGCTGGCGGCCATTTTGTCCCCGATGAAGCATCGAATGCTGCCTTTTCACTATAGCGCCATCGATATGACACCGAGTTAAACCACCAAAGAAGGACCGGGACCACAGGGGACGTGTTATTGAGGCTTTAATTTCCCTCTTCGGATGGTGAAAACTGCAACAATACAGTACAATGCATTGAGAACATGAGCTGATACAATCACAAAAATAAAGTGCATAAACTTCGCATTTCTCCAAACTAATACAAAAATATAGTTGCCTAGACATCAAATAAACACTTTTCACAACTTACGGCATTGCCTTGTTAATACTTCAAGGTGGATGGAGACAGATTGGACATATGACAGTCAAGCCAGCCATAGCATGCGTCTTGTTTACCATGAGAACACCGAAACCGGAAATTGCGCGGCAAAACCGGAAGTAGTATTATTTCGCTATATTTTTTAACCAAAAGTACAAATAAACATGAAATATTTATGTAAAACACTTCTTAATGAAATTACAACCGTTTTTTAGCCTTGTACCATATTTTAAACACATGAAATTATTTATTAAAGAAAAACAATTGCCTTAAGGGCAACACAGGTTGTCTGTGTCTATGTGTCAGCCCTGTGATGACCTGGCGACTTGTCCAGGGTGTACCCCGCCTTTCGCCCGTAGTCAGCTGGGATAGGCTCCAGCTTGCCTGCGACCCTGTAGAAGGATAAAGCGGCTAGAGATAATGAGATGAGATGAGATATAGTGGAGTCAAAGTCTCCCCAAATAGAAATACTTTGGTAAAGTACAGATACACTAAAAAGTTACTTAAGTACAGTAATGAATCACATCTACTTCATTACTGTCCACCACTGACACTAACACTACTATAAATAGCATTTTATTCTCACGTTAGTGCTACTTAGTGTTCTATGTCCAACTATGGATGAGTTAGCATTATATTTTCAAGTTAACACTAGTTAGCACTCTATTCTACTTTCAAGTTAGTGCTAGTTAGCATTCTATGTTCAAGTTAACACTAGTTAGCATTCTAGTCTCAAGTTAGTGCTACTTGATGTTCTATTTCCAACTTTGGATGAGTTCGCATTATATTTTCAAGTTAGCACTAGTCATTAGCATCCTATTTTCATATTAGTGCTAGTTGGCATTCTATGTTCACATTAGCACTAGTTACTGTTCTATGTTCACGTTAACACTAAGTAGCATTCTATTCCCAAGTTAGTGCTACTTGATGTTCTATGTCCAACTTTGGACTAGTTAGCATTATATTTTCAAATTAGCACTAGTTAGCATTCTATTTTCACATTAGTGCTAGTTAGCATTCTGTGTTGAAATTAGTGCTAGTTAGAGCTAGTTAGGATTCTTTTTGTACGTGTAATTTTAACACATGGATTCCCTCTCTCTCTCTCTCTACCCCTCTCAAAAAAAAAAATTCAGCTCTTAGGAATTAACCCCCAAAACACTTTAACTGTATATCCTCCCATAGCCACCTATTTTTAGCATTATGGTGAGTTCAAAGCTCTGAGCAAGACTGTTTTGCCCGAAATCAGAATCTCAGTGTATTGAATATTTAATATAGAGCACCATCACTGAGGCATTTTTTGTCATATCTTTAATATAAAATGTGAAGAATCACACCGGGGCATGGAACTGCAGACCTCTGACCTGGTTTTACCCCACTGAGTGTGAGCTGCAGACCTGTGTGTAGATTGTTCCTGCTCTCACAGGAGCTGATGTGGATGTTGGAGCAATCTGAATGAGATGAACGAGGAGTCTTTGGACGAGACATGAGTTCATAATTAATTGCAAAATGCCTGGGATTTAATTATCTTGTTATATATGAAATAATTATCATGGACACATCGACACGCGGGCTCTCTGTTTTATCACGTCTTACTTTGTTCACTGTCCTTTAAGGGATAGTCCCTGTTTTCTCCAGCCGAGTGATAATAATGTTAATTAGTGACACTATATTTGCCAGAAGTGTGTGTGTTCTCATTATGTTGTGTACCACACACACACACACACACACACACACACACACACATATATACAAGCCTGCTTCAGTGTAGTTCCTGCTGTTTTAATTACTCCTGCTGTACAGAAAGTTGATTGTTCATTACAGTACTGCAGAGGGAGAACATAAAAAAGAACAAACAGCATGTTAATGGTCTGTTCAGCCCTCATGCTTTGAGCTTCCTTTCACTTATGAAAACTGTAATAATAACTCGCCCACTGACACAAAACGACTGTACTGCAAAATCACTATTGTTGTGCTGCTGAGCATCTATCCACTCATCGCTTATCTCTACCACTTATCCATCAGGGCCATGGGGGAAGCTGGAGCCAATCCCAGCTGACTTCAGGCAAGAGGCGGGGTTCACCCTGGGTAGATCACCAAGATGAACAACCACAGAGATGTACAATGATTCACACTCACACCGATGAGTAATTTAGGGGAGTCAGTTGACCTCATCTGCATGTCTTTGGACTGTAGGAGGAAGCCCACACAAGCTTGAGGGGAACATGCAAACTCAACACAGAAAGTCCCCAGCCAGCCACAAAGTCCAAACCCAGAACCTTCTTGCTGTGAGGTGACAGTGCTAACCACTACACCACCATGCCACCTTGCTTTCTTAATAATAACGAGACTGTCAATGACGGCGTAGCTCACTCCAGCCCCGTCTAGTCCAGAAGGAACGATCTAAAGTGGGCCACCTTGCACAATAAATATTGCAAGCTATATACACTATATACAAGCTATATATAAATGCCATATGCACCCTAGGAATACTGACCTATTTACCAGAAAGAATCCAAAATGGTGAGGAATTGACCGAGAAGAAGCAATTTTTGTTGAACTGCTCATTAAGGCTTAATTAGTCCATGACTTCGTTAATAATTGTAATTAAGCAAATCTGGGTAGAAGTTATATGCACCCTAGGCACTCCTACCTTCATGCCAGAAAGAATCAAAATCGATGAAGAATTGAGAGAGAAGCAATTTTTGTGAAACCTGGACGACACCGGATGGACGACAGACAACAAATGATGGCATAAACTCATCACCTGTTGGCTGGATGAGCTAATCATCAACAATGGTGTGGTGTGATAAGATGGACCTACTCTTATTATCCTGATAATTTTTCCCTGAAGTGTATACACAGCTAGTCCTGGGTAAGACGTTAAACTACATCCGGCCGTGAGGCTTCTGCTCAGGAGTTCAGAGGTTTTGAGGAGAATGTTACTACCTCTTAATCACTGCTGTGCTGGGTCACCCTTGGGCAAGGTGTAATACCCATAAGCCTCCCTCTGCTGGGGTTACAGCAACCCATCTATGGGTAAATAGTGAAGCCATGGCAGCAGGTGGTGGCTCTCTGGCCTGGGCACCTGAGAAATCTTCACAGTAATGGTCAGCTGGAATTTCATCAGTCATGACTGACACTGTGGGGCAGTCACTCCATTGACCATGCTGTTGGGATTCTTTTCCTGCCACTGGATCCATCAACTGAGTGTCCCAGAAAGTGGGAAAAGTACCAGTACAATGCTTTCCCACGTTAAACTCCTGTGCAGGCCCAACCGGCAACCCAAAGTCGCAAAGCAACAGGCTCTCTTGTGGTGCCAGCAGGTCTGAGAAACTGGAAACTGGTAGCAAGGACTTGCATTTGCGTGGTCCAGGAGTGGTGGTTGTGGATCACTGAGGGTGACCAGCCGGCCCCATTTAGGGATGCCCCGCCTGCCTCAGTCTGAGGACACCTCTAGAAAAGGTGAGTTAAAAAAGGCTCATCCGTTCTTTTAGCCTGGCTGGCTGCCCACAATCAGTGCGTTCTCCAACTCAGTGGGCGCAAAAGCAAAAGGAATTATAATCTTCAAATGTGGAGGTGAGGTATCGAGCTGGTATGCCAAGTGCAGAGGCACTGCTGACCGAGCATCAACTTCGCTGGACTGGACATGTAGTCAGGATGAACAATGTGTTAGGACTTGGACTGTTTTGGCCTCTAGAGGCCGCTGTTATTTCCTTTTCGTGTCATATTTATTTTGGCCTCTAGAGGCCGCCACTGTTCCTGTGTTTTGTGTTTTTTTTTTGTTAATTGCCTGTTAGTCCTAATTATCTTCACCTGTGTCCTTAATTAGTTTGTGTATTTATACCCCTGAGTTCAGTCCTCTTGTCACGGAGTCTTTGTGCTGTTATGTTTATCTCCAGTTTCCTTTGTACTGTGTTTTGTGGATCTTCTGAGCTTTTGCATTTTTGCCTTTTTCTTTTTGAATTATACTCTTTGTTTTTGTTTTTTTTGTTTTGCCTTGGATTGTATATAGTGTACATAGTATAAATAAACCTTTTGTTACTTTTTCTACTTCCGCCTCACGCCTCTGCATTTGAGTCATTCCCCTGGTGGCCTAGTGGGGGTTTGCTGGATCATCACACCAACGAACCAGGTTCGAATCCCAGCAAAACCCTAACAGAAAGACTCCGTCATGACCGACTCAGCAGAGGCTGCTTCAACTGTCTACCCGGCCAACCTTCAGGGAATTATGGCAGCTCCGACACGCTTCGGAGCGACCATGGACGCTCATGGACGTACGCTCACCAGCCAACGTGAGGCCCTTGCTCGCCACGAGGAACTGCTTCAGCAAATTGGGAAAACCCTGGCACAGCTGACATCTCTGCCTGCATCTCCTGCTCCTGATCCAGTTCCTGCTCCTGATCCAGCTCCCACTCCTGCTCCAGTGCCTCCTGCCATGCTGCCTTCTTCACCTCGCGAACCCAGCCTTCCTGCACCACAGAGGTATGACGGCAAGCACAGTGAGTGCCGAGAGTTCCTTACCCAGTGTCAACTCACCTTTGAGCTTCAGCCTACCACCTACACTACAGATCGCCGCAAGATTGCCTTTGTGATCACCTTATTAGCTGGTAAGGCGCGAGCCTGGGCTACTGCTATCTGGCAAAGACAGGGACCTGAGTGCTTTGATTTCCAGCTGTTTTCTGAAGAGATGCTTCGGGTCTTCGATCAGGCAGACATCAGTACCGACGCAGCCCGAAAGCTCATGTCCATCCGGCAAGGAGGAAGCGTCGCAGATTACGCCATCTCGTTCCGAACACTCGCAGCAGTAAGTGGATGGAACGAGACTGCCCTGGTGTCAGCCTTCCACCATGGTCTGTCTGACCCCATCAAGGATGGTCTGGCCTCTATTGGATGCCCAAGTGACCTCGAAACCCTCATCTCACATGCTATTCGTCTGGACAACAGGATGAGAGAACGCCACCAAGCCTTGAGCCCCCCCAGCCTCCCTACCTCTACCTGGAGACCGTCTACCTCCTTCAGTGACTGTCCAGAACCCATGCAAGTGGGTCGTACTCGCCTCTCCGCATCTGAGAGGGAGCGCAGAAGGAGGGACAAGTGCTGCATCTACTGTGGCAAGCCTGGTCACTTCCGAGCATCATGTCCCGAACTCTTGGGAAAAGGACCGCCCCGTCCAGCCGAGGGAGGGTTGTGACGGGGCCTACCCTCTCTCCCGGACTCCCTGGCCAAGGAATCTACATCCCGGTCTCCATCTCCTGGGGTGAGTCTGTCCACTCTTGTCAAGCTTTGATAGACTCAGGGGCGGCTGGGAACTTTATGGATATTCACTTCGCCCAAAGCATCAATATACCTACTGCACCTCTTGAAGTCCCTCTGTCTGTGTCTGCCCTTGATGGCCAAGCGTTAGGTGATGGAAGAGTCACTCAAGTTACTTCTCCAGTCTTCCTCCAGTCTCAAGGTCACAAGGAAGAAATATCCCTGCACCTGATTCCTTCACCTGAGTTCCCAGTTATTCTAGGCCTTCCTTGGCTTACTCGCCACAACCCTCGCATAGACTGGGTAACAAGCCAGGTTGTGGAATGGGGCCCTGCATGCCATGCCTCTTGTCTGCTCTCTAGCTCTCCTGTGTCTCCTGCCGAGCCCCCTGATCTCACCGAGTTATCTCAAGTTCCCACAGAGTACTGGGATCTCAAGGAGGTATTCAGCAAGAGCAGGGCCGCCGTTCTTCCTCCGCACCGGGCCTACGACTGTGCCATCGACTTGCTCCCTGGGACTACCCCTCCTCGTGGCAGACTGTTTTCCCTCTCTCAGCCAGAACGCAAGGCTATGGAGGAATACCTCAAAGACGCCCTGGTCTCTGGGTTCATTCGACCCTCCACCTCACCTGCTGGTGCCGGCTTCTTCTTTGTCGGCAAGAAGGATGGGGGGCTTCGACCATGTATTGACTACAGGGGCCTGAACAAGATCACTGTGCGCAACCGATATCCCCTTCCGCTGATGTCCACTGCTTTCGACCTGCTCCAAGGCGCCACCGTCTTCACCAAGTTGGACCTACGGAACGCATACCACCTCATCCGTATCCGACAGGGAGACGAGTGGAAGACTGCCTTTAACACCCCGTCTGGGCACTACGAATACCAGGTGATGCCCTTCGGACTCACCAACGCACCAGCTGTTTTTCAGGCCCTAATCAACGACGTCTTAAGGGACATGATTAACCTGTACGTCTTTGTCTACCTCGATGACATCCTTATCTTTTCCAAGACCGTGCAGGAGCACCGCCACCATGTCTGCCAGGTTCTCCAGAGGCTGCTACAGAACAATCTGTTCGCCAAGGCCCAGAAATGCGAATTTCATGTTCCCGAGGTCTCCTTTCTGGGATTTATTGTACGGACAGGCCAACTCCAAATGGACCCTGCCAAGACCCTGGCCGTCCGGGACTGGCCTACTCCCAAGTCCGTTAAGGAGGTTCAGCGGTTCTTAGGATTCGCTAACTTCTACCGCAAGTTCATCAGGAACTTCAGTTCTGTGGCAGCACCCATGTCAGACCTCACCAAAGGGACAGGTGGATCTTATGGCTGGTCTCCTCAGGCAGAAAAGGCGTTCAAAGACCTCAAGGCCCGCTTCTGCACGGCACCCATTCTGGTCCTCCCGGACACCTCCCAACCATTCATCATGGAGGTGGACGCCTCGGACAGTGGTGTCGGCGCGGTACTCTCTCAACATTCGGAAGGAAAGCTGCACCCCTGCGCTTACTTCTCCCACCACCTGAGTCCTGCGGAGTCCCGGTACGATGTGGGGGATCGAGAACTGCTAGCGGTCAAACTGGCCCTTGAGGAGTGGAGGCACTGGCTGGAGGGAGCGCAACATCCATTCCTGGTTTGGACTGACCACAAGAACCTGGAGTACCTCCAGCAAGCCAAGAGACTGAACCCTCAACAGGCTAGGTGGGCCCTGTTTTTCAGTCGGTTTGACTTCACCCTCTCGTACCGTCCCGGCTCCAAGAACACCAAACCTGACGCACTGTCCAGGCTGTTCTCTGCCACTAACAGGGAGAATGAAGTCGGGCCTATTATCCCGGTGTCCCGGATTGTGGCCCCTGTCCGCTGGGGTATTGAGGAGGCTGTTCGACGAGCCCAACGCCAGGACCCCGGTCCTGGGACGGGGCCACCGGGCCTCTTGTACGTCCCACATCAAGCCCGGGCCAAGGTTCTCCAGTGGGGTCACTCTTCCCCTCTCACCGCCCACCCGGGAGCTCGGAGGACCCTGGACTTCCTGAAAAGACGCTTCTGGTGGCCTAACATGGAGCAGGAAGTAAGGTCATTTGTCCTGTCCTGTGAGGTTTGCACCAGAACCAAGAACCCACGACAGCGTCCCCAGGGTCTCCTGCATCCTCTGACCATTCCCCGCCGTCCCTGGTCCCACGTGGCAGTCGACTTCATCACGGGTCTCCCTGAGTCACAAGGTAACATGGTCATTTTGGTCATTGTTGACAGATTCTCCAAGGCCTGCCGCTTCATACCTCTGTGCAAACTCCCCTCTGCTCTTGAAACAGCGAAACTTATATTTAATCATGTCTTCCGAGTCTTTGGTCTTCCACAGGACATCGTCTCAGACCGAGGGCCCCAGTTCTCCTCCCGAGTGTGGCACGGGTTCTGCAAGGTCATCGGAGCCACTGTCAGCCTCTCCTCTGGGTTTCACCCACAGTCCAATGGTCAGACGGAGAGGCTCAACCAGGACCTGGAAACCACCCTGCGAGGCCTGGCTATGGATAACCCGACTTCGTGGAGCACCTGGCTGCCATGGGCAGAGTACGCCCACAACACCCTGCAGTCATCGGCCACCAAGCTGTCGCCATTCCAGTGCCAATTCGGGTTCCAGCCACCTCTGTTCCCGGACCAGGAGGAGGACGCGGGGGTGCCCTCGGTCAACCAATATGTGAGACGGTGTCGCAAGACCTGGAGCAAGGTCAGGAAGACCCTCATACAGACCTCCAGAACCAACCAGACTCAGGCCAACCGCCATAGAAGACCTGCACACACTTTCCGCCCTGGGCAGCGGGTTTGGCTGTCCACTAAGGACCTTCCGCTGCGGGTGGAGAACCGCAAGCTTGCTCCTCGCTACATTGGCCTCTTCAAGGTGGTGCGCAGGGTGAACCCTGTCTCCTACCGGCTCCAGTTGCCCCGGACTCTGAGGATCAACCCCACTTTCCATGTTTCCCTGTTGCGGCCTGTACTGACGTCTACGTATGCCCCTGCCCCTAGGAACCCCCCACCCCCCCACATCTTCCAGGGGCAGACTGTGTTCACTGTGCATCGCCTGCTTGACTCCCGCCGGGTCCGCGGCGGGTTGCAATATCTGGTGGACTGGGAGGGCTATGGTCCTGAGGAGCGCTGCTGGGTTCCTGCTCGGGATGTCCTGGATAAAGAACTGTTTCGGGACTTCCATTCGGCCCATCCGGATCGCCCTGGGAACGTCAGGAGACGCTCCTAGAGGGGGGGGTCCTGTTAGGACTTGGACTGTTTTGGCCTCTAGAGGCCGCTGTTATTTCCTTTTCGTGTCATATTTATTTTGGCCTCTAGAGGCCGCCACTGTTCCTGTGTTTTGTGTTTTTTTTTTGTTAATTGCCTGTTAGTCCTAATTATCTTCACCTGTGTCCTTAATTAGTTTGTGTATTTATACCCCTGAGTTCAGTCCTCTTGTCAGGGAGTCTTTGTGCTGTTATGTTTATCTCCAGTTTCCTTTGTACTGTGTTTTGTGGATCTTCTGAGCTTTTGCATTTTTGCCTTTTTCTTTTTGAATTATACTCTTTGTTTTTGTTTTTTTTTTGTTTTGCCTTGGATTGTATATAGTGTACATAGTATAAATAAACCTTTTGTTACTTTTTCTACTTCCGCCTCACGCCTCTGCATTTGAGTCATTCCCCTGGTGGCCTAGTGGGGGTTTGCTGGATCATCACACCAACGAACCAGGTTCGAATCCCAGCAAAACCCTAACACAATGATAGACTACCCAAAGCTGTATTCTATGGAGAACTCCAGCAAGGGAAGAGGGGTGTTGGTAGGCCCAAGCTCCGCTACAAAGATTGCATCAAGCAACATCTGAAGGCAAGCAATATCACTGTGAAAACATGGGAGGCAGCTGCTATGGACCGCCTTAGACTGCGCCAGCATGTCAATGAATCAATCAAAAAGATTGAATCCAGACTGCAAGAAGAATCCGAATTGCACAGACAAAGAAGAAGAGCTCGTATTATAGACCATACACCAAACTTTAGCGAGTTCTGCTGCCAACACTGTGGGAGAGCATGTCTCCATCGCATTGGCCTTTTATTGCATGAATGTACTTGTCAGTTGAGTCATAGTCTTGTTGAGTGACAGCCAGCCAGCCAGTATACACAGCAATTTGACGATTATAATTTATTTTAGACTTCATACACTTTATCTGTTTACAGTTATATTTAATGTCATAGATGTTTGTGAAACAAGTCATAGCAGCTATGAAAAGTCCTTCCCTTATCTGCCTTTCTTTCTTCACTCTCTCAAAGTTAAGAAGACAAAAAAAAAGCTTGTCATGTAACAGAGAAATCGTGGTGGAAAACTTTACTTCTGATTGTTATAAAGCAATGACACTGGAGACTCCTTCCAAAAATGCTCATTAAATGTATTTTTACAGAAAGCTTCACCATGGCCATGACGAAATGCACTATATATACACACTCACTGGCCACTTTATTAGGAATACCTGCTGTTTTATGCAGTTTTCTCATCAGTCAATCCCTTGACAGGAGCACAATACATCAAATCATGCAGATACAAATCAAGAGCTTCAGTTAATGTTCATAATGTTCAAACATCAGAATGGGAAAAATTGTGATCTCAAAGTGTGACTTTCTTTCACTGTGCCATGGGTGTTGGTTTGAGCCAGATTGGCTGGGTTGAGTATTTCAGAAACTGCTGATCTCCTCGGGTTTTCACACACAACAGTCTCTACACAGAATGGTGCGAAAAACAAAATACATTGAGTTGAATGAGCGACAGTTTTGTGGGTGGAAACAAATACCTTGTTGATAAGAGAGGTCAGAGGAAAATGACCAGATTGGTTCGAGCTTTTTTGCCTGCCAGGAAGGATATCGTAACTCCTATAATCACTCTTTACAACGTTGGTGAGCAGAAAAGCATCTCAGCATGCAACAGCAGAAGAACGCATTGAGTTCCACTCCTGGAGCCAAGAACAGGGATCTTAGACTCAAGAAGTTCATCCTATTAAAGTGGCCGGTGAGTGTGTGGAGCTTCCACTATACAAGTTCCCGTGTACAGTATGTGTCACTGTCAGAGCTGCTGTAATAGAAAAATAATCAACATCTTCTGACCAATTATGTTGCTTTGCACTTACAATCAGGTTCCCTGTGGTGGTACACATATATCATTCTTGCATACGGACATTGTACAGTCGCAAAAGCCATCAAAATCCAAGTTGATGCATTACCGTATTTTCTTAAGTATGGAGCTTTAGTCTGCACACAAGCTCCACTATTAGATGATCCAGTCAGTGTATGAATGAGAGGTAGCACTCTTAGCTGAAGGCTACAGGTCAGACACGGCCATGTTTCTTACTATAGATCCCTTGGTGAAAAAAACAAGTACTAACCTTGAGGCGGCTAGTTTAAAAAGCAAACACATGGCAGTTTTGTGACCTTTAACAGCAAATTAGACCCTGGGAGCTTCTCTCAGGAGGCTATTATACAGCAGGATTGCCTGCCATACTGCAGCAGACATGGAGGATGAAAAACAGGGCTTTAAAATGTACATTCACATCTTTTTTTGCATCAGTATCTGAAGAAGCACACACTGCACAATTTCTCTTGTTGGAAATGTGTCAAGTTCCTGTAAATGTAAATTATTCAATATAATAATCTTATATTCATAGAACTACGTAACACCTACACAAGTCCTCAATGACAAAGGTTGTACTCTGATATAAACTTTGCAAATGTTTATTCCAGCGGTTGTCGGCTATCACCAACATTGAGGTCAAGCTGACAAACAACCAGAGTCATATGACGTAAGATGCGATAACATTTTACATACAGCATTGCATTAGGACATTATGACACATTATTTTGACATTTTGTAGACTTGCATTGTGTATTAAGCATATTCATTGGATTACATAACACCTCCATAAGCCCTTTGTCGCAATGATGATAAACCTTTTTTTGTCTTGGTGTTTTTCTTTTGCTGTATAACTCAGAAAATTATAATATATCCCTGAAACTTGAACCAGTGTCTCATGTACATAATTTGAGTCCTAGTCCTCATCTTCATCTTCTTTCCATCAGAAAATATATGCGTACAGAGTACAGTGTTTTGCAAAAGTATTCATTTCCCTTGGTGTTTGTCCTGTTTTGTTGCATTACAAGCTGGAATTAAAATGGATTTTTTTGTGGTTAGCACCATTTGATTTACACAACATGCCGACAACTTTAAAGGTGCTTTTTTTTTATTGTGACACAAACAATAATTAAGATGAAAAAACAGAAATCTTGAGTGTGCATAGGTAGTCATCCCGCAAAGTCAATACTTTGTACCTTTTGCTTTAATTATGGCTGCAAGTCTCTTTGAGGTATGTCTCTATTAGCTTAGCACATCTAGCCACTGGAATTTTTGCCTATTCCTCAAGGCAAAACTGTTCCAACTCCTTCAAGTTAGATGGGTTGTGTTGGTGTACAGCAATCTTCAAGTTATGCCACAGATTCTCAATTGGATTGAGGTCTGGGCTTTGATTAGGCCATTCCAAGACATTTAAATGTTTCCCTTTAAACCACTCCAGTGTAGCTTTAGCAGTATGTTTAGGGTCATTGTCCTGCTGGAATGTGAACCTTCATCCCAGTCTCAAACCTCTGGCTGACTCAAACAGGTTTTCCTCCAGAATTGCCCTGTATTTAGTGCCATCCATCTTTCCTTCAGTCCTGACCAGCTTTCCTGTCCCTGCAGATGAAAAACATCCCCACAGCATGATGCTCCCACCACGATCCTTCACTGTAGGATTGGTGTTCTCAGGGTGTTAGGTTTGTGCCACATATGGCATTTCCCATGATGGCCAAAAAGATCAATTTTAGTCTCATTTGACCAGACAATCTTCTTCCATGTGTTTGGGGAGTCTGCCACATGCTGTTGGGCAAATTCTACATGTGTTTTCTTATTTTTTTCTTTAAGCAATGGCTTTTTTTTCTGGCCACTCTTCCATAAAGCCCCACTCTGTGGAGTGTACAGCTTAAAGTGGTTCTGTGGACAGATACTGCTATCTCTGCTGTAGGTCTTTGCAGCTTCTTCAGTGTTATCTTTGGTGTCTTTGTTGCATCTCTGATTAATGCCCTCCTTGCCCGGTCTGTGAGTTTTGGTGGGTGGCCTTCTCTTGTCAGGTTTGTTGTGGTGCCATATTCTTTCCATTTTGCTATCATGGATTTAATGGTGCTCCCTGGGATATTCAAAGTTTGGGATATTTTTTTTATAACCCAACCCTGATCTATACTTCTCCACAACTTTGTCTCTGACCTGTTTAGAGTGCTCCTTGGTTCTCATGTTGCTTGTTTAGTAGTGTTGCAGAGTCAGGGTCCTTCCAGAACAGTTTGATTTATACAGACATCGTGTGACAGATCATGCGACACTTTGATTGCATACAGGTGGATCTTAATCAAATAATTATGTGACCTTATGAAGTTAATTGGTTGAAACAGCTCTTATTTAGGGGTTTCATACAAAAGGGGATGAATACCTATGCACACTCCAGATTTCTGTTTTTTCATCTTAATTATTGTTTGTGTTGCAATAAAAAAATGCACCTTTAACGTTGTCACCATGTTGTGTAAATCAAATGGTGCTAACCCTCCAAAAAGCCATTTTAATTCCATCTTATAATGCAACAAAACAGGACAAACACCAAGAGGGATGAATACTTTTGCAAGACACTATATATATATATATATATATATATATATATATATATATATATATATATATATATTAGAATATTGTGAAAATGTTCAATATTTTCCATCAGTTATTTAAGAAAGTGAAAATGTTATACATTATAGACTCATTACACATAAACTAAAATGTTTCAAGCATTTTTCTATTTTAATTTTAATCAGTATGGCATACAGTACAAAAACATAAAAAAAACCATCTCAAAATATTAGAATATTTCATTTCAAGTTTGAGTAAAACAGTATGAACGCAGTGTATCTCTCGCTCTAGTTCAGTACACACAATCACAATCATGGGGAAGACTGCTGACTTGACTGTTGTCCAGAAGATGATCACTGATGCCCTCCACAAGGGGGGTAAGCCACAAAAGGTCATTGCTGAAAAGAGTGGCTGGAAAAGGTGCACAAGCGACAGGGATGGCCGCAGTCTTGAGAGGATTGTCAAGAAAAGTTGATTCAAGAACTTGGGAGAGCTTCACAAGGAGTGGACTGAGGCTGGTGTGAGTGTATCAAGACCCATCACGAACAGACATCTTCAAGAAAGGGGATACAACTTTCGCATTCCTAATATCAAGCTACTCCTGAGCCAGAGACAATGTCAGAAGTGTCTTATCTGGGCTAAGGAGAGAAAGAAATGGACTGTTGCTCAGTGGTCCAAAGTCCTCTTTTCATTTGAAAGTACATTTTGCATTTAATTTGGAAATCACGGTTCTAGAGTCTGGAGGAAGAGTGGAGAGGCACAGAATCCAAGGTGTTTGAAGCCCAGTGTGAAGTTTCCACAGTCTGTGATGATTTGGGGTGCCATGTCATCTGCTGGTGTTGGTCCACTGTATTTTATCAAGTCCAAAGTCAACACAACCATCTACCAGGAGATTTTAGAGCACTTCATGCTTCCATTTGCTGATGAACTTTTTGGAGATGCTAATTTCCTTTTCCAGCAGGACTTAGCACCTACCCACAGTGCCAAAACTACTACCAAATGGTTTGCTGACCATGATATTACTGTGTTTGATTGGCCAGCCAACTTGCCTGACCTGAACCCCATAGAGAATCCATGGGGTATTGTCAAGAGGAAGATGAGAAACACCCGACCCAAAAATACAGATACGCTGAAGGCCACTATCAAAGCAACCTGGGCTTCAATAACACCTCAGCAGTGCCACAGACTGATCACCTCCCTGCCACACCACATTGATACAGTAATTCATGGTAAAGGAGCCCCAACCAAGTATTGAGTGTATAAATGAATATACTTTTCAGAAGTTGGACATTTCTGTATTGTAAATCCTTTTTTTGATTGATCTTAGGGAATATTCTAATAATTTGAGATACTGGATTTCTGATTTTCATGAGCTATAAGCCATAATCATCAAAATTAAAACAAAAAAGGTTTTAAATATTTCACTTTACATGTAATGAACATAGAATATATGAAAGTTTACCTTTTTGAATTAAATTATGAAAAAAAGGAACTTTTTCATGGTATTCTAATTTTTTGAGATGCACTAGTGTATATATATATATATATATATATATATATACACACACAGTTAGGTCCATATATATTTGGACACTGACACAAATTTTGTTTTTTTTTTACCTGTTTACTGAAACATATTCAAGTTATAGTTATATAATGGACATGGACATAAAGTCCAGACTTTCAGCTTTCATTTGAGGGTATCCACATTAAAATTGGATGAAGGATTTAGGAGTTTCAGCTCCTTAACATGTGCCACCCTGTTTTTAAAGGGACCAAAAGTAATTGGACAATTGACTCAAAGGCTATTTCATGGGCAGGTGTGGGCAATTCCTTCGTTATGTCATTCTCAATTAAGCAGATAAAAGGCCTGTATTTGATTTGAGGTGTGGTGCTTGCATTTGGAAGATTTTGCTGTGAAGAAAACATGCGGTCAAAGGAGCTCTCCATGCAGGTGAAACAAGCCATCCTTAAGCTGCGAAAACAGAAAAAAACCCATCCGAGAAATTGCTACGATATTAGGAGTGGCAAAATCTACAGTTTGGTACATCCTGAGAAAGAAAGAAAGCACTGGTGAACTCATCAATGCAAAAAGACCTGGACACTCACAGAAGACAACAGTAGTGGATGATCGCAGAATAATTTCCATGGTGAAGAGAAACCCTTTCACAACAGCCAACTAAGTGAACAACACTCTCCAAGAGGTAGGCATATCAATATCCAAATCTACCATAAAGAGAAGACTGCATGAAAGTAAATACAGAGGGTTCACTGCACGGTGCAAGCCACTCATAAGCCTCAAGAATAAAAAGGCTGGATTGGACTTTGCTAAAAAACATCTAAAAAAGCCAGCACAGTTCTGGAAGAACATTCTTTGGACAGATGAAACCAAGATCAACCTCTACCAAAATGATGGAAAGAAAAAAGTATGGTGAAGGCGTGGTACAGCTCATGATCCAAAGCATACCACATCATCTGTAAAACATGGCGGAGGCAGTGTGATGGCTTGGGCATGCATGGCTGCCAGTGGCACTGGGTCACTAGTGTTTATTGATGATGTGACATAGGACAGAAGCAGCCGGATGAATTCTGAGGTATTCAGAGACATACTGCATGCTCAAATCCAGCCAAGCTGGTTTGTCGGCGTTTCATAATACAGATGGACAATGACCCAAAACATAAAGCCAAAGCGACCCAGGAGTTTATTAAAGCAAAGAAGTGGAATATTCTTGAATGGCCAAGTCAGTCACCTGATCTCAACCCAATTGAGTATGCATTTCACTTGTTAAAGACTAAACTTCAGACAGAAAGGCCCACAAACAAACAGCAACTGAAAACCGCTGCAGTAAAGGCCTGGCAGAGCATTAAAAAGGAGGAAACACAACGTCTGGTGATGTCCATGAGTTCAAGACTTCAGGCAGTCATTGCCAACAAAGGGTTTTCAACCAAGTATTAGAAATGAACATTTTATTTACAATTATTTAATTTGTCCAATTACTTTTGAGCCCCTGAAATGAAGGTATTGTGTTTAAAAAAATGCTTTAGTTCCTCACATTTTTATGCAATCATTTTATTCAACCCACTGAATTAAAGCTGAAAGTCTGAACTTCAACTGCATGTGAATTGTTTTGTTCACAATTCATTGTGGTAATGTACAGGACCAAAATTAGAAAAATGTTGCCTCTGTCCAAATATTTATGGACCTAACTGCATATGTCTTTATACGGTAGGATATACCACAGCCACCGCACCTGGCAGGCATTAAGGCCTGCTCCTTCTGTGTGGTGGCTAGCATAGAAGTCGCTCCCCTCAGACGTCTTCAACTGAAAGCAGAGCTGCACGACGAAGACCTGTAGACTTCACAGGGTTTTCAAGTGGGCACCCCACCTCACCGGTGTTTCATCAACAAGCCCACGACACCTCAGTGAGGCTTGACAGCAGAACCAGCGTCCTGGAACTGCTCCCTCTGTCATTCAGGAACCTGCCGTGCAACTCTGTCCCCCCTCTTCTCTGCCAGCCTGGCTTAGCCACCGGTCACTTCTCTTTAGCCACAGCCACCTGGATGCCTGTTCTGCCTGCTTTGAGATGCTGTTCACCAAGTTCTTACGGGTTACACCCCCAACCCCAAGCCGTCCTAGTGCTCTCCAAAGGGGCCGTCCTAGTGCTCTCCAAAGGGACTGCCCTGGGAACCCCCTGCAACCCACCTCCACTGGTAGGTTCCAGGTTCTCCACCCCCTCTGCTGACTCTCTACAAGGAGGGGCTGGTACTTCCCCAGCTTGCGTTCATGTGCCTCCTCAATCCTCTCCTCCCAGGGTACCGTTAGCTCTATCAAGGCCACCTGTTTTGTTGCATGGGACCAGAGCATGATATCTGGTCGGAGGCTGGTGACAGCAATCTCTTCAGGAAACCTGAGTTGCCTACCCAGGTCAACTCTCATTTCCCAGTCCTCTGCTGTGCCAAGAATACCTGCACACCTGCCCTCCCTGCCTGCCTTCTCCCAAGGCCCTTTGTTGTGGGCCTTGGTTCTTTTCTGCTTCCTCTCCTTCTGCAGGACATCGGCCAGTTGCGCCAGCACTTTATCATGGCGCCACCTAAACCTTCCCTCGGTCAGGCTTGCTTTGCAGGATGACAGGATGTGCTCCAGGTTTGCTGGTCTCTTACACTGTGTGCAGAAGGGATCCTCTGTCAGCCTCCACCTTTGCAGGTTAGTTGGTGTTGGCAGCACATCATACACAGAGCTCAGAAGGAACTTCAACCGATGCCCCTCCATGTTCCAGATGTCCTTCCAACTGAGGTATTTTCCCCGGACACTGTCCCACCGGGTCCAGCTGCCTTGCTGCTTCATCGCCACTGCCCTAGCTTGCCTGTTCTCTTCCTCCACTGCCCAGATCTCTTCTTGTACCATTCCCCTACGGTCCTTTGCCTTCACCTTCTTCCAGCTTGCTCAGGTGATGACTCTAAGGCCCAACCTACCCTGGGTCACAGTACCCAAGATGTCAGCATGTTGCAGTCGCTCATCCGCTTCCCTCAGCGCTCCGCTGGCTCTCCACTTCCGACCTGTCTTCACAGCGATGTCTGCCTGTCGCACCGCCTGATCATCACTGTCGCTAAAGTATTGTACTTCTTCCCACTCCTTTTTCGAACAATGTGTGGTGTATTGTAATGTCTTAGCTCTTTATGTATTTTATTTATTTTTTTTGTCACTTTCTCATGTTCTTTCTTTTGCATGTACAAATAGTTACATAAATTTTTTTTATACATGTTCGAAATAAATAAATAAATTCAAAAATTTTTTTCAAAAATTAAAAAAAAAATTTGCGCAACATCATGACTAACTGGACCTTGGCTGCCTTAAATTCCTCCACGACAGATGTGATTGGTAGTTGTAGTTTACTCCCAGAACTATATAGCCCTAGCCTGGGAAATCCCATGCTGCTTTGCACAATCGTTCTGATCTGAAAAGACAGCATGGAAACTATGGTCTAAAGGCTCACCTGAGTTAGGGAGCCAATCAGAGAGTGGAGAGGGGTGGAAAGACGGTGACACGTACTACTCGACAAACGGAAGCTTGTAGTTTATTTGGGACTGTTTACGGATCACATTTAACATGGTGGCAAGCGATACGAACCAAACTAACCAAACCAGCTTCTCTCATATTTGTCTTGCACAAATGGCAGTAATCGTTCGGTGCCATTATTTTCCTATTTTTGTTTTGCCTTCTCTTTCTCTTTCCTTCTCTTCTTCGCCTCTTCGTCTTCTTCGTCGCTCTAACTACATCACCGGGTGCAACTGCCATGATTGGCCATGGGCTACGCCAAATGATAGACATTCGCAATGTCCAATAAACGGCCGTTGACAATCGTAAACCACACCTCCCCTACGAGAAATTCAATAGGCGGATTCCAGACCATATTTCACTTGTGATATGGTCTGGTGTTAACCAGACTAATATAGCCCTAAGGAGCAAAAAACTCTTGGGGACTGCCAACCATCTCCTAACTGTGTGTATATATATATATATATATATATATATATATATATATATATATATATATATATATATATATATATATATGATTTCAGAATGATGAAAATAGAATATATAGATCATTCTCTAACATGATCTCAAATGATTATTATTGGATTGTGCACTTATTTAATATTATCTCTATATCAAATACAACCAAGTCTCATGAGAAATTTACAGAAATTTGAACTAGCAAGGGCAGTGTGAACTTACCATCTTACCAGTACTTTGAAATTATAGTTTAGAACCTATACTGTGATTATATCTAGCAAACTTTCTCAACATCCACTCTGACATTAATTCTGGACTTGCCTGTTTCTCATGGAGGCTGAGTAATGTAGCCATCCATGACATACTGTATGTTTTTAAGTGGCATCCTATTTCTTACAGATGGGGGTGCATACTTCTTAACTTCCTGTCATGATTCACAGGCTAATGTGAAATTCATTCCAGTGATGTGCTGGTCAATACGTTTTTTGCATGTGGAGATCTCGGAAATGCAATGGGAAGTACACTTCCTCGTGTGTGCATCGAATTAATCCACACATGCAAGGCTCAGACAAACCTTTTTAGAATCCTGTTTGATTCCTTGTCTGCATTAATTACATATCAGACATCTAGATTCCCAAAAAATTGGGACAAAGTACAAATTGTAAATAAAAATGGAATGCAATGATGGGGAAGTTTCAAAATTCCATATTTTATTCAGAATAGAACATAGATGACATATCAAATGTTTAAACTGAGAAAATGTATCATTTAAAGAGAAAAATTAGGTGATTTTAAATTTCATGACAACAACACATCTCAAAAAAGTTGGGACAAGGCCATGTTTACCACTGTGAGACATCCCCTTTTCTCTTTACAACAGTCTATTAACGTCTGGGGACTGAGGAGACAAGTTGCTCAAGTTTAGGGAGAGGAATGTTAACCCATTCTTGTCTAATGTAGGATTCTAGTTGCTCAACTGTCTTAGGTCTTTTTTGTCGTATCTTCCGTTTTATGATGCGCCAAATGTTTTCTATGGGTGAAAGATCTGGACTGCAGGCTGGCCAGTTCAGGACCCGGACCCTTCTTCTACACAGCCATGATGCTGTAATTGATGCAGTATGTGGTTTGGCATTGTCATGTTGGAAAATGCAAGGTCTTCCCTGAAAGAGACGTCGTCTGGATGGGAGCATACCGTATGTTGCTCTAGAACCTGGATATACCTTTCAGCATTGATGGTGTCTTTCCAGATGTGTAAGCTGCCCATGCCACACGCACTAATGCAACCCCGTACCATCAGAGATGCAGGCATCTGAACTGAGCGCTGATAACAACTTGGGTCATCCTTCTCCTTTTTAGTCCGAATGACACGGCGTCCCTGATTTCCATAAAGAAGTTCAAATTTTGATTCATCTGACCACAGAACAGTTTTCCACTTTGCCACAGTCCATTTTAAATGAGCCTTGGCCCAGAGAAGACGTCTGCGCTTCTGGATCATGTTTAGATACGGCTTCTTCTTTGAACTATAGAGTTTTAGCTGGCAACGGCGGACGGCACGGTGAATTGTGTTCACAGATAATGTTCTCTGGAAATATTCCTGAGCCCATTTTGTGATTTCCAATACAGAAGCATGCCTGTATGTGATGCAGTGCCGTCTAAGGGCCCGAAGATCACGGGCACCCAGTATGGTTTTCCGGCCTTGACCCTTACGCACAGAGATTCTTCCAGATTCTCTGAATCTTTTGATGATATTATGCACTGTAGATGATGATATGTTCAAACTCTTTGCAATTTTACACTGTCGAACTCCTTTCTGATATTGCTCCACTATTTGTCAGCACAGAATTAGGGGGATTGGTGATCCTCTTCCCATCTTTGCTTCTGAGAGCTGCTGACACTCCAAAATGCTCTTTTTATACCCAGTGATGTTAATGACCTATTGCCAGCTGACCTAATGAGTTGCAATTTGGTCCTCCAGCTGTTCCTTTTTTGTACCTTTAACTTTTCCAGCCTCTTATTGCCCCTGTCCCAACTTTTTTGAGATGTGTTGCTCTCATGAAATTTCAAATGAGCCAATATTTGGCATGAAATTTCAAAATGTCTCACTTTCGACATTTGATATGTTGTCTATGTTCTATTGTGAATACAATATCAGTTTTTGAGATTTGTAAATTATTGCATTCTGTTTTTATTTACAATTTGTACTTTGTCCCAACTTTTTTGGAATCAGGGTTGTACCATCACATGATTTTGGTCGGATATTTGTCTTTGTGATGAGAACCAGTGCTTTGTTAAGCTGCATGGAAACCCAGGGTAGCCTTCAATGGATTCTCACAAGATCATGCTGAATTTACAATTAGGTGAAAATGACAAGAAAAGCAACTTGAGTACCTACTAAAACTCTTTTACCTCTGTGGGTCACTGCCCATGTTATCATTGTTACCAAGTTCTCTCCATCCATTATCTGTAGCCACTTATCCTGTGCAGGGTTGTGGGCAAGCTGGAGCCTATCCCAGCTGACTATGGGTGAGAGGCGGGGTACACCCTGGACAAGTCGCCAGGTCATCGCAGGGCTGACACATAGAGACAAGCAACCATTCACACTCACACCTATGGTCAATTTACAGCCACCAATTAGCCTAACCTGCATGTCTTTGGACTGTGGGGGAAACCGGAGCACCCAGAGGCAACCCACACAGACACAGGGAGAACATGCAAACTCCAGACAGAAAGGTCCTCATCAGCCACTGGGCTCAAACCCAGGACCTTCTTGCTGTGAGGCGACAGTGCTAACCACTACACCACCGTGCTGCCCTTGTTACCAAGTTCTTGATTGTAATTACATTACATTACATTACATGGCATTTATCAGATGCTCTTATCCAATGTACAACAAGTGAAAAAGTCAGGTATAAGATGTCCTGAATTTTTAGACAAGAAAATTCTAGTCCCAACTGAACAACTGACAGAATAACACTAAGTGTAATATTCTGTTGAAGTACCAACAATCAGCAAACAGCCAAGGAAGACAATTCAACCATACAAATCAGCTGACAAAGTACAACTAAATAGAGAAAAATAAAACCCTGATGGCTAACCCCAGACTAGACAATACACACCCTGGTTTGATCAAGACCACTATGTGATTACACAGTGGACAGAGAAGCAGGGGAGAGGTGTAGCCTGAAGAGGTGGGTCTTCAGTCTGCGCTTGAAGGTGATCAGGGAGTCAGTGGTTCTGACCTCAATGGGAAGGTCATTCCACCAATGGGGAGCCAGGACAGACAGCAGTCTTGAATGGGCTGGGCAGGAGTGGAGAGGAGGAGGGGCCATGTGACCAGTAGTAGTGGAGCACAGGGATCTGGCTGGCATGCAGGGGTGGATTAGTCTCTGGAGGTATGCTGGACCTAATCCCTTGGCTGCCTGGTAAGCTAGCACCAATGTCTTAAATCTGATGTGAGCTGCAACAGGTAGCCAGTGAAGATAGGCAAGCAGAGGGGTGACATAGGAGGAAGGAGGGAGGCTGTAGACTAGGTGGGCTGCAGCATTCTGGATGAGCTGCAGGGGTCTGGTGGCAGATGCTGGAAGGCCAGCAAGGAGAGAGTTGCAATAGTCCAAATGGGAGAGGATCAGTGCTTGGACCTGGAGCTGAGTAGAGTATATGGTGAGGAAGGGCCAGATTATTCAGATATTGTAAAGAAGAACATTGAAATCATTGTACTTTTATGACCAGATGATTTGGTGCTAATGAAACTGCTTTAGCATCACTGATCAGAAGGTTGGGGGTTCAAGCCCCAGCACTGCCAAGCTTTCCGTGGGCAAAGCCCTTCGCCCTATAGGCTTAACCTAACCACTCAACCTAACCACACTGACCCCACATAGAGGTGAGAAAAAATATATTATAATAATAAGAAGAAACTGCATTAGCATCAGCAGTTATAGAAAAGTAGATTAAGCAGTCTCAAATCTTTGATTCTACACTGCAGAGGTTCCTCAATGACAGTGATCACCTTTTCTGGTGAAAAGCTATAACCTCCTTTTAACTGTTACAGGCCTTCCAAAATTATGCCAAACTTTCTGGAAAAAAAAAAAATCTGGCCTGGCTTTTGAACAAAAACAGCAATGAGACAATGGATCTCACATGGCTGCATGGTTCAAACTATGGGATATCTGTCATTCTTACCATACAAAAGGTTGACTCAGAAACTGCTTCAATTGATACAAGTCAATTGTCTGAAAACAGCTGTCTTTTCTTTCTGAAAAATAAAATTGGCTCAACGGAGCTCCTTGTTTTAAACTGTGGGTTCTACCTTTTCAATCAACCTCTATTATTAAGTTCTTGATTCCTTAATATGCTGGAGGCTGGTAGGACAATTGTTTCCCCGGGACATTGTCATCTGAACCCACTTACCTGATATAGTCACCAAGCACTGAGGTACTGTATGTTTTTGAATGTAAAATACCCCATTGCCAGCCGGTGCCCTTCAGTGGGAGTTCTACTGAGGTGTGGAGGCAGCCTCTTGGACCCACACCATAGAATTGATGAGGAGTACTCAGATACCTACCATAGATCTGAGTGAATGCCCTCTCCTGCTTAAAGGTGGTATGAAGAAGATGGGCCACTTATAGAGGTTGGAACACAGAATTGCGATGTGGTATCCTGAAAATGACATGGTTATGCTGGCTTCATTATTCCAAAACCTCCACCCTGTCTTCCTGTACCTATCCTGTCAGGAGTGTGGTTTAAATCACCTCCTTTACAAAACAGTCAACATCTGTAGATTGAATTGACTGGTCCAATGCGAGCAGCAAAATAGCTAAAATATTACCAATTCATGGTACGTGATGCAGTATCATAAGTCTTCATCAGGGAGTCATGTATGTGTTGACACAGTGTTAGGGCAGTGAACCTTTGGGCATAATGTTTCTTTGGTAAGACCACCAGTGATGTGACAACCATCAAAGGCAGGCATATAACCAAACCTAACCTGTTCCTGATTTATATTATATTACAGGCATTTAGCAGGCACTCTTATCCAGGACTTTTATCCTCTTATCCTGTTTGTATCAGGTGCCTAACCTCTCCCCAGATGCTACCAAGGCTGGGGTTATAAATGATGCCTGAACTGGTAAGTCATTATCAGACTTCCAGTACCTCTCAGATGTAGCTGTAGATATACCATTCCAGCACTCATTAAATGTGGGGTGAGATGATGACTAGTCGCTGAGCTTAAGATGGGTTCTGTTGAGAAGTCTTAGTCTCCATAGTGCATGATCTCAGATCCTGGACCATTGGTTTCAGCTAAACCACATGTGCTGCCAAGTTGTCTAAGAAAGTAACCCTGGTCATCACCAGACTTAAGCATTTTTGATCAGTTTAGACTGAATGGCTTGGGAAAGATTTGATTTTGTGCAAAGATTGCACTCAAGTTCATATACGCACCACCGCCCTGTCAGTGTCCAAGTGAGGGTTGTCTATGTGAATGCCCATCTTTGCTGTTGAAGAGATTCAGACACTGGCCCCATGAATGGAAGTCTTGCAACATAGTTATTTGTGGCTTTCCATTCAATATAGGGTGAGCTATAGGGGTAACTTGTGTAGAAGATAAAGATGCATTGTTTGGAGGGAATACCCAAATGAACATAAATTCAGCTAAATTACGAGGCTCAGTAATTAACAGTATGCCAAGAGAAAAGCACTCAAGCATGCTACTGTAGCAACAGGTTAGCCACAAACTCTGTTAATCAGCAAGCTGGCAGGGATTGTGGAATATTCAAATGAGAAAACATGGGGGGGGGGGGCTGACATAGCAGGAAAATATATGAAGAGTTAATGATAAATAACAAACCATGCAGCAGAGAGTAGAAATGACCATCCAAAAACAGGCAGCAGTGAGCGACTAGCTCAACACAAGGCAAGGATGCTAACAAGAGAAAGCCAATTTAAAGCTGATAGATAATATCTATACTATAATAGATACTGTACTTCAGACACATACTTCCTCTCATTCCTTTCTACATCAGTACATCAGTAATTATGCTTTTGCAGGCATTTTTGTCCAATGCTAAATGGCTTTCAAGGATGTAGAAAGGAATGAGATGAAGCTGTCCTGAGTTTGGAAGACAAAAACGAGAAAGACAAAAGAGAGAGAGAGAGAGAGAGAGAGAGAGACCAGTCCCCTCTGAAAGCATTGGAACATCAAGGTTCATTCTTTTTTTCTAAACCCTGAAGACTTTTGTATTTGAGATTAAAAGAAAAAAAAAACAAACTAATATGCAACATTCACAGGCAAAACTCAGGGCTGTTTAAACAATCAGTCTAACAGGGCACATCTGGGCAACAACAAACACCTGTCAGGTATATGTTCCAATACTTTTGATCAATTGAAAAGTGGGTTTTGAACAAAAGGTGCCACATTCTACTGTAAGTTGTTTAAGACATCTAAATATACAGTATATGTCAAGGAATTAAAGTGAAAGTCTGATCTATTGTTCAAATTCATCTTTTATCTTTAACCCAAATGTCTTTAGTGTATAGCAAAAACAAAAGAATTGGCATTGCCATTCCAAAACTTTCAGAGGGAAGTGTACATGTACAATGTTTTATTTAATTTATTTAATTTTAATTATGAGTTTTGGGATAGTTTGTCAAGTGTCATGCTTTAAAGGGCTAAATATACTGTATTGGCCTCTGTTGTTCAGGACTACACAGCGAGCCAATCATCTGATTATAGTTTCACAAGGATAGATGCAAAATACACAGCAGAACTGAAAATGCTGGCATCTGCCACCCCGAAGTCACACTGCTGGCTCCACTTCACATAAACCTTGGCATAAACAATTCTGCAACATAATTTATTCTGGCAGAAGGAAGAAGCATCTAAATGATAGCTGACAACTCAAAGTCCCAGTTACTGCACTGACTCTTGAAACTTTGGCATGAGACTTGGTGGAAAGTAATGCACATGAGGGCTTTATTTTCATTATATGTATAATTATACACTCACTGGTCACTTTAATAGGAACATGTTCTTGATTCTAAGATTCCTGTTCTTGGCTGGCAGGACTGGAACCCAATGTGGTCGTCTGCTGTTGCATGCTGAGATGCTTTTCTGCTAATCACGGTTGTAAGGAGTGATTATATGAGTTACTATAGCCTTCCTGGCAGCTCAAACTAATCTGGCTATTTTCCTCTGACCTCTCTTATCAACAAGGCATTTGTTTCCATCCACAGAACTGTTGCTCACTTGATGTTTTTTGTTTTTTGCACCATTCTGTGTAAACTCTAGAGACTGTTGTGTGTGAAGACCCCAGGAGATCAGCAGTTTCTAAAATACTCAAATCAGTCCATCTGGCACCAACACTCATGCCAGGCTTGTAGTACTCGAGTCCAGGACTCAGACTCGAGTCCGACTCGTACTCTACTTTTAAGGACTCCTGACTTGACTTGGACTTGAGTACTGATGACTCGGACTTGTAAATTGGAGACGAGGACTCAGATTTTTTTATTTTATTTTTTTGTAACACACCAGAATAATTTGGCACAAGATATTTACTGTATATCTACATTAATTTTTGTACAAATTTTGTGCAATAGTGTCACACCTGTGCGCCTTTGTCCATGCATCAGATAGACTCTTGGGCATGCTCCAGACAGCATGCATGCCAAGTGTACTCTCGCTCATGTGCAATCAACGCACCTATATAAAAACTGTGAAAACATACTTACTTTGCAAAGTATTGACTTGTGTTACTGACATGTTACCGAGCCTTATTTCCTTGTTTGGTTTCCTGATCCCTGATCTCCTGTTTCTCGTCTTTGATTCTGCTGAGTCTACGATAGCCTGTTTGTGCCTTGCTCGACCTACTGTATTGCCTGTTTCACTGTTTACAATTTTGCCTGCCATTCTGGATTGTTTACCTGTCTTCACTTGTATTAATAAACACACCTTCTGCACTTACATCCATCTCCCAACCATCTCTGACAGAATACGTCACACTCCTGGACAAAGAGAAGCACATTCACCTGTTCATACATCATGTTCAGGAACAAACTAATGTTAATGGTGCTGAAACAACCACCATCAAATGGTGCGGTTGGAGTGTTGGACTCGACTCAGATCAATAGTGGACTCGACTTGAAATTTTCTTAATGACTGGGACTTGACTCGGACTTGAACACTGGGGACTTGAGACTGGACTCGGACTCGAGGTTTAGTGACTCAACTACAGCACTGAGTCATGCCACAGTGAAAGTCACACTTTGAAATCACAATTTTTCACATTCTGATGTTTGAACATTGTGAACATTAACTGAAGCTGTTGATTTGTATCTGCATGATTTTATGTATTGTGCTGCTGTCAAGGAATTGTCTGATTAGAGAACTGAATAAAACAGCAGGTGGATGCTCCTAATAAAGTGGCCAATGAGTATACGGAGTTCTTTGCACAGCTTAGTTTGGAAGGAGTTGGGTCAGAGTACCAGGTCATCCTTGATACAATGCCCCTAGAGCAGAAAAGGTTAAAGACTCTTGCTCATACAGTGGTGCCTGTGTACTGCTGAGATCTGAACTCTCACCCTTCTGATCAGAGCCCCAAATCCTTAACCACTGAGCCATTTCTGCCTCCACTGGCCTTGTGATTGCACTCCGACCTTCTGGATCATAGCTTTCCTTAAACAAACATCTGAAACATGTACAGAATATAAAATCAGTGAAGTTGATGCATTAATGGGGTATGAAATAATTTGTGATAGTCATGATTTTTTATAATAGACTGCCTTAAAAGTTAAAACGCTAATGACGCTCATACTCAAGTCCTTGATAAAACAATTTATACTCTTTTATGATGTCATATACCCAGATGAGATCTGATTCCAGATGAGGTTTGTTCCTCGTCATCTCAAGGACTATTCCATTGTCACCTTCACCTCGGGATTGCTCACTGAGGATAAATTTAAATTTTATATCTAGACCTTATGTCACTGTATCCTGCCTAGTGACAATGTCCATTGCAAAAGTGCTTTATAAAAAAAATTAATTGAATGCTGTGAAGTGGCCAACTGCTTTAGGAAAACCTTTGAGACTGCATAGCTACATGGTAATGGTCACTGTCATAGCCTGAAGTCAAGTATCCTTTCCAAGATCAAGGTGCAGGGTACATGGAGCCTTTTGCTAAAGATTAGTTTAGAGTGGTGATCAGTTTGTGACACTGATCTACACTTCTTGGCTTGGGAGGATCTTGTCCCATGGTAACACAAGAGAGTGGAGAAAACTCCACAGGTTGCATCCCACATCCACTCACACCTATGGACAATTGAGAATAGCCAGTTAAGCTAACTGCATGTCTTTGGACTGTAATGGAGGAAATGCATGCAGACACAGAGAAAACATGCAAACTCCACACAGAAAGGCCCCTGTCAGCCACTAGACTTGAACCCAGAACCTTCTTGCTGTGAGGCAACAGTGCTTACCACTACACCGCCCCGGGAGCAGTGTAACAGTACCATATATCCATTTAGATTTTAATTGGAAGTGGGCATGGTCTATACAGGAAATGTATCAGGGGACAGAAACAGCGATAATTGCATAGGATGATCTTTAATAAAATCACTGGCCATAGGAAACAATCAATAGGCAAATCTTAAGTACACTAAACAGGCAGAAGGGCATGTGACGTACAAACTGGACATCAAATAACAAGATCAAAAGGAAAAAAAACAAAGGTTCAAATCAGAATGAACATCAAAGAACGGCTTAGTGAGAGGCTTAGGTGAGAAGAGATACTGAAGAAATACTTCGTAAGGTCCTGGTGTCATGAGTGTGCTTAAACAGTGTGTGATAATAGAGTCAAGGTGTGTGTGATCAGAAATCAGGTGACTGTGACCGTGACAGTGAACATGGTGCATGGATTTTGTAGTACATGGTGCATGGGTTTTGTGGTGCTTGAAAGTTTGTGAACCCTTTAGATTTTTCTATATTTCTGCATAAATATGACCTAAAACATCATCAGATTTTCACACAAGTCCTAAAAGTAGATAAAGAGAACCCAGTTAAACAAATGAGACAAAAATATTATACTTGGTCATTTATTTATTGAGGAAAATGATCCAATATTACGTATCTGTGAGTGGCAAAAGTATGTGAACCTTTGCTTTCAGTATCTGGTGTGACCCCCTTGTGCAGCAATAACTACAACTAAACGTTTCCGGTAACTGTTGATCAGTCCTGCACACCGGCTTGGAGGAATTTTAGCCCATTCCTCCATACAGAACAACTTCAACTCTGGGATGTTGGTGGGTTTCCTCACATGAACTGCTTGCTTCAGGTCCTTCCACAACATTTTGATTGGATTAAGGTCAGGACTTTGACTTGGCCATTCCAAAACATTAACATTATTCTTCTTTAACCATTCTTTGGTAGAACAACTTGTGTGCTTAGGGTCATTGTCTTGCTGCATGACCCACCTTCTCTTGAGATTCAGTTCATGGACAGATATCCTGACATTTTCCTTTCGAATTCGCTGGCATAATTCAGAATTCATTGTTCCATCAATGATGGCAAGCCGTCCTGGCCCAGATGCAGCAAAACAGGCCCAAACCATGATACTACCACCACCATGTTTCACACATGGGATAAGGTTCTTATGCTGGAATGCAGTGTTTTCCTTTCTCCAAACATAACGCTTCTCATTTAAACAAAAAGTTCTATTTTGGTCTCATCCATCCACAAAACATTTTTCCAATAGCCTTCTGGCTTGTCCATGTGATCTTTAGCAAACTGCAGACGAGCAACAATGTTCTTTTTGGAGTGCATTGGCTTTCTCCTTGCAGCCCTGCCATGCACACCACTGTTGTGCAGTGTTCTCCTGATGGTGGACTCATGAACATTAACATTAGCCAATGTGAGAGAGGCCTTCAGTTGCTTAGAAGTTGCCCTGGCGTCCTTTATGACCTCACCAACTATTAAACGCCTTGCTCTTGGAGTAATCTTTGTTGGTCGACCACTCCTGGGGAGGGTAACAATGGTCTTGAATTTCCTCCATTTGTACACAATCTGACTGTGAATTGGTGGAGTCCAAATTCTTTAGAGATGGTTTTGTAACCTTTTCCAGCCTGGTGAGCATCAACAACACTTTTGCTGAGGTCCTCAGAAACCTCCTTTGTTTGTGCCATGATACACTTCCACAAACATGTGTTGTGAAGATCAGACTTTGATAGATCCCTGTTCTTTAAATAAAATAGGGTGCCCACTCACACCTGATTGTCATCCCATTGATTGAAAACACCTGACTCTAATTTCACCTTCAAATTAACTGCTAATTCTAGAGGTTCACATACTTTTGCCACTCACAGATATGTAATATTGGATCATTTTCCTCAATAAATAAATGACCAAGTACAATATTTTTGTCTCATTTGTTTAACTGGGTTCTCTTTATCTACTTTTAGGACTTGTGTGAAAATCTGATGATGTTTTAGGTCATATTTATGCAGAAATATAGAAAAATCTAAAGGGTTCACAAACTTTCAAGCACCACTGTATGTAGGTAGGTACTGCACCATGTTTGTAGGTGGTAGTGCATTGTCAATGGGAGTCATTCATTATTTAGAAATTTGCATAACAACATAACATTTTTAAAGTCCAGAACTTAAGTACAGTTCCTCAACCTTAGCTACATCACTCAAGTTCATAATGGCTCTCAACAAGACACTCTATTCATATTTTAGTCTAATGGGACTGAATAAGCTAGCAAGATATGGAACCCATTAACTTTGGGATAAATCACTATTGTTCATCAGCTTAGTTATGGCTGTCTAGCACTTAGCATAGCTGCAAAACAAGTAAGTATTGTGCACCATTTTACTCCCTTGAATGCACTACTCATTATTTTTGTCAGGTTAAACCAGCATCCAGATCCAGATGTGCTAAATGCCCTGATATATCTCTCAACTACTCCATAAACACTTAAGATGACATAACATCAAGGCTTAGCTGGTATTATCTGCTAAACAATACAACCACACATGCAGATTAACACATCTAGCAGAGCTAATGCATGTGTGGATGAGAGTGTGATCATGGCGGATTAATTAGTGCATTTGTTCCTGCAAAGTTTGTAAGTGACAGAATGTTTCGAACATGAGAATTTGAATCAAAGTAGCGAAATGTCACACTGTTCAGAGAGTATTTACATTTTACAGCATGAAAACAGTGTGTAAAAAGAAACCGAAACCTGACAGAAAGTTTTCCCTGCTACTGATTTAGCTGGGGGCGGCACGGTGGTGTAGTGGTTAGCGCTGTCGCCTCACAACAAGAAGGTCCGGGTTCGAGCCTCGTGGCCGGTGAGGGCCTTTCTGTGCAGAGTTCGCATGTTCTCCCCATGTCCGTGTGGGTTTCCTTCGTGTGCTCTGGTTTCTTGCACAGTCCAAAGACATGCAGGTTAGGTTAACTGGGGACTCTAAATTGACCGTAGGTGTGAATGTGAGTGTGAATGGTTGTCTGTGTCTATGTGTCAGCCCTGTGATGACCTGGCGACTTGTCCAGGGTGTACCCTACCTTTCGCCTGTAGTCAGCTGGGATAGGCTGCAGCTTGCCTGCGACCCTGTAGAACAGGATAAAGCAGCTAGAGGAGATGAGATGAGATTTGCAAATCATGGAAACCCTATATTTCATTGAAAATAGTACAAAGACAACATGTCAAATTTTGAAACTGAGAAATATTATTGTTTTTTTTTAATATATGCTTATTTTGAATTTGATGTCAGCAACACATTTCAGAAAAGTTGGGACAGAGGCATGTTTAACACTGTGTTGCATCACGTCTACTTTTAACAGCACTCTGTAAATATATGGGAACTCAGGAAACCAATTGCTGTAGTTTTGAAAGAGAAACGTTGTCCCATTCTTGCCTGATATACAATTTCAGTTGCTCGACAGTTTGGGTTCTCCTTTGTCATATTTTGTGCTTCATAATGCACCAAAAGGTTTAAATGGGAGACAGTCTGGACTACAGGCAGGTCAGTTTAGCACCCGGACTCTTTTACAACAGAGCCATGCAATTTTAATATGTGCAGAAAGCAGTTTGGCATTGTCTTGCTGAAAGAAGGAAGGCCTTCACTGAAAATTATTTTGTATGGATGGCAGCATATTGCTCTGAAATGTATGTCTCATCTCATCTCATTATCTCTAGCCACTTCATCCTGTTCTACAGGGTTGCAGGCAAGCTGGAGCCTATCCCAGCTGACTACGGGCGAAAGGCGGGGTACACCCTGGACAAGTCGCTAGGTCATCACAGGGCTTATATATATATATAAAATCATTCAGCATTAATGATGCCTTCCCAGATGCACAAGCAACCCATGTCATGTGCACTAATGCACCCTCATACCATCACAGATGCTGTCTTTTGAACTGTGCACTGATAACAAGCAGGATGGTCCCCCTCCTCTTTAGCCTGGAGGACATGGTGTTCATGATTTCTAAAAATAATTTCTGCTTTTGATTTCTCAGACCTCGGGACAATTTTCCACTTCATCCCAGTCAAAGAGCTCGGGCCCAGAGAAGGTGGTGGTGTTTCTGGATATTGTTTATATATGATTTTTACTTGCATTTGTGGATGCAGTAATGAACTGTTTTCACAGACGATGGTTTTCTGAAGTGTTCCTGAGCCCATACAATGATTTCCACTACAGACACATGTCTGCTTTTAATGCAGTGTCTCATGAGGGCCTGAAGATCACAATGTCAGTTTTCAGCCTTATCTCTTGCATACAGAGATTTCTCAAGATTCTCTGAATCTTTTAATGATCTTATGGACTATAGATTATGTGATCCCCAAATTCTTTACAATTGTACATTGAGGAAGATTATTCTTAAATTGTTGCACTGTTTGCCCACGCAGTTTTTCACAGAGTGGTGAATCCCTCCCTATCTTTACTTCTGAGAGACTCCGCCTCTCTGGGATGCTCTTTTTATACCCAGTCATGTTCTACCCATGGACACCAAGGACTGCAGGTATGTTATTGCAATGTGCAGAAGGTGTGCACAGATGCAGCAACTGACCAAGATCTGCTCATGCAGACTGCTCTTCTAGCTGGTTGCAGCAGCTGTTTCGGTTCTTCTGCCTTCACCCACATGGGTTCCACCATTGACCCAGCAAAGGGGACTGAAAGTGCATGCTGGCCATTGGCTCATGAAGAGCTCATCCGCCCTTTGACAGGTCTTGTTTTTAGTCCTGCTGGGTGACATGTCACCCTCCTCACCAGCATACACTGGTGAGGGAGCTGGTTTAGATGCCGACCACCCATCGATGCAACAGGTTGTACTGGGTTATCTGGTACCAGTAGCAGACTGTTGTCTGATCTGACCTAATCCCAATCATGTTACTGATTAGGATTAGGGATTAGGTTGTATATTCCATGATATACAACAGGTCACTAACAAGACCCAATCATGTTACTGACCTGTTGCCAAGTAACCTCATTATTGTTTTTTTTAGCATTTCACAACTTTTTCAGTCTTTTATTGCCCCTGTCCCAACTTTTCTGAAACTTGTTGCTGACATCAAATTCAAAATGAGCAGATATTTTTCAAAAAACAATAAAATTTCTCAGTTTCAACATCTGATATGTTGTCTTTGTACTATTTTCAATGAAATATAGGGTTTCCATGATTTGCAAATTGTCATATTCTATTTGTTATTCATTTATGGAATTGGGGTTGTAGAATAGTGCAAAGTAAAGGTGATAAGTAAGGAGACTTAAGTTATAGCAGCTACAAACAGTTGTTCCATTATCAGCCTTTGTCTCTTCAAGCTAATAAGATAAACCAAGAAACCACCAAGAAACCAGGAAGTGTCAAGTTAAGTTTGTTTGTATAATGCTTTTAACAATAGACATTGTCCCAAAGCAGCTTTACAGAATCTGAATTACACAAGACATGAGCCAATTTTATCCCTAATCTATCTCGAATGAGCCAGCCTGTGGCGACGGTGGCAAGGAACAACTCCCCCAGACGACGCGAGGAAGAAACCTCGAGAGGAACCAGACCCAAAAGGGAACCAATCCTCACCTGGACAACAACAAACAACATGACTAAAACATTAACAGTTTTAACATGAAGTCTGTTTTGTTGATGTTATAACTCTTCATTAATGGAAACTTGAGTGCAAAACTGTTCATAACAACCACAGTCCTAAAGTTAGCAAGCCAACTGTAGTCCTCAGCCATGAAAGCATTACTGTAAGTGTCCAGAGTGTCTTCCAAGTGTGACTTTCAACTGTCCACATGGGACTGTCCTCCACAGGAGCGATGCGATGAGACTCCAACCAGACACAGGGCATCAGGATGGATCAGGCAGGTCCGAGGAGCAGAAGAGGTCAGCATCTCGATCCCAGGACCAACATGTAACTCAGAGGGAGAGATTGGGGGGGGGGAGAGAAAACACAGGTTGTTAGGTATGCCCAATGTCACCTGAATAAGTAGGAACAGTATACATATTGCACTGAATACAAGCAGGGACTCCGGCAAAACTAACTATGACAGCATAACTAAAAGAGGAGAGCCAGAAGGTAACACAGGCATGAGGGAGCCCTGGGACATAAAGCAGCAGCCATTACACCGTCAACAAACTTGAGTGAGCAAGCCAGTGGGGGACTGACAGCATCCATACATCCCAGTTTACCAAAACACTATAGGCCCTTTTCCACTACCCTTTTTCAGCTCACTTCAGCTCACTTCAGCTCGCTTCAGCCTGACATGGCTCGCATTTCGACTACCTCAGAACAGCACGACTCAGCTCGCTTCAGCCCTGCTTAGCACCCAAAACTCGCATGGTTTTGGAGTGGGGCTGAAGCGAGCCAAACCGAGCCGAGTGGGGCTAGGGGCGTGAGGAGACACTCCCCTGTGCACTGATTGGTGAGGAGGAGTGTCCTCACATGCCCACACACGCCCCGCGAGCACGCTGGGATCTGTAAACACCGCAAACCCGGAAGAAGAAGAATTACGAATTACGAGAATTTCTGAAGCCTTATGCGCCTCGCCTCATCTATACGCTCTTGCCAGTATCTGTTGGCGTTGTCGGTGACAACAAGCCACAGCACCAAGACCAGCAACACTAACGACTCCATGTCCTCCATGTTTATTGTTTACTATCCGGGTCGTGAGACTACCGCTTAAAAGGTCACTGATGTCACTGTTTGCGCCACCTAACGACATCATGTGACGTCCACCCACTTTCGCTAACTCCACCCAATGTGTCCACCCACTTCCAGCCAGCACGGTTCAGCACGGTTGTAGTCGAAATGCAACCCCAACAGCCCCACTCAGCTCGACTCAGCCCAACTCAGCACGGCACGGCTCAGCCCAACTCAGCCGCGTTGGTAGTGGAAAAGCGGCATATGTCTGAGGACCCTCCAGATCTACACCTTTACCTCATAAACACCATTAACAAAAGGCTTGACTAAACAGATATGTTTTCAGCCTAGACTTAAACACTGAGACTGTGTCTGATTCACGAACATTACTTGGAAGGCTGTTCCATAACTGTGGGGCTTTTTAAGAAAAGGCTCTGCCCCTGATGTAGCCTTCACTATATGAAGTACCAGCAGATAGCCTGCACCTTTTGATCTAAGTAGGTGTGGCGGATCATAAAGGACTAGAAATTTTCTCAGAAGTGTAAACTTCTCTATACTGAAGATGTCAGAAGACTTAAAGATACATCTTTACCTCAATGTTAGAAAGCACTGACAATGGAGCCTCATTTCCTGATGATGTTTTAACAGACAGTGGCATTTTAAAACATATTTCTGACTCAGATTAAAGTAAAGCCTGTCTTCATGGATATGTGTACGTGGTCATCTCACTCATAGTAGAATCCAGGTTTATCTCTGGATTCACCTCCATCCACAATTTCAAACTAGTTTTCTGCCCACGACTAAACACACAGCACTGGGACGCAGAACTGACCTTCTGTAAGCTATTTGTGTTCCTGCTGATGGCCCCTGATGTGCATTGTGTGCTCCTTCAGGTTATACATTCCCTTTATAAATACATGAACTTGGACCAAACTTGGAGGAAATACAAACAACAAAACAGCAGCTTTTTCTTTGCCCCAAACAGACTTACGTCGCTACTTGCATTTCTAAAAAACATAATTTCACAAAGTGTTTTCTTCTTCTTCTCTCCTAGCAGATTGCCAATGGTTGAAAAAAAAGTAATTCATTCAATAATGTCACATCACACTTTTTATCCATTTATAGTTACTTTCAGGTGTTGTGGAACACATTATATCCTGATATCACTTCTGTTATAGTAGATATTTAACAGTTATTCCATGAAATCGAGTTGTACATGAGCTGATAGCTGACGAGGAGCGTAGCACTGAGTTGTCTACAAGCCATGTATGACGAGATTGAGTGGAATAACTGTTTTATTCTATCCACATTCACTGGATTTGAGAAACAGAGCATTTTTGTTTTTATTTTTTGCAAATTCGATAAATAAAAACTTTATACAAAATGTCCGACCAAATAATTTCTGCTTAGAATGTAAACAAACTGGCGAAATGACAGGAGCAATTTGCAAAAAAATGCGATAATAATAATTCTTGAAAAATACAAAAGATACCTTCTTACCATCAAATACTTTCATTCCATATTTTGTTGCTTTTTTGTATTTTGGGGGTTTTCTTTTTGAGTAGAGTTTTTATTTCATCCTCGGTTGGATCAGCAACATACTCCACCATTTTGATTTTCTCTACTCACGGTATATGAGCTGATAGCCTAGTAGTAGCCAATCAGAGTGCGCAATTGCTCATATCCATTGAATGTGGATAGAATAAAGACAGTTGTCCCTCACCAACTGTCTGTTTTTCTTTTTTCTTCAAGTTAATAAGAGAACAATACCACCCCTCCAAAAAAACAAAACAAAACAAAACACATTTTCATGTTACCAAAAAATCACAAAGTGTAAAATCCTCTGTCCTGAACATGATGTGCGGTCAGTGAAAGAATGATTGTCTATTGCTACAGGGGTGAAAACACAGGCAGGTAACTTCACACAAGGATAATCCATAATCCAAAAATGAAAATATGAGCAAGGTCAAAACCAGCAAACACAAACCCAAAGAACAAGCTTCAGGCTTATCGGACAACAAGTATAATAAATAAGACTTGCAATGAGACTAAAGCCCTATTCGGAATAGACTAGTTTTACATGAAGATGTGGGGTAATATAATCATTACTGGTGTTTCTCAGTGATTTTAGTCTTGTTCTATTGTCCAAAACAGCATTTTTTCAGACTGTGTGCTTCAGTGTCAGTAAAGCTCCCAGTGCATTTTATTTTCTGTAAAACCAGCCAGGGAAAATCAAACCATGTAAACAGTGCAACTCAAGTTCATTCACATAGAACCAATGGACACATTCGAGTCAAGTAAACTAAATGACTTTTCTTTACAATTGTACATTGAGGAAGATTATTCTTAAATTGTTGCACTGTTTGCCCACGCAGTTTTTCACAGAGTGGTGAATCCCTCCTTATCTTTACTTCTGAGAGACTCCGCCTCTCCGGGATGCTCTTTTTATACCCAGTCATGTTCTTCCCATGGACACCAAGGACTGCAGGTATGTTATTGCAATGTGCAGAAGGTGTGCACAGATGCAGCAACTGACCAAGATCTGCTCATGCAGACTGCTCTTCTAGCTGGTTGCAACAGCTGTTTCGGTTCTTCTGCCTTCACCCACATGGGTTCCACCATTGACCCAGCAAAGGGGACTGAAAGTGCATGCTGGCCATTGGCTCATGAAGAGCTCATCCGCCCTTTGACAGGTCTTGTTTTTAGTCCTGCTGGGTGACATGTCACCCTCCTCACTAGCATACACTGGTGGGGGAGCTGGTTTAGATGCCGACCACCCATCGATGCAGCAGGTTGTACTGGGTTATCTGGTACCAGTAGCAGACTGTTGTCTGATCTGACCTAATCCCAATCATGTTACTGATTAGGATTAGGGATTAGGTTGTATATTCCATGATATACAACAGGTCAGTAACATGACCCAATCATGTTACTGACCTGTTGCCAAGTAACCTCATTATTGTTTTTTTTAGCATTTCACAACTTTTTTCAGTCTTTTATTGCCCCGTCCCAACTTTTCTGAAACTTGTTGCTGACATCAAATTCAAAATGAGCAGATATTTTTCAAAAAACAATAACATTTCTCAGTTTCAACATTTGATATGTTGTCTTTGTACTATTTTCAATGAAATATAGGGTTTCCATGATTTGCAAATTGTCATATTCTATTTTTTATTCATTTATGGAATTGGGGTTGTAGATTAGTGCAAAGCAAAGGTGATAAGTAAGGAGACTTAAGTTATAGCAGCTACAAACAGTTGTTCCATTATCAGCCTTTGTCTCTTCAAGCTAATAAGATAAACCAAGAAACCACGAAGAAACCAGGAAGTGTCAAGTTAAGTTTGTTTGTTTGTATAACGCTTTTAACAATAGACATTGTCCCAAAGCAGCTTTACAGAATCTGAATTACACAAGACATGAGCCAATTTTATCCCTAATCTATCTCCAATGAGCCAGCCCATGGTGATGGTGGCAAGGAACAACTCCCCCAGACGACGCGAGGAAGAAACCTCGAGAGGAACCAGACCCAAAAGGGAACCAATCCTCACCTGGACAACAACAAACAACATGACTAAAACATTAACAGTTTTAACATGAAGTCTGTTTTGTTGATGTTATAACTCTTCATTAATGGAAACTTGAGTGCAAAACTGTTCATAACAACCACAGTCCTAAAGTTAGCAAGCCAACTGTAGTCCTCAGCCATGAAAGCATTACTGTAAATGTCCAGAGTGTCTTCCAAGTGTGACTTTCAACTGTCCACATGGGACTGTCCTCCACAGGAGCGATGCGATGAGACTCCAACCAGACACAGGGCATCAGGATGGATCAGGCAGGTCCGAGGAGCAGAAGAGGTCAGCATCTCGATCCCAGGACCAACATGTAACTCAGAGGGAGAGATTGGGGGGGGGGAGAGAAAACACAGGTTGTTAGGTATGCCCAATGTCACCTGAATAAGTAGGAACAGTATACATATTGCACTGAATACAAGCAGGGACTCCGGCAAAACTAACTATGACAGCATAACTAAAAGAGGAGAGCCAGAAGGTAACACAGGCATGAGGGAGCCCTGGGACATAAAGCAGCAGCCACTACACCGTCAACAAACTTGAGTGAGCAAGCGAGTGGGGGACTGACAGCATCCATACATCCCAGTTTACCAAAACACTATAGGCCCTTTTCCACTACCCTTTTTCAGCTCACTTCAGCTCGCTTCAGCTCACTTCAGCCTGACACGGCTCGCATTTCGACTACCTCAGAGCAGCACGACTCAGCTCGCTTCAGCCCTGCTTAGCACCCAAAACTCGCACGGTTTTGGAGTGGGGCTGAAGCGAGCCAAACCGAGCCGAGTGGGGCTAGGGGTGTGATGAGACACTCCCCTGTGCACTGATTGGTGAGGAGGAGTGTCCTCACATGCCCACACACGCCCCGCGAGCACGCTGGGATCTGTAAACACCGTAAACCCGGAAGAAGAAGAATTACGAATTATGAGAATTTCTGAAGCCTTATGCGCCTCGCCTCATCTATACGCTCTTGCCAGTATCTGTTGGCGTTGTCGGTGACAACAAGCCACAGCACCAAGACCAGCAACACTAACGACTCCATGTCCTCCATGTTTATTGTTTACTATTCGGGTCGTGAGACTACCGCTTAAAAGGTCACTGATGTCACTGTTTGCGCTGCCTAACGACATCACGTGACGTCCACCCACTTTCGCTAACTCCACCCAATGTGTCCACCCACTTCCAGCCAGCACGGTTCAGCATGGTTGTAGTCGAAATGCAACCCCAACAGCCCCACTCAGCTCGACTCAGCCCAACTCAGCACGGCACGGCTCAGCCCAACTCAGTCGCGTTGGTAGTGGAAAAGCGGCATATGTCTGAGGACCCTCCAGATCTACACCTTTACCTCATAAACACCATTAACAAAAGGCTTGACTAAACAGATATGTTTTCAGCCTAGACTTAAACACTGAGACTGTGTCTGATTCACGAACATTACTTGGAAGGCTGTTCCATAACTGTGGGGCTTTTTAAGAAAAGGCTCTGCCCCTGATGTAGCCTTCACTATATGAAGTACCAGCAGATAGCCTGCACCTTTTGATCTAAGTAGGTGTGGCGGATCATAAAGGACTAGAAATTTTCTCAGAAGTGTAAACTTCTCTATACTGAAGATGTCAGAAGACTTAAAGATACATCTTTACCTCAATGTTAGAAAGCACTGACAATGGAGCCTCATTTCCTGATGATGTTTTAACAGACAGTGGCATTTTAAAACATATTTCTGACTCAGATTAAAGTAAAGCCTGTCTTCATGGATATGTGTACGTGGTCATCTCACTCATAGTAGAATCCAGGTTTATCTCTGGATTCACCTCCATCCACAATTTCAAACTAGTTTTCTGCCCACGACTAAACACACAGCACTGGGACGCAGAACTGACCTTCTGTAAGCTATTTGTGTTCCTGCTGATGGCCCCTGATGTGCATTGTGTGCTCCTTCAGGTTATACATTCCCTTTATAAATACATGAACTTGGACCAAACTTGGAGGAAATACAAACAACAAAACAGCAGCTTTTTCTTTGCCCCAAACAGACTTACTTCGCTACTTGCATTTCTAAAAAACATAATTTCACAAAGTGTTTTCTTCTTCTTCTCTCCTAGCAGATTGCCAATGGTTGAAAAAAAGTAATTCATTCAATAATGTCACATCACACTTTTTATCCATTTATAGTTACTTTCAGGTGTTGTGGAACACATTATATCCTGATATCACTTCTGTTATAGTAGATATTTAACAGTTATTCCATGAAATCGAGTTGTACATGAGCTGATAGCTGACAAGGAGCGTAGCACTGAGTTGTCTACAAGCCATGTATGACGAGATTGAGTGGAATAACTGTTTTATTCTATCCACATTCACTGGATTTGAGAAACAGAGCATTTTTGTTTTTATTTTTTGCAAATTCGATAAATAAAAACTTTATACAAAATGTCCGACCAAATAATTTCTGCTTAGAATGTAAACAAACTGGCGAAATGACAGGAGCAATTTGCAAAAAAATGCGATAATAATAATTCTTGAAAAATACAAAAGATACCTTCTTACCATCAAATACTTTCATTCCATATTTTGTTGCTTTTTTGTATTTTGGGGGTTTTCTTTTTGAGTAGAGTTTTTATTTCATCCTCGGTTGGATCAGCAACATGCTCCACCATTTTGATTTTCTCTACTCATGGTATATGAGCTGATAGCCTAGTAGTAGCCAATCAGAGTGCGCAATTGCTCATATCCATTGAATGTGGATAGAATAAAGACAGTTGTCCCTCACCAACTGTCTGTTTTTCTTTTTTCTTCAAGTTAATAAGAGAACAATACCACCCCTCCAACAAAACAAAACAAAACACATTTTCATGTTACCAAAAAATCACAAAGTGTAAAATCCTCTGTCCTGAACATGATGTGCGGTCAGTGAAAGAATGATTGTCTATTGCTACAGGGGTGAAAACACAGGCAGGTAACTTCACACAAGGATAATCCATAATCCAAAAATGAAAATATGAGCAAGGTCAAAACCAGCAAACACAAACCCAAAGAACAAGCTTCAGGCTTATCGGACAACAAGTATAATAAATAAGACTTGCAATGAGACTAAAGTGCTATTCGGAATAGACTAGTTTTACATGAAGATGTGGGGTAATATAATCATTACTGGTGTTTCTCAGTGATTTTAGTCTTGTTCTATTGTCCAAAACAGCATTTTTTCAGACTGTGTGCTTCAGTGTCAGTAAAGCTCCCAGTGCATTTTATTTTCTGTAAAACCAGCCAGGGAAAATCAAACCATGTAAACAGTGCAACTCAAGTTCATTCACATAGAACCAACGGACACATTCGAGTCAAGTAAACTAAATGACTTTTATTTAGAATTGTACATTGAGGAAGATTATTCTTAAATTGTTGCACTGTTTGCCCACGCAGTTTTCCACAGAGTGGTGAATCCCTCCCTATCTTTACTTCTGAGAGACTCCGCCTCTCTGGGATGCTCTTTTTATACCCAGTCATGTTCTTCCCATGGACACCAAGGACTGCAGGTATGTTATTGCAATGTGCAGAAGGTGTGCACAGATGCAGCAACTGACCAAGATCTGCTCATGCAGACTGCTCTTCTAGCTGGTTGCAACAGCTGTCTCGGTTCTTCTGCCTTCACCCACATGGGTTCCACCATTGACCCAGCAAAGGGGACTGAAAGTGCATGCTGGCCATTGGCTCATGAAGAGCTCATCCGCCCTTTGACAGGTCTTGTTTTTAGTCCTTCTGGGTGACATGTCACCCTCCTCACCAGCATACACTGGTGAGGGAGCTGGTTTAGATGCCGACCACCCATCGATGCAGCAGGTTGTACTGGGTTATCTGGTACCAGTAGCAGACTGTTGTCTGATCTGACCTAATCCCAATCATGTTACTGATTAGGATTAGGGATTAGGTTGTATATTCCATGATATACAACAGGTCAGTAACATGACCCAATCATGTTACTGACCTGTTGCCAAGTAACCTCATTATTGTTTTTTTTTTTAGCATTTCACAACTTTTTCAGTCTTTTATTGCCCCTGTCCCAACTTTTCTGAAACTTGTTGCTGACATCAAATTCAAAATGAGCAGATATTTTTCAAAAAAACAATAAAATTTCTCAGTTTCAACATTTGATATGTTGTCTTTGTACTATTTTCAATGAAATATAGGGTTTCCATGATTTGCAAATTGTCATATTCTATTTTTTATTCATTTATGGAATTGGGGTTGTAGATTAGTGCAAAGCAAAGGTGATAAGTAAGGAGACTTAAGTTATAGCAGCTACAAACAGTTGTTCCATTATCAGCCTTTGTCTCTTCAAGCTAATAAGATAAACCAAGAAACCACGAAGAAACCAGGAAGTGTCAAGTTAAGTTTGTTTGTTTGTATAACGCTTTTAACAATAGACACTGTCCCAAAGCAGCTTTACAGAATCTGAATTACACAAGACATGAGCCAATTTTATCCCTAATCTATCTCCAATGAGCCAGCCCGTGGTGACGGTGGCAAGGAACAACTCCCCCAGACGACGCGAGGAAGAAACCTCGAGAGGAACCAGACCCAAAAGGGAACCAATCCTCACCTGGACAACAACAAACAACATGACTAAAACATTAACAGTTTTAACATGAAGTCTGTTTTGTTGATGTTATAACTCTTCATTAATGGAAACTTGAGTGCAAAACTGTTCATAACAACCACAGTCCTAAAGTTAGCAAGCCAACTGTAATCCTCAGCCATGAAAGCATTACTGTAAGTGTCCAGAGTGTCTTCCAAGTGTGACTTTCAACTGTCCACATGGGACCATCCTCCACAGGAGCGATGCGATGAGACTCCAACCAGACACAGGGCATCAGGATGGATCAGGCAGGTCCGAGGAGCAGAAGAGGTCAGCATCTCGATCCCAGGACCAACATGTAACTCAGAGGGACAGATTGGGGGGGGGGGAGAGAAAACACAGGTTATTAGGTATGCCCAATGTCACCTGAATAAGTAGGAACAGTATACATATTGCACTGAATACAAGCAGGGACTCCGGCAAAACTAACTATGACAGCATAACTAAAAGAGGAGAGCCAGAAGGTAACACAGGCATGAGGGAGCCCTGGGACATAAAGCAGCAGCCACTACACCGTCAACAAACTTGAGTGAGCAAGCGAGTGAGGGACTGGCAGCATCCATACATCCCAGTTTACCAAAACACTATAGGCCCTTTTCCACTACCCTTTTTCAGCTCACTTCAGCCTGACACGGCTTGCATTTCGACTACCTCAGAGCAGCACGACTCAGCTCGCTTCAGCCCTGCTTAGCACCCAAAACTCGCACGGTTTTGGAGTGGGGCTGAAGCGAGCCAAATCGAGCCGAGTCGGGCTAGGGGCGTGAGGAGACACTCCCCTGTGCACTGATTGGTGAGGAGGAGTGTCCTCACATGCCCACACACGCCCCGCGAGCACGCTGGGATCTGTAAACACCATAAACCCGGAAGAAGAAGAATTACGAATTACGAGAATTTCTGAAGCCTTATGCACCTCGCCTCATCTATACGCTCTTGCCAGTATCTGTTGGCGTTGTCGGTGACAACAAGCCACAGCACCAAGACCAGCAACACTAACGACTCCATGTCCTCCATGTTTATTGTTTACTATTCGGGTCGTGAGACTACCGCTTAAAAGGTCACTGATGTCACTGTTTGCGCCGCCTAACGACATCACGTGACGTCCACCCACTTTCGCTAACTCCACCCAATGTGTCCACCCACTTCCAGCCAGCACGGTTCAGCGCGGTTGTATTCTAAATGCAACCCCAACAGCCCCACTCAGCTCGACTCAGCCCAACTCAGCACGGCACGGCTCAGCCCAACTCAGCCGCGTTGGTAGTGGAAAAGCGGCATATGTCTGAGGACCCTCCAGATCTACACCTTTACCTCATAAACACCATTAACAAAAGGCTTGACTAAACAGATATGTTTTCAGCCTAGACTTAAACACTGAGACTGTGTCTGATTCACGAACATTACTTGGAAGGCTGTTCCATAACTCTGGGGCTTTGTAAGAAAAGGCTCTGCTCCCTGATGTAGCCTTCACTATATGAAGTACCAGCAGATAGCCTGCACCTTTTGATCTAAGTAGGTGTGGCGGATCATAAAGGACTAGAAATTTTCTCAGAAGTGTAAACTTCTCTATACTGAAGATGTCAGAAAACTTAAAGATACATCTTTACCTCAATGTTAGAAAGCACTGACAATGGAGCCTCATTTCCTGATGATGTTTTAACAGACAGTGGCATTTTAAAACATATTTCTGACTCAGATTAAAGTAAAGCCTGTCTTCATGGATATGTGTACGTGGTCATCTCACTCATAGTAGAATCCAGGTTTATCTCTGGATTCACCTCCATCCACAATTTCAAACTAGTTTTCTGCCCACAACTAAACACACAGCACTGGGACGCAGAACTGACCTTCTGTAAGCTATTTGTGTTCCTGCTGATGGCCCCTGATGTGCATTGTGTGCTCCTTCAGGTTATACATTCCCTTTATAAATACATGAACTTGGACCAAACTTGGAGGAAATACAAACAACAAAACAGCAGCTTTTTCTTTGCCCCAAACAGACTTACTTCGCTACTTGCATTTCTAAAAAACATAATTTCACAAAGTGTTTTCTTCTTCTTCTCTCCTAGCTGATTGCCAATGGTTGAAAAAAAGTAATTCATTCAATAATGTCACATTACACTTTTTATCCATTTATAGTTACTTTCAGGTGTTGTGGAACACATTATATCCTGATATCACTTCTGTTATAGTAGATATTTAACAGTTATTCCATGAAATCGAGTTGTACATGAGCTGATAGCTGACGAGGAGCGTAGCACTGAGTTGTCTACAAGCCATGTATGACGAGATTGAGTGGAATAACTGTTTTATTTTATCCACAATCACTGGATTTGAGAAACAGAGCATTTTTGTTTTTATTTTTTGCAAATTCGATAAATAAAAACTTTATACAAAATGTCCGACCAAATAATTTCTGCTTAGAATGTAAACAAACTGGCGAAATGACAGGAGCAATTTGCAAAAAAATGCGATAATAATAATTCTTGAAAAATACAAAAGATACCTTCTTACCATCAAATACTTTCATTCCATATTTTGTTGCTTTTTTGTATTTTGGGGGTTTTCTTTTTGAGTAGAGTTTTTATTTCATCCTCGGTTGGATCAGCAACATGCTCCACCATTTTGATTTTCTCTACTCACGGTATATGAGCTGATAGCCTAGTAGTAGCTAATCAGAGTGCGCAATTGCTCATATCCATTGAATGTGGATAGAATAAAGACAGTTGTCCCTCACCAACTATCTGTTTTTCTTTTTTCTTCAAGTTAATAAGAGAACAATACCACCCCTCCAAAAAACAAAACAAAACACATTTTCATGTTACCAAAAAATCACAAAGTGTAAAATCCTCTGTCCTGAACACGATGTGCTGTCAGTGAAAGAATGATTGTCTATTGCTACAGGGGTGAAAACACAGGCAGGTAACTTCACACAAGGATAATCCATAATCCAAAAATGAAAATATGAGCAAGGTCAAAACCAGCAAACACAAACCCAAAGAACAAGCTTCAGGCTTATCGGACAACAAGTATAATAAATAAGACTTGCAATGAGACTAAAGTGCTATTCGGAATAGACTAGTTTTACATGAAGATGTGGGGTAATATAATCATTACTGGTGTTTCTCAGTGATTTTAGTCTTGTTCTAATGTCCAAAACAGCATTTTTTCAGACTGTGTGCTTCAGTGTCAGTAAAGCTCCCAGTGCATTTTATTTTCTGTAAAACCAGCCAGGGAAAATCAAACCAAACAGTGCAACTCAAGTTCATTCACATAGAACCAATGGACACATTCAAATCAAGTAAACTAAATGACTTTTTTCCCAATGTACGGTGGCCAGGAAATGCAAAACAAAATTACAAAATTTGAAATACTTTTACATTTTATAAAACAAAATTCCATTAGCAAAACACATTTACCAAGGACAAAACAAATTTACATCTTAGAAAACAAATTGGCAAGATGCAAAACACTTTTACGAGTGCTGAGACAAATTTACAAGTGGCAGAACACTTACCAGTCCTGAAACAAATTTACAAACAAAAATCCTCATGGAAGAGGAATGTACCAATTGCCGCAAGTGACCCGGAAGTACGATGAGCAGGAAGTGATAGAGTGAGCGGTCAATTCGTGTTGTTCCCTGTGCGCTTGGTCCTTCTGTTTGGTCTGTGTCCTTTAAAAATTCTAGAGACTGTCCACACGAAAAGCAAAGCCACGTTAAGCAGTTCATGTGTTTCCCACAAAAGGGGCAAAACATCATTCGGTTACAGTCAACGTTCTGTCACCATAAAGTCCATAGAAGACAACACGAATAGACCGCTCACTCTCACTTCTGGGCTGCTTCTGGCATTTGGTACATTCCCCTTCCGTGAAAATTTTCATTTGTAAATTTGTTTTGGGACTGGTAAAAGTGTCCTGGCACTTGTAAATTTGTCTCATCGCTGGTAAAAGTGTTTCGCATCTTGTCAGTTTGTTTTCTAAGATGCAAATTAGTTTTGTCCTTGGTAAAAGTGTTTTGCTAATGTAATTCTGTTTTATAAAATGTAAAAGTGTTTCACATTTTGTAATTTTGTTTTGCACTTCCTGGCCACTGTACCAATCTAATTTCATGGTGGAGACTAAATTCAGGATTTATCGGTTATAGTGGTGACATCACAGTCCCAAATGATCATCCTGAATTGTATAATATAGTCTGAAATCACTATAGCTTCCACTGCAGTATAGTTACAGATTCCTGACTCACTTTTTCACTGATGGAAACTAATTTGGAAATTGTATAGCCACTCCCATCTCTGTCATTTATACAGAGGTTTCTTATCCTATGTGAATCCTCTTCTTCTTCCGGCTGTTCCCGTTAGGGATTGTGCCACAACAGATAATGTCCCTCCATTTCCTCTTGTCCTCCGTATCTTCTTCTGTCACACCAACCGTCCTCATGTCCTCCTTCACCCTATCCATAAATCTCATCTTTGCTCTTCCTCTTTTCCTTCTACCTGGCAACTCCATCTCCAGGATTCTTTCCCCAATACTATACCCTGGATCTCTCCTCTCTACGTGTCCAAACCATCTCAATCTCGCCTGTCCAACTTTATCACTCCCAATGAGAACCTCAACATCTTCAACTCTGCTACCTCCAGATCAGCCTCCTGTCTTTTTTTCAGTGTCACTGCCTCCAAACCATACAACATCGCTGCTCTGACTACTGTCCTGTACCCTTTCCCTTTTACTCTTGCTGGTACTCTGCTGTCACAAATCACTCCTGACATCCTCCTCTCCTCCATCCATTCCAACCTGCTTGCACTTTCCATTACTTTGTACAGCTGACCCTAGATATTTGAACTCATCTGCTTTGACCACCTCTATTCCTTGTAGCTGTACCATTCCACTGTCTTCACCCTTATTCATGCACATGTCCTCCATCTTTCTCAGCCTGACTTTCATTCCCCTTCTCTCTAGTGCATACCTTCATGTCTCTAAGTTTGTCCCCCCCACTTGCTCCCCGTTCTCACTACAGATCACAATATCATCTGTAAACATTATTGTCCATGGGGCCTCTTACCTGATGTTGTCTGTCAACTTGTCCATTATCCCATGTGAATCACACAAAAATAAATATTACAGATGTCCTGTGATAAAATTACATTACTGGCATTTAGCAGACACTCTTATCCAGAGCGATGTGCAATGTATCCAGAGCAGCCTGGGGGTTAGGCACCTTACTCAAGGACACTTCAGCTATTCCTGCTGGTCCAGGGAATCAAACTGGTGACCTTTTAGTCCCAAAGCTGCTTTGCTAACCATTAGGCCATGGCTTCCCCAACCCTACTTTTTCTCCAATCCGAATAGGGCTTAAGACACAATGGGGTATAGTCTGTGTAGACAAACAGACAATATGGCATCACACGTTGGAGACGTAAAACTTCCATGATAGTGAACAACTGTGACAGTTTGTAAACAAACATGGCCACCAAGGGCTTAACACAGGATACATGTTCACAATCAGGAAACACACCAATGTCTAGGAATAAGGACTAGAGTAGAAAAAAAGAGTCAACATGCTGACATGGAAAAAAAAATATTCCAGTTTTTGCCGTTATACTGAAAAAGACAATATTCCTACTCATCATTCATCATCATCCTTCAACCATGGCCGAGAGTCTTCTTACCACATTGTGGCACACCTTCCTGTCAGCCATGGCCACATGGAGATCTTGTGATAGTAGCTCTTGGTAGCACTGGCTTGACTGTGCTAGCGTTGGCCTTTGCTAATGCTGCTGCTGAATGCTACACTGGCTGGAAGGTGACTGGACTGTCGCGCCAACAGCAGTGTTGCGGGTAAGTAATGTTGGCCATCAAGAATGCTGACATGAAGAGAGTGTATAATAATAATAATAATATTGGCTGGCTTTTTTCATGGTATATCAAGTATATTCCATTCAGCTACTCATCTTCGACTCGTTCAATATCATGCTTGCTGAATGGAATGTATCTGCTATACCATTCAAAACCACCCAATATTATTTAAATATTCAGCAAGATCTTGAATTTTGTAAAATCATATCCTGCATGTCTTTAATGATATTTTAACAGGGTGCTTCTTCACCAAAGTGATTTTCAAGAAGGTCCTGTGAAAACTAATTGCACGTTACAAGGTTGAGAAATGAAAGTTTAATACAAACAAAGTATTTATAACTCATTGAAAAAAGTTGATAAAAATGAACATTATAATAATGTAAGAATGCAAAAAAGTGAATCATATGCATTGAACAACTTTAAAGAAATTTAGATTTAAACTGTGAAATCTTAGACCACTGTTTAATGTCATCACTTTGTTCCATTCTTTGATGGCTTGATACGATGTCCTTTGTTTTCCTCAATTCATTTTTGCAGTTGGTAGATGAAACTCATTTGCATTTCTTGTGTCATAACCATGTTCATTCAACTTAGTCAATTTTAGGTTTGATGATAAAAAAAGTTGTTCTTACATTTGAAGATGTGCAAGCATCAGTGATAGAGACTGCATTGAGTAAGTTCTTTCCAGTTGAGTTCCTTACATACATCAGTTGCTGAGGACTGTATCCTAAGGGGCGATCCAAGATAATCTTGATGGCTTTGTTGTGCAGAGTTTGAAGTGATTGCATGAGCGTGATGTTGTCTTTATCTCCCCACACAATATCACCATAATCAAAGAGCAGTAGATCATCATCATTGTCATTGGTTGTCCATCGCTAGAGATGATTACTGTTTTACTGCACAGATGGGCCATGAGGCCCAAACCAGAGCATCAGAGTTGTCCACAGCAGTGGCATGAATGGCCTTACCAGCTTCTCAGACCTGCTGCTGTCGCATTTACTCCATCACCACAGGGCTTTCCTATTCTCCTCTCTTAACGAAGTGCCTTGCACAGTAAGGTAAGACAAACAATGTCATGTCCCCATCATGTTGTCTCTCTGGATCTCCAGACCTGATGCCAAGTGGTGCACAAAAATGCCACAGACATGACGGGTATGGAAGTTGCCCCACAGTGACAACTGACTTGCCGAGTGATGCCATCCGTTGGCCATTTGAGTGGCTCTTCTGCATGCCATCTAGTGGTGTGCCGTTGACCCTGTTAAGATAAGATAAGATAAGATGCACTTTATTGTCCCCAAAGGGAAATTAGTCTTGGACTTCATTGCTGCTTACATAGAGAATAAATAAATGAACAATACACATACCAACATATACAGACACACACTAATAAATATCAATCAATACACATACAGACATGTACTGTACAGACACACACCTGCAGGTAAATATAAAAAACATATACAACACATGCACCCACGCACACAGAACCATGAGTATAAATACACAACCAAAAACCACCATGATGAACCATCCTTAGCCCTATTGCACAACACCTTTGGCCTTAGAAGCATTCAAAACTCTGACTGAAGTTGGCAAAAATGAAATTTTGAAGCGGTTAAGCCTGCAGTAGGGGACTCTATAGCATTTGCCTGATGGTAGAAGTTCATATTCAGAGTGGAGGACATGGGACTCAGATAAAATTCTCTGTGCATGTCTAAGCACAGACTGCTCATAGATGGCCTGCAGAGGCAGCTTTTCAGACTTCCCTATCACTTTCATTGCTGTCTGTACCAGACGAGCAATTCTTGATTTCAAATGGACTGAGAGGTTACTGTACCAAGCTGTCATACCGTACCTAAGAATGCTTTCCAAGATAGACTGATAACATAAAACCATTACTTTTTGGTTTACACCAAACACGCTGAGTCTGCGCAAGAAGTACAATCTTTGCTGCAGGCGAGAACACAGGTGGTCAACATGGACTTGCCAACTGAAAAGGTTATCAAGGTGGATACCAAGATACCTGTATGAATTCACTTGGCTGATTTTTACACCAAGGATACAAAGTGGAGTATGGCCCCCTATTAACTTAGGATCCAACACCATTTCCTCTGTTTTCCTAATGTTAATAGTGAGGTGATTTTCATCACACCACTTAACAAAAGATTGCACCTCCTTAAAGTATGCTGTAGGCTCTGTGTCCTGGTACAGCAGGCTCAGGATTACAGTGTCATCAGAAAAGTTAAAGATAAAATTATCAGGATGGCTGTGAGAGCAGTCATTTGTGTACAGTGTAAAAAGCACTGGTGAGCTGACACAACCTTGAGGTGCACCTGTGCTAATAGACTTGGTGTCAGAGAATGTGGTGTTAATTCTTACATTCTGAAGTCTGTTAGTTAAAAAAGAATGGAACCATCTAATGATGAAAGGGCTTATATTCATATGGTTCATTTTGTTTATCGGTATGTGGGGTTGCAGTGAATTAAAAGCAGAACTCATCTCATCTCATTATCTCTAGCCACTTTATCCTGTTCTACAGGGTTGCAGGTAAGCTGGAGCCTATCCCAGCTGACTATGGGTGAAAGGTGGGGTACACCCTGGACAAGTCACCAGGTCATCACAGGGCTGACACATAGACACAGACAACCATTCACACTCACAGTCAATTTAGAGTCACCAGTTAACCTAACCTGCATGTCTTTGGACTGTGGGGGAAACCGGAGCTCCCGGAGGAAACCCACGCGGACATGGGGAGAACATGCAAACTCCACACAGAAAGGCCTTCACCGGCCACAGGGCTCGAACCCGGACCTTCTTGCTGTGAGGTGACAGCGCTAACCACTACACCACTGTGCCGCCCCAAAAGTAGAACTAAAATCAATAAATAAGATACATGCATAGGTCACAGGATTCTCTAGATGTTTAAGAGCAAAATGAGTAATGCCAGCAATAGCATCATCTGTGCTCTCCCTTGCCTGTAGGCAAATCAGAATCAGAATCACTTTTATTGCCAGGTATGTGAACACACACGAGGAATTTGACTCCGGTTTCACTTAGCTCTCTTAGTACAAACAGATTAAAAAAAAAGCGTAGACAAAAAACAAAAAGCTATGTACATGTAGAATCTTTTGGTGCAAAATGGTGCATAGTGCAAGGATGACTCCTCATCTCATCTCATCTCATCTCATCTCATCTCAACTCATCTCATCTCATCTCATCTCATCTCATCTCATTATCTTTAGACGCTTTATCCTGTTCTACAGGGTCGCAGGCAAGCTGGAGCTTATCCCAGCTGACTACGGGCAAAAGGCGGGGTACACCCTGGACAAGTCACCAGGTCATCACAGGGCTGACACATAGACACAGACAACCATTCACACTCACATTCACACCTACGGTCAATTTAGAGTCACCAGTTAACCTAACCTGCATGTCTTTGGACTGTGGGGGAAACCGGAGCACCCGGAGGAAACCCACGCGGACACGGGGAGAACATGCAAACTCCACACAGAAAGGCCCTCACCGGCAACGGGGCTCGAACCCGGACCCTCTTAGTGCAAGGATGACTTAGTAAATATAAATATAAATATACAGTGTGCATAGAATGACGGTATGAGTGTGCAGATATTTCACAGTTGATGTTACTGATATTTAAGTCCGGTTTTAGCTGTTCATCACAGAAACAGCCTGAGGGGAAAAAAAACCTGTTCTTGTGTCTGGTTGTTTTTGCGTACAATGTTCTGTAGCATCTCCCAGAGGGGAGAAGTTTAAACAATTTGTGACCAGGGTGTGATGGGTCTGCAGAGATGTTACCTGCCCATTTCCTGACTCTGGACAGGTACAGGTCTTGGATGGAGGGCAGGCTGACACCAATAATTTTCTCTGCAGACCTTATTGTCCGTTGCAGTCTGTTCTTGTCCTGCTTGATGACCGATCCAAACCAAACAGTGATGGAAGAGCAGAGAACAGACTGAATGATGGCAGTGTAGAATTGTGTCAGCAGCTCTTTAGACAGGTTGAGCTTCCTGAGCTGGCGCAGAAAGTACAACCTCTGCTGGGCCTTTTTGATGATGGTGACTGTGTTGGTCTCCCACTTCAGGTCTCGGGAGATTGTGGAGCCCAGAAACCTGAAGGTTTCAACAGCAGTCACAGGTGTTGGTGATGGGCGGCAGGGTGGGGGGGCTCCTCCTAAAGTCCACTGTCATCTCCACAGTTTTGAGCGTGTTCAGCTCCAGATTGTTCTGACTGCACCAACAGACCAGCTATTCAACCTCCCATCTGTATGCAGACTCGTCACCGTCAAATTGAAGCGGGTCTAGAACAGAGGTGACCTCCTTTTGCAGCAGTGACACCATCTCGTCTCATCTCGTCTTCTTCCGCTTATCTGGGACCGGGTCGCGGAGGCAGCAGTCTAAGCATGGAAGCCCAAACTTCCCTTTCCCCAGACACCTTGGCCAGCTCCTCGGGAAGAACACCGAGGCGTTCCCAGGCCAGCCGAGAGACATAGTCCCTCCAGCATGTCCTGGGTCTTCCCCGGGGCCTCTTCCCGGGGGGACAGGCCTGGAACACCTCCCCAGGGAGGTTCACCACCCACAGAGGTAGCAGTAGGGGATTGGTGCAGTGTGGATTGGGTGGCAGTCGAAGGCAGGGGCCTCAACGACCTGATCCCCGGACACAGTGACACCATATATTTTTCAAAACATTTCATAACAATTGAAGTTAATGCCACTGGTCTATAATCATTGTTTTCTTTAGGGCAGGGTTTCTTTGGGATGAGAATAATAGTAGATTTTTTCCAAAGGGGTGGGACTACATGTAAATCTACTGACCGCTGAAAAATGGGGCACCAGGCCGGAGTAAGCTCTTCTGCAAAAGTCTTTAGGAGGAGAGCTGAGATGCCATCAGGGCCTGTAGATTTCCTTTTACACACCAGACTAAACAATGACTGAATTTTGAGGGGGTCGACTACCAGCCTTAAGCAAGGGTCAACGGTTTTAATTGTTTGTAATGCATTACTGCATTCTAGAGAAAAGTCTTGCTTATCAAACATAAGAAAAAATCATTAAGATCATTTGCCATTTCTATCTCATTACTAGTTATGAGATGCTTGGTACAGGTAGTCATATTGGTGGCAGCTTTCATAGAGTCCCATAACTTTTTAGAATTCATAGAGGTAAAACTCCGTTCAATAATATCCTTATGTTTTGTATGTGCATCTGTCAACATTTGATTAAGCTCTTTCTGTACTACTTTTAACCCCACTCTGTCATTAGTTCTAAAAGCCAATTTCTTACAATTAATACAGTCTTTAATCTCCTTAGTTATGTAAGGCTTATTGTTGGGATATACTGTGATTTCTTTTTTAGTGACTACACAGTCCACACAGAATTTAATATAGTCTGTAATAGTTTCAGCAGCCTCATCAATACCCAGGTCATGGAAAATGTCCCAACATGTACAGAGAAAGGATCCCTTAAGTGTTTCTATATTGTCCTGTGACCATACAAAAATAGACTTTGTCTGTGGTTTGTTACTCTTAAAAACAGTTTTATAGGTTGGAATAAGATGAATTGTGTTATGGGCTGAATTTGACAATGGAGGCTTTGGCTTAGCAAGGAATGCATTTTTTTTATATTTCCATAACATTTGTCTAGCGTTTTATTATCACGGGCGTTACATTTGACATATTGTTTGAATCCGGGTAAGGACAGTTCAAGTTTGCATTGATTAAAGTCACCCAGAACAAAAACAGGGGCGCCAGGTGTTTTCAGCAACTGATTGTGAACACAATCAGTTATTTGCGATGCTGCTCATGCAGCATTTGCACTGGGGGGGCATAGACTGAACAGATGATGATGTTCCCGAACTCCCTTGGGAGATAAAAGGGTCTCAATGAGAGGCATAGCAACTCGACATCAGCGTTACATACAGACTCCCTCACTGAGTAATTCCGACAGTAGCAGTCATTGATGAGCACGCCAATGCTGCTACAATCCAATGCTGCTACAATTGTGCTACGCACAATCCCTTTTCTTCCCCGAAGTTTCGTCCCTGTCAGCACGAACAACAGAGAAGCCCTCCAGTTCGATTAAGGAGTTGGGTATGCCCGTGTGGAGCCAGGTCTCTCTAAACACCAGCAAACATGACTCCCGGTATTCAAAGCACCCTTTTGCTAAGATACGAAACTCTTCCATCTTACTTTTCAGGGATCGCGCATTGCAGAGAATAATGCTGGGCAGCGATGGCCTACTGCCTCTTTGGCGGAGACGCTGTCGTATGCATCCTCTCCTGCCTCTTTTCCATGGTTGTTTGCGTTCCCAGTGTGGAGGCTGTGTTTTGACCTTCTCGGGTAGCTCTGCTGGAGGAACAACCCCCATGCAGCGGAGGGACAGCAGTACATCTTTAGCATAGATGAGTGGCGATTCACCCGCACCGCGTGAAAGTGTTTAGCATATTCCCAGCAGTGCCATGATTATCCACAAAAGCAGGAGTTCTTGTGCAGGTAACTTCATGGTGAACACAACATACACACTAATCACTCACAGTGTTGGGCAAGTTACTTCAAAACTCGTCTCGTCTCGTCTCGTCTTCTTCCGCTTTATCCGGGACCGGGTCGCGGAGGCAGCAGTCTAAGCAGGGAAGCCCAAACTTCCCTTTCCCCAGACACCTCGGCCAGCTCCTCGGGAAGAACACCGAGGCGTTCCCAGGCCAGCCGAGAGACATAGTCCCTCCAGCGTGTCCTGGGTCTTCCCCGGGGCCTCCTCCCGGGGGGACATGCCTGGAACACCTCCCCAGGGAGGCGTCCAGGAGGCATCCGAAAAAGATGCCCGAGCCACCTCAGCTGATTCCTCTCGATGTGGAGCAGCAGCGGCTCTACTCCGAGCTCCTCCCGAGTGACTGTGCTTCTCACCCTATCTCTAAGGGAGCGCCCAGCCACCCTGCGAAGGAAACTCATTTCGGCTGCTTGTATCCGCGATCTTGTCCTTTCGGTCATTACCCAAAGCTCATGACCATAGGTGAGAGTCGGAACGTAGATCGACCGGTAAATTGAGAGCTTCGCCTTTTGGCTCAGCTCCTTCTTCACCACAACGGACCGGTAAAGCGACCGCATCACTGCGGAGGCTGCACCGATCCGCCTGTCGATCTCACGCTCCATCCTTCCCTCACTCGTGAACAAGATCCCGAGATACTTAAACTCCTCCACTTGAGGCAGAACTTCTCCACCAACCTGGAGAGGGCAAGCCACCCTTTTCCGGTCGAGAACCATGGCCTCGGACTTGGAGGTGCTGATTCTCATCCCAGCCGCTTCACACTCGACTGCAAACCGCCCCAGTGCATGCTGAAGGTCCTGGTTTGAAGAAGCCAACAGGACAACATCATCCGCAAAAAGCAGAGATGAAATCCTGTGGTTCCCAAACAGGATTCCTTCTGGCCCCTGGCTGCGCCTAGAAATTCTGTCCATAAAAATTATGAACAGAACCGGTGACAAAGGGCAGCCCTGCCGGAGTCCAACATGCACTGGGAACAGGTCTGACTTACTGCCGGCAATGCGAACCAGACTCCTGCTCCGTTCGTACAGGGACCGGACAGCCCTTAGCCAAGAGCCACGAACCCCATACTCCCGAAGCACCCCCCACAGAATACTACGGGGGACACGGTCGAATGCCTTCTCCAGATCCACAAAGCACATGTGGACTGGTTGGGCAAACTCCCATGAACCCTCGAGCACCCTATGAAGGGTATAGAGCTGGTCCAGTGTTCCGCGACCAGGACGAAAACCGCATTGTTCCTCCTGGATCCGAGGTTCGACTATTGGTCGAATTCTCCTCTCCAGTACCCTGGAGTAAACCTTCCCTGGGAGGCTGAGAAGTGTGATTCCCCTATAATTGGGGCACACTCTCCGGTCCCCTTTCTTAAAAAGAGGGACCACCACCCCAGTCTGCCACTCCAGAGGCACTGTCCCTGACCGCCACGCGATGTTGCAGAGGCGTGTCAACCAAGACAGCCCCACAACATCCAGAGACTTGAGATACTCAGGGCGGATCTCATCCACCCCCGGTGCCTTGCCACCGAGGAGCTTGCAAACCACCTCAGTGACTTCGGCTTGGGTAATGGACGAGTCCACCTCTGAGTCATCAGCCTCAGTCTCCTCAGTGGAAGACATGACGGTGGGATTGAGGAGATCCTCAAAGTATTCCTTCCACCGCCCGACAATGTCCCCAGTCGAGGTCAACAGCTCCCCACCCGCACTGTAAACAGTGTTGGCAGAGTACTGCTTCCCCCTCCTGAGGCGCCGGACGGTTTGCCAGAATTTCTTCGAGGCCGACCGATAGTCCTTCTCCATGGCCTCCCCGAACTCCTCCCAGTTCCGAGTTTTTGCCTCCGCAACTGCCCGAGCTGCAGCACGCCTGGCCTGCCGATACCCGTCAGCTGCCTCGGGAGTCCTGGAGGTTAACATGGCCCGATAGGACTCCTTCTTCAGCTTGACGGCATCCCTTACTTCTGGTGTCCACCACCGGGTTCGGGGATTGCCGCCACGACAGGCACCGGAGACCTTGCGGCCACAGCTCTGAACAGCTGTGTCCACAATGGAGGTAGAGAACATGGTCCACTCAGACTCAATGTCCCCCGCCTCCCTCGGAAGCTGGGAAAAGCTCTCCCGGAGGTGGGAGTTAAAGACCTCCCTGACAGAGTGCTCGGCCAGACGTTCCCAGCAGACCCTCACCATACGTTTGGGCCTGCCAGGTCTGTCCAGCTTCCTCCTCCGCCAGCGGATCCAACTCACCACCAGGTGGTGATCAGTTGACAGCTCAGCCCCTCTCTTCACCCGAGTGTCCAAGACATAGGGCCGGAGATCAGATGAAACGACTACAAAGTCTATCATTGACCTCCGACCTAAGGTGTCCTGGTGCCACGTGCACTTATGGACACCCCTATGCTCGAACATGGTGTTCGTTATGGACAAACCGTGACTAGCACAGAAGTCCAATAACAAAACACCACTCGGGTTCAGATCGGGGAGGCCGTTCCTCCCAACCACGCCCCTCCAGGTGTCACTGTCATCTCCCACGTGAGCATTGAAGTCCCCCAGTAACACAATGGAGTCCCCAGTCTGAGCACTCCTCAGTACCTCTCCCAGGGACTCCAAGAAGGCCGGATACTCTATACTGCTATTTGGGCCATAGGCACAAACAACAGCAAGAGCCCTCTCCCCAAACCGAAGGCGCAGCGAGGCGACCCTCTCGTTCACTGGGGTAAACTCCAACACATGGCGGCTGAGCTGGGGAGCTATAAGCAAGCCCACACCAGCCCGCCGCCGCTCACCACGGGCGACTCCAGAGAAGTGGAGAGTCCAGCCCCTCTCGAGGAGCTGGGTTCCAGAGCCCAAGCTGTGCGTGGAGGTGAGCCCGACTATCTCTAGCCGGTACCTCTCAACCTCCCGCACAAGCTCAGGCTCTTTCCCCCCCAGCGAAGTGACATTCCATGTCCCAACAGCCAGCCGCTGTGTCCGGGGATCAGGTCGTCGAGGCCCCTGCCTTCGACTGCCACCCAATCCACATTGCACCAGTCCCCTACTGCTACCTCTGTGGGTGGTGAACCCACAGGAGGTCGGGCCCACGTCACCGCTTCGGGCTGAGCCCGGCCGGGCCCCATGGGCAAAGGCCCGGCCACCAAGCGCTCGCATACGAGCCCCAACCCCGGGCCTGGCTCCAGGGTGGGGCCCCGGCTGCGTCATCCCGGGCGACATCACGGTCCTCGGATTTTTCTCCATAGGGGTTTTGGTGAACTGCTCTTAGTCTGGCCTGTCACCTAGGACCTGTCTGCCTTGGGAAACCCTGACAGGGGCATAATGCCCCCGACAACATAGCTCCTAGGATCATTCAAGCACACAAACCCCTCCACCACAATAAGGTGGCAGTTCAAGGAGGGGTACTTCAAAACTGTTTTGCATTATTTATTACGTGTTACTGTCATTTTAAAGTAATTAGTTACATTACAATATTACTGTATTTAAAATGTAAGGCATTACACTACTATTGCATTACTTTTAAGTTACTCTCACCAAAATAACTGGAAGTATGGATTTGGCAATCTAAATGTAGCTCAAGACGCTCAATTAGCAATGGCTAATGGCACAATACAAGGAACAGTGATGGCTCATGGCACAATACAAGGAACAATCATCGCAAGAACAGACAAAAGGTGAAAGTCTGGCAAATTGTGATAGAAATACTGTAACTTTAGGCCTATTCATATTAACATTAATTGAACTGTATTGTATTGTAATGTCTAAAGATATGACAGGATACAAAATTAGCATTTCTATGCCTTTATTGTTTTCAAGTTTACAGCATTAAGCATAGTTTATGCTTCATAAAAAAGATTAGCCCTAAGGGATATGACTCCATTTCAGAAATTTAACAAAAATGAACATATTATGGCAAATCGTAGCCTACAATAAAACTGGCCTGAAAAAAAACCCCACAAGCCTTTTAAATCACGGCTAGACAATGACTATTAGCTACCGTATATGAGGCTACCCAGTCACATTTCGAAAAACAGAATTAGAAATAACAAAATTAAAGTGCTTTTAATGATATTGAAGTGCTTAGGCCTATTAGCCCTCGAAGGAAAGGCAGCTCAATCACTTTAGTCTGACTTCCGACCAGAAAAAAAACTCAGTTATACAGGACAAAAATGTAAACAAACCGTCAGCATATCTTCAACAACATACTCCGCCACAAGTCTTGAGGCTGAAGGAGCATCTCAGAGCGGCAGAACGTTAATTTTGTCTGCTTTGTGATTTTATCGCCACTCTCATCCTCCGCTTGCTTCCTTGCTAACTTCATGTTACTATGGCACCTCTGGAAATGCTTAGTTAAATCACTGGTGCTATTTCGGGAAGTGGACCGTTCTTTAGGTTTAGCACACAAAGTGCATTTGACTACGATGTTCTTCACATCCTTATTTTTCACAAACTTAAAGTAATGGGCGTGTGCCCATCTGGAGAATGTGCTATCGGACGTTAGATCAGCTGCAGGTTCACTCATCTCTCTCTCCTGTCTGACTAGCCTAAAGGAAAAGGAAGTGAAACATTTTGCGCGGACATTTCACCTCTGCTGATCTCGCGGTGATTTTGGCGAATTTGTATGAAGGAAAAAAAAAACCCACCACTTCATTCCAGGTTAAAAATGCATTGTAACGCACGTTACTGACATTTGTACTGAGTAAAATATTACCATTTTTTTTCTGTAATGCCTTACATTACCGTGTTACTGCAAAAAGCAATGCATTACAGTAATTCGTTACTTTTGTAACGCGTTACTCCCAACACTGATCACTCATATCTGATAAAATAGCGATGAATCGCCAATAACTCAAGCCGTACAAAACAATAAAATGACAAAAAAACAGCAGCAGCAGCATGAGTAATAGAGCAGCACCACCGGAAGTACATTTAACACTCTGACAGGGGCACGTGCCTTAGAGATGTTGGGTTCATCTGCCACATTGCACCGAAAAGCGCCCTGCTGCCAGTGCCTTATTGGGGATGTACTACTTAACCCATAGCTGGAACCCAGGCAGGTGTTACCACTCTGGGTCAGAGCGCACCTGGGAGCAATGGTGATGAAGGAGTAACTCCACTTTCCCCAATACTCAAGTTTTCCCGGACCTGAGACTCACCACCGGTTGCAGTTTAGTCATACCCAGGACTAAAGAGCGGTAGAACTAAACTATTGAAGTGCAACAATTGAGCTAATTTAGGTAAAAATTGGAAAACACTAAATTCAGGATAAGGCCACGTTTTGGATACCCAAATGGAATATGCTGTTTACATGACCCATATCAAATTCCAAATACTGTTATATTCAGAATAATAATGGAGTGTTAGGGTGCATGGAAACATACTGACTGGCATGAGCTCAAAGCAAAACACTAAATTAGCACTCACTGTGGTCTGAACTGCACTATGTCAAAGTCCTTTCCATGCCAGGACCTTGGTCTTCCCAGGCAGTCTCCTATCCCAGTACTAACCAGGCCCTTAAGGTGCAGTGGGCAGCACCAATCTCCACTTTTAAAGCCCTTGGCCTCTCACCTATATAGACCCTTTTCACTCATGTGACCTTCGTAAACGTGACCGCCATTTTGGACATGAAGAAATAACGGTTTATGGCACAGACCCTTTCGGTTCTCGCTCATCTAGCTGCTACAATGACTGCTTAGACTGCAACAATAATACCTAACACACATTTAAGTATCCGTCGTAAAAACGTGAAACTCATCGAGTGACGAGTGTGTTCATTGATAAGCTGACACAATCTAAAAGTAGACATACCATCACACTGCCCTGGCGCTGTGTACAGTTTACCTTCTATGGTTTGTGCACTCACTATTTGCCATTACTTTCTCCAACCCAGTGTTCGAACTATGCCGATATTTTCGGGGGGTCCCTTTTTTTCCCTTGGGGGGGGGGGGGGGGGGGGGGGTGCTTGCGCTTGTCTCAGAGAGCAGATCTCCAAACATATGAGAAGCCTATCTTATGCACATATCACGCGGACTCCACACCTCCACACACGCATCGTGTCTGAAGTCATAACTCATCAGGGGAAATCGTGTCCGCATTGGCATGTTCAAAAAACAACCTCACGTCAACAATGATACCACACGCAAGAAAAAAAAAACAGTCAGGCTACTCAACACATCTGATCCACAGCAGCACCAAAGCATCACTGGAAATCATGTCAACAACCAATATTCCATTTCAACACGCGTCAACAAACAAATGGCACCACAAACATGAACGAATCGGTCAAGCTACCGATTCCAAACCCACAGCAGACGAATAATTAAATGCATCTTACCTTAAAGCAGAATCGACCACAAAGGAAGTCTGTTGGCACACTTCCTTTCTACTAGTTTGTGTCCCCAACCTGGCAGCAGCAGTCATTGTCATATCGGTTTATTTTATCTTTGATGTAAACACAACACTTCGGATATGCAAATGCTTCCCGTTACACACGATTGCTATGTCAATAAACATCATTTTGCCAATATTTTAGAGACCATCCATCTTCTCCGTCGGTCAGCATCTGTCAGGATCCGATAAAATGATAAATCTTGCCTTGTGTGTTGATGGTTACTACATCCAGGTGCACAACAATATAATGGCATGATGGAAGTCTTGCTGAAAGTAAAAACTTTCTTTGATGGCTATATTCCTTTCGATGCTTCGCCGTCGTTCCTCGTTGTTGGCTGTGGTAGACTACTGGTAGTACATGTCCAAAATGGTGGCCGCGTTTGTTGTGACGTCACGTGAAAAGGGTCCATAGCTAGGGTTAAGGGGGGGTAGTCCTCTGGTAACCACAAGAGTTTAACTCCCCATTCACATCAGTATTGCAGTGTGTCTTGCCAGATGGTGTCATTTTTATGACGGTTTTTAGTATGACCAAACCATGAGTAGAACCCACAATCTCCCAATCAAGAGGTAGACACGCTAAGCACTAGGTCAGCTCACAGTTGAACTGTACTGTGTGCTGAGGGGAAATCACTAACACTGAAGAATGTCAGAAAACTTGAAGTTACAGCTTCACCTTTGACTGTTACAGAGTGCTCACACTGGATACTCCTTCTTCCATAAATGTTAAATAAACGTCTTCTTACAGAAAACCTCCCCATACACCAATCACACTTATTCTTTGTTGTATAATTGTTATAATGTATATTGTTAGTCTTAGATGATGCAGTGCATCCTCCAAACAGATCCCTGTGTACGAGCTGTTACTATGGAAATGAAAACACATTAGAACGAACCATTAATATAAATCTGTGATTTCAATTAGAGCTTCACTAATGTTCGAGAAAAGTACTCAACACCTTCTGACCAATCACAGTGGAGAATCCAACAGTGCTGTGTTATAACATGGAGCTATGAATGTAGCTTAGTGATTTTCTGTTTAATATCCAACATCTGCCCACATAACCTTCTAAACTGTGCCCAAAATGCATTTATCTCCAACATTCTCTATTTAATACAGAATGTAAATAGAATTTAACACTCATAACTGGCTTTTCATTTTCCTGTATTGTTCTAGTGTGTGTTTTTAATTCAGTATACACACACACACACACACACACACACACACACACACACACATTTTGCTATATACAAGTCAGTGTGTCTTTTATATTTGACTAGATAATTAATATGCTGGAGAAAATGATGAGTTCACCTCTAGGCTTTCTCTGAGGGTTGGAAACTCTGGAGAGTGCAGATACACTTTTACCTTTACATGAAACAGAAGGATTTATATTTAACAGTTATTCCACAAAACCGAGTTGTATGTGAGCTGATAGCCAATGAGGTGAGTACCACCAAGTGTACGATGAGATTGAGTGGAATAACTGTTTTGTTCTATCCACATTTGCTGGATTTTGAGAAATGGAGCATTTTTATTTTTTGCAAATTTGATCAATAAAAACTTTATACAAAACGTCCGACAAAATCATTTCCACTTAGAATGTAAATAAACCGGCAAAATGACAGTCGCAATTTGTGAAAAATGCGATGATAGCAATTCTTGAAAAATAAAAAAAGATAAATTCTTACAATCAAATACTTTTATTCCATATTTTGTTGCTTTTTTATATTTTGTGGGTTTTCTTTTTCTTCTTTAAGTTTTTTTTTGTCGGTTGGCAAACCAACTTAAAGGTGCATTACTGCCACCGACTGGGCTGGAGCGTGGAACAGGAGATCTCATCTCATCTCTCATTATCTGTAGCCGCTTTATCCTGTTCTACAGGGTTGCAGGCAAGCTGGAGCCTATTCCAGCTGACTACAGGCGAAAGGCAGGGTACACCCTGGACAAGTTGCCAGGTCATCACAGGGCTGACACATAGACACAGACAACCATTCACACTCACATTCACACCTACGGTCAATTTAGAGTCACCAGTTAACCTAACCTGCATGTCTTTGGACTGTGGGGGAAACCGGAGCACCCGGAGGAAACCCACGCGGACACGGGGAGAACATGCAAACTCCACACAGAAAGGCCCTCGCCGGCCATGGGGCTCGAACCCGGACCTTCTTGCTGTGAGGCAACAGCACTAACCACTACACCACCATGCCACCCGGAACAGGAGATATTGTGGGAAAAAAAAAAACAGACAAACAAGAAACCCTATATTCTTTTAGCTATTTCTGTTTCTTTTAAATACTTGATCATTTTGGGGGTTTTGTTTTCCAGTAGAGTTTTTATTTTGTCCTCAGTTGGTTCAGCAACACACTCCACCATTTTGTTTTTCTCTACTCACAGTATATGAGCTGATAGCCTAGTAGTAGTGTAGCCAATCCGAGTGTGTGATTGCTCATATCCAGCGAACGTGGATAGAATAATAGAAATTATACCACGCTCTGTAATACATCCCGTCTGGAGTACTGGTGCTAATTGAAGTAGGCAGTGCTGTATTTATTACCACAGTGATGAATTTCCATCCATCAGCCCCCAATTTCAACTCACTGATACCCCTTTTTGACCAACAGGGAATGGGTTCCGTTCTTGTTTGTGCACCAAAGTTTGAAAAAGAAGCCTTTATTTATCACATATACACTCAAGCACAGTAAAATTCCTCTCTGTAATTAACCCATCTGAAGCAGTGAACACACACATGCACACACAAGTGAGCAATGAACACACACACACACACACACACACACACACACACACACACACACACACACACACACAGAGAGCAGTGGGCAGCTATGCTACAGTGCCTGGGGAGCAGTTGGAGGTTAGATGGGTTGCTCAAGGGCACTTCAGCCATGATACAGAGGGAGGGGTAAGCGCTGTTCATTCACTCAGCTTCCCTCACATTTTTCCGACTGGCCCAGGAATCAAATGGGCATTTCGACTAAAAATAAACTGTTTCAGAACCTGAAAAGTTGGTTTTCAGCTGGAACCAAAATATAGCTGTTTTTTCCAGCATGAACCATTATGACATCAGTGTCATGAATTTGAAGAGGAAGCAAGGCTCAACAATGCAAAATGCAACAAAAAAGAATACATCTTCAGAAAAAAATCGACCAAAAACAAACATCTGCAGTAACAGAACAACAGCTCGCAGGTAATCAATGCAATCCACCATCTTGTGACTACTGTTTACTCTCATTGTGAACTATGCAATGCCCTCCATTCATGACGTATCCTTAATTAGAAAGGTTCTGATCAAAACTGGTGAAAATGTGGGTTGGTTCATTAGCTGGCACCAAAATTCAAAGAATCCTGAATGGAACTGGTTCAAGAACCCGTTCCCTTTTGGTTGAAAAGGGGTATAAGTGTAAATGTTGGCCAAATATTTGCCCTTTTCCAACACTGATTTGGATTTGCCTCGCAACCAGATAGTGGTGTCACTGCCAGCAATCAGTACAACAGAGAAAGAGAGATCAAGAGCAAGCAGCAGGCAGCATGGCCACCTTGACTGGCTTCATATTCAAAAACTAAGGCATAAAAACAATACACTGATACATTTTAGAGAAGCTAACAGCTCCAATTCTCTGGGTTTTCAGACTTTGAGAATTGAGTAATAACTCCTCATTAGTTTGACTGAATGGGAATGAAATATTGTTGTCAGGTTGTCCTATCTTCACCAGTCCATCACCTCAATTTTTAGTTGAAATCCATCTCTGTACTTCTACTCAGGAAACTGTGGCTGCTTGCCGAAGTGTTGATGGCAAACCAGGCAAAGTGGATGACTTAATTATTACAGCCCCATCTCTGCTAACAAGGTCATGCCCATAACATTGGTAAACACTGAATTTTAATCTTCTAGACAATACAAAACACTTTTGAGATGTTCTGTTACTTCTGGCTCATATTCAGAGTTGGTAACTTAATAACACAACACATTTATCCCTTTTTGAAGTTCTCTAAAAATGCTAGTTTCTTTATGGAGAAAGAAAAGCTCTGTTACTACTAAGCACTACTAAGTGTGTTAGAAACACAAATCATTTACATAATAGATATAAATAAATCATGTTGTATGAAGTTAAAAATTGAAGCTCAAGCGACACTGCTTAGTGTTCCCCATGGATGCAGTCATTTTGATTTGAGGTTTGAGCAAGATAGATCTCGCTGTAACAGTGAGTTAAAGACAGGACTAGTGCGCTAGGCATGAACTTTACTGGGGTTAATCCAGTAATCAAAACTAGAAGGTTCAATAGACAGTGTTTTAATACTCAAAGTAATGAAGGGATACAATGAACAGTTCAGATGTCATCGCCAAAAGCCTGCTGGTTGGCCTTCAATACATAATTATGGATTTTACTGATGGATAATCAACATATTTAGGTTTAGAACAAAGGTCATTTACTTTAACAGGTCAGAGGAACTATGTAGACTTTTTTGCACAGTAAAAATCTATTAAAACAGCAGCAAGAAGAAGAAGAAGAGGAAGGAGAACAACAACAATAACAACAACAATAACAAAACCAGCTGGAGGGAAAAAGCCAATCAACACTATCAACAAAGCAGAGCTTTTATTTGGCACTTTAAACAATTTGAAGGGTTTTAAAGCCTGTTCACAGAGCCAGAAGGAGCATTTCATGCATGAGCAGATTTGGTTATAATTACTCTCACCTTTCTGATAAAGGCTTGAATTTAAAAACAAAAAAATATTTTCTCATTATTCCATCCATTTCCTAACTCTACATCATCACCATCTATCTATCTATCTATCTATCTATCTATCTATCTATCTATCTATCTATCTATCTATCTATCTATCTATCTATCTATCTATCTGTATCCAACAATCAATAAATCAATCAATTAATCTAACAATCAATCAGTCCTTCTAGCTATCCACCAACAATCAATCAATCAATCAATCAATCAATCAATCAATCAATCTATCTATCTATCTATCTATCTATCTATCTATCTATCTATCTATCTATCTATCTATCTATCTATCTACCAACAATCAATCCTTCTATCTATCCACCAACAATCAATCAATCAATCAATCAATCAATCAATCTACAAATGCAACAATCAATAAATCAATCAATTAAGGATAATCCAAAATGCTTTTGGTCGTTTTTTCATAGCAAAACAAAGACTGACTCTATTCCAACAAGAGTCTTTTATAATAACAGTTCCTTCATATCTGATGCAGACAAGGCTGAGTTGTTCAACAAGTTCTTCTTCTCAACGTTTATCAAAGATGATGATGAGGTACAGTCATTGTTACCAAACCGAGATAATTCTTTCCTGATGACCAGCATCATCCTCACAGAAACAGAGACATCAAAGACACTTAAACAGGTGAATCCTCATAAGGCTCCTGGACCAGACAAGTTACCGTCGTTTGTTCTCAAGGAATGTTCAGAAGAACTAACACCATCATTATGTATGCTGTTCAACCTATCTCTTTCTCTTGGTGCTGTACCTAAAGAATGGAAAACGTCTCTTGTTGTTCCAGTGCATAAGAAAGGAAACAAGGAAGATGTAATAAATTATCACCCAATTTTGTTGCTCTGTGTGATCTCTAAAGTTATGGAACATTGTATATTTAACCATGTAATGGACCATCTTTCTTGATCATTTACCAATCATCAACATGGATTTTTACAGGGTCGTTCTACTATCACACAGCTGCTCTCTTTCTACCATAACGTCGGTCAAAGCTTGGATAAAGGTATGAAGACAGACATTATCTATTTAGACCTGGCCAAAGCTTTTGATAGTGCATCCCACAAGAGACTGATTTTCAAACTGTTTCATTATGGCATCTCTGATTCAGTGCTGTGATGGTTTGAAAGCTACTTGAAAGACCGTAGTCAATGGTGTATTGTTCAAGGAGTTACATCAAATAGTCTTCCAGTGCTTTCTGGTGTACTTCAGGGCAACATTTTAGGCCCTCTCTTGTTTCTTCTTTATGTAAATGATCTACTCTCATTCGTTGATAACACCATAGTTCTTTTTGCTGATGATACTAAGTGCTCTAAAGCAATAATCAATCCTGATGACTTCTCCTCCTTGCAAGAAGACTTGGATAATTTGAAAAGCTGGAGCCAAGACTGGAAGCTGAGATACAATACATCAAAATGTGAAGTATTATCTGTAACCAGGAAAAATAACCCTATTGAACATGTGTATCAAATTGGAACTGACTCTTTAGCTTGTGTATTTTCACAGAAGGGCTTGGGTGTTATAATTTCTTGTGATTTAAAATAGGATGCACATGTTAATTCTGTTATTTCTAAATGTTATTGCATACTGGGTTTTCTACGTAGGCATAGCCCTTGTATTTTCAATTTATCCAGTAGAAGATTGTTATATCTAGCTTATGTAAGATCAAATATAGATTATGCTAGTGAAATATGCGCATCCCATTCTATAGGTAATGTCTCTAAACTTGAAAGTATACAGAGGAGGGCAACAAAGTCTCGTCTTGTCTTCTTCCGCTTATCCGGGACGGGGTCACGGAGGCAGCAGTCTAAGCATGGAAGCCCAAACTTCCCTTTGCCCAGACACCTCGGCCAGCTCCTCGGGAAGAACACCGAGGCGTTCCCAGGCCAGCCGAGAGACATAGTCCCTCCAGCATGTCCTGGGTCTTCCCCGGGGCCTCCTCCCGGGGGGACATGCCTGGAACACCTCCCCAGGGAGGCGTCCAGGAGGCATCCGAAAAAGATGCCCGAGCCACCTCAGCTGGTTCCTCTCGATGTGGAGGAGCAGCGGCTCTACTCCGAGCTCCTCCCGAGTGACTGTGCTTCTCACCCTATCTCTAAGGGAGCGCCCAGCCACCCTGCGAAGGAAACTCATTTCAGCCGCTTGTATCCACGATCTTGTTCTTTCTGTCATTACCCAAAGCTCATGACCATAGGTGAGAGTCGGAACGTAGATCGACCGGTAAATTGAGAGCTTCGCCTTTTGGCTCAGCTCCTTCTTCACCACGACGGACCGGTAAAGCGACCGCATCACTGCGGAGGCTGCACCGATCCGCCTGTCGATCTCACGCTCCATCCTTCCCTCACTCGTGAACAAGATCCCGAGATACTTAAACTCCTCCACTTGAGGCAGGACTTCTCCACCAACCTGGAGAGGGCAAGCCACCCTTTTCTGGTCGAGAACCATGGCCTCGGACTTGGAGGTGCTGATTCTCATCCCAGCCGCTTCACACTCGACTGCAAACCGCCCCAGTGCATGCTGAAGGTCCTGGTTTGAAGAAGCCAACAGGACAACATCATCCGCAAAAAGCAGAGATGAAATCCTGTGGTTCCCAAACAGGATTCCTTCCGGCCCCTGGCTGCACCTAGAAATTCTGTCCATAAAAATTATGAACAGAACCGGTGACAAAGGGCAGCCCTGCCGGAGTCCAACATGCACTGGGAACAGGTCTGACTTACTGCCGGCAATACGAACCAGACTCCTGCTCCGTTCGTACAGGGACCGGACAGCCCTTAGCAAAGAGCCCCGAACCCCATACTCCCGAAGCACCCCCCACAGAATACCACGGGGGACACGGTCGAATGCCTTCTCCAGATCCACAAAGCACATGTGGACTGGTTGGGCAAACTCCCATGAACCCTCGAGCACCCTATGAAGGGTATAGAGCTGGTCCAGTGTTCCATGACCAGGACGAAAACCGCATTGTTCCTCCTGGATCCGAGGTTTGACTATTGGTCGAATTCTCCTCTCCAGTACCCTGGAGTAAACTTTCCCTGGGAGGCTGAGAAGTGTGATTCCCCTATAATTGGAGCACACTCTCCGGTCCCCTTTCTTAAAAAGAGGGACCACCACCCCAGTCTGCCACTCCAGAGGCACTGTCCCCGACCGCCACGCAATGTTGCAGAGGCGTGTCAACCAAGACAGCCCCACAACATCCAGAGACTTGAGATACTCAGGGCGGATCTCATCCACCCCCGGTGCCTTGCCACCGAGGAGCTTGCAAACCACCTCAGTGACTTCGGCTTGGGTAATGGACGAGTCCACCTCTGAGTCATCAGCCTCAGTCTTCTCAGTGGAAGACATGACGGTGGGATTGAGGAGATCCTCAAAGTATTCCTTCCACCGCCCGACAATGTCCCCAGTCGAGGTCAACAGCTCCCCACCCGCACTGTAAACAGTGTTGGCAGAGTACTGCTTCCCCCTCCTGAGGTGCCGGACGGTTTGCCAGAATTTCTTCGAGGCCGACCGATAGTCCTTCTCCATGGCCTCCCCGAACTCCTCCCAGTTCCGAGTTTTTGTCTCCGCAACTGCCCGAGCTGCAGCACGCCTGGCCTGCCGATACCCATCGGCTGCCTCAGGAGTCCCGGAGGTCAACATGGCCCGATAGGACTCCTTCTTCAGCTTGACGGCATCCCTTACTTCCGGTGTCCACCACCAGGTTTGGGGATTGCCGCCACGACAGGCACCGGAGACCTTGCGGCCACAGCTCCGAACAGCTGCATCCACAATGGAGGTAGAGAACATGGTCCACTCAGACTCAATGTCCCCCGCCTCCCTCGGAAGCTGGGAAAAGCTCTCCCGGAGGTGGGAGTTAAAGACCTCCCCAACAGAGTGCTCGGCCAGACGTTCCCAGCAGACCCTCACCATACGTTTGGGCCTGCCAGGTCTGTCCAGCTTCCTCCTCCGCCAGCAGATCCAACTCACCACCAGGTGGTGATCAGTTGACAGCTCAGCCCCTCTCTTCACCCGAGTGTCCAAGACATAGGGCCGGAGATCAGATGAAACGACTACAAAGTCTATCATCGACCTCCGACCTAAGGTGTCCTGGTGCCACGTGCACTTATGGACACCCCTATGCTCGAACATGGTGTTCGTTATGGACAAACCGTGACTAACACAGAAGTCCAATAACAAAACACCACTCGGGTTCAGATCGGGGAGGCCGTTCCTCCCAACCACGCCCCTCCAGGTGTCACTGTCGTCGCTCACGTGAGCATTGAAGTCCCCCAGTAGTGCAATGGAGTCCCCAGTCTGAGCACCCCTCAGTACCTCTCCCAGGGACTCCAAGAAGGCCGGATACTCTATACTGCTATTTGGCCCGTAGGCACAAACAACAGCAAGAGCCCTCTCCCCAATCCGAAGGCGCAGAGAGGCGACCCTCTCATTCACTGGGGTAAACTCCAACACATGGCGGCTGAGCTGGAGAGCTATAAGCAAGCCCACACCAGCCCGCCGCCGCTCACCATGGGCGACTCCAGAGAAGTGGAAAGTCCAGCCCCTCTCGAGGAGCTGGGTTCCAGAGCCCAAGCTGTGCGTGGAGGTGAGCCCGACTATCTCTAGCCGGTACCTCTCAACCTCCCGCACAAGCTCAGGCTCTTTCCCCCCCAGCGAAGTGACATTCCATGTCCCAACAGCCAGCCGCTGTGTCCGGGGATCAGGTCGTCAAGGCCCCTGCCTTCGACTGCCACCCAATCCACACTGCACCAAACCCCTACTGCTACCTCTGTGGGTGGTGAACCCACAGGAGGTCGGGCCCACGTCACCGCTTCGGGCTGAGCCCGGCCAGGCCCCATGGGCAAAGGCCTGGCCACCAAGCACTCGCATACGAGCCCCAACCCCGGGCATGGCTCCAGGGTGGGGCCCCGGCTGCGTCCTACCGGGCGACGTCACGGTCCTGGATTTTTTCTCCATAGGGGTTTTTTGGTGAACTGCTCTTGGTCTGGCCTGTCACCTAGGACCTGTCTGCCTTGGGAAACCCTAACAGGGGCATAATGCCCCCGACAACATAGCTCCTAGGATCATTCAAGCACACAAACCCCTCCACCACAATAAGGTGGCAGTTCTAGGAGGGGCAACAAAGTTTATTTTTTTTTATTATTATTTTTTTTTTAACAAAGTTTATTTTAAATTTAAAATGGAGAGATACTATTAGAGGGGCGGCACAGTGGTGTAGTGGTTAGCGCTGTCGCCTCACAAAAAGAAGGTCCGGGTTCGAGCCCCGTGGCTAGCGAGGGCCTTTCTGTGCAGAGTTTGCATGTTGTCCGCATGGGTTTGCTCTGGTTTCCCCCACAGTCCAAAGACATGCAGGTTAGGTTAACTGGTGACTCTAAATTGACCGTAGGTGTGAATGATTGTATGTGTCAGCCCTGTGATGACCTGGTGACTTGTCCAGGGTGTACCCTGCCTTTCGCCTGTAGTCAGCTGGGATAGGCTCCAGCTTGCCTGTGACCCTGTAGAACAGGATAAAGCGACTAGAGATAATGAGATGAGATGCTATTAGTTTCAAGCCCGATTAGTTAAATTGAATTTACTGCCAATATCTTATCGTCATAAAATCAGTGATTTGCTATTCTACTTTAAGTGTTGTTTAGGACTCTTAGACTTCCCGATTCATGAATTTATTAAACCTAGGGTTCCATTTTGTACTACTCGTAACAGTTCGGCTTTTGATTTGATAATTCCGAAGTGCCGAAATAAACTCTTTCAGACTAGTTATTTTAATAGATTGCCTAAGCTTTGGAACACCCTTCCTGTTTCTTTACGTTCTTGTAGATCTGTTAAGCAATTTAAATCTCAGTTAACTACTTATTATACTAATGCTTTTAACAGTGCTTTGACATTAAAACTTTTAATACTTGGAAATCCATTTGCCTTAAGTGCTGCTCTTCCCGAAATATTTTAACAATTAATGCTTGCTGTTACTGAGTAGATTTAGAGATTTTCAGTCAGTTTTTAAGTATAAATAATATTATAAAAGACATTAGGCCATTTATCTTTCCTCTTTATCCTGGGTAATTCAAAGCGGCTAGAAATAATGAGATGAGATGAGATGACATTAGGCTATAGTAATTGGAATATTACAATTGTAACTTTGTATATTCTTTTGTTATGAAATTTTTAGAATATATTTTAATTCATGGTATCCACAAACACATTTTTGTGAGGTGAATATGTTTTAGGCTTCTGCTGAATGGGCTTTTGAATATCAACTAAGTAAAGATTATTATTATTATTATTATTATTATTATTATTATTATTTAGTTTTATTTATATGTTTTTTGTGATGTGATGTATTTATATTTATTATTTAGTTCTATTTATATGTATATACATCTCCCCCTTTTTTTATTATTATTATTATTATAGGGCACACTGTTATTGGAGCCTAGGTCTGTTGTTTGACCCCCACCATTTTTTTTTAATTATGTGTTTATGTATTGTATCTGAGGTGGAAGCTTAATAAAATAAAAATTAAAAAAATAAAAACAATTACTCTAACAATCAATCAATCCTTCTATCTATCCACCAACAATCAACCAATCCTTCTATGTATCCACCAACAATCAATCAATCAATCAATCAATCAATCAATCAATCAATCAATCAATCAATCAATCAATCAATCCTTCTATCTATCCACCAACAATCAAACAATCAATCAATCAATCAATCTATCTATCCTTCTATCTATCCACCAACAATCAATCAATCCTTCTAGCTATCCACCAACAATCTATCTATCTATCTATCTATCTATCTATCTATCTATCTATCTATCTATCTATCTATCTATCTATCTATCTATCTAAAAATCAATTAATCTAACAATCTATTCTATCTATTGACCAACAATCAATCAATCAATCAATCAATCAATCAATCAATCAATCAATCTATCTATCTATCTATCTATCTATCTATTGGTTTGTACACACCTGCTCATGATTAGTTTTCTTCATTTTGGCAGTTTTCTATGACTTCATAACAATTATGTTAATTGTGAGCAATTATGAAAATATCATCTCTGTGAAACAACATATATGAAACAATACACAAATCCACCTGTAACCTTTGTACCATTTCATATGAACTGTCATGTGATTGTTATGAATTTTCAAGGCTATGAAGGCCTATGGTCAACATTCAGAAACTTTCACTATGACATCAAATTCTATTAAGGCAAAAAAAAAAAAACACCTTTCATTTCTTCCCAATAGCTGAAGGACATTGTACCATAGCACTACTGAATTCCTGAATCTGATTGGTCAATATGAACTGACCAGTTTTCTAGAGAAACAAATGTCAGGTTTATATGCATTTATATATAATAATATATGCTTTTTTATAGAGTAACAACTTGTATCTTTGATAGTCCATATAAATTGATTAAAAAAAAGGAAATAAACATATAATTGTGGTCATGGTGAAGAAACATTTAACATTTATGGAAGGAGTCTACAGTGTCAGCACTTCATAATAGTCAGACATTGCCCAATACAGCAGAGACTTATTTTGTCTTAGCTTCGAGAGAGAGAAAGAGAGAGAGAGAGAGAATGTGGTGAGAAAGTACAGAATAAGTAACATGAAACTAAACTATAAATAAATTAAAAGTCCAACATGGTGATATTTTATACGTTAAAATAAATGTTAGTACTGGCACAGAGTTGTGATATAAGAGTAGTATATAGTAGTAAGAGTAGTATGGAAGTTGGATTCGAATAAGTGCATAAACAAGTTCCAGTTAGTTCAAAATCCCCCAGCAAGAGTCCTTACTAGAACTAGAAGATATGACCACATCACCCCGTCTTATCCACACTGCATTGGCTCCCAATCAAATTTCATATTGATTATAAAATAATACTATTGACCTTTAAAGCACTGAATGGTCTCGCTCCACAGTACCTGAGCGAACCTCTGGTCCTCTATGACCCACCATGCCTACTTAGATCAAAAGGTGCAGGCTATCTGCTGGTACCTTGTATAGTGAAGGCTACATCAGGGGGCGGAGCCTTTTCTTACAAAGCCCCATAATTATGGAACAGCCTTCCAAGTAATGTTTGGGAATCAGACACAGTCTCAGTGTTTAAGTCTAAGCTGAAAACATATCTGCTTAGTCAAGCCTTTTGTTAATGGTGTTTGAGGTAAAGGTGTAGATCTGGAGGGTCCTCAGACATAGTGTTTTGGTAAACTGGGATGTATGGATGCTGTCAGTCCCCAATCGCTTGCTCACTCGAGTTTGTTGATGGTGTAGTGGGTGCTGCTTTATGTCCCAGGGCTCCCTCATACCTGTGTAACCTTCTGACTCTCCCTTTTAGTTATGTTGTCATAGTTAGTCTTGCCGGAGTCCCTGCTTGCAACTGTTCTTACTCATTAGGTGACAACGGGCATACCTAACAACCTGTGTTTTCTCCCCCCTGTCTCTTCCTTCTGTCTATCCCTCTCTGAGTTACATGTCAATCCTGGGACACCAGTGGTGCTGACCTCTTCTGCTCCTCGGACCTGCCTGATCCAACCTGATGCCCTACATCTGGCTGGAGTCTCATCACATTGCTCCTGTGGAGGATGGCCCCATATGGACATTCGAAAGTCGCACTTGGATTATGGCTCTGGACACTTACAGTTTTGCTATGATGCCTGAGGACTACAATCACCATGATAACTTTAGGACTGCAGTTGTCATGAACAGTTTTGCACTCAAGTCTCCATCAATGAACAGTTTATAACTTCAACAAAACAGAGTTCATGTTAAAACTATAATGAATTTCCTGGTTACACAGTTATACTGTGTGACTCTATAGGACACTGTTATAGAAGCGAGTTATTTATAATCACACTATCTGTTATCACCCAAAAGAGGATAGGTTCCATTTTGAGTCTGGTTCCTCTCGAGGTTTCTTCCTCATGTTGTCTGAGGGAGTTTTTCCTTGCCACCGTTATCACGGGCTTGCTCATCAGAGATAAATACATTTATTAGGGATAAAATTTGTTCATGTTTAAAGACTTTAATTTTCTGTAAAGCTGCTTTGCAACAATGTCTATTGTTAAAAGCTCTATACAAATAAACTTGACTTGAGCAGGAAAGCACTTTGGGAAGTTTTATAGGAAAATAAACTTCAGATCAGCAGCAGTAACTTCACTTTGCATCACTCCACTGCATTATTGATTATTTTCCGATAATAGCATGTCTATAGATGTTTGATTCCGTACTGAATGAATAAGTACCACTGCATATATAAAGCAAATATTTGAAATTGGAGAACGTTCAGAGGGCGGCACGGTGGTGTAGTGGTTAGCGCTGTCGCCTCACAGCAATTAGGTCTGGGTTCGAGCCCCGTGGCCGGCGAGGGCCTTTCTGTGCGGAGTTTGCATGTTCTCCCCGTGTCTGCGTGGGTTTCCTCCGGGTGCTCTGGTTTCCCCCACAGTCCAAAAACATGCAGGTTAGGTTAACTGGTGACTCTAAATTGACCGTAGGTGTGAATGTGAGTGTGAATGGTTGTCTGTGTCTATGTGTCAGCCCTGTGATGACCTGGTGACTTGTCCAGGGTGTACCCCGCCTTTCGCCCGTAGTCAGCTGGGATAGGCTCCAGCTTGCCTGCGACCCTGTAGAACAGGATAAAGCGGCTAGAGATAATGAGATGAGATGAGATGAGATGAGATGAGATGAGAACGTTCAGTTCAAAATCTTATAGCACATAGTTCGCCAGTTCATTTGGTGTGTGTGTGTGTACCGGTATGTGTGTGTGTGTAAGCAGAATTTAATTTGATCGTAAGAAGAAAAAAAATACAGTGGGCCACGTGGTGAATAATGCCTTATGTTCAACTGCATGTGTGAGAACGTCATGACAATAGAGTATGTGAAAGTGCATGAATATGACTCTCTCTCTCTCTCTCTCTCTCTCTCTCTCTCTCTCTATCTCTCTCTTTGCTGGCAGCACATGAAGGAGCATCTCCCATCTCATCTCAGAGAGATAAAGAAACCTGTGTGTGTGTGTGTGTGTGTGTGTGTCTTGTGTTTCTGCCTTCTCCTGCTGAACTCCGACAAAAATTTAAATGCACCACTGAAGTTTTAATAAATGGGTTGGCAATTTGAAAAAGTTTTTAAAATGTGTTTGGGAAATTTATCAATAAGAGCCAGCACGAATTTCATGCATGGCAGATTTGCTTGTAATTGCTTGCACCTTTCTGATAGTGGCTTGACTTCAATAACAATATTCTCTATTATAGGAAACTTCTGGAAAATTCTCAGTAATGCACCATGTCTCGACATCTTATTCCTTCCCCTTGAGCTGTCAAGTTCCTCAGCTGATAACAGTCCAGGTAAGATTAGAGAATTTGGCCATGTCAAAGGAGAATAACTCCTTAAAGTAGAGTGTGAAATAGAAGGTATGACAGATCTGGTGCATTGGGAAAAGAATGATGGAGAGGGAAGAACAGGTGGAAGGGTACAGCACAATCTGTGGATTCAGAAAAGCGATGGAGAGAAGATGCTGCAACATCTATAGCGCTGATCAAAGTCACATTGGGCATTAAGAGCTTCAAAGAAGGAAGAGGAGACATGAAGATGTGACTCATTATCCTCTTCTCATGTCTACACTATCTGAACATCAGCTCTAAAAGCTCAGTGCATAATTCAGCAATGTTAATTTCACCTCCTGTGCTTTTACAATTACCGCCATGAACGCAGAAGGTTAGTGCCGGTCGAAAGACTGAAAGAGAGAGGAAATAAGAGAGATTCTGCTGAAGGCTTTTCGTGCTGAGCAGCTTTTTCATTCTGAGTCGAACAAACTGTGTATAAACTCTCAGAATCAAGCTCAGAATCAGAGGACGCCATGAATCATCCACTACTCTTTCACATCCCTGTAAAAAATAAATCACTCAGGATGAAGCAGTGGCATGTTTCATCTACTCAGGCTGTGTGGAAGATGACTGACTGGCACAAAGAGTCAGTGGAGTGTCTCAGGTTAATTACGATGTAGTAAGGCCTGAGTCATGCTTCCTTCTGCTCAAAGTCTTCCTTCTGGTGTATTTGGAGACTGCCCCGGTGCATGTACCTGCTGTTTTATGCAATTCTCTAATCAGCCGATCCCGTGATGCAGATACAAATCAAGAGCTTCAGTTAATGTTCACTGATTTCAAACATCAGAATGGGAAAAATTCTGATCTCAAAGTCTGACTTTCACTTGGTGCCAGATGGACTGGTTTGAGTATTTCAGAAATTGCTCATCTCCTGGGGTTTTCACACACAACATTCTCTAGAGTTTACACAGAATGGTGCAGAAAACAAAAAAAAACACTGAGTTGAGTGAGTGAGTGAGTGACAGTTCTGTGGGTGGAAACAAATGCCTTGTTGATAAGAGAGGTCAGAGGAAAATGGACAGATTGGTTCGAGCTAGCTTTCAGGAAGGATATAGTAACTCATATAATCACTCTTTACAACCGTGGTGAGCAGAAATGCATCTCAGCATGCAACAGCAGAAGAACACTTTGGGTTCCACTCCTGCAGCCAAGAACAGGGATGTTAGAATCAAGAACAAGTTCCTATTAAAGCGGCCAGTCGGTGTATCTCACAACAATTTCACATGTGATTATTTGAGTAATACGAGATGACAAGTCAAAAATATCTAAAAGTGCATTTCAACATGTGATGAATAAAATTAGTTTAGTTTAGTTTATTTGACAGACTTACTGTATGTCCAAACCATACAAGACAAGACAAATAAAAAAGGACTATAAAAACACAAATATATCACATACAAACATTTCAGCCAGTGCACTCTCAGTCTGGATGTGTAACGGGAACAGCTCACTAGGGGATCTGAAAGTGCAACCATGATGCTGTTGGTGGATTCATCCAGACGACGCATAAACTTAAACATCAAGTGTCTTAAAAGCGCCTTAAGTGTGTTCACTCCAACTGACACAAACATCTGACTAGCACTCCCTCCTCTGGGAGTCTTGAGTAGGATTCTCATTGCATTATTGTAGGCAACTTAGAACCTCTGCATGCTGGATTTTCTATAAACTGACCACAGATGGGCAGTGTAAAGTGGTGTACAATATGCTTTGAATAGAGCAACTTTAACTTGAGTAGAACAACAGCTAAACTTACGTGCAATGGTGTTTGCCTGTGCATATAACTTACAACACTGTTTATATATATCATCATCATCATCATCATCATCATCATCATCATTCATATCATCTGTGACAATATGACCAAGGTATTTAATCTTTTTACATACCTCAAGACTATTATTGGACAGTTTGAAAACAGGGAAATTGAGCTTTTTGTCCCGTTTGGTTCAATAGCACTTTTGCTGGAATTATATTTTATATCATACTCCACACCATATTCTTCTGTACATACATTAAGCAGCTGCTGTAGCCCAGCACTACTTGGACTAAAGATAACAAGATCATCTGCATACATAAGATGGTTCACCAGCATGCCACCAATCATACAACCAGTGTTACAAGCACTCAGCCACCTAGATAATTCATCAAAATATAAATTAAATAAAACAGGAGACAAAATCCCTCCCTGCCTGACACCATTGGACACTCTAAAGGAGGCAGATATACTACCCCCCCCATTTAATGTGCATCTTCTGGTGGGCATCCCAATAGGCAAGTACCCTCACAATATACCCAGGCACTCCCCCTTGCTTTAATTTAATAAAAAAGCTGTTTATGATTCACTCAATCAAATGCTTTTGAGGCATCAATAAAACACATAAGAACAGTTGAATTTTTTGCCCTATACAAATCCACAATATCCTTAAGAGCATAAATACACATATCTGTGCCATGCTTTGGCTTAAAACAAAACTGATTATCAAAGGGTGAGATGTACCTACTCACTCTATCAAGGAGGAGTCTTTCCATAACCTTGGACAAGATGCTGGCCAATGCTATGGGTCTGTAATTATCCAGACAACCAACTTTTCCAGCTTTGTCCTTAATAACTGGGACCAGTAAGATAGTTAGCATAGAATCAGGTAATATGCCATGGATCATAAAACCAGTGAAGTTGATTGCTAGAAGGGGATCAAGCCTAAGACTGGCATATTTCAGATGCTCTGCAGTAATTACAACCCCAATTCCAAAAAAGTTGGGACAAAGTACAAATTGTAAGTAAAAATGGAATGCAATGATGTGGAAGTTTCAAAATTCCATATTTTATTCAGAATAGAACATAGATGACATATCAAATGTTTAAACTGAGAAAATGTATAATTTAAAGAGAAAAATTAGGTGATTTTAAATTTCATGGCAACAACACATCTCAAAAAAGTTGGGACAAGGCCATGCTTATCACTGTGAGACATCCCCTTTTCTCTTTACAACAGTCTGTAAATGTCTGGGGACTGAGGAGACAAGTTGCTCAAGTTTAGGGATAGGAATGTTAACCCATTCTTGTCTAATCTACTTGCTCAACTGTCTTAGGTCTTTTTTGTCGTATCTTCCGTTTTATGATGCGCCAAATGTTTTCTATGGGTGAAAGATCTGGACTGCAGGCTGGCCAGTTCAGTACCTGGACCCTTCTTCTACGCAGCCATGTTGCTGTAATTGATGCAGTATGTGGTTTGGCATTGTCATGTTGGAAAATGCAAGGTCTTCCCTGAAAGAGACGTCGTCTGGATGGGAGCATATGTTGCTCTAGAACCTGGATATACCTTTCAGCATTGATGGTGTCTTTCCAGATGTGTAAGCTGCCCATGCCACACGCACTAATGCAACCCCATACCATCAGAGATGCAGGCTTCTGAACTGAGCGCTGATAACAACTTGGGTCGTCCTTCTCCTCTTTAGTCCGAATGACACGGCATCCCTGATTTCCATAAAGAACTTCAAATTTTGATTCGTCTGACCACAGAACAGTTTTCCACTTTGCCACAGTCCATTTTAAATGAGCCTTGGCCCAGAGAAGACGTCTGCACTTCTGGATCATGTTTAGATACGGCTTCTTCTTTGAACTATAGAGTTTTAGCTGGCAACGGCGGATGGCACGGTGAATTGTGTTCACAGATAATGTTCTCTGGAAATATTCCTGAGCCCATTTTGTGATTTCCAGTACAGAAGCATGCCTGTATGTGATGCAGTGCCGTCTAAGGGCCCGAAGATCACGGGCACCCAGTATGGTTTTCGGGCCTTGACCCTTACGCACAGAGATTCTTCCAGATTCTCTGAATCTTTTGATGATATTATGCACTGTAGATGATGATATGTTCAAACTCTTGGCAATTTTACACTGTCGAACTCCTTTCTGATATTGCTCCACTATTTGTCGGTGCAGAATTAGGGGGATTGGTGATCCTCTTCCCATCTTTACTTCTGAGAGCCGCTGCCACTCCAAGATGCTCTTTTTATACCCAGTCATGTTAATGACTGTAACGGTTCGGTGTTGGTGGGTGGAGCACAGAGGACAGCAGGACAGAGATAAGGTTTGACAGACTGTTTTATTTCTACACTTTTCAGCATAACAATCGATGTGTACTTTGCAGACACACACTCTCAGAGTCTAGGTCAGGAAGAGCTCCCCTCCACTCTCGCTCTCCCTCCTTATATAGGGTGCGGTCACTGGGAAGACACACACAAACACAGGTTAATTGCTCTCAGGTGTAGTGATTCTGCCACTTACCTTCCCTGACTCCGCCCTCCTTTCACAGACTGGCACTTGACCACGCCCCCGCTGCCACATACCCCCACTGCCCAACTCATGCCGGGCGGCCGTCCGGCCTGCAGCCGACTCCCCCCCCCTTGACGGGAGAGGAAGTCCGCCACGACCATCTGCGCCCCTGGCCTGTGGACCACCTTGAAATTAAAGGGTTGGAGCACCAGGTACCAACGGGTGATCTGCGCGTTGGCATCTTTCATGCGGTGGAGCCACTGGAGGGGCGCGTGGTCCAAACAGAGGGTGAAAGGGCGCCCCAGCAGGTAGTACCGGAGGGCGAGAACCGCCCACTTGATGGCCAGACACTCTTTCTGTATGGTGCTGTAGTGCCCCTCACGCATCGACAGCTTTCTGCTAATATACAGGACAGGGCGGTCCTCCCCCTCCACCTCCTGGGACAAAACTGCCCCCAGCCCTCTGTCTGACGCATCGGTCTGCAACATAAAGGGGAGAGAAAAGTCAGGGGAGTGTAGAAGTGGCCCCCCACACACTGCAGCCTTTACCCCAGAAAAAGCCCGCTGGCATTGCTCCATCCACTGGACCGGATCTGGTGCCCCCTTTTTAGTGAGATCAGTCAGCGGGCTGGTGACGTCCGAATAATTAGGTATAAACCTACGATAATAGCCAGCCAGCCCCAGGAACTGTCTCACCCCCTTTTTGGTCTTGGGCCTCGGGCAGGCTGCAATTGCTGCCGTCTTATTAATTTGGGGATGCACCTGCCCATTGCCCAAGTGGAAGCCCAGATACCGTACTTCCACCCGCCCAATAGCACACTTCTTTGGGTTGGCTGTGAGACCCGCTCGCCTCAGCAACCTAAGGACGGCCCTTAGGTGTTCAAGGTGCCTCGGCCAGTCATGACTATATATGATGATGTCGTCAAGATAGGCGGCCGCATAGGTGGCGTGGGGGCGGAGGACCCTGTTCATCAGCTGCTGAAACATAGCGGGCGCCCCAAACAGCCCAAACAGAAGTGTGATGAATTGGTGTAAACCAAACGGTGTGGAAAAGGCCATTTTTTCTCGGGATAGTGGAGTCAAGGGGATCTGCCAATATCCCTTCGTCAAATCCAGTGTCGAATAAAAGCGAGCCGTACCTAGTCGATCGAGCAGCTCGTCAATATGAGGCATTGGGTACGCGTCGAATTTAGACACCGCGCTGACTTTTTTATAGTCCACACAGAATCGGACCGACCCATCGGCCTTGGGTACCAAGACCACCGGGCTGCTCCAGTCACTGTGGGACTCCTCGACGATGCTCATTTCGAGCATGGTCTGAAGTTCTTCCCGAACCACTTTTTTTTGTGTTCGGGTAGCCTGTAAGGGCGGCTACGCACTACCACCCCCGGGGGCGTCTCGATGTGGTGCTCTATGAGGTTAGTGCGACCAGGCAGGGGCGAGAACACATCCGAAAACTCAGTCTGCAACTGGGCGACCTCTGTGAGTTGGGTCGGGGAGAGGTGGTCTCCACAGGGGACCGGAGAGGTACGTGATGCCAATGCCCCTTTTTGAACCTCCGGCCCCAGCTCCGTCTTCTCCGGAACCACCGACACCAATGCCACGGGGACCTCCTCCTTCCAGAGTTTAAGGAGATTGAGGTGGCAAATTTGTAGCGCCCCACCCCTGTCCGTTCGTCTCACCTCGTAGTCGACGTCCCCGACTCGGCGTGTGACCTCAAAGGGACCTTGCCACTTGGCGATCAATTTGGAGCTCGAAGTGGGCAACAGTATGAGTACTTTATCTCCCTGGGTGAACTCCCTAAGGCACGTACCCTTGTTGTACAGGCGGGCTTGCCGTTCCTGGGCCTGCCACAAATTCTCCTGGGTTAGGTGGGTGAGCGTGTGGAGCTTTGCGCGCAGGTCCATAATGTATTGAATTTCATTTTTGCTTTGTGAAGGTCCCTCCTCCCAATTTTCCCACAGCATGTCTAGGATGCCGCGCAGCTTACGCCCATATAATAATTCGAACGGGGAGAACCCCGTGGAGGCTTGGGGAACCTCTCGCACTGAGAACAACAAGGGCTCGAGCCACTTATCCCAATTACGTGCGTCCTCACTTACGAATTTTTTAATGATATTTTTGACGGTGCAGTTGAACCGTTCTACTAAACCGTCCGTTTGTGGGTGATACACACTGGTGCGGATTGGCTTAATCCCCAGTAACCCATACAGTTCGCTCAGTGTCCGTGACATAAATGTAGTGCCTTGATCAGTCAGAATCTCTTTCAGGATTCCGACTCAGGAGATGACGCGGAAGAGTGCCTCTGCAATACTGCATGCTGAGATATTGCGCAGAGGCATGGCTTCTGGGTATCGCGTTGCATAGTCCACCAGAACTAATATAAAGCGGTACCCTCGTGCTGACCGATCTAATGGCCCGACGAGATCCATTCCAATTCTCTCAAACGGGGTCTCGATCAAAGGAAGACGGCGCAAAGGCGCTTTTGGAATGGCCACTGGATTTACTAACTAGCATTCGCGGCATGCCATACACCACCTACGAACATCGCCGCGAATCCCCGGCCAATAGAATCGGGCCATTATTCGGGCTAGTGTTTTATCCTGCCCTAAGTGTCCAGCCATGGGATTAAAGTGAGCCGCCTGGAATACCAATTCCCTGCGGCTCTTTGGAATCAAAAGCTGCGTGACTCGCTCTTTAGTTTGAGTGTCCTGCGTCACTCAGTATAATCTATCCTTCATAATCGCGAAGTAGGGGAAGGCCGGGGTGGCGTTCGGCTGGAGCGTTTGACCATCGATTACTCTCACTTGGTCAAACGCATGTCGCAGAGTCTCATCTCGCGATTGTTCTAATGGGAAATCCGCAAAGGATTCCCCAATAGCGAGAGGAGGAGCCGGCGGCTCTTCACTCTGACGCGGAGATGACGTAGACGGCTCTGTGACAGCTGCTCCCGCCAAAGCGACACCGGGACCTCCCCCTGTCAAATGGCAGGACCCACTCTTTACTAGGCGTGTCATTAAACCACGAAATCCCGGCCAATCAGTCCCCAAAATTAAAGAGTGGGTAAGGCGAGGATTAACCGCCGCCTTCACTATAAATTTTTCCCCTCTGAAAAAAATGTGGACCGACACCAAAGGGTAGCTGTGAACATCCCTGTGCACACACACAACACCTTCACCCCCTGTGCTCCCCCCAATGCCTCATTTTGAACCAGGCTTTGGTGAATTGAAGTCTGGTTACAACCAGAATCCATCAACGCCTGATATGTATCCCCTTGGATACTCACCGGTATGCGATACGCTCCGGCCTGATCGAAGGCGGCCTCTGGCACGTCGGGGATCCGAACCACCGCGCCCACTTCCATCACCGTGCACTGCTGTTGAAGGTGGCCCGGCTCCCCGCAGCGCCAGCAAACCGGCCCGGGCTTTCCCTCTGCACCGGTGATCTGGGGCTCACTCACCTGAGGTGGGGAGAGACAGACACAGAAGGGAGAAATGGGAGGGCACTGCGGGTGCGACGGGCCGGCTGGGATGGTGCCGGCCCCAGCCTCCGCGGTGGGGGAATGGGGCGAGGATGGGACACAGGAGGAGGGGGAGAGAGAGAGAGAGAAGAGGAGAGAAGAGAAGATGCCATCTGTTGTCCTGCCACCGGGACAGCCGCCAAATGGTCCTCCGCCAGCTCGACTGCCTGATCCAGCAACGCCGGGCAGTGACACTGGACCCACTCCGCGGTTCCTGCTGGCAAGCGCATGATGAACTGCTCCAGCACCACCTGATCGACGATCTCCTCGGCGTCGCGGTTGTTGGCCCTCAGCCACCGCCAGCAGGCGTCCCGGAGTTGCTGGCCAAACGCGCACGGCCGGCCGACTTCCTCCAAGCGCAATGCGCAGAAGCGCTGGCGCTGCTGTTCTGGTGTGCGCCCCACGTGCTGGAGGACGGCCTGGCGGAGGTCCGCGTAGGCCAGCCGGCGGTCAGCGGGGAGCTGTGCCTCTCCCGTTAGCAGGGGTAGGAGGCGCGCCGCGCGCTGCTCCATCGGCCACCCCGAGGCTTCGGCGACTTGCTCGAAGAGCGTGATGAACACCTTGGGGTGGTCCTGCGGGCCCATCTTGGTGACGGTGAGGGGAGACGGGCCCGCGGTAGGAGCGCTGGTGGACCCCGCCGACGCGAGGAGGTGCCGGAACGCCTCTCAATCTTCTTGTTGAGCCAACACCAGGGCCTCGAACCGCTGTTCTTGCTCCTTTCGGAGGGTGAGTAGCGCCTGGTGCTGGCTTTGCTGGGCCGTGGCGAGGGTGTGGACCAGTTCAGCGAACGGGGAGGACTTCATGGGGCTGTTAGGCTGCTGTGCTCCAGGTCCCGGGTTTCAGCACCACTGTAATGGTTCGGTGTTGGTGGGTGGAGCACAGAGGACGGCAGGACAGAGATAAGGTTTGACAGACTGTTTTATTTCTATGCTTTTCAGCATAACAATTGATGTGTACTTTGCAGACACACACTCTCAGCGTCTAGGTCAGGAAGAGCTCCCCTCCGCTCTCACTCTCCCTCCTTATATAGGGCGCGGTCACTGGGAAGACACACACAAACACAGGTTAATTGCTCTCAGGTGTAGTGATTCTGCTACTTACCTTCCCTGACTCCGCCCTCCTGTCACAGCCCGGCGCTTGACCATGCCCCCGCTGCCACAATGACCTATTGCCAATTGACCTAATGAGTTGCAGTTTGGTCCTCCAGCTGTTCCTTTTTTGTACCTTTAAGTTTTCCAGCCTCTTATTGCCCCGTCCCAACTTTTTTGAGATGTGTTGCTGTCATGAAATTTCAAATGAGCCAATATTTGGCATGAAATTTCAAAATGTCTCACTTTCGACATTTGATATGTTGTCTATGTTCTATTGTGAATACAATATCAGTTTTTGAGATTTGTAAATTATTGCATTCCGTTTTTATTTACAATTTGTACTTTGTCCCAAATTTTTTGGAATCGGGGTTGTAAGTCCATGCCACATACTTTATTGTTAGGTAGTTTCTGCATGGCATCATATACCTCATGTGTCACTATACTTATTGATTCATCATTGATAGCAGAGTCTTCCACATATGGATCATTTTTTAAACACTTAAACAGGACGCTATAATGCTGCCTCCATAATTCAGCAACATTATCTACTCCAGAGACCCATTCAACAGTACAAGGAAGGGAGGGTTTACAATTATTGAGGGACCTCACCTCTCTCCAAAAGTCAGTTGTATTGTTAGACATCATTTTACTGGCCAAAGAATCAGCTCTCATGGCTTGCTCATTTCTAGATATAAAACGAACAGCATACTTGTATCTGGCATTGGCAAGCTTTTTATTTTCAAGCTCTGGGCCCTGCCTGGGTCTCCCAGCCAGGGCCCAGAGCCTGTAAGCTTCATGAGCTTCAGCATGATATGCAGCTACTGTACAAGCTCATTCCATCCAGGTCTAATATTATATTTCCTGTTACTCCTGTGTTGCTTCAGCAGAGGTTTACCACCCTCAAACAGAGCAGCCACTACATCATAATACATGGAGCAGAGGTTTCTCTTATGCGCCTCACTCTGACAATGAATATCCTTACACAGAATAGCTTCTCTAGGCAAACAAACATTACTTAGATATTGATCTGTGTTAGTAAGCCTGAATGCCCTCTTTAGAGAGAGTTGTTCAGTCTAATCTTGCAGTGTAAACACCACTGGAAGCATCGTTATTGCTGACTATTGATGGCAAATCTTCAACATTTATTGTGAAGGCCAAGGGTAGTGCTTAACAAATTTATTAGACCACCACCTGATTTAAGGTTTATGCCACAGCAACCATAAATATACAGTAATGGTGATCACCAAAATAGTTTTTTTATGTTTCTGAAATGGTTAATCCACCAGTATGTGCATATTCTTGAACTGAAATTACATTTTTAATGCTAAAATAAAATTAGTGTTGTTATCTGATTTTTTTTATTTACTGTTTTTTTAAATAGCAAAGTACAGTGTTATTTTTTATTAAAATGTCAAATTATAGTTATTTACTTGCATTCCTAAGTAGAAAAAATTAGTTTCAATTTTCAAATATTATGCTTGATTAATTTCTGACTTGTCAAAGACATCCTGGTTGTCAGCTCACATTTGAATATAAAAACCGTGAATTCAGTTTGAAATTCCTCACTTCTGTTCAAAATGGCAAAATGCAGAGAACTGACTGAAAAGGAAAGAGTGCACATTAAAGCACTCCATGATGCTGGATGGTCTTTGAGACAAATAGGGCAAGACATTGTGTTCTCACAGTGTGGTCAAGTATGCTTTGGATTCCATTGGCGAGACTGGTACCTACAAAATGCACAAATGAAGAGGCAGAAAACGAAAGCTGACTGAAGCAGATGTCAGGCACCTCAAGATTTTAAGTACTAGAGACAGAAGGAAGACCTCTGCTGATCTTCAGGCGGAGATGAATAGGTCTACTGTAGATCAGAGTCCGAAAAAGTCTCCAGAATGACCATAAGCAGACGACTGCGGGAACAAGGCTTACAGGGAAGAATAGCTGCTAAGAAGCCGTTACTGAGGACTGCAAACATCCAGAAACGTCTCAGATTTGCCAGGGAGCATAAACACTGGACTGCAAATGACTGGAAGAAGGTACTCTGGACGGATGAGTCCAAGTTTGAACTCTTCGGTCAGCATCGTCGTGTTTATGTCCGTAGAAAAGCTGGAGAACGTTTTGATGCTAGATGTATTGCACCCACAGTGAAACACGGTGGAGGTTCCGTTATGGTATGGGGTTCAATTTCTGGAAATGGCATGGGCAAATTAGTGAAAATCAATGGTATCATGAACAAGAAGGTCTACCACAACATCATGGTGCATCATGGAATCCCTTCTGGTCTGAAACTGATTGGTCGTGAGTTCATATACGAAGAAGATAATGACCCTAAGCACACTGCAAAGCTGTGCCGAGACTATTTGACCAAGAAAAGGGAATCTGGAGTACTGGAACTGATGGATTGGCCAAGTCAAAGTCCCGACTTGAATCCTATTGAACAGATTTGGGATTTAGTGGATTCAAAAATAGATCGAACAAAAGTTTCATCCAAAGCAAGTCTCTGGGAACAGTTACAAACTATTTGGAACACAATAGCAAAAGAGACTGTTGAAAAGTACGTAAAAAACAATGCCAGCAAGAATGCAAGCCGTTATCAAGGCCAAAGGAGGCCATACAAAATATTAAGGTTTTTGGTTATTATATATAAACAAAAACTATACTGTAGTTGTTTCATTTTGTTATTTTCCTAATAAATAACCATTAACTTTTTAGTTTTAAACACATTTTTGAGGGATTTCTAAAATATTTGTGTTTTCTTGCTTTTATGACAGGTGGTCTAATAAATTTGTTATGTATGGTCTGTTAGAGCTAATCCATACTTAATACACATATTCCCTAAGGCTGCATGACCATCAGCTGTACTAAAACAATGGTCAAGCCATGATGACGTGTGCCAAGCTTCACTTATGTATGTACAGTGGTGCTTGAAAGTTTGTGAACCCTTTAGAATTTTCTATATTTCTGCATAAATATGGCCTAAAACATCATCAGATTTTCACACAAGTCCGAAAAATAGATAAAGAGAACCCAGGTAAACAAATGAGACAAAAATATTATACTTGGTCATTTATTTATTGAGGAAAATGATCCAATATTACATATCTGTGAGTGGCAAAAGTATGTGAACCTCTAGGATTAGTAGTTCATTTGAAGGTGAAATTAGAGTCAGGTGTTTTCAATCAATGGGATGACAATCAGGTGTGAGTGGGCACCCTGTTTTATTTAAAGAACAGGGATCTATCAAAGTCTGATCTTCACAACACATGTTTGTGGAAGTGTATCATGGCACGAACAAAGGAGATTTCTGAGGACCTCAGAAAAACCGTTGTTGATGCTCATCAGGCTGGAAAAGGTTACAAAACCATCTCTAAAGAGTTTGGACTCCACCAATCCACAGTCAGACAGATTGTGTACAAATGGAGGAAATTCAAGACCATTGTTACTCTCCCCAGGAGTGGTTGACCAACAAAGATCACTCCAAGAGCAAGGCGTGTAATAGTCGGCGAGGTCACAAAGGACCCCAGGGTAACTTCTAAGCAACAGAAGGCCTCTCTCACGTTGGCTAATGTTAATGTTCATGAGTCCACCATCAGGAGAACACTGAACAACAATGGTGTGCATGGCAGGGTTGCAAGGAGAAAGCCACTGCTCTCCAAAAAGAACATTGCTGTTCATCTGCAGTTTGCTAAAGATCATGTGGACAAGCCAGAAGGCGATTGGAAAAATGTTTTGTGGACGGATTAGACCAAAATAGAACTTTTTGGTTTAAATGAGAAGCGTTAAGTTTGGAGAAAGGAAAACACTGCATTCCAGCATAAGAACATTATCCCATCTGTGAAACATGGTGGTGGTAGCATCATGGTTTGGGCCTGTTTTGCTGCATCTGGGCCAGGACGGCTAGCCATCATTGATGGAACAATGAATTCTGAATTATACCAGCAAATTCTAAAGGAAAATGTCAGGACATCTGTCCATGAACTGAATCTCAAGAGAAGGTGGGTCATGCAGCAAGACAACAACCCTAAGCACACAAGTCGTTCTACCAAAGAATGGTTAAAGAAGAATAAAGTTAATGTTTTGGAATGGCCAAGTCAAAGTCCTGACCTTAATCCAATCAAAATGTTGTGGAAGGACCTGAAGCGAGCAGTTCATGTGAGAAAACCCACCAATATCCCAGAGTCGAAGCTGTTCTGTACGGAGGAATGGGCTAAAATTCCTCCAAGCCGGTGTGCAGGACTGATCAACAGTTACTGGAAACGTTGAGTTGCAGTTATTGCTGCACAAGGGGGTCACACCAGATACTGAAAGCAAAGGTTCACATACTTTTGCCACTCACAGATATGTAATATTGGATCATTTTCCTCAATAAATAAATGACCAAGTATAATATTTTTGTCTCATTTGTTTAACTGGGTTCTCTTTATCTACTTTTCGGATTTGTGTGAAAATCTGATGATGTTTTAGGTCATATTTATGCAGAAATATAGGAAATTCTAAAGGGTTCACAAACTTTCAAGCACCACTGTATAACTGTCTGCAGGCAGCGGCACTCTACTTGACAGAGTGAAGTTATAATCTTCACAGAAGTGAGTCAAATGATTAGCAAATACAGAGCCACTGTCCGCAATATCAGCATTCATATCCCCCCATATCACATGTAAAGAGACATCAATCACATCTAAAAAAATCACAAGTAAAATTAAATTGATCATGTGTCCTAAATTACCCTACTTTCATGCCAGAAAGAATCAAAATCAGTGAAGAATTGAGGGAGAAGAAACAATTTGTGTGGAAACTGCTCGTTAGGGTTTAATTGCTCCATATCTTAATCATTAATTACAGTTATGCAAATTTGCATGGAAGCTATATGGACCCCAGGCAGACCTACCTTCCTGCAAAAAAGAATAAAAATCGGTGAAAAACTGAGAGAAAAGAAGCGATTTTCATGTAATGTGGACAATGTCGGATGGACAACGGACAACACATGATCGTATAATCTCATCACCTGTTGGCTGGATGAGCTAATAATTCTACACCCACCCACCACTTAAGGGGCTTTTGGATTGCAGGAATTGTTTCATAGTCCTTAGAACTGTTCAAGGGAGTTCCCCTTTTTTGTGTGACTTCACTGCAGGAACTGAGAATGATCATAATTCTTAGAATGCCATTTTGAGGGACTTTTTTAAAGCTCCTGCTTCAGGTTAGGTTCTCTTCCAGCACAAGAGCAACCACAAGTGACGATGTGTAAGTGTTCGTTGATTGGTTGAATGTGAGCCAGTGCAGCACCAGCAACCACCATTTTTAAAAAGCCATGTAAAATGTTAGCTGTGTAACCAACAACTTTAACGTTAGCATTAAAAAAAAAAAAAGACCAAATGGACTGACAGTGAAGTCCAGGCTTTATTGAGTGTATATGCCATGGAGAAAATGCAGCGCAATTTTAATGTGCCTAAACAAAATATAAAGATCTTCGCTAACATGTCCTGCTTAAGTCATGCTAGCAAGCCAGTTTACATCATCAGTATTCCTACTTGTGGTAGGAACAAAAGCCCTTGAAGGTATGTAGTTCTCAGGGAGCTCCTCCGGGGTAGTTCCTTTCAATGAGTCCCTAGAACTGTTTGGTCCGAAAGGACCTTCCGATAGTTGCATGATAGATATTGGCAGTGTATTATGAAGGATATATGTAAATGGCAGCCTGGGAAAAGCCCTCTCATGGTGAAATTCGGACATTTTCTACTTCTGGAAACTGTAGACGTTCATGAACTGCAATATGTTCCTTTTTTCTCTTTTGCTTAACCAAAAAGAAGTGTAGTTATTTTAATTCTTGCTAATCTGCAAAGTAGCATGTCTGCCTCTCGACCAGGAGATTGCAAGTTCTACTCGTGGTTGGGTTACCCCAAAGACCATTATCAAAATGATACCTACTGTCATCTGGCAAGGCACGCCACAGTGTAGATGTGAGTAGGGAGTCAAACTCTCATGGTTACCAGAGGACCAGCTCCCCACTGTAACCCCAGCTATGTAATAGGTGAGAGGCTAATGGTTATGGAAATGGAGATCAGTGCCGCCCAATGCATTAAGTGCTTGGTTAGTACTGGGACAGGAGAGTGCCTGGGAAGATGAGGTCCTGGCAAGGGAGGGATGTTGACTTTTTTCTTTTTTGAATCTGCAAAAATGAAAATGGAGAAAATTGCATTTACAGGTCCCACCCATTCCACAGCCATTCCAGCTTTAATGGCTTGCAGAAATATTCACCCTTTTTCATCTCTAATATATGCTATGTCAATTTCTCTTTAGGTTCAAAAATAATGGCAGAATCACCAGGAAGATGTTAGGGTCTCATCCGGTACATGGCACCAACTTAGAAATTTGGAAAAAATGAAACAATACACAGTAGACTGGTGTGACCCTTGATGTTTGTTTGTTTAGTTTTTGGTGTGTGTGATTAAAGAATATTAATTTATTCTTTTCACCAACAGAAGCACAACTTCAGAAGGGTTTCACTAGCTCACTCTCAAGATAGACAGCTTATGTACAGAGAATATATTTGTGGAGGTTCTCAGTCATCCAGGTCATCATAATCCATAGGTGCTAAAGAAGGCAACTGGACTTGCTTGAAATCCTTGAAGATGTTTCACCTCTCATCCAAAAGGCTTCAGTTCTGTCTGACTAGTGGGGAGTTCCAGGTATTTATCTTCTAGTGGACCAAAAGCAACCCTACACAGTAAAAATCATAGTGTCAATTTTACTCTTTAAGAGTTGAATTTAACTCTCTGTCAGATAACATTTGGTCCCACTCAAAATCAGTATAAAATTTACTCTATAGCCAGTGTAAGATTTTTAGAGTTAATTTTACTCTATTTTGTGTCAAAATTAACAATGAGGTGTGTAAAAATATTTAACACTATAGATAGTGTAAGATTTTCAGAGTTAATCTGACTCTATATTGTATTTTCACGGGGAATCATCACCCTGCAGAGTAGATTTTGTCGTTGTGTGCAAGTGGGAATTAACTCTCACTTTTGACACTACCATTTAGACGATTTTACTCTGCATAGTATTATAACTACTCTATCCAGAGGAAAATAGGTTTACACTGCAATATTGACACTCCATTTTTTACTGTGTAAGGAGAGTCGTTGAGGTCACATGGGTCATTGACCCTCTCAGTCATCCTGTAGGTGTTAGGGTCACTGGAGGCCGGGTGTGAACAGTGTTAGCAGGTCTGTGCATTCCTCACTGCATTGATTTGTGTACACTATGTTGTCCTGTTTGATCCACCCTGAAGACAGAATACCCAGGCACAAACAGGACAACATAGTGTACACAATTCAATGCAGTGAGGCGTGCACAGACCTGTACACTGGGGAAATGCAACAACCACTTCACAAGCGCATGGTTCAATACAGGAGAGCCAGTTCCTCAGGCCAGGACTCTGCAACCTACAGGATGACTGAAAGGGTCAACAACCCATGTGACCTCAATGACTCTCCTAAGGGTTGCTTTTGGTCCACTAGAAGATAAATACCTGGAACTCCCCACGAGTCAGACAGACGTGAAGAAGCCTTTTGGATGAGAGGTGAAACATCTTCAAGGATTTCAAGCAAGTCCAGTTGCCTTCTTTAGCACCTATGGATTATGATGACCTGGATGACTGAGAACCTCCACAAATATATTCTCTGTACATAAGCTGTCTATCTTGAGAGTGAGCTGGTGAAACCCTTCTGAAGTTGTGTTTCTGTTGGTATCTTCATCTCTCCTCTTCCTTCTTTGAAGCTCTTAATGCCCATTGTGACTTTGATCAGCACTATAGATGTTGCAGCATCTTCTCTCCATCGCTTTTCTGAAGCCACAGATTGTTCTGTACCCTTCCACCTGTTCTTCCCTCTCCATCATTCTTTTCCCAATGCACCAGATCTGTCATACCTTCTATTTCACACTCTACTTTAAGGAGTTATTCTCCTTTGACATGGCCAAATTCTCTAATCTTACCTGGACTGTTATCAGCCGAGGAACTTGACAGCTCAAGGGGAAGGAATAAGATGTCGAGACACGGTGCATTACTGAGAATTTTCCAGAAGTTTGCTAAATAGAGAATATTGTTATTGAAGTCAAGCCACTATCAGAAAGGTGCAAGCAATTACAAGCAAATCTGCCATGCATGAAATTCGTGCTGGCTCTTATTGATAAATTTTCCAAACACATTTTAAAAACTTTTTCAAATTGCCTACAGTACGTGTTTATTAAAACTTCAGTGGTGCATTTAAATTCTTGTTGGAGTTCTGCAGTGTCGTCCTACTGAAAGGTGAAGCTCCACCCTGATGTCAGATTTCTCACAGATTTTTTTTTTTTTTCTGGTGGGATCTTGGCCTCAACCTTGACCAGTTTCCCAGTTTTTGCTGATGAAAAGCATCCCCACAACATGATGCTACCACCACCACCACGTTTCACTGTGAGAATTTAGTTCTCAGGTCAGCGTTGACTTGCTGCCAAATACAATGCTCTGTGCTAAGTTCACATTTGGTCTCATTAGACCAGACAACGTTCATCTACAGTGGTGCTTGAAAGTTTGTGAACCCTTTTGAATTTTCTATATTTCTGCATATATGACCTAAAACATCATCAGATTTTCACACAAGCCCTACAAGTAGATAAAGAGAACCAATTTAAACAAATGAGACAAAAATATTATACTTGGTGAATTAATGATCCAATATTACATATCTGTGAGTGGCAAAAGTATGTGAACCTCTAGGATTAGCAGTTAATTTGAAGGTGAAATTAGAGTCAGGTGTTTTCAATCAATGGGATGACAATCAAGTGTGAGTGGGCGCCCTGTTTTATTTAAAGAACAGGGATCTATCAAAGTCTGATCTTCACAACACATGTTTGTAGAAGCGTATCATGGCACGACCAAAGGAGATTTCTGAGGACCTCAGAAAAAAGCATTGTTGATGCTCATTAGGCTGGAAAAGGTTACAAAACCATCTCTAAAGAGTTTGGACTCCACCAATCCACAGTCAGACAGATTGTGTACAAATGGAGGAAATTCAAGACCATTGTTACCCTCCCCAGGAGTGGTTGACCAACAAAGATCACTCCAAGAACAAGGCGTGTAATAGTCAGCGAGATCACAAAGAACCCCAGGGTAACATGTCTGTGAAGATTCTCAGTCATCCAGGTCATAGTAAACTGTGGGTGGTAAAAGAGAGCAACTGGACTTGCTTGAAGATTCTTGAAAACGTTTCACCTCTCATCCCAAAGGCTTCTTCAGTTCTGTCTGACTAATAGGGAGTATCAGGTATTTATCATCTATGGATGAAAAGCAATCCTAAGGTGTTGTAGAGTCATCCTGTTGGTGTGGGTCACTGGGGGCTGGGTGTGAATGATCTCGAGAGTTGTTGGGGTGATCAATGGATTGCTGGTTTTCTCTGTTCTCCTGTGAGTCACTGAAAACAGCTGGGTTTTGGTGTGCATTCAGTTGTCTGGGAAGTGTGCCAAGGACTGCATTGTAGGTGGCTGATAAATGATGTCTTGGACCCCCACCTCTGTTCAGTGATGGCCGTTCCAGGTTGACAAAAATGGCTTCTTTAACTGCTCGCTCATACCAACAATCCTCTCTGGCTAAAATGCGTACCTTGCAATCCTGAAATGAGTGTCCTTTGCTGTTAAGATGAAGATAGACAGCAGAGTCCTGGCCTGAGGAACTGGCTCTCCTGTGTTGAGCCATGCACCTATGAAGCAGTTGTTTTGTTTCCCCAATATATGAGTCCGTACATTCCTCACTGCACTGAATTGCATACCGGTACACTACGTTGACCTGTTTGTGTCTGGCTATTCTGTCCTTAGGGTGGACCAGTTTCTGCTTCAGGGTGTCACTGGGTCTGAAATGTACCAGAATGTTGTGTTTGTAGAAGATCCTCCTGAGTTTCTCAGATAGGCCAGAAATGTAGGGAATGACAATGTTCTTGCATTTGTTCCAGTTGTCCTCCTTGTCCATTATGTTCCTTTTTCTGCTCTTGAAGAAAGCCCAGTTGGGATACCCGCAGTTCTGAAGTGCTTTCTTGATGTGATTCTGCTCCTTTTCTTTTCTCTCTACCATTGTAGGAATGTTCTGAGCCCTGTGATGCAAGGTCCTAATGACCCCCAAATTTGTGTTCCAGTGGGTGGTGAGAGTCAAAGAGTAGGTACTGGTCTGTGTGTGGGGGTTTCTGGTAGACCTTGATGCTAAGGCTTCTGTCTTGTCTAATGTGTACATCACAATCCAAGAAGGCTAGATTATTTCCACTGACATCCTCCCAAGTGAAATTGATGTTGATATCCACTGCAACCCCAGGGTAACTTCTAAGCAACTGAAGGCCTCTCACATTGGCTAATGTTAATGTTCATGAGTCCACCATCAGGAGAACACTGAACAACAATGGTGTGCATGGCAGGGTTGCAAGGAGAAAGCCACTGCTCTCCAAAAAGAACATTGCTGCTCGTCTGCAGTTTGCTAAAGATCATGTGAACAAGCCAGAAGGCTATTGGAACAATGTTTTTTGGATGGATGAGACCAAAATAGAATGTTTTGGTTTAAATGAGAAGTGTTATGTTTGGAGAAAGGAAAACACTGCATTCCAGCATAAGAACCTTATCCCATCTGTGAAACATGGTGGTGATAATATCATGGTTTGGGCCTGTTTTGCTGCATCTCGGCCAGGACGGCTTGCCATCATTGATGGAACAATGAATTCTGAATTATACCAGTGAATTCTAAAGGAAAATGTCAGGACATCTCTCCATGAACTGAATCTCAAGAGAAGGTGGGTCATGCAGCAAGACAACGACCCTAAGCACACAAGTCGTTCTACCAAAGAATGGTTAAAGAAGAATAAAGTTAATGTTTTGGAATGGCCAAGTCAAAGTCCTGACCTTAATCCAATTGAAATGTTGTGGAAGGACCTGAAGCGAGCAGTTCATGTGAGGAAACCCACCAACATCCCAGAGTTGAAGCTGTCCTGTACAGAGGAATGGGCTAAAATTCCTTCATGCTGGTGTGCAGGACTGATCAACAGTTACCAGAAATGTTTAGTTGCAGTTATTGCTGCACAAGGGGGTCACACCAGATACTGAAAGCAAAGGTTCACATACTTTTGCCACTCACAGATATGTAATATTGGATGATTTTCCTCAATAAATAAATGACCAAGTGTAATATTTTTGTCTCATTTGTTTAACTGGATTCTCTTTATCTACTTTTAGGATTTGTGTGAAAATCTGATGATGTTTTAGGTCATATTTATGCAGAAATATAGAAAATTCTAAAGGATTCACAAACTTTCAAGCACCACTGTATGTGTTTGAGTCTCCACTATGTCTTTTGGCAAACTCCAAATAGGATTCCATATGCCTTGCCACTCTTACATGAAGTTCAGCATTGTGGACTATTCAGATCCTGGTTGTCCTGTGAACAGATTCTCTCATCGGAACTGTCAAGTTTATTTTATAGCTCTTTTAACAATAGACATCATCGCAAAGCAACTTTAGAATTTTAATGACTTTAAACATGAACTAATTTTTTCCCTAATCTATCCCCAATGAGCAAGCCTGTGGCGACAGTGGCAAGGAAAAACTCCCTCAGGCAACATGAGGAAGAAACCTCAAGAGGAACCACACTCAAAAGGGAACCCATCCTCATTTAGATGATAGCAGACCATGTGATTATAACATTTTTAACAGTTTTAACATAACTGGTGGCTCTCTCCAGGTCCTTCGAAGTTCTGCTTGGTCTTTTAGATGCTTATAATTCTATTGATTATATTCCTATAACAGCACACCCCAAGATGTTTTATTCCTATTACACCAAAACAATTAACCAAAGATTAATTGTACTTTTGCATTATTTAAAGAATTACATCATACTTTCTATCATATTGTCTTGTCTCAAATTTGGATTTATTTCCATTGTCAGCAATCCTTTTTTGAGTAATAAGTTGCAAATTCAGTCACTTTAGTGGCATTAAAAGTTTTGATACTGAAGTGCTACATACGTAATGCAACACACACTGCAACATCACAACACGAAAGTAGCTGCATTTATTTCTAAGGACCAGTATCTAGCCTATTAGAGTCATTTTGTAGCCTTCAAGCATTTTTTCTAATGTTGTGTGTGTGTGTGTGTGTGTGTGTGTGTGTGTGTGTGTGTGTGTCCTTTGCTGAAGTGGTCTGCAAAAAGCAAAGTTTTCTCCAAAGAGCATCTTCCTGCTTTCCAAACACAGCAGTGTTTACCTTTACTCCAGGATTTCTGAAGAATTTCTGAACCTTCTCACAGTGACGGCTTCCCTCAGCTGGAGTCAATTTATACACTGCAGCCCAAACAAACTTCACTTTCACAGCAACTACACACTGCTGCACACTACATGAAAACACACTGGCATGGTACCAGTAAAAAATAAATAAATAAGTAAATAAATAAAAAAATTCACGCTCAGGAGCTCAGAGAGATGTTCATAAGCCTAAAGTCTCTGAAGGCATGTACCTTCAGTCCACCTCATTAAAAATGAATGTGAGGCATGTAAACAATACAGTGAATATGGTTATGGCTTGCAATAATCCTGCAAACACAAAGACATTTGATATATACAAAGCTAAATAAGAATAGAGCATAATAATGAGCAAACCAAACATACCTTTATACGTTTTTAAGTATACACACACAGTATTTTTTTCATACCCACAATATCTCCAGTGGCTCCGTGCTCTAACATTTCAATACAATAATAGGTGGATAAATTAACTTTAAATTCATTCATTAGGCGCTCAAGAAAATGGGAGTGCCAATGTTCTGCCCAGGCAAATGTTCTGGCTGCTCAGAAACTAAAAGTTTTGGTCGCCTTCAACAAAAAATCAATGGCAAACATTTCAGATATGAACTGTAGTGTTCTGTCCTGACATCACATGTAAAAGATATTGCTGTATCACATTTTACTTTGCTCTGTCTTATCCATTTATTAGATTTGTAATGACAAAGTATAAACTGTCCAAACCAAGAATTATCATGAAAGTGTGAAAACATTGGTGGCCAATATCACAGATGAATGAGTCACAGTAATCTGTGTTGTGAAGAAAAAAATGCAGATGTTTGAATATAAAAACTCTGTATTTTTATTGTAGTGGGAATAAGATCTCGATAAATCATGAAATAAAACACAACAGCAAGAACAACTAAAAGATTTACTTCATAAATGACCTTATATACATGCTGGGTCACATTTGATACATATACAACCCAAATTCCACAAATTGGGACACTGTGTAAAATGTAAAAAAAAAAAAGAATATAACTATTTGCAAATTTTGGAAACACTATATTTCATTTCATATCAAATGTTGAAACTCAGATTTTTTTTTTTGGAAAATATATGCTCATTTTGAATTTGATGTAAGCAACAAGTTTCAAAAAAGTTGGGACAGGGGCATGTTTACCACTGTTGCATCACCTCTACTTTTAACAACATTCTGTAAATGTTTGGGAACTGAGGAGACCAATTGCTGTAATTTTGAAAGAGAAATGTTATCCCATTCTTGCCTGATATACAGTTTCAGTTGCTCAACAGTTCAGGGTCTCCTTTGTCATGTTGTGCACTCCATAATGCACCAAATGTTTTCAGTGGGAAACAAGTCTGGACTGCAGGCAGACCAGTTTAGCACCTGGACTCTCTTACTATGGGGCCATGCAGTTGTAATATGTGCAGAAAGCAGTTTGGCATTGTTTTGCTGAAAGAAGGAAGGACGTCCCTGAAAAAAAATGTTGACTGGATGGCAGCATATTGCTCTGAAACATGTCATTCAGCATTAATGATGCCTTTCCAAATGTACAAGCTACCCATGTCATTTGCACTAATGCCCCCTCATACCATCACAGATGCTGGCTTTTGAACTATGCACTGATAACAAGCCGGATGGTCCTTCTTTTCTTTAGCCTGGAGGACGTGGTGTCCATGATTTCTAAAAAGAATTTCTACTTTCGATTCGTCCGATCTCAGGACAGTTTTCCACTTCACCTCAGTTCATTGTAAAAGAGCTCAGGCCCAGAGAAGGTGGCGGTGTTTCTGGATATTGCTTATATCTCGTTTTAATTTGCATTTGTGGATGCAGTAATGAACTGTTTTCACAGACAATGGTTTTCTAAAGTGTTCCTGAACCCATACAGTGATTTCCACTACAGACACGTGTCTGCTTTTAATGCAGTGTCTCCTGAGGGCCTGAAGATAACAAGTATCCAATGTCAGCTTTCAGCCTTGTCTCTTACATACAGAGATTTCTCCAGATTCTCTGAATCTTTTTATGATATTATGGATCATCGACGATGTGATCCCCAAATTTTTTCTAATTTTATATTGAGGAACGTTATTCTTAAATTGTTGCACTTTTTGCCCACACAGTCTTTCACAGAGCGGTGAACCCCTCCCCATCTTTACTTCTGAGAGACTCCACCTCTCTGGGATGCTCTTTTTATACCCAATCATTTTACTGACCCATTGCCAATTATCCAAATTAGGCTTTTTTAGCATTGCACAACTTTTAAAGTCTTTTGTTGCCCCTGTCCCAACTTTTTGGAAATGTGTTGCTGACATCAAATTCAAAATGAGAATATATATTTAAAAAAAACCCAAAAAACATTTCTGTTTCAACATTTGATATGTTGTCTTTGTCCTATTTCCAAGGAAATATAGGGTTTCCAAGATTTGCAAATCATCATAATCTGTTTTTTATTTACATTTTACACAGTGTCCAAAATTTATGGAATTGGGGTTATACAATTGGGGCGGCACGTGGTGTAGTGGTTAGCACTGTTGCCTCACAGCAAGAAAGTTCTGGGTTCAAGCCCAGTGGCCGATGGGGGCCTTTCTGTGTGGAGTTTGCATGTACTCCCTGTGTCTGCATGGGTTTCCTCCAGGTGCTCTGGTTTCCCCCACAGTTCAAATATATATGGTTAGCCTAACATGGGGCAGCCATGGCCTAAGGTTGGGCTGAAGTGCCCTTGAGCAAGGGCACATAACCTACAACTGCTCCCCGGGTGCTGTACCATAGCTGCCCACTGCTTCAGATGGGTTAAATGCAGAGGTTAAATTTCATTGTGTGCTTCAGTCTGTGTATGTGTGACAAATAAAGACTTCATGGCTTACAAAATAAATAACAATATCAAGTAGTAGTTCCTTCAGTGTAGTAAACCCTTACGAAAATTAACCATGGTTTTACTATGAAAACTAACCATGGTTTTACCATGGTTTATAGTTATTCATGGTTTTCATGGTTTTTTGGGTAACCATGAAAACCATGGTTCATGACTATGGTTTAACCATGATTTACCCATGGTTTCACTATGGTATAATCGTTGCCATAAACCATGTTTTTTTTTTTTTTTCAACCAAACCATGCTTTTTAAACCATGGTTTTCTTATTCAAGTTTCAAAAGTAGGCTACAATAATCTCATCTCATTATCTCTAGCCGCTTTATCCTTCTACAGGGTCGCAGGCAAGCTGGAGCCTATCCCAGCTGACTACAGGTGAAAGGTGGGGTACACCCTGGACAAGTCGCCAGGTCATCACAGGGCTGACACATAGACACAGACAATCATTCACATCTACGGTCAATTTAGTTAACCTAACCTGCATGTCTTTGGACTGTGGGGGAAACCAGAGCACCCAGAGGAAACCCACGGGGAGAACATGCAAACTCTGCACAGAAAGGCCCTCGCCGGCCACGGGGCTCGAACCCGGACCTTCTTGCTGTGAGGCGACAGCGCTAACCACTACACCACCATTAGGCTACAATAATTCACACAGCAAACAAGAAGATAACCTAGTGTTGAGTTCGTGCAATATTAGCCCAGTGGTTGGGTTAAAGTTGAGTTATTTTTGACCCAGTATTTTTAGAGTGTATTATTGTTGTTGTTGTTGTTTAGGATGTACTATATGCATTTTACCTCAATGTTCACTTAAATTTTTAGGTTCTAAGTAAATGTTAATGTATCTGGGCTGTTAATCGAGATCCTTCTCTACAGCATTGACTGTTGGACGTAAGCATGGTAATACTGCAGTTAGTGCATCCTTTTAAAAACCATACTTTCACTTTTTAAACTAATTTCATAGTTACTATGACCTATTACACATACAACTATGATGCTACCACAGCTACTGCAGTACTATGGATAAACCACAGTAATGCTATGGTTGGTTCATAGTACTTAGAATCACCATGAAATACCATAGTAGAACCATGGTTACTACCATGGATAAACCATAGTAATACTATGATTGGTTCATAGTACTTAGAATAACCATGAGATACCATAGTAGAACCATGGTTACTACCATGGATGAACCATAGTAATACTATGGTTGGTTCATAGTACTTAGAATAACCATGAGATACCATGGTAGAATCATGGTTACTACATAAAAACCATGGTAAAACCATAGTAAACCATGGTAGATTTTCGTAAGGGAATATTTGTTTTCAAATATGAGTGAAAATGAAATTCCTACTGTTACTTTTTCAAAATCAGCAAAGATTTCCAAATGAAAACACATGTGCATCACAACATGATGGTGGCCATATTGGAATTTACAAAAGGGATCCTTTGCCTGTTGTCAAACACTCATTAACTGTGCCAACTTTGTTGGAGGAGCTTATGCTTTCACCTCCGTTTGTTTGTTTGTTTGTTTGTTTGTTTGTTTGTTTGTTTGTTTGTTTGTTGGCCTGTTCCCAACATAAAAGGTAGTGAATGGATTTTGATGAAATTTGGTGGAAAGGTGAGCCATGGGCCAAAGAACTATTGTTTAGATTTTGATGCAAATCTGAATATGTGGCTTAGTGGAGGTATGCACTCTACCGAGTGTTCTTCTAGTTTATATTGTTGTAATTAGCTAAATATTCAGGCATTCCTTTGAAAGTTTACCTCCTGAAGTCCAACCCCACATCCTTGTCATGGGGAGGTGGTAACAGGTAAAGTACGGGTATTACCAAACAGGGTGAAGTATGGTGGGTAGATTTCTACCCGGCCTATTTTGGATTAACTTAGAAACATGCTGGGTAATGGGGCTCTGGTGAAGCTGGATAGGCCAATCCCCCACTCATACCCCTTTTCCACCAAATCAGTTCCAGGGCTGGTTCGGGGCCAGTGCTGGTTCACAACTCGTTCAACTTGCGAGCCAGCTGAGAACCAGTTTGCTTTTCCATAGCTCGCGGTGCTAAGGGAAGCCACATCATTACGTCGCTGTATACGTCAGTTACGTTGCTGTATACGTCATTACGTCACTGTATACGTCAGTTACGTTGCTACGTTTGCATAAACCTTGGCACGAATATCGAAGCAAAAACAATGCGGAAGAAACAGCAGCAGCAACAACAACAACAATAATAATAATGGATGACTTAGCGTTTGTACAGCTGCTGCTTCTCGTCACTTAAAAATGGCGATCTTTCGCGGTCTTGTTATTGTTGTTGGTCTTAACAACTCCGCCCCCCCCGCCGATGTAAGCGGTTCTTTCCTCTGGCCCAGCAAAGAGTTGGTGCTAGCCTGGAACCAGTTTTTCTGGCCCCAGAGCCAGTTCTTTGTCAGTGGAAACAGAAAACCCAGTTCCAAACTAAGCGCTGGCCCCGAACCAGCCCTGGAACTGCTTTGGTGGAAAAGGGGCATCAGTGGATTCAAATTGATTACTAAAACATCAAAAATGGGTAGACAGTGTTGCATATTTGGAGTAAACCATTTGCATTGGAGATGAGTGCTCAATGGCTATGCTCCTCTATGGAGTGAGAAAGCAATGATGAGTTTGGAAATTTGGTCACAGACTCTGCGTGACTTTTTTAAACATCAGAAAAAAGCCTCATGCAATAATCAACTATAGGTACTGAATGGGGCTCTGCGTCAGAGACTGGAAGAAACGAAAGGCTAAACAATGGCTCTAGAAACAGTCATTATCTATCGTTTCTTTGCAGTTATTGAGGTAAACAGACACAGGTGTGTCTCTGTAGGGATCCTTTCCATGTTGCCAGACAATTATAATAACATTATGAGCCTGTCAGTGGCCCAACCAAGCAGTTTAGTTTGACGCAGATGATTGCCCCATAGGATTACATTGTACAGTCATTTTGCAGTTATTGGTTTTAGCATTCTAACTCAATACTGGACTGATTTCAATGGTTTTTGTTTCTAGTACATATTTGGACACAAAAGGATGAGAAAATATGGCCCAGGTTAAAAAACAAAACAAAAAAACAACAGAGCTTCTCTTTAATATCCCAAGGTCTTCTACTTCCTGAAGAGCACAGATTAACCAACACGGAGCAGAAACCATGCAGTAGATTGAATACAATGGGTTTTTCACATGCCTCAGAAATTCATAGATCAACTATGATACACTTTGTCCAAGGTTTAACAACTGTATGAAGCTTTATCAGGAATGTGAATGAAAAAGGAATTGGCCAAACTTTTTGATCAGTTTTGATGTGTTTTGTTCAAGAAAATAGAGTTCATGTCTAATACTGTGATATTACATACACAATTTTGTAGCAACAAGAAAGTGGCAGATTTAGCTTAATGCTAGTGTAAGTCTGGTTATAACTGGTGAAAAGTGGTAGGAATTGTGTACCCATAGAGTGGTGTCAATGATAATGTTTAAAAAATGAGCACTAAAGGATAAAGACCCGGTAGTGTTGATAAAGTGCAGGGAAGATGAATATCACAGATTTAGGAAAAAGTGCAAGCCCTGTGATGGACTGGCATCATATCGCAGGTGATTTCTGTTGCTCGCACCTAGTGTTGACCCTGAACAATTACTAAAGATGAATGAACGAATGAATGAATGAATGTGAGGACAAAAGGTGATTACAGGTGACATATGAACTTGTTTCCTCTCAGACTTCAACGAAAGCGGAGATTGAGATGTTGATGAATGTCCAATGAAGCAGGAACTATGGAATATTCCTTAAAAATGCAGGTGACAGTTTCAACTTGAAGAGCAGAATGAATATTTCCAGGGACAAGTGACACATTAATGAAATGACAGATAGGGCAGAGATGTCAGGAAGACGCTTTATGAATACTGGGGTTAGTGCAGGATTGAGCTGACAGGAAGATGAATTCAACTCAGAGATTGATTTAGAGAGAGAGAGAGAGAGAGAGAGAGAGAGAGAAGCTCAGATGGGAATGTTATTCCTTTAACTTGGGTGATCACTGAGGTTCCATAGGGAACCTGGCTAAAGCTAAGATTTGTGATCCAACACATGAGACATTTCCAGCTTCCTTCAATGACACCAAAGAGAGCTTGATGATTGCATTATATATATATATATATATATATATATATATATATATATATATATATATATATATATATATATACATACACACACAGTGAGAGTAAAAAGTATTTGATCCCTTGCTGATTTTGTTGGTTTGCCCACTAATAAAGACATAATCATTCTATACTTTTAATGGTAAATGTACCACATTCTAACATGGAGAGACAGAATATCAAAAAGAAAATCCAGAAAATAACTTTAAAGAATATATATTGATTGATTTGTATTTCATTGAGGGAAATAAGTATTTGATCCCCTAGTATGCATTAGGAGTTCTGGCTTTCACAGACCAGTTAGACACTCCCAATCAACTTGTTACCTGAATTGAAGACACCTGTTCTAACTAATCACCTGTATGAAAGACACCTGTTCACAGAATCAGACAATCAGACAGATTCCAAACTCTCCAACATGGGTAAGACCAAAGAACTCTCTCAGGACCTCAGAGACAGGATTGTTGACCTGCACAAATCTGGAATGGGCTACAAAAACATTAGCAAGATGCTGGGTATTAAAGTAACAACCATTGGTGCAATTGTGAGAAAATTTAAGAAGTATAACATGACCATCAATAGACCTCGGTCTGGTGCTCCACAGAAGATTTCACCTCGTGAGGTGGCAATGATCATGAGAACTGTGAGAAATCGGCCTGCAACCACACAGCGGGAGTTAGTGAATGACCTCAAGGCAGCTGGGACCACAGTCACCAGGAAAACAATTGGCAACACTTTGCGCTGCAATGGATTAAATTCCTGCAGTGCCCTAAAGGTACCCCTGCTTAAGAAAGCACATGTGGAGGCCCGCCTAAGGTATGCCAATGATCACCTCAAAGATGTACAAAGTGATTGGGAGAAGGTTCTGTGGTCAGACGAGACCAAAATTGAACTATTTGGCCTAAACTCTACTCGTCATGTGTGGAGGAAGAAAAATGCTGCCTATGACCCCAGGTACACTGTGCCCACTGTCAAGCATGGAGGTGGAAGCATTATGTTTTGGGGGTGTTTCTCTGCCAAGGGCACAGGGCTACTTCACCGCATCAGTGGGAAGATGGATGGAGCCATGTACCGTGCAGTCCTGAGGGACAACCTCCTCCCCTCCGCCAGGAAGTTGAAAATGGGCCGTGGTTGGGTCTTCCACCATGACAACGACCCAAAGCATACAGCAAAGGCAATAAAGGAGTGGCTCAAGAAGAACCACATTAAGGTCATGGAGTGGCCCAGCCAGTCTCCGGACCTCAATCCAATCGAAAATCTATGGAGGGAGCTGAAGGTCCGAGTTGCCAAGCGACAGCCCACCAACCTTAATGATTTAGAGAGGATCTGCAAAGAAGAGTGGGCCAAAATTCCCCCTGATATGTGTGCTAACCTTGTGGTTAACTACAACAAATGTCTGTCCGCTGTGCTTGCAAACAAAGGCTTTGCCACCAAGTATTAAGTGCTTTTGGCTAGAGGGATCAAATACTTATTTCCCTCAATGAAATACAAATCAATTAAAATATATTCTTTAAAGTTATTTTCTGGATTTTTGTTTTGATATTCTGTCTCTCCATGTAAGAATACATCTACCATTAAAAGTATAGAATGATCATGTCTTTTTTAGTGGGCAAACCAAAAGGGATCAAATACTTTTGACTCTCACTGTATATATATATATATATATATATATATATATATATATATATATATATATATATACAGTGGTGCTTGAAAGTTTGTGAACCCTTTAGAATTTTCTATATTTCTGCATAAATATGACCTCAAACATCATCAGATTTTCACACAAGTCCTAAAAGTAGACAAAGAGAACCCAGTTAAACAAATGAGACAAAAAATATTATACTTGGTCATTTATTTATTGAGGAAAATGATCCAATATTACATATCTGTGAGTGGCAAAAGTATGTGAACCTCTAGGATTAGCAGTTCATTTGAAGATGAAATTAGAGTCAGGTGTTTTCAATCAATGGGATGACAATCAGGTGTGAGTGGGCACCCTGTTTTATTTAAAGAACAGGGATCTGTCAAAGTCTGATCTTCACAACACATGTTTGTGGAAGTGTATCATGGCACAAACAAAGGAGATTTCTGAGGACCTCAGAAAAAGTGTTGTTGATGCTCATCGGGCTGGAAAAGGTTACAAAACTATCTCTAAAGAGTTTGGACTCCACCAATACACAGTCGGACAGATTGTGTACAAATGGAGGAAATTCAAGACCATTGTTACCCTCCCAAGAAGTGGTCGACTAACAAAGATCACTCCAAGAGCAAGGCATGTAATAGTCAGCGAGGTCACAAAGGACCCCAGGGTAACTTCTAAGCAACTGAAGGCCTCTCTCACATTGGCTAATGTTAATGTTCATGAGTCTACCATCAGGAGAACACTGAACAACAATGGTGTTCATGGCAGGGTTGCAAGGAGAAAGCCACTGCTCTCCAAAAAGAACATTGCTGCTCATCTGCAACTTGCTAAAGATCATGTGGACAAGCCAGAAGGCTATTGGAAAAATGTTTTGTGGACAGATGAGACCAAAATAGAACTTTTTGGTTTAAATGAGAAGCGTTATGTTTGGAGAAAGGAAAACACTGCATTCCAGCATAAGAACCTTATCCCCTCTGTGAAACATGGTGGTAGTAGTATCATGGTTTGGGCCTGTTTTGCTGCATCTGGGCCAGGACGGTTTGCCATCATTGATGGAACAATGAATTCTGAATTATACCAGCGAATTTTAAAGGAAAATGTCAGGACATCTGTCCATGAAGTGAATCTCAAGAGAAGGTGGGTCATGCAGCAAGACAACGACCCTAAGCACACAAGTCGTTCTACCAGAGAATGGTTAAAGAAGACTAAAGTTAATGTTTTGGAATGGCCAAGTCAAAGTCCTGACCTTAATCCAATCGAAATGTTGTGGAAGGACCTGAAGCGAGTAGTTCATGTGAGGAAACTCACCAACATCCCAGAGTTGAAGCTGTTCTGTATGGAGGAATGGGCTAAAATTCCTCCAAGCCGGTGTGCAGGACTGATCAACAGTTACCGGAAACGTTTAGTTGCAGTTATTGCTGCACAAGGGGGTCACACCAGATACTGAAAGCAAAGGTTCACATACTTTTGCTACTCACAGATATGTAATATCGGATCATTTTCCTCAATAAATAAATGACCAAGTAAAATATTTTTGTCTCATTTGTTTAACTGGGTTCTCTTTATCTACTTTTAGGACTTGTGTGAAAATCTGATGTTTTAGAGGTCATATTTATGGAGAAATATAGAAAATTCTAAAGGGTTCACAAACTTTCAAGCACCACTGTGTGTGTATATATATATATATATATATATATATATATATATATATATATATATATAATATTAGCGGGAGCGAGGCGAGGGAGTGAAAATATTTTTCAACATGAGAAGATAAACTTCATATATTTGCGCTGCCGTGTAATGTTCTCTATATTATATTGACACATCCACAAAAAATTACATTAAATAAAAACAAAAACAAACAAACAAAAGAAGCAAGTTAAGCAAAAGAATTTTAATGTTGAACCGGTTTGCCATTTTGACAACGTGCATCTAGTCAGCGGGAAAATACTGGGAGTGACGTCAGTGGAGTGAAATATCGGGAATTATTATACATACAGGACATTATTTGATGGAATAAAAAAAATGTATTCTATTCCCTTTTAGTGGGTTTATTGATGGCATGTAATATTGTTATCATATCGCTTCATGTATTACGCCACTCTCCCCAATGGAGAATGATCGTGCAATATTGTTATAATATTGCACATTGTCAAGACAAAACGATGTCACATGTTAGACCTCATTTGAATATCTAATGACAAAACTTTCCTGCTGTGCATGTCAAATCCATTTCTTTGTTGGCTGGGAAAGAGAGAAGACGAGGCTAAACCAGTGCTACTGGTATAATTAAGCACTAAATAAATAAACTAAAAACTGAAACTGGACACGTTGAACACCCGAAAGGCTACCAAAACTTCATTATATATTCTTCACGCATATTTACAAGAGAAAAACATACCAATGGACATCGAAAAACTGGAAAAGAGACATGTCAGAGATGTAAAACTTCTGCTCTAGCGAGCGACTGTGACAATTTGTAAACAAACATGGCTGCCAGGTTTTCTTGATTAAAAGTGGAAGATTTTGAGAGAATTTTGGCTGCCAGGTCACTCCATAGCTGTTGATGTTGATGTTAAAAGTAGCTAAGTAAATTACATTGGGAAATGAATGCTTAAGTCCGAGTGAAAAATGCCATGGTGAGTGTGCAGCATGGAAGAAGAGACTTGGGACAGAAATATTAGTTTCTTGGTTGTTAGCCTGTGATACTGATGAATACTACAACAGCTGGAAGGTGAATTCACTGCCACACTAACAGTACCAACTTGCGAGTAAGCTAGTGTTGGCTTTTCGAGAATGCTGATCTGAAGAGAGTGTGTATGTATAATAATAATATTGGTTGCCATTTTTTCATGGTATATCAGATATATTCTATTCAGCTACTTGTTTCTGACTCATTCAGTATCATGCTAGCTGAATGGAATATATCTGATATACCACTCAACGCCAGCCAATATTATTTAAATATGTCACTCAGATCTGCAATGCATTTTGTTTGAAAAATGTGAGTTTTCCAACATGAGAAGATAAACTTCATATCTTCAAGCCAATGTGCGATTTAAAAAAATATATACCGCATTTTCCGGACTATACGTCGCTCCGGAGTTTAAGTCGCATCAGCCAAAAAATGCATTATGAAGACGAAAAAAAAACATATATACGTCGCACCGGACTACAAGTCACACTTTTTTGAAGGGTTATTCTATCCACAGAATCTGTGATTCTATCTGATAAGCGGGCGTGGTTACTGCGCGACTGCATTGTTTATTTAATAAACGAACAGCTGAGCAGTGATAACGTGCCCTTTGCCCTGTAAGTAGCCTAGTCTGATTATTTTAAATATCTACTACTATCTTTACTACTATCACTATCGTTATTACTAATAGCCTATATTATTATTATAACTAATATTAGTAGCCTATTACTGATGCATTAATCAGTTTGCTTTTAGAATATTTTTTACTGGTAAGGCTTATTATCGCCCCATGGCTCTTTCATCTTTGTTATTAAAGCTGTAGTCATCATCGAGGAGTGTCATTCTTCATTTTTGTCGAATTTTATTTCATCAAATCAGAGGCCAAGTAGGCTATAGGTATATCATCTCCAAAGATGGGTACGGTAGTAAAAACAACCGTCTAGTGAAAAAAAAAAACAACAACAACCGCTCAGAGAAAAAAACAGGCAGAAAGTGCGCCTGCCAGTTAACGTCATATCAGATAAAAACATTAAACGTTATTCAGACCATTAACACCATAACATCAGAGACGAAGAATAAAGTTCATCTTGGAAGGAGAGTTATTTTTAAAAATGCAAAACAAAATAATTTATAATAGCCCAGAGAAAAACTGGCTGAATATATACCGTAACATCAAGTTATTCAATAGCCTATAGGCCGAAAATCAGGGCTTAATTTGAGCTGGAACATGACGGAACAAGATCCATAACCTCCGTTGTCGGATCTGGCAGCTATTTTCATTTCATTCGGTGTTCCGGCAGCTATTTAAATGGATCAGATCACCTCCGTGACCATCACAAAGGGAAAAAATCAAACAATAAATTAAATAAGTAAATAAAAATTTGTTTAGTGTTCGGTTTTGATTTTGATATCTGTTGTTGATTTCTCTCCTATGACATCCACAAAATCTATGCGAAAGGGGAAGGGGGGGCATGGGGTGTATACTTCCGCTCAATAGAACACCGGGTTTTTTGTAGCCGTTAGCTTGCGCTGTGGAAAAAATGGCAAAAAAACAAGAAAGCAACTTGTTTTGTAAACCCTTTATTTCTTAACTATTACTTGAATTGATTGCACTTATGTTTGCTGGTACTGCTTTTAATGAGCAGGAGAAAAACAGGGAGGGCTCGGAAAATGACTGCAGGTCGGAATTGAACCCGGGTCCCCGGATTTATGGTATGGCGCCTTACCCACCTGAATAATAAGCGCGTGTGCGTAAAGTTATAGTAAACCACCCCCCACCTTTTTTTTTTTGAGTCGCCGGACCCACCCACCTCCTGCGTTACGGGACCTCCCACTTCACAAATTAAGCACTGCCTAAAATCATTACATAACTTATTTAAATAACTATAGGCCTATCATTAATAATAAAACACAGGTCAATCAAGTTTATCAAGCTGACGATTTCACTCCAAATCAGCAAATCCATTGAATTCCTCATCCTCGGTGTCGCTTCTGAACAACGCTGCCAACTCCAGCGGCAGACGAAGCGCCGTTTCCTCTTCTTCTGCGTGGCTGTCGTCAGACTCGGCATCAGCTCCAATTATTCCTCAGTGAAAAAAAAAAACATATATACGTCGCACCGGAGTATAAGTCACATGGCCAGCCGAACCATGAAAAAAAGTGCGATTTATAGTCCGAAAAATACGGTATATATCAATGCATTCACAAACAAAAAGTCCGCAAATTTATCAAAACATTTCATTGATTTCCTCATGAGTAACATACAGAGATTTATGCCACGATTTTTGTTCTCCATGTCCCAGATGGAGCGCCGATGAAAAATAGGAAAACACTCGTGATGATACAAGTCTTCATTAGTGTTCTGTCTGATGGTAGGTCTGCTCTGACAGCGTCAGCCATCAAAGTTTCTAGAGAAGAATTAGAGTAGTGGTTTTCTGTTGCCTTCTACTGAATTATTATAAAGGTTTTCTCCTCTCAACCATTTATACCTATGGGCAATTTAGAGTTACACTTAACCCAACCTGCATGTCTTTGGACTGTGGGAGAAACTGGAGCAAACCCATGCAGACACAAGGAGAACATTCAAACTCCACACAGAAAGGCCCCTGTCAGCCACTGGGCTTGAACCAAGAACCTGCTTGCTGTGAGGTGACAGTGCTAACCACTACACCACCAGGCTGCTATAAAGATGAAGTCTACCTTATACTGTCTACATTTACATGTTTTTGTGACTAAATCAAACCTTTTGTTATTAGACAGAATAATATGTTCTCAGTATCTGTTTTATCAATGTGCTCTAGTCAAATATAAAGCATACTGCAGCTCTGGCTTGTGCAGGATCATCTATTGAAAATCCATTACGTTGGAACTTCATCTGTAGCCACTCACTGACTGTATTAGCATAACTACAGAAAAATCAATAGCACAGCTTGGTCCATCACCACTGTAAGAGATGCATCCATGCTCTTGGGAACAATAGAGTTCAATACAGTGTATGCCTTCCAACACGGGGGCTTTAAAGACGGCTTTGATTTCCTGTGCCGAGAGCAGGACGTGTGTGCAATACATAAGTGTTTCATATTGAAAAGGAATCCTGAGACCTTTTCCAATACTTATTCACCTTCTTAAACAAACATTAGTGACTTGTAAATTACAGCAGGGATAAGACCGTTCAGTGGATGCTAGCTAGCTGTTAGCATTCCTAGCGATTAGCTCTTATTGCTGTTAGCATTCTGCTTGATTATCCTTGCAGGTAACATTTAGGAGATGATGCATAAGTTGTTGTCATGAGCCTTAGCTAACATAGGTTTACCTATGTTTCTTGGTAAGACAGCACTTATTTACAATCAGGGTTGATTTTGTTCCTTTGTGAATCTTTCTTGTTGTTTTCCTATCATCCATCCATTATTTGTAGCCACTTATCCTGTATGGGGTCGCAGGCAAGCTGGAGCCTATCCCAGCTGACTATGGGCAAGAGGCGGGGTACACCCTGGACAAGTCACCAGATTATCACAGGGCTGACATACAGAGACAACCTTTCACACTCACATTCACACCTACGGTCAATTTAGAGCCACCAATTAACCTAACCTGCATGTCTCTGAACTGTGGAGGAAACCGGAGCACCCGGATAAAACCCACGCAGACACAGGGAGAACATGCAAACTCCACACAGAAAGGTCCCTGTTGGCCACTGGGCTGGAACCCAGAACCTTCTTGCTGTGAGGCGACAGTGCTAACCACTACACCACCGTGCTGCCTTTTCTGGTCATACTTCAATCAAATTAACTTAAGAATTTAAAGCTTTTCAACTTCCTGAATAATAACTTTGGCAAAAGTAATCACTCTTTCACTTGAAGAAAGAATGCGTGTTTTTTTTTTTAATCAAACCTGAGGACTAATTTCAGATCTAAGACGTACCAGATGGTACGGTGCTGCTTTCAGAAGTTCACCAGTTTCACTTCACTCAGAAATCAGCTTCAAAAAGAAGCCTTCACTCCACTTGTGAGTTTATCTCACCGAAACAACAGCACACCTCCAGTATGTAATGTGCTGACAACAAATGTAACATTATCATATAGAGTGCTTTTTTCTGAATGTGTGCACTTTCTTCCATCTACATTTCTTTTGTTAATTAGCTGCCTAGCCAAATGGTTTCCCGCTGATCTGCATCGGAAAGGTCGGGGTGGGAATTTAATGTGGGATCACATTTTATGCACATCACAGATCTAAAGCCTCACTCACAACCCGCCATACGTGCTGCTATGGGCAGTCTATGTTAAAAAAAATTGGCAAAACCGTGCTTGAGACTTGCGCGACACTTGCGTGTGTTCAGCGCTGTAGAAGGTCGCAGACTGCCCGTGGAGACTTTTGGTCCTGCACATGCAAATTCTACGGGTCTTGCGACAAATCAAGAATGCATACACTATGTACGGGACCCGTACTCCTTTTGTACACCTGAACCAAGTCAGCAGTGTAGCTAGTAGGGGCTTTTTGCGATGACAGTAAGACTGACACACAGTCATTGTATGAGTGACGTGCCTCAGAAATACTACACAAGTATTCCACACTTGCTATTTGTGCAGAGCACAAGAGAGAAGTACTGTACATCTCACTTTCTACCCCTATGTGTGGTGTGCACGCAGCGCACGCGACCTGCATGCAACACGAGGGGCAAGACTCTGGGTATCACGGGCGATTGCTCTAAGACAACGAGGGAGGCTCAGCCTCCTCTAAAAATGACGAACATCGTGTAGGATGAATTGCGCTAGGCTTATGTTATAGCTGACCTTATAACATTGCTATTTCAGATCCAGAATCATAGAAATATATGTGCTTAACCCACTACAGTGTGAAATCATTCCCTTATAACTTTAATGTGTGCGTGAGTTTTTCCCCCTCATGACAGCGCGCTGCAGCGCAGCCTCAGTGGACTTCAATGGCATTTGGGAGCTCTGCGCTTTTCAGTATCAAAATGCAAGACGATTATTGGACAAATACTGCGAAAACGCCCGCCCACGGAGTCTCACGGACTCCCAGCCTCAGTGGACTTCAATGGCATTTGGGAGCTATGCGCTTTTCAATCTCAAAATGCAAGACAATTATTGGACAAATACTGCAAAAATGCCTGCCTACGGACTCCCAGCCTCACAGTGGGAGGGACATGACAAAGCTTTCCGCGAGGAGACTGGTGATTGGTGAAAGCGGCCGGATATTTTCTTTGATTGACAGCTCGTTTCAAATATAGACAGGCAGCGGTGAGTTTCAGTTCAGTCCCATGCAGATTCGCAAGTGCTGTGGCGTATTGTAAGAGATCAGCTTACATTTCGATTTCATTCATTACATATGGTTTCTACCAGCTTTTTTAGTTTGTATATATTTTCATTGTAAATAAAGTGTAAATATAGTGTTGTCAAGTTTGCTATCTTAGTTCCAGAAATTTCGTTTATTTGAGTGACTGAACTTGAACTTGAGGGGGCTAGTCAGCTAGCAAGAAAGCTGCGCACGGATGCCAAGCATTGCTGATTTAATTTTGGCGAAGCCATTTGCCAGTCTTCCTTTCGAGGAAAAAATTAAAATTAAAGAGCAGGGTAGACCAACGCCTCAAATTGACTTGGTGAAAAAGGTAGGGAATAATACTCGTTCCTTTCAGCTCTCCTGGTATGAGAAAGTGAATTGGCTAACAGCAAGTGACCCACATCAACAACAGTAAATAGGCTACTTTAGTAATATATCATGGATGGACCAAAAATATAGAATCTATTTAAAATGTTTATGCTGAGTATATTATATTGGAATATATATTTTTCTGGATATGAATTAAACATAGCTACAATTAAAATATAGGGAAAGTGTCATTGAATGAAATGTGTGGCACCCAGCTCTACTGCTGAGGTTCCTGACAAAGAGCTGCTTTCAATAATGATCAATTTTTAAACAACATGCCACAATTTTAAAATATAAAATGTTAAAATATACCCCCCCCCCCCAACACCACCATCATGTATATTGGACAGTAGGCTAATGGGCCAAAAGAACCTGTTATTTCACAGTTTGTGATGCTGCCAACAATCAGCCAGATCAGAGGCAAGAGTATGGGCAAAATTGATGTTTTTTCTTTTAAAATCGGAAATATCGTAACCGACCAGCCTCCCCTGTTTGAAAGACTACCAGCCGCCACTGCTGGGTATATACTGTATATTGGGGAGGAACCAAGGAACCGATCATGTAGCGTGTAGCATTGTAGAAGGGAAGAAGACCACCTCATTTGCTGTTTTTATTTGAGTATATGTTAATTTACCATGCAAACGTCAAATAATAAAACATGAGTTTAAGGGAATAATGCACTTTATTCCATTGTAAAAAATCCCAACTAAATAGCCCAACAGTTTGAGCACTGAAACACACTTTGACTCCGAGCTACTGTCCTGCTCCTACTCCTGCTGAGTGGTGGGACGGGGTGTCGGGATGTCCTTGTCCTTATCACTGAGCATGGCACAATGGCCTGATAGCGATGATGGGATTGCACTGTCCTCACTTCTGGGTGTCGTTAGCTGAAACATACATGAAAATCAGCATATATAATATTAATTACATAAGTATATAGATACTGAAATGACTGTTTAAAGCATGTGTATTTACCTGTGAAAATCCCTCTGGCGGGGTGCTGTGCCTTCTGCCGGCTTGAAGGCAAACTTCTCCCTGTCCGTGCATGGCTCGCCGGTGCTGCTACCATCATCATCAAATTCTTCCTCCTCCTCCCTCTCTGCTGTTTCAGGCTGGGTTACTTCACTTTTGCTTGCTTATTCTTGGGTCCCATTTTCTAAACTTTAAACTGAATTTTTTTTTTATTTTTCCCACAAAATATCCAATGTTCTTCAGCCAAAAGACAAATGCAGAATGTTGCAGACATGCTGGTTTTATACCCACTCCTGGCTTGCATCACACGCAAGTTATGAGTGATTGTAACGTGCTAATCACATGTGTCACACATGCATTACAAGTACGGCCCAAACTTAGCACAGGAAACTGGTAAAATGCAAGTCTCACACACTCCACACTCACTGAACACACACTGATCACGTGCGTCAGATATACGCTTTCCATGGGCTAACGGTGCAATTTTTCCCATGCCTCGAGGAAGTCAGGTGTGCAACCTGTACTTGACAAGTACTTTGCCCGTACTCCTCCCCCAAACTTTCCCCCGGATTCACCGCTACCCTGCGGCACGGCTGCAAGCTACCAAACCCTGCGACCCGTGCGTGTCCAAAACACTTACAGCAGGTTGAGTGAGGCTTAAACTTGAAACACTGAATGAGAACTGAGTTCATAAGATCAATAGCTAAGGTCTGTATTCTACCCAGTAAAAAAGCAAAGAAGAAACAGAACATAATTTGTTCTTTGTACATGGATTACTGAGTTAACAGGATTGGATTGCTGACAATCCTGGATTTGTCTGACTTTCAAAGCTGGTGTCCACCAGCTGACCACTTTAATAGGAACTTGTTCTTGATTCTGAGATTCCTGTTCTTGGCTGCAGGAGCGGAACTCAATGTGTTCTTCTGCTGTTGCATGCTGAGATGCTTTTCTGCTCACCACGGTTGTAAAGAGTGATTATATGAGTTACTATAATCTTCCTGGCAAAAAAGCTCAAACCAATCTGTCCCTTTTCCTCTGACCTCTCTTATCACCAAGGTGTTTGTTTCCATCCACAGAACTGTCCCTCATTTACTCGATTTTTTTCCCGCACCATTCTGTGCATAGAAACGGTTGTGTGTGAAAACCCCAGGAGATCAGCAGTTTCTGAAATACTCAAACCATACTTGGCCATATGGTACTTTCTGGGTGCACGCAATGGCATTACTCTCTCCCTTGTTAATCAGTAACCAGTCATCTTTTCACTCAAGTATGTGGAAGAGGGCAGATAGCGTTTCGAAAAGTTGCAGAAGCTGAGCTTCATGTAGGAAGCATATCATTCCCACTCACAATGAAAACCATATATTTTCCATTATTATGCTGTAATGTTGTACTGTAGGAATGGGAGCAAAACGGCAAATGTAATTTATCCCTTGACAACAAAGTAACATTTATGGAAATCTTTTGCCATGGCTCCAGTAGGAAAGCTATCGGAGTTACGTCTTGTGACAGTCCTGACATTGCTGGCAGTGATATAAATGCTGATGTCATGAGACTGTGACTACTCATAAGACATCAATTTAAAACAAGTGGTGGCAAAGTTAAAACAAGCAAACAAACATTGGCAGATACTGCTGCAAATTAGAACGACAACAAAATCAAAGAACTGTTGGCTGTTCATGCCGAAGACCAAATTTTTCATCAGATATCTGGTACTGTTCATGATGTTGTAGTGTTGCTAACTAGCTTATGTCTCAGCTTGGGCTTTTCACAACAATATAGGCTTGCTGCCTCATGAAATATACATCATATCTGGTCTCGTACGTTTACACGTCTTGTGGAGGTTCCCACTCTGTGGTATTTTGTTAAATACATAGTCAGGTGAGGAAGACTAAGTGGGAAATCTGTGGTTGGTTGAAGAGAGCAACTGGACTTGCTTGACGATTCTTGAAAACGTTTCGCCTCTCTTCCGAAAGGCATCATCAGTTCTGTCTGACTACTAGGGAGTATCCAGTATTTATTCTCTCATGGATCATCATAGAATCCGAATCAGAATGCTGATGGCTGCATTGTGGGCGGCTGATAAGATGTCATAGACACTCACCTCTGTTCAATGATGGTCGTTCCAGGTTGGAACAAGCATTAAAATTTATCTTAATTACATTAATTAACAAGCATTATCTTGCACAAGTATTAAGATTTCCTAACTCTGATTGAGTATCCTATAGGCACGTTTAACTAAACTGTGCATATCCTACTGCACCAAGTTGGGACACTGTGCAAAATATAAATAAAAACAGAACATGATGTTTTGCAAATCATGGAAACTATATTTTATTGAAAATACTATAAAGACAACATATCAAATGCTGAAACTGAGAAGTTTTATTGTTTTATGAAAAATATATTCTCATTTTGAATTTGATGTCAGCAACACGTTTAAAAAAAAAAGTTGGGATCGGAGCATGTTTACCACTGTGTTGCATCACATCTACTTTTAACAACACTCTGTAAACATTTGGGAACTGAGGAGACCAATTGCTTAGTGTTGAAAGAGAAATGTTGTCCCATTCTTGCCTGATATAAAATTTCAGTTGCTCAACAGTTCAGGGTCTCATTTGTCATATTTTGCACTTCATAATGCGCCAAATCTTTTAAATGGGAGACAGGACTGCAGGCAGGCCAGTTTAGCACCCGGACTCTTTTACTACACAGCCATGCAGTTTTAATATGTGCAGAAAGCAGTTTGGCATTGTCTTGCTGAAAGAAGGAAGGCCTTCCCTGAAAACTATTTTGTCTGGATGGCAGAATATTGCTCTGAAATGTGTTTATATGTACAAGCTACCCATGTCATTTGCACTAATGCACCCTCATACCATCACAGATGCTGGCTTTTGAACTGTGCACTAATAACAAGCTGGATGGTCCCTTTCCTCTTTAGCCTGGAGGACGTGGTGTCCATGATTTCTAAAAATAATTTCTACTTTTGATTCGTCAGACATCGGGACAGTTTTCTACTTCGCCTCAGTTCATTGTAAAAGAGCTCGGGCCCAGAGAAGGTGGCGGTGTTTCTGGATATTGTTTATATCTGATTTTAATTTGCATTTGTGGATGCAGTAATGAACTGTTTTCACAGACAACGGTTTTCTGAAGTGTTCCTGAGCCCATACAGTGATTTCCATTACAGACACGTGTCTGCTTTTAATGCAGTGTCTCCTGAGGGCCTGAAGATAACAAGCATTCAATGTTAGCTTTCAGCCTTGTCTCTTGCATCCAGTGATTTCTCCAGATTCTCTGAATCTTTTTATGATATTATGGATCATCGATGATCTCATCTCATCTCATTATCTCTAGCCGCTTTATTCTGTTCTACAGGGTCGCAGGCAAGCTGGAGCCTATCCCAGCTGACTACGGGCGAAAGGCGGGGTACACCCTGGACAAGTCGCCAGGTCATCACAGGGCTGACACAGACACAGACAACCATTCACACTCACATTCACACCTACGGTCAATTTAGAGTCACCACTTAACCTAACCTGCATGTCTTTGGACTGTGGGGGAAACCGGAGCGCCCGGAGGAAACCCACGCGGACATGGGGAGAACATGCAAACTCCGCACAAAAAGGCCCTCGCCGGCCACGTGGCTCGAACCCAGGACCTTCTTGCCATGAGGCGACAGTGCTAACCACTACACCACCATGAAGTGTAGAACATTATTCTTAAATTGTTGCACTTTTTGCCCACACAGTCTTTCACAGAGTGGAGAACCCCTCCCCATCTTTACTTCTGAGAGTCTCCACCTCTCTAGGATGCTCTTTTTATACCCAATCATCTTACTGACCTGTTGACAATTAAGTTATAAATGTATGTATTGATTTGTTTTTTATTTTATTTATTTATTTTTAGCATTACACAACTTTTCCACTCTTTTATTGCCCCGTCCCAACTTTTCTGAAACATGATGCTGGCATTGAATTCAAAATGAGCATTTTTTTTTTTAAACAATAAAATTTCTCAGTGTGGAAATCAGAGCGGGTGGGTGGAGCACAGAAGTACAACAGGCCAGAACTGAGTTCCAAAAACTCTTTTTATTTGCACTTTTCAGTCGCAAACACACTCTCCCAGCCACATGCATACACACACACACATAAGTCATCTGGTTGGGGAGAGAGCTCTCTTCCTCTGCTCTCTCTTTCCTTATATAGGGCACGGTCACTGGGGAAGACACACAAACACAGGTTAACTAACATCAGGTGTAGTGATTCTGCCACTTACCTTCCCTGACTCCGCCCTCCTGTCACAGACCGATGCTTGACCACGCCCCGACTGCCACACTCTGGTTCAACATTTTATTCAACTCTTTTATTCAGTTTATTCAACTGATATTGTCCTTGTCCTACTTTGAATGAAATATACACTGAAAAAAATTAAACATTGGCTCAAATTAAAAAAATTGAGGTAATCGATCACACCTAATATTGTAGTGTTATACAATATAAATAATTCATTTGATTTGACCTGAAATATTTAATTTCATGTAAACCAATTTCTGATGGTTGAACCAAAGCAATTATTTCAGATTTTCCTAAATTAAAATAAATACATTGGTTTTTTTCACCTTTATTGGATAGGACAGTGTAGTGACAGGAAATGAGCTGGAGAGGGATCAGGAAATGACCTCGGGCCAGAATCGAACCCGGGTCCCTGGATTTATGGTATGGTGCCTTAGTCGACTGAGCCACGGCCCCCAAAATGCATTGGTTTTATTACTTAATGTAAATAATCTTTGTTAAACCTAAATATTTTAAATTCATTTAAACAACTTTTGAATATGGGAGCAAACTTTTTTTTTTTTTATCCACTGGAATGAAAACAAATACATTAAATGAACAACAGCTTTGTTTCACTTTTTTCAGTGTAGGGTTTCCATGATTTGCAAATCATTGCATTCTGTTTTTAATTACAGTTTATACAGCACCCCAACTTGTTTGGAAATGGGGTTGTAAATGAAAATAAAAGGAAGGAAAACTTTTAATACTCTCTCCAGGCTTACAAACCATGTGCATTAGCCAATTGTTGATCTATTGGGCATGGTTTTGAGACTCAGTCTTGTACTTTCCAGGCAAAGCAAAAGCAAAAAAAAAGATCATTAAAAAAAAAGTTCACTTTAAGAATGAGCCATTGAGCTATGAACCAGCCAGATGAAAACATTATTAGCAAATCAGTGCATCAGTGAGTGACAGTTATCTGTCCCTATTCAGTTTCCTCTTCAAGTTTGACTTCATTGTTCTACTACAGAGCCTTCTGAAGCTCATGTCTTACTCTGTGATTAAACATGCATGGTGGACTGACATAAAAATGCAGCACAGACGTCCTGTAATAGTGCACACATATGGTTTTCCTTTCCACAAGGAATGTCACTGGTGCATTGATGTCAATGTCGACATTTCTTTGTCTTGACTTTAAAGGTTGGGACCAGTGACTGAAAAACTTATTTTTAACAGAGCAGGAGAACAAGCTAGTGTCTGATTCATGGTTGTTATCAACCTTACATTCAAAATTCTGCAATAAAGCTCTTTAAAAGCACTATATGGGCTTTGTATTGTGTTTATTTCTGAGCACAATTTACAGGAAAATGTTTTTAAGTTATGTTGTGCAACCCCAGTAGCAGTGTACCAATGGTGAATTAAATGTTACTGGTATAGTGCTTTTAACTACACATATTGCCATAAAGCAGCTTTACAGAAAACCAGATGTAGAATTTGATTCTAAATGTCCAGAGGTGGCAGTGGTCAGGGAAAACTCCCTGAGAAGGTTCTGATGAAACCTCAACTTATTGTAACCACAGTAACAGGCATCATGCAGGATAAATACGCAACATAGACATCCTAGAGAATGGATCATGGCAGAATAGAGAAGAAACAGAGATACAGTAGAACATGTAACTCTTGATGTTTTCCTATGCTTAATGAAGACAATGATGTAAATATATCAAATATAATGTGCCATACATGCTGTATGCTTAAAAGACCTCTCAAAAACATGCAGGTAGGTGGACTGATTATACTCAGTGTTCCTACACTGTCAGAAAACAAAGTACATTGTTGTACCTTGAGGGGTACAATTGTTTGTCACTGGGGCAGAACCCTCTAACGTACTTATTTGTACCATTTATATATACCTTTTTGGCCCTAAAAAGGTACACATAGTTTTCTTGAGGTCTACTAATGAACCATAGGGGGTACATTAGTGTAGATTGTACCTTGGGGGAAAGAAATGCACTCCAACTCTACCCCTATTTCTAACAGTGTAGATGGGAATGTATGTGAGCGTGGTGCCCTATGATGGACTGGCATCCAGTAAAGAATGTATTCTCACTCCAATATTTATGGGATTGTCTCCAGATCCACTGCAACCCTGAGCAGAATAAAGCATTTGTTGAACATGAATGGGGAAGCCATGGTCTAATGGTTAGAGAAGCAGCTTTGGGACCAAAAGGTCACCAGTTTGATTCCCTGGATCAGCAGGAATGGCTGAAGTGCCCTTGAGCAAGGCACCTAACCCCTACCTGCTCCCCAGGCTGCTCTGGGCATGTTGTATATCGCTCTGGATAAGAGGGTCTGCTAAATATAATGTAATGAATGGATAGAACTTTATTGTTAGATGTTCATCCATCCTCCAGACTTTTGTATCCCTGGCCACTGATTTCAACTCCTCCTACAGGTTCTCAGATGTTCTCAGGCCAACTGTGAGCTATAATCTCTCCAGTGGGTCCTGGATCTGCTCCATTGAGTGGGAACTGCCTGATACAGCTCTAGTGGACCAAAAGGTCACCAGTTTGATTCCCTGGATCAGCAGGAATGGCTGAAGTGCCCTTGAGCAAGGCACCTAACCCCTACCTGCTCCCCAGGCTGCTCTGGGCATTTTGTATGTCGCTCTGGATAAGAGGGTCTGCTACATATAATGTAATGAATGGATAGAACTTTATTGTTAGATGTTCATCCATCCTCCAGACTTTTGTCTCCCTGGCCACTGATTTCAACTCCTCCTACAGGTTCTCAGATGTTCTCAGGCCAACTGTGAGCTATAATCTCTCCAGTGGGTCCTGGATCTGCTCCATTGAGTGGGAACTGCCTGATACAGCTCTAGTGGACCAAAAGGTCACCAGTTTGATTCCCTGGATCAGCAGGAATGGCTGAAGTGCCCTTGAGCAAGGCACCTAACCCCTACCTGCTCCCCAGGCTGCTCTGGGCATTTTGTATGTCGCTCTGGATAAGAGGGTCTGCTACATATAATGTAATGAATGGATAGAACTTTATTGTTAGATGTTCATCCATCCTCCAGACTTTTGTCTCCCTGGCCACTGATTTCAACTCCTCCTACAGGTTCTCAGATGTTCTCAGGCCAACTGTGAGCTATAATCTCTCCAGTGGGTCCTGGATCTGCTCCATTGAGTGGGAACTGCCTGATACAGCTCTAGTGGAATCATTTAAGGGGCCCAATACACCTCAAATGGCTCCTCTCCATTCAAAGGAACAGCAGCTTTACTTTGAAGCTCTTGTGGATTGCTGATCTTCTCACCTGTCATGGAGATATCTTAGCTTTTTGGGCACCCATTACTTGTGACCATAGGTGAGGATAGTACCACAGACTGACTGGTAAATAGTATCCAAAATCTAAACCTCATCCAACACTGGAGCTCCTGCTTCACCACCACAGACTGGTATAGTACAGGTTTCTGTATTATTTGTATATTTTTTGATAATCATTGTAAAACATTTTGCTCATATAAGACAGACAGGTTGCAGTGAATTCCTGCTAAGTCACTGCAGTGACCAGAGTGACCATACTGTAACACAATTTTAACACAAGTCGAATACTAAGAAATGACTGAGCTTTAGAGATTGCTTAATGACAAACATTCAGATCAAACATTATATGGGAAGTGATCAACAAGTTCCAAGACTATTCGTCTTGCAAATGTGCAGCAAGGTCATGCACATGCAGTGGGAGCGAGCAGTAACTCCTGTGAGTCAGTATGCTATGTGATGTCATGCTGTCAATATCAGGACCTGTGTTACACATTTTTTGCGCATTTGTGATTTGTGTAATATGAAAGCATTTGCTATCATCAGCAGAGACCCTTGAAATGCCTCAGCTAGTCTACAGCAATGAAGCAATGAGCCTGGTGAGGTGTTCGGAGTGGCATTCATGCTTCTAGGGGGCAGGACGTCACTGGAGGATGATGTTGTGCCTCTCTTGATCCACAAATTCCATTCAAAACATCTTGCCCAGCTCATTGCTTCATTGCTGAAGCATTTCCAGGGTCTCTGTTGCTGATTCCCTGAGTTTGACACAGAATTTGATGTTTGCTTTCTAGCCCATAGTAAAATCATAAATGTGCGTGTGCACAATTTCACAAAAACATGTGTAACACAAGTCCTGATGTTGATACTGCGACATCACATGGCATACTGACTCATGAGAGATACTGCTCACTCCAAATGCATGCACATGACCTTGCTGCACTCCGTTCATTTGCAAAAGGAGCCATCCTGAAAATTTTTGATTGTACCTCATAAAACCAAACAGTATTTCAATTAAGAGGATAATCTATGGTTAAAACAAACAAACAAACAAACAAACAAATAAATAAAAATGATCTCTGTTAAAAAATCACTTTCAGAATTTTGATGAAGTAAATATGAAGTAGTCTTGCTAGGTAGGCTTTGTTAAGTACATATAGATCATAGAACCTTTGATTCTGCTAGCTGGAATGTCAAAACTTTGATGGTATATACCTCAAAATAGCTCTTCACCCACACAGAACCTTATAACACTGAGGCCACAGTGTGCTGATATTCAATTTCTATCTCACAATTATTATATAACACCTTATCATAATGGGCAGCACGGTGGTGTAGTGGTTAGCGCTGTCTCCTCACAGCAAGAAGGTCCGGACTCGAGCCCCGTGGCCAGTGAGGGCCTTTCTGTGTGGAGTTTGCATGTTCTCCCCGTGTTCACATGGGTTTCCTCCGGGTGCTCCGGTTTCCCCCACAGTCTAAAGACATGCGGGTTAAGTTAACTGGTGACTCTAAATTGACCATAGATGTGAATGTGAGTGTGAATGGTTGTCTGTGTCTATGTGTCAGCCCTGTGATGACCTGGTGACTTGTCCAGGGTGTACCCTGCCTTTCGCCCATATCAGTTGGGATAGGCTCCAGCTTGCCTGCGACCCTGTCGAACAGGATAAAGTGGCTAGAGATAATGAGATGAGATGAGACCTTATCGTAACATATCACTCTTTATAAGTTTGGCCAGGAGCATCACGGGTTTACATATTTTCTAGATTTAGTTGACAACAAGGTACAGACTTTAGGATGGAATGATGGGGAAATAATGAAGGATTAAAACACTTGAGGGACTGATGTTATGGGCATAAAATCAATGATGGGATGGTGTGATTCAGTTGAGTTAGTGTTACTACCACAAAGTTGATTATTTTCCTATAACAGCATGTCTTGAAGTATTCTATTCATCCTATACCACAGCATAAAACCAAAAAAAAAATTGAGGCCTTATGGTAGTGGAGACATGTTTTCAGGTTGTCCATCCACTATTCCATATAAGATTCTTGTTAACACAATATCAAATCAAGAACTAGTGATTGAATGGATGTAGGATTTGTATTGGATTACCATTGTAACCTGCAGATGACCTGATCAGATTTTCAAATTGATCCAAACATGGTCAAATATCTGAAGCAAGGTCAAATTTCTGAAATAGTTTTTCTTCAGAATGGTATTGAGAACCCATTGTCTGTCCTGAAGACTTTGCTGTGGTGGAAAACATACTGGGGTAGGTTTCCCAAAAGCCTCTTAATGCTAAGAGCATCTTAACTAGGAGTGAGAGTGTTCACTGTGCTGCTTGCTCAACCATTTAATGATGATCCCAAAGCTGTGATGCTTTTTGGAAACTTAGGCCTGACTGTGACAAAACACTGACACTGATGACTCCTTCCATGAATGCTAAATAAATGCCTTCTTACAGAAAACACCACTCTAATGATCATATGATCATTTTTACTTCAGCCAACATTGTTGGGGGAGGTTATGTTTTTGGTTTTGTTTGTTTGTTTGTTTGTTTGATTTTTCCCAACATAACTCAAAAAGTAGTGAACGGGTTTGGATGAAATTTGGTGGAAAGGTGAGCCATGGGCCAAAGAACAATTCATTAGATTTTGATGCAAATCCAGATATGTATGTGGATCCAAGATCCAGATATGTATGCGGATCCAGGATTTTTTTTTTTGTCTGTTCCCAACGTAAATCAAAAAGTAGTGAATTACAATCATAATCAGAATTTATTGTCATTGTCCTAAGTACAACAAAATTAAAAGCTAACCTTAAAGTGCAAGACCACATAAAAATAGAACAAGAGCACATAGGAATAGAACAGATTCCCCCCCCCAAAAAAAACAACCCAAAAACATGAAATAGAACAGTACACAGAACAACAATCGACACACACAACATACATTTAAAAAGTAACATAAAGTGCATATTACATTTGTATAATTGCACTATTGAGGTGGATAAACTAATAATCGATAATAAATAATATAGAACAGTCAACAAGGAGTTAGTGGATGTAACCTTGTTGACTGTTCTATATTATTTATTATCAATTATTAGTTTTTTAGTATTTAGTAATAATATTAGTATTATTATCCCTAACCTAGGGATAAAACTGTTCTTGAGTCTGTTAGTCCTGGACTTGATGCACCTGTAGTGCCTCCCAGAGGGCAGCAGGTCAAACAAATAGCGGCTCAAGTGAAAACTGTCCTTAAAAATTTTCCTCGCTCTGGCGAGGTGGAGAGAGGGTGGCCGACAATTTTCTGCGCTGTCTTAACCACTCTCTGCAACCTCTTCTTGTCTGCTTTAGTGCAGCTGGCATACCACACAGAGATGCAGTACATCAGCAGGCTCTCAATGCAGGACCTATAGAAGGTCTCCAGCAGCTTACTATCCAGGTTGTTCTTCATGAGCACCCTCAGGAAGTGCAGTCACTGCTGGACCTTCTTGATAACTGCCGTAGTGTTTGCAGACCAGGAGAGGTCCGCAGAGATGAGGGTGCCAGGATACCTGAAGGTGTGGACCCTCTCTACACAGTTGGCATTGATGTAGACAGGGGTGAGGTCAGCCCTGTTCTTCCTGAAGTTGATAATGATTTCTTTAGTTTTTGAGGTATTCAGTAACAGATTATTTGTTGAGCACCATTCTGTCAACTTCAGGACCTCGTGAACAGATTTGGATGAAATTTGGTGTACAGCTTTAGTATTATCCTAGGTTCAAGTGATTTGATTTTGATGTGGCTTGGTGGAGGTATGCACTCTACCGAGCGCTCTTCTAGTTCTCTGTCAAATAACGGTTTTTAAATATATTCATTAGCCTTAGATCATATTCAGTTTCCTTGATACAAGTCTCTGTGTATGTTGTTATATTATATAGAAATGATGACACCTAAGAACAAGCACTTTAATATGTGATAAACCTGTAATTTGCAGCTGCACTATTGTCAGAACTGCTGTTATAGGAAATGAATCAACACCTTCTGACCAATCAGACTGGAGAATTGATCGTCATTGTGGTGTAATGATAGAGTAATGATTCCTGCTGAATTCAGTCTTCTTTGGGTATGATGTGGATGTGATAAGCATGATTCATATTTCATATTCATACAATAAGAACCCTGTAATCATTATGATTAAGGCTTACACACGTGGGTGTAAATCAAGGTCAGTTAATGCACTTTCTGAGGTAAATTTACTCCCAGGTGTATGGTTGCTACATGCAAATGTATATAATCAAATATAATCATATTTTCAGACAGAGGAAAATGAGAGAAAACAGAGTCTTAACTGGAGACATATATTTTCCAGTTGCTCCTGCAGCCATGAATTGAAGTGAAGTATAACTTGTAAACTATGCATATTTTATCACAAGTATATTATTATAGAGACAGAAATTACAGTTTTTTTTAAGTGTTAAGATTACAGGAATGTTCCAGAAGCATGCTGTTGTGACATAATCACTTTACAGCAGTTCATATTCAGATAAGAATAGCTAGATTGTTTCCTTCCTTCATCTCTCTTTCACTATTTCACCCTCAGTTATGACAGATTGATTGATACCTAGGAATAATTATTACCTCCGCCAACTGTGTTGGAGGAGATTATGTTTTTGCCTTCATTTGTTTAGCTTTTCCCAACATAACTCAAAAAGTAGTGAACAGATTTGGATGAAATTTGGTGGACAGCTTAAGTATTATCCTACATTCAAGTGATTTGATTTTGATGATTTTGATGTATGTGGCTTGGCAGAGGTATGCACTCTACCAAATGCCCTTCTAGTTATGATTATTTTCCTTTCTTTAGTGAAAAAGACAGAAGGAGTCGAGCATGTGACCAGGGATTCATGAAGATCTTCTTCCATAACAGAAAATAAAAGAATCAGAGGCGTAATTTTCTGCACCTCTCCCTGTTCCTTCCACTCCTTTCATCATTTCCTCCTCACCGCCTCTCACCATCTCAAAGGACCATTTTGTCCATTTGTCCAGTAGCCAACCTGCCTGTGTGCCTGCTAATGATTGTGAATAATAAATAAATATAACATGTCTGTGCTGTACACCAGTAGATAATTACTGATGGCGATACTTCTTTTGCTTCATAGTGAGCAGGAGGAAGAAAAACACAGAGCAGGAGAAAAAAAAAAGCCAGGCATGTGGTCAAGAATATTTTTGGTGGATGGTAATCTATTTCTGCCTCTTATGACTATTACTCCTGCATCATAACTGTGCATTCAAAAAGTTACAGAAATAAAATGCTATGATATGGAATAAAACTATATGGGGCAAACTTGCAAAAGTGCATTTTATCATATTATGTCCGGAAAATGCACACATATGAATATGTCATGTGAATAATGTGTGATAAATGTACTGCATGTGAAAAAAAAAACCTCTGAAATTGTGACTCATGTATAAAAAAATTAAACCTTATATGAAAACAAATAAATTTATGAATTGTGTAAAATCACATGTGAAAATTAGAAGGGTACAGGGTAAAGTGCATACCTCCACCAAGTTATTATTATATTATCTACATCACAATCAAATCACTTGAACCTAGGATAATAGTAAAGATGTCCACCAAATTTAATCCAAATCCATTTATGACTTTTTAGTTACGTTGGGAAGAGACAAAAAAAAAAAAATCCTGGATCCACATACATATCTGGATTTACATCAAAATCTAATCAAGTGTTCCATAATCCATGGCTCACCTTTCCTCCAAACTTCATGAAAATCTGTTCACTACTTTTTGACTGACACTGGGAACAAACAAACAAACAAATGGAGGCATAACCTCCTCCAACACAGTTAGCGGCGGTAATAACATATAAATACTAGAAGGGCACTCAGTAGAGGGCATACGGTTGCCAAGCCCAAATTTGGATTTGCATCAAAATCTAATAAATTGTTCCTTGGCCCATGGCTCACCTTTCCACCAAATTTCACCCAAATCCGTTCACTAATTTTTTAGTTACCTTGGAAACAGACAAAAAATCCTGGATCTGCATACATATCTGGATCCTGGATCCGCATACATATCTGGATTTCTATCAAAATCTAATGAATTGTTCCTTTGTCCATGACCCACCTTTCCTCCAAATTCCATTAAAATATGTTCACTACATTTTGAGAAACATTGGGAAAAGTCAAATAAACAAATGAACGTGAAAATATAACTTCCTCCACCAAAGTTGGCTGAGGTAATAAATTAATTATGTTATTTTTAATCACATGTGAAGATAAATGTATTATGTGTAAAAACATGGAATTAAATTACTTGTTTGTAAAAAAATCATATTTTAAAATAAGTTTAAAAAATTAGGTGAAAGTAAATGAATGATGGTATGTGTACTAAATTGCATAAAAAGAATTGTGTAAAAAAGTGAAAATACACAAATTATGTCTAAAAATATTACATGTGAAAATGAATGAATCTTGCAAAAAAAAAACCCACAAAACTTGTGAGCAATAAATGAATCATTGTATAAATCACACATGAAAAATGAATAAATGCAAACAATCATTCAATGAATCAGTGGAAAAATCAAATTTTAATTTTATTTAAAGATCATATGAAAACTAAAATTACGTGCCAGCCAAGTGAAAAAAAAGATGAATCACATGCAAAAACATCACATTAAAATTAATGAAATGTGTTAATCATACTCAAGCCTTTCCTGTGATTGAGATAAACACAAAACAAAAACAAAACTTTAAACAATATGGAAAGTTATCATTTCAGCATGTGAAGGGTTTTCCCACATTTCTGCCTCCATTGAAACTTCCGGATTTAATCAGGGTGCATTATTTTCAGTAAAGTATGTTCTATTCTTAGCAAATTTTAGCTTTTCATCAGGTTTTAAAGTGCATGCGGCTGTACAAATGGATCCGTGTGAAGAATAATAATTAAGACTTCAGTAAATGGCTTGAGGGTGTGTGTGTGGAGGCACTGATGAGTGGACAGATGTGGGACGAACAGCAGTCAGTATAAAATCGCCTCTTTTTGTGATGACAATTAATCAAAGTCCTTCATCAAGTTTAGAAGGTGTTTCACAGATCCATCTGGTGGACTTTTCTCTGGACCTCACTGCAATTTGGCAGTGCTGGAGAGAGCGATGAGAAAATAATTAATATTGTATATCATCACAAGGATGTAGAACATGCCAGTTCAAATGTCTCACACACAGACAAATAAGAAGGGAAGGTTAGACAGACAGCTAGTAACTACACTGAAAGAAAAGACGCTTTTTTAAGACACGTAATTTTTAACACACACACACACAGACTATATATATATATATATATATATATATATATATATATATATATATATATATACACTGTATATATATATTTATGTGATTTCTTTTTGACATTATATGTGACTTTAGGCATTATCACCTCACAGCTCCAGGATCCTTGGTTTAATCTCGGCTTTCCTTCTGTCTGTGTGTAGTTTGCATGTTCTCCCTATGTTCCTCCCACCCTCCAAAATCATGCCATGAAGTGAACTGGCTATGCTAAATTGCCCAAGTATACAGTATAAATGTGTGTGTGTGTGTGTGTGAGAGAGAGAGAGAGAGAGAGAGAGAGAGAGAGATGCACCATGACATACTGCTGTCACCTCCAGGTTGTATTCCAGATATGGTCTGGATGCACTACAATCTTAACCGGCATAATCTAATTGACAAGCATTACACATGAACATTTATAAAAATAAACAAATATGACTTGAACATGGCGGCACGGTGGTGTAGTGATTAGCACTGTCGCCTCACAGCAAGAAGGTCCTGGGTTCGAGCCCAGCAGCCGGCGAGGGCCTTTCTGTGCGGAGTTTGCATGGTCTCCCCGTGTCCGCATGGGTTTCCTCCGGGTGCTCTGGTTTCCCCCACAGTCCAAAGACATGCAGGTTAGGTTAACTGGTGACTCTAAATTGACCGTAGATGTGAGTGTGAATGGTTGTGTGTGTCTATGTGTCAGCCCTGTGATGACCTGGCGACTTGTCCAGGGTGTACCCCGCCTCTCGCCCGTAGTCAGCTGGGATAGGCTCCAGCTTGCCTGCGACCCTGTAGAACAGGATAAAGTGGCTAGAGATGATGAGATGAGATGAGACTTGAACGTCAACTTAGAAATATTGCCTCATTAGTTATATCAGGCTAGTAGGACCGGATAAAATGATTAACATTCATAAATATTGCTTAAAATACCTACTTTCAAGTCATTTAAGTTTAGGAAAGCTAATTTAGCTTGCTAGCATCATTAGCAGTGGCGATAACTAGCATTCATTCTAACTTAAAAATCACCTTGGAAATCTATTCAGTTTGACTCATGATAGCTAGCTGACTAGCATTAGTGCTGAAAATCACAACACTGATTGATTAATATGACTTAAAAACACTCTCAGGAATCCTGTCAGGTTAGCATGTTACCTAGCTGGCTAGTGTTACTGGAGAAAATAAATAAAGATTTACAAATATGTCTTAAAAATCATTTTAAGGTTAGCTAGCTAACTAGCTAACAACATTAGCATTGGACATAACCAATATTCATTCTAATTTTTAAAATCAAGTCAATTTATGTGTCTAGAGCTTTAAACAACAGACATTATTTTTCTGTAAAGCTGCTTTGTAACAAAGAGTTTAAACTTATGAACTGTATTGCAAACTAATGAACTGTAGTGGAAACTAATGCCACTACAATGAATAGTATTACCCAGAGGTAGCATATATAAAGGGAAAAAAGCAGTCTGCCTGAGACATAACCTTGAGGAACACCAAACTTCACCTTAATATACATAGAAAAATCACTGTTTTCATCAATAAACTAATAATGATCAGTTAAATAAGACCTGAGCCAAGAGAGGGCCGTTCCCTTGACTGCAAAGACAGCTTCTAGTCTATTAAGGAGAATGATATGATCAATGATATCAAAAGCTGCACTAAGGTTAAGCAATAGAAGCAAGGAGACACAGCCTTGATCAGAGGCCAGTAGTAGGTCATTTACTACTTTAACCAGTGCTGTCTCAGTGCTATGATGAGGTCTACATCCTGACTGATGCACTTCATGGATATTATTCCTGTGCCAGAGCCTTTGCAAGGATCTTGGAGATAAAGTTTTTTTTTTTTTTTTTTAATCATGGGTTTGATAACTGCTAGTTAAAAGGATTTAGGTACATAGCTAAGACTAAGGGAAGAATTGATTATTTCTAGAAGAGGTTCAATTGCTTCTGGTATTATCTGTTTGCATAAATGTGTAGGTAAGAGTACACAAGTAAGTACACAAGGTGAAAATTTTGATAAGGAAATTAGTGAAATTAGTTTGACTTCTCTATGGTGAGTAAAACATTCTAATCACTGATCTGATACAGTTATATTGTTTACAGGGTTACTTATCAAATTATCTGGCTTTATATTAATAGGTTAAGTTTTTTTCCAGATATTTTCAATTTTGTCATTGAAAAAAATCAAGAAGTCATTGCTACTACATATTAAAGGTGTGTATGTTTCTGTGGTGGTCATATTCCTAGTTAATTTTGCAACAGTATTAAATAGGAATCTAAGATTATTTTTATTATCCTCTATTAGGGAGGAGAGGTATGTTGATCTAACAGCACTAAAAGCTTTTCTATACTTCAGGAAGCTCTCCTTACATGCTAATTGGAACACTGCCAATTTTCTTTGACACCATTTATGTTCTAATTTTTGAGTGGTCTGTCTTAAAGGTAGACTGCCTTTCAGATTTTTCAATTGTAGGTCATGAAAATAATTTTCCCTGACACCCAATTATTTTTGTTGAGTGGACCAAAAGCGACTGAATTTGAATCACATACTTCCAACTTTATTAGATTTTTTTTTAATAGGAAAGGGGCCACTAAATTCTCCGCTATTTTTTCCTGCTTCACCATGACCCAATTCAAAATACTATGTCATGCATCACGTAGTGGGCTTTCCCCGTTCGCACAAGGCATTGTGGGATACAAATTTGAAATAAGAGAGAAAAATGGAGGACATGTGTGCGAATGAAACACGAAAGACCGACTACAGTAATGGAAAGCAAGAAGAAAAGACATTATGTTATATATGAAGGAAAGGAAACGCAGGACCAAACTAATAAATATTGGTGGTCAGTGAGCACGTCGGTGTGATCAGCTGTTCGTTTAGCGACAGAATGATGGAACTGATGGTGGCACGGTGGTGTAGTGGTTAGAGCTATCGCCTCACAGCAAGAAGGTCCTGGGTTCAAGCCCCGGGGCCGGCGAGGGCCTTTCTGTGTGGAGTTTGCATGTTGTCCGCGTGGGTTTCCTCTGGGTGCTCCGGTTTCCCCCACAGTCCAAAGACATGCAGGTTAGGTTAACTGGTGACTCTAAGGCTATGTTCACACTGCAGGCTGAAGTGACTCAAATCCGATCTTTTTGCCCATATGTGACCTGTATCCGATCTTTTATTGACAATATGAACGACACAGATCTGATTTTTTTCAAATCCGACCCAGGCCATTTGGATATGTGGTCCTAATTCCGATTCCTATCCGCTCATTTCATATGCGACTTCAGTCTGAACCGCCAGGTCGCATTCATCTGACTTACACGTCATCAACAAGCCACAAACGTCACTATTCTGCGCTGAAGTAGGCAGCGGGTCTCTCAAAAAAGTTACAACAACATGGCACATAATCACGGGCGCAGATAGAGGGTGGGACTCGTCCCACCCAGATTTAAATTCACCTCTCGGTCCCCCCCACTTATAGGGAGGAAAAAACGTCTATGCTGTCTCTCTTTGCATAAGGCAAACCTCACGGAAAAATCAAAAGACTAATTACCATTCGGTTTATTGAGGTGCACGGCAGTGTATACATAGTTGCAACAACTCACATAAAACAAAACAAAGACTGATATTCGGTTGGTTGAGCTGCACAGACTGCACAGGTTGCGAGCTCGAGCTTGGTTGCTATGGTTACTAACAACAAGTTTGACAGGCATATCGGGGTTGGGGTTGGTTTGCTGGCAGCTTTGCCCCCCCCCCCAGGTTTTTGTCCCTCCCAGTTCAAAAAACGTATCTTCGCCCCTGCGCATGACATCAATGCGAGGGACACTTCGGGCTGTGAAGGTTCTGAATCTTCTTAATGGAAGGACGCAGAGGTTAGGGAGCTGATTTCCATTTGGGGGGATGCAGCTATTCAAGCTAGATTGGATGAGTCCTACCGCAACCGGGCGGTTTTACTTCCGTAAACACTGGCCATGCTCACTGTGTGTGACGTCGTCGTATCCTGCAATGCGCATGCGGAACACTTTTAGGTCGCTTTTCGTTCATACTGAGGATCACATACAAGTCGCATATATTTGTTAATGTGAATGACCTCACAAAAAAATCGGATTTCACAAAAAAATTGGAATTGAGCATTAAGCCTTGCAGTGTGAACGTAGCGTAAATTGACCGTAGGTGTGAGTGTGAATGGTTGTCTGTGTCTATGTGTCAGCCCTGTGATGACCTGGCGACTTGTCCAGGGTGTACCCCGCCTTTCGCCCGTAGTCAGCTGGGATAGGCTCCAGCTTGCCTGCGACCCTGTAGAAGGATAAAGCGGCTAGAGATAATGAGATGAGATGAGATGAGATGATGGAACTGTCAGTGCACGTTCAAAGGGAAACCTGTAGATGGCAGTAATGCAACACTGTGGATGCCAGCTGCTCATCTCATTATCTCTAGCTGCTTTATCTTGTCCTACAGGGTCTCAGGCAAGCTGGAGCCTATCCCAGCTGACTATGGATGAAAGGCGGGGTACACCCTGGACAAGTCGCCAGGTCATCACAGGGCTGACACATAGACACAGACAACCATTCACACTCACATTCACACCTACGGTCAATTTAGAGTCACCAGTTAACCTAACCTGCATGTCTTTGGACTGTGGGGGAAACCGGAGCACCCAGAGGAAACCCACGCGGACACGGGGAGAACATGCAAACTCCGCACAGAAAGGCCCTCGCCGGCCACGGGGCTCGGACCCAGACCTTCTTGCTGTATTATCTAAAGTATAGCGGAACACTGACTCTAAGCATTCAGTTTCCTGATCAAGTTCTGTGGGGTCTGATGGTGATCCAGTCAAAGTTGATAACTCTGGGAGACTATTGATAAAACTTACAATAGCTGACTTGAATGTACATCTGATGCAGCAGCATGGCAAGGTGCAAATATTATTGCTAAGACATATTTTGAATGAGATGAGATAACGATCTGAAGTAGCTTCAGACTGTGGAAGTGTGACTATATTTCACTACAAAAATCCTATAAGTTTATTGCATGATAGCTAGCTGATTAGCATTAGTCCATAAAATCATAAACGCTTATTAATGTGACTTAAAAATCCTTTCAGGAATCCTGTCAGGGTAGTTCATTTTAGCTAAATAGAATTAGCAATGAAAACTAGAACATTTATTAACATGATTTAGAAATGCTCTCAGAAATCCTGTCAGGCTAGCACATCTTAGCTAGCTAGAACTACAAGTGAAAAATGTAACATTTATTAACCTGAGTTTAAAAAAACAAAAAACAAAAACCCTGACATCTTGTTTTTCCTTGCCAGTGTCACCTCTGGCTTGTTCAGTGTGGATCTAAATCTACATCCTGATCTCTCTAAAGCTGCTTTGTCAGAGGATCTAATGTGGGAACTGCTAAACAAGTAAAATTTAATTGAATTGAATTCAGTTTTGCCAAGTATTCAGTCATCCTTCATTGTTGGTCACAGTTGTGCCTCGTATACTGAGTTTTATGAGGTTTGTAGATTGTCAGTAAGATTGAGTGCCAAAACATATGGCTTTGCAAAGCCAATGAGTGTTTTTCTTTTTTTAAATTAATTCATCAGCTAAGTGAATGCCATCACACTTAGCTGGGTTATTAATTTTTGCCTCTAGTCAGAATCCGAGACATATGGACCAAATGCTGGAGACTTATTTGCACAATCTGTGTTCCAATTACAACAAGCAGGTGGGTTTGTTTCAACAGTAGAGATTATTATTATTATTTTAATAACAATAGTAATAATAATTTTAATGTATTACACAACATATAGTCTGGAGGAATACATGAACCATTATGTAAAAACAAACAACCAAATAAACAAGAGCAAAATCCATCCATCCATCCATCCATCCATCATCTGTAATCGCTTATCCTATACAGGGTCGCAGGCAAGCTGGAGCCCAACTGACTATGGGCGAGAGGTGGGGTACATGCTGGACAAGCTGCCAGATCATTACACGGCTGACACATAGAGAGAAACAACCATTCACACTCACATTCACACCTATGGTCAATTTAGAGCCACCGATTATCCTAACCTGCTTGTCTTTGGACTGTGGGGGAAACCGGAGCACCCGGAGGAAACCCACACAGACATGGGGAGAACATACAAACTCCACATGGCATGGTGGTGTAGTGGTTAGCACTGTTGCCTCACAGCAAGAAGGTCCTGGGTTCAAACCCAGTGGCCGGCGAGGGCCTTTCTGTGTGGAGTTTGCATGTTCTCCCCGTGTCTGCGTGGGTTTCCTCCGGGTGCTCTGGTTTCCCTCACAGTCCAAAGACATGCAGTTAGGTTAACGTGGGGCAGTCTTGGGCTGAATTGCCCTTGAGCAAGGTACCTAACCCTTGACTGCACCCCGGGCGCTGTAGTGTGGCTGCCCACTGCTCTGGGTGCGTGTTCACTGCTTCAGATGGGTTAAATACAGAGGATGAATTTCACTGTGCTTGAAGTATGCATGTCACAAATAAAGGTTTCTTCTTCTTCACACAGAAAGGCCCTTGCCGGCCTCGAACCCAGAACCTTCTTGCTGTGAGGCAACAGTGCTAACCACTACACCACCGTGCCGCACAGCAAGAATCTCATCTCATTATGTCTATCTGCCTTATCCTGTTCTACAGGGTCGCAGGCAAGCTGGAGCCTATCCCAGCTGACTACGGGCGAAAAGCGGGGTACACCCTGGACAAGTCGCCAGGTCATCACAGGGCTGACACATAGACACAGACAACCATTCACACTCACATTCACACCTACGGTCAATTTAGAGTCACCAGTTAACCTAACCTGCATGTCTTTGGACTGTGGGGGAAACCGGAGCACCCGGAGGAAGCCCACGCGGACACGGGGAGAACATGCAAACTCCGCACAGAAAGGCCCTCGCCGGCCACGGGGCTCAGACCTGGACCTTCTTGCTGTGAGGCGACAGTGCTAACCACTACACCACCGTGCCGCCCCGCCAGCAAGAATAATAATACATATCGTAGGTAAATTAATAATCTAAAATTTGGCTGGATATATATATATATATATATATATATATATATATATATATATATATATATATATATATATATATAATAAAGCTATATAAAATGTGAAATTGTGTTAAGAAAAAAAAGAAATCCGAATATGTAAATTTAAAAAAATCAAAACCTATCCTAATTTGAGCTTAAAAAGTTTTTTTCCCACTCTTTTAAAATAATTTTTAAGCTCAAATTAGGATAGGTTTTTATTTTATTTTATTTTATTTACATATATACATATTCAGATTTCTTTTTTTCTTAACACAATTTTGCATTTTTATATAGCTTTATTGTATATCCAGACAAATTTTAGATAATTCATTCATTCATTCATTCATTCATTCATTCTTGTCTTTTCAGTCTACAATTTGTCATCTGCAATCTGTTTTTATATGCCATGCGATTAGGGCTTGTAATGAAAAGAGATTCTCCGTAATGCATGAATCTGTTTCTGCAAAAACTTCCCAACACTGTTCTTTTTCTGAAGGAATGCTGAGAAAATCATGGGAAGGCTTTTTTTTTTTTTTAAATATAGGAGTCCTACCGTACTGTGTATGAAAATGTGCTGCTGGGATCTTTCCATTGAGTAATTCAATTAAAGCAGCTTCATGTCCTCTGTGGACGAACCTTAATGAAAATGCCGAGATGTGACAAGAGAAGGAAGGAAAGTGTTAGAACATTTGCAGTGTGATTACAATATGATTTATTTGCAAGTAGAAAATAAAAACTGTTCTAACTGTGTCTGACTCTATGAGAAAGATCTCAGACTGGACCATAACAAAATGATGTGCCTGAGGAGGGGGACAGGGATTGATGAAGGGTGGGAGACAATGACTCCTTATAAACCCTGTGATCTTTTCATGAATGGACCAAGTGTATCATTCTGAAAGCATAATAAAGACCTTGACCAGCAATGTTGCCTTTTTATACACACAAAAAGCCCAAAGGTAGTCACTCAGAAGCTGATTCTTTCCTTCCTGAGTTGAGGATGCAGTCTTTCATGTACATATATTTATTTTTTATCCATTCTCCTACCTTCTAAAACATGCCATTAGGTGAAATTGCTCCTTGATATGTTTAACCTCACTTCTTTTTTTTTGCTTTAGAATTAAATATATATACACAACATTAAACTTGAAAGCATGCTGTTATAGGAAAATAATGAATGATGGTGAAGCGAAGTGAATCAGAATTACTGTTATGACCCTGAAGTTTGATATGTTTCCTTGAATCAACAGCACACCTCGAAATGTTTTATCCCTCTTATAGCACAGCAGTTTGCTGATGCTAAAGCTTCCATTTACGAAAGAACATGTCATGTCATATTTATTATCCATTTCTTGTTACATTTAATCGGTGCTTTAAGTGGGCTGGTACACACCAGTATGCAGTACCGCCACTTCTAGATTTTAACCCCTGGCATACCGGGACTTTTTATGCCATACCGGGACTTCTCACGAGCTCACATTACCCTTTCCTGTCCTCTCCATATCCGAGTGTCTCTTGGTGATTCATTATGACATTTAAACTACATTACCCAGGTAGCACTACTTGACGCTCGCCTCTCTCAATGCTCACTCAGTTGTTCATGGAGAAGTTGGAAACAACAAACAGGAAAAACAAAGAAACACAAACAGGACAGTTATGTTGGTATGGCTATAAAAAGGGCACAAAGAGAATGTGAGTCAAAATGGAGTCAGATGATGACACAGCTCTTCAACAGTCAAATTCTACCACGGCAGAAAATGCAGATAGGGAGTGGCAAGCTAGCACTAGCATAATTGCTAACAGTGAAGAGCCTGTTGCTATAGCTGAAGTAGTTTGTTTCATAAATTAATTTTGTGAAAATCGGCATTGTCTTCCTATCTTTAATTTACTGTAGAAATTCAGAATGTATTATTTGATGATCGGCTGATACTGACCGCCCAACTCATATGCCAACAGGAGAATATGATAAGTACTGGCACTTAGTTTATCCACTTAAAGCACTGCATTTAAAGTTATGTAGTGTTGTAGTACTTGAGACCAGTCTCAAGACCGTTTTTTGAAAATCTCAATCTCATCTTGGTATCAATCGCATTTTTACTCAGCCTTGCGTCAGTCTCAGGTAGAGAGGACTCGAGAGTTTATTTCAAGACTGGTCAAGACCACAACTGTTGGAATTTCACTAAATTGCCTGTGTTTTGTCTGATTTATTTGTTAACATGTTTACTGTGTTTGGTTGTAACATGATTCTGTGATAATTTGAAATTTTTCTTCATGTTAATGGCTGTCACCTCTCCCCTTCCCCTTTCACATGGACTGGTCTGGTTCTGGTCTTGACTTGGTCTCAACCCCACAAAGTCTTGGTCTTGACAAGGTCTCGCCCTGCCTTGGACTTTGTCTTGACTTCGTCTCAACCCTGCAAAGTCTTGGTCTTGACTTGGTCTCAACCCTGCAAAGTCTTGGTCTTGACTCGGTCTCACCCTGCTTTGGACTTGGTCTTGACTGAGTCTCAACCCTGAAAAATTTTGGACTTGGACTTGGTCTCAACCCCACAGTCCTGGTCTTGGTCTTGACTTGGTCTTGATATATTCTGGTCTTATTCATGACTTGTCTTGGTTTACGTGGTCTTGACTACAGCACTAATGTCATGGCATGTCAGTGAAACAAGTTAGTTCCTTTTTATCACATATTTCAGGAATAAACATGTTCCCAAAGTGTACACAAACTCATCAGTCGGAAAATTTAAAGATTTTTTTTTTCATTTTTTATTGAGGGTTACATTAAATATCCATAGATAACATACACATGGCCCTCAGAAAAATAACTGGCAAAGATGAAATTAACACTATCAAAAAGGTAAATAAAATTAAAATATTCTATCTATTTAAAAACAATTCTAAGAGTGACACAATTCTAAAAAAATGATGTCATACTTAGCCTTCGGCTGAACTCGATGGGCGATTTACACAACTTCATGTCACGCGGTAGACTGTTCCACAATTTCGCCGCACTAAACCTAAATGATTTCTGACCAAATGATTGTCTGCATTTTGGGAGAATTACATTACAGCTACTGTTCCTGGTGTTCTTTTGATGAATCTGGTTATAAACTTTGAACTTTTCACTGATGTAACCAGGCGCCTGACCGTTCAAGGCTTTGAACACCAACTTCACTTTAGCGCGTGCGACTTTTTCTTTGAAAGGGACGATACTCAGCTCATCAAATAGGGCCTTCGATGGTGCATCCCATTGAGCATCCAGAATAATCCGCGCAGCTCGCTTTTGTAGACGTAGCATGGTGTCACTGATACTCACTGAAGAATCTCCCCACACTACCACACCATAGTCCATAACAGGCTGGATCACAGCATTATAATAACTAATTCTTGCTCTTTTATTTAGAAATTTTCTTGTCCGCTTTAACAAACCCAGTCTCTTGGATATCTTTGCAGCCGTTTTCTCGGAATGAACCGCCCAAGAAAGTGTGTCATCGAGATGGATTCCGAGTAACTTGCTGGTTTTAACACTGTTGATAAGATTTCCAGAGATTGTTACAGCAAGGGACTCTCCTTCCGTCTCCAGCTTACTGTGCTTAGGTCTACTGCACACCAGCATGGTTTTAGTTTTCTCAGCATTCAGTGCCATTTTGTTGTTTCTTGCCCACTTATCGATAAGCGAAAGATCTTCCTGTAGCAACACTTCCACTGTGTGGATATCACGTCCTGATGCAAGTTGTGTAGTATCATCTGCATAAATGTACATGTTGGTCTTCTTCACGTGTAGAGGTAAATCATTTATGAAGACAATAAACAGCAGCGGATCCAATATCGACCCTTGTGGGACCCCAGATGTCACAGGAAGAGAGCTGGATACCTTTCCTTGGACACTAACTTTCTGCAAGCACCCTTCCAGGTATGACCAGAACCATTCTAAAGATTCATCAGAGAACTGGTATACCTTAAGCTTCTTTAACAAGATGCTGTGATCGACCAGGTCGAAGGCTTTTCTGTAATCAATGAGTGTAAGTCCCGTCAACAGGCCATTATCCATGTTCGTTAGCAAGTTATCCACAAGTTCAATAAGTGTGGTTTCGCAGGAGTGAGACGGTCTGAAACCAGACTGGTGTTTGAATAGTAGTCCATATTGAATGAGGAAATCATACATTGCAAGGTGAACATGGCGCTCCAATACCTTGGATACAACAGGTAAGATGCTAATGGGTCTGTAGTTTCCAACACTAAGATGGTCACCAGCCTTGAAAACAGGGATTACTTTAGCAAGCTTCCAAGACGCTGGAAAGATTTTCTTGGAGATGGATAGATTAATGACTTTGGTGAGGGGTTTTGCTATGGCTGGTGCAGCTACCCGTAGTAGATGTGCAGATAAGCCATCCAGACCAGTTGCTTTAGTAGGCTGTAGTCCTCTAAGACATTTATAGACGAAGGCCTCTTGTATTTCAGGGATGTTGAATCTAGATGTTGAAGGTACTTTGGCCTGCACAAACTCTATAAGTGGCTTTAGGTTTAGTTCGTCATCACTGGATGATCTATACTTGACTGCCACTGACACAAAGAACTCATTGAAAGCATTAGCAATTTCTAGGGGATCGTGGATGACAGCATCGTCCTTATTGATCGATAAGACTGAAGCTTTGTCTTGCGATCCCATGGCATTCTTGAGGTGCTTCCAGAATTCCTTTGCACTTTGGCTCTTCTCAAGTGAATCTTGGAAATACTTACTCTTCGCATTACGGATGGCCCTAAAAGTACCGTTACGCTGGTCCCTGTACTTCCTCCAGTCTTCCGGTGTGTCTGATTTACGGGCCTTCTTTAATAAGAAATCTCGATGTAAAAAGATACTGCTTTAGTTCCAAATCACTTACACTGGAGACTCCTTTCATAAACATTAAATAAAGGTCTCTTTAAAGAATAAAGAAAAAATCCTCATATGAACAATCCATTTGTGTGGTACAAAATTTGAAGTTTATTGCTAAATAAATGATATTCTATCCACATTCACTGGATATGAGCAATCGCACACTGAACTCTACTACTAGGATATCAGCTCATATACCATGAGGAGAGAAAATGGTGGCATGCATCAAGTCAGACATATCACTTTGTTATCAAGTATTTAAAAGAAACAAAAATAGCTCAAAGAATATAGGTTCACACTCCAGCCCAGTCAGTGGCAGTAATGCACCTTCAAGTTGGTTTGCCAACCACCAAAAAAACCCAAAAGAAGAAAAAAATGGCAGTGTGTATTACAGTACTGAACCAACCAAGGATGAAATAAAAACTACTCAAAACCAAAGCCCCAAAAAGTACAAAAAAGCAACAAAATATGGAATAAAAGTATTTGATGGAAAGAACATATCTTTTTTTTATTTTTCAAGAATTATTATTATAGCATTTTTCATAAATTGCTCCTGTCATTTCACGGGTTTGTTTACATTCTAAGCAGAAATGATTTCATCTGACATTTTGTGTATAGTTTTTATTTATTGAATTTACAAAAAAATAAAACTGCTCTGTTTCTCAAAATCCAATGAATGTGGGTAGAATAAAACAGTTATTCCACTTAATCTCATCGTACATGGATTATAGCCAACTCAGTGCTACATGCCTCATCGGCTAGCAGCTCATGTACGACTTGATTTTGTGGAGTAACTGTTAATTAAAGCCACAAGCGGCCTTGACGGGCCCTCGCGCCAGCGGCCAAGGGGGGCGGGGGCATGCGTCCCCGCGAAATACCTTCCACAGCTTCTTCGGCAAGAGACATTACTCCCACAATGGCGACAAAGCACAGAATCGGACACATGGCAACAATAGGGTCTCGCACTGTACGGTGCTCGGGGCCTAATAATAATTAAAGCCGCAAGCGGCCTCGACGGGCCCTCGCGCCAGCGGCCAAGGGGGGCGGGGGCATGCGTCCCCGCGAAAAACCTTCCACAGCTTCTTCGGCAAGAGACATTACTCCCACAATGGCGACAAAGCACAGAATTGGACACATGGCAACAATAGGGTCTCGCACCGTACGGTGCTCGGGGCCTAATAATAATAATAATAATAATAATCCTTCAAAAACAATAGGGTCTCGCACTGTACGGTGCTCGGGCCCTAATAATAATAATAATAACGAGAAACTATATGCCAAGCAGGCACCTTAATGCGAGAGGCAAAAATCACAACACGTTAGGGGGCGCTATAGAGGCCCTGAGGCCCGCCTGGATCTGGGCTTCTGGTTCTCAGTAGCGGTGGCAGTCTAAGAAAAAGGAGCCAAATTTCGTGCGTTGTCGACCATGGCAAGCGCCCCAATAAGGGTCTTGTAAAGAGTTTGCTTGCCAAGGTTGACAAATCAGAAGCTGCAATATCATTTCTGCCATAACCAGCACCCCCAGGGGCGAAAATGCACAAAATTTGGCGTATATGTCAGGTGAGCTATGAAGAGTTTGCGTATGAAGTTTGATGACAATTGAGTAAATAGAAGATGAGATATAGATTTTTGAAGAATAAATTTTTTGGTTTTTCCCATGTCAGTAGGTGGCGCTATGCTGTACATGAGCGATTATGAGTTGGAAAAATAAGTGTCTACAACAGCAACGTACTATCACAAGGTAGTGGTGTGAAGGAAAAGCATTATGGAATTATTAACCAAAAACCCGTTTTGGAGCAACTGCGTCGGCCAAAAACAGTGCCCAGCATGGACGAAAATTCCCAAAATGTGGTATACATGACATGGGAGGTAGTAAGAGGGTGGCCGTGAAGTTTGACCAAATTTGAGGAAAGATTGGATTTTTTGCCCAAAAATAGCGCCCCCAGTGGCGAAATAGCACAGAAATTGGGTAACATGTCAGAAGCCAAATGAGTGAGTGGCGTGTGAAGTATGAGCAGTTTTGAGCAATTAGAAGATTTGTTATGAATTTTTAAGCATGTAAAATTTTGAAGTGAAAATTGAGTGACGTATAACTTCTGAACGGTTTATCCTACGTGAAACGTATTTAGTAACTTTTGTCAGCCATGTCTGTAGATGATGTGTATCAATTTTGGTGACATTCCTATGAACGGTCTAGGAGGAGTTGCGCCGTCTTCGTGGCCATGCATTTCGCACAAAAGTGAAATTACCTCACTTCCTGTTGGGCGTGGCTAATGCATTGGCATTACATTTTTGTCCGGCTTAGTGAGATACATATGTGTACCAAATGGCATGCCACTACTACAAACTATATGGCAACGAGGCACCTTAATGCGGGAGGCCAAAATCACAACGACTTAGGGGGCGCTATAGAGGCCCTGAGCCCCGGCCAAGTTTGGGCTTTTGGTTCTGAGTAGCGGTGGCAATTCTCGGAACTGGTGCCAAATTTCGTGCGTTTTCGCCCATGGCAAGCGCCCCGAAAATGGCCCAACAGCGGAGAAAAATAAAGAAGAAGAAGAAGAAGAAGAGATTAAAGCCGCAAGCGGCCTCGATGGGCCCTCGCGCCAGCGGCCAAGGGGGGCGGGGGCATGCGTCCCCGCGAAATACCTTCCACAGCTTCCTCGGCAAGAGACATTACTCCCACAATGGCGACAAAGCACAGAAAAGGACACATGGCAACAATAGGGTCTCGCACTGTACGGTGCTCGGGGCCTAATAATAATAATAATAATCCTTCAAAAACAATAGGGTCTTGCACTGGACGGTGCTCGGGCCCTAATAATAATAATAATAACTAGAAACTATATGCCAAGCAGGCACCTTAATGCGAGAGGCAAAAATCACAACACGTTAGGGGGCGCTATCGAGGCCCTGAGGCCCGCCTGGATCTGGGCTTTTGGTTCTCAGTAGCGGTGGCAGTATAAGAAAAAGGAGCCAAATCTCGTGCGTAGTCGACCATGGCAAGCGCCCCAATAAGGGTCTTGTAAAGAGTTTGCTTGCCAAGTTTGACAAATCAGAAGCTGCAATATCATTTTTGCCATAACCAGCACCCCCTGGGGCGAAAGTGCACAAAATTTGGCGTATATGTCAGGTGAGCTATGAAGAGTTTGCGTATGAAGTTTGATGACATTTGAGTAAATAGAAGATGAGATAAAGATTTTTGAAAAATAAATTTTTTGGTTTTTCCCATGTCAGTAGGTGGCGCTATGCTGTACATGAGCGATTATGAGTTGGAAAAATAAGTGTCTACAACAGCAACGTACTATCACAAGGTAGTGGTGTGAAGGAAAAGAGGAAAGATTGCATTTTTTGCCAAAAAATAGCGCCCCCAGTGGCGAAATATCACAGAAATTGGGTAACATGTCAGAAACCCAATGGGTGATTTGTGTGTGAAGTATGAGCAGGTTTGAGCAATTAGAAGATTTGCTATGAATTGTTAAGCATGTAAAATTTTGCATTGAAAATTGATTGACGTATAACTTCTGAACGGTTTATGCTACGTGAAATGTATTTAGTAACTTTTGTCAGCCATGTCTGTAGATGATGTGTATCAATTTTGGTGACATTCCTATGAACGGTCTAGGAGGAGTTGCACCGTCTTCGTGGCCATGCATTTCGCACAAAAGTGAAATTACCTCACTTCCTGTTGGGCGTGGCTAATGCATTGGCATTACATTTTTGTCCGGCTTAGTGAGATACATATGCGTACCAAATAGCATGCCACTACTACAAACTACATGGCAACCAGGCACCTTAATGCGGGAGGCCAAAATCACAACGAGTTAGGGGGCTCTATAGAGGCCCTGAGGCCCGCCTGGATCTGGGCTTCTGGTTCTCAGTAGCGGTGGCAGTCTAAGAAAAAGGAGCCAAATTTCGTGCGTTGTCGACCATGGCAAGCGCCCCAATAAGGGTCTTGTAAAGAGTTTGCTTGCCAAGTTTGACAAATCAGAAGCTGCAATATCATTTCTGCCATAACCAGCACCCCCAGGGGCGAAAGTGCACAAAATTTGGCGTACATGTCAGGTGAGCTATGAAGAGTTTGCGTACGAAGTTTGATGACAATTGAGTAAATAGAAGATGAGATACAGATTTTTGAAGAATAAATTTTTTGGTTTTTCCCATGTCAGTAGGTGGCGCTATGCTGTACATGAGCGATTATGAGTTGGAAAATTAAGTGTCTACAACAGCAACGTACAATCACAAGGTAGTGGTGTGAAGGAAAAGCATTATGGAATTATTAACCAAAAACCCGTTTTGGAGCAATTGCGTCGGCCAAAAACAGCGCCCCCCATGGACGAAAATTCCGAAAATGTGGTATACATGACATGGGAGGTAGTAAGAGGGTGGCCGTGAAGTTTGACCAAATTTGAGGAAAGATTGGATTTTTTGCCCAAAAATAGCGCCCCCAGTGGCGAAATATCACAGAAATTGGGTAACATGTCAGAAGCCCAATGAGTGATTTGCGTGTGAAGTATGAGCAGTTTTGAGCAATTAGAAGATTTGTTATGAATTTTTGAGCATGTAAAATTTTGATATGAAAATTGATTGACGTATAACTTCTGAACAGTTAATGCTATGTGAAACATATTTAGTACCTTTTGTCAGCCATGTCTGTAGATGATGTGTATCAATTTTGGTGACATTCCTATGAACGGTCTAGGAGGAGTTGCGCCATCTTCGTGGCCATGCATTTCGCACAAAAGTGAAATTACCTCACTTCCTGTTGGGCTTGGCTAATGCATTGGCATGACATTTTTGTCCGGCGTAGTGAGATACATATGCGTACCAAATGGCATGCCACTACTACAAACTACATGGCAACCAGGCACCTTAATGCGGGAGACCAAAATCACAATGACTTAGGGGGCGCTATAGAGGCCCTGAGCCCCGGCCAAGTTTGGGCTTTTGGTTCTGAGTAGCAGTGGCAATTCTCGGAACTGGTGCCAAATTTCGTGCGTTTTCACCCATGGCAAGCGCCCCGAAAATGGCCCAACAGCGGAGAAAAATAAAGAAGAAGAAGAAGACGGAAGAATAATTAAAGCCGCAAGCGGCCTCGACGGGCCCTCGCGCCAGCGGCCAAGGGGGGCGGGGGCATGCGTCCCCGCGAAAGACCTTCCACAGCTTCTTCGGCAAGAGACATTACTCCCACAATGGCGACAAAGCACAGAATTGGACACATGGCAACAATAGGGTCTCGCACTGTACGGTGCTCGGGGCCTAATAATAATAATAATAATTAAAGCCGCAAGCGGCCTCGACGGGCCCTCGCGCCAGCGGCCAAGGGGGGCGGGGGCATGCGTCCCCGCGAAAAACCTTCCACAGCTTCCGCGGCAAGAGACATTACTCCCGTGATATTGGGTAACATGTCAGAAGCCCAATGAGTGATTTGATTGTGAAGTATGAGCAGTTTTGAGCAATCAGAAGATTTGTTATGAATTTTTAAGCATGTAAAATTTTGCATCGAAAATTGATTGACGTATAACTTCTGAACGGTTTATCCTACGTGAAACGTATTTAGTAACTTTTGTCAGCCATGTCTGTAGATGATGTGTATCAATTTTGGTGACATTCCTAAGAACGGTCTAGGAGGAGTTGCGCCGTCTTCGTGGCCATGCATTTCGCACAAAAGTGAAATTACCTCACTTCCTGTTGGGCGTGGCTAATGCATTGGCAAGCGCCCCAATAAGGGTCTTGTCAAGAGTGTGCTTGCCAAGTTTGACAAATCAGAAGCTGCAATATCATTTCTGCCATAACCAGCACCCCCAGGGGCGAAAGTGCACAAAATTTGGCGTACATGTCAGGTGAGCTATGAAGAGTTTGCGTATGATGTTTGATGACAATTGAGTAAATAGAAGATGAGATATAGATTTTTGAAGAATAAATTTTTTGTTTTTTCCCATGTCAGTAGGTGGCGCTACGCTGTACATGAGCGATTATGAGTTGGAGAAATAAGTGTCTACAACAGCAACGCACTATCACAAGGTAGTGTTGTGAAGGAAAAGCATTATGGTATTATTTACCAAAAACCCGTTATGGAGCAATTGCGTCGGCCAAAAACAGGGCCCCCCATGGACGAAAATTCCCAAAATGTGGTATACATGACATGGGAGGTAGTAAGAGGGTGGCCGTGAAGTTTGACCAAATTTGAGGAAAGATTGTTGTTTTTGCCCAAAAATAGCGCCCCCAGTGGCGAAATATCACAGAAATTGGGTAACATGTCAGAAGCCCAATGAGTGATTGGCGTGTGAAGTATGAGCAGTTTTGAACAATTAGAAGATTTGTTATGAATTTTTAAGCATGTAAAATTTTGCATTGAAAATTGATTGATGTATAACTTCTGAACGGTTTATGCTACGTGAAACGTATCTAGGAACTTTTGTCAGCCATGTCTGTAGATGATGTCTATCAATTTTGGTGACATTCCTATGAACGGTCAAGGAGGAGTTGCGCCGTCTCCGTGGCCATGCATTTCGCACAAAAGTGAAATTACCTCACTTCCTGTTGGGCGTGGCTAATGCATTGGCATTACATTTTTGTCCGGCTTAGCGAGATACATATGCGTACCAAATGGCATGCCACTACTACAAACTACATGGCAACCAGGCACCTTAATGTGGGAGGCCAAAATCACAACGAGTTAGGGGGCGCTACAGAGGCCCTGAGGCCCGCCTGGATCTGGGCTTCTGGTTCTCAGTAGCGGTGGCAGTCTAAGAAAAAGGAGCCAAATTTCGTGCGTTGTCGACCATGGCAAGCGCCCCAATAAGGGTCTTGTAAAGAGTTTGCTTGCCAAGTTTGACAAATCAGAAGCTGCAATATCATTTCTGCCATAACCAGCACCCCCAGGGGCGAAAGTGCACAAAATTTGGCGTACATGTCAGGTGAGCTATGAAGAGTTTGCGTATGAAGTTTGATGACAATTGAGTAAATAGAAGATGAGATATAGATTTTTGAAGAATAAATGTTTTGGTTTTTCCCATGTCAGTAGGTGGCGCTATGCTGTGCATGAGCGATTATGAGTTGGAAAAATAAGTGTCTACAACAGCAACGCACTATCACAAGGTAGTGGTGTGAAAGAAAAGCATAATGGAATTATTTACCAAAAACCCGTTTTGGAGCAATTGCGTCGGCCAAAAACAGCGCCCCCCATGGACGAAAATTCCCAAAATGTGGTATACATGACATGGGATGTAGTAAGAGGGTGGCCGTGAAGTTTGACCAAATTTGAGGAAAGATTGGAATTTTTGCCCAAAAATAGCGCCCCCAGTGGCGAAATATCACAGAAATTGGGTAACATGTCAGAAGCCCAATGAGTGATTTGCGTGTGAAGTATGAGCAGTTTTGAGCAATTAGAAGATTTGTTATGAATTTTTAAGCATGTAAAATTTTGCATCGAAAATTGATTGACGTATAACTTCTGAACGGTTTATGCTACGTGAAAGTATTTAGTAACTTTTGTCAGCCATGTGTGTAGATGATGTGTATCAATTTTGGTGACATTCCTATGAACGGTCTAGGAGGAGTTGCGCCGTCTTCGTGGCCATGCATTTCGCACAAAAGTGAAATTACCTCACTTCCTGTTGGGCGTGGCTAATGCATTGGCATTACATTTTTGTCCGGCTTAGTGAGATACATATGCGTACCAAATGGCATGCCACTACTACAAACTACATGGCAACCAGGCACCTTAATGCGGGAGACCAAAATCACAACGACTTAGGGGGCGCTATAGAGGCCCTGAGCCCCGGCCAAGTTTGGGCTTTTGGTTCTGAGTAGCGGTAGCAATTCTCGGAACTGGTGCCAAATTTCGTGCGTTTTCGCCCATGGCAAGCGCCCCGAAAATGGCCCAAGAGCGGAGAAAAATAAAGAAGAAGACGGAAGAATAATAATAGTGAACTCTTACAAGAACAATAGGGCCTTCGCCCATAGGGCTCAGGCCCTAATAATAATCCTTCAAAGACAATAGGGTCTCGCACTGAAAGGTGCTCGGGCCCTAATAATAATAATAATAACTAGAAACTATATGCCAAGCAGGCAACTTAATGCGAGAGGCAAAAATCACAACACGTTAGGGGGCGCTATAGAGGCCCTGAGGCCCGCCTGGATCTGGGCTTCTGGTTCTCAGTAGCGGTGGCAATCTAAGGAAAATGAGCCAAATTTCGTGCGTTGTCGACCATGGCAAGCGCCCCAATAAGGGTCTTGTAAAGAGTTTGCTTGCCAAGTTTGACAAATCAGAAGCTGCAATATCATTTCTGCCATAACCAGCACCCCCAGGGGCGAAAGTGCACAAAATTTGGCGTACATGTCAGGTGAGCTATGAAGAGTTTGCGTATGAAGTTTGATGACAATTGAGTAAATAGAAGATGAGATATAGATTTTTGAAGAATAAATGTTTTGGTTTTTCCCATGTCAGTAGGTGGCGCCATGCTGTACATGAGCGATTAGGAGTTGGAGAAATAAGTGTCTACAACAGCAACGCACTATCACAAGATAGTGGTGCGAAGGAAAAGCATTATGGAATTATTAACCAAAAACCCGTTTTGGAGCAATTGCGTCGGCCAAAAACAGCGCCCCCCATGGACGAAAATTCCCAAAATGTGGTATACATGACATGGGAGGTAGTAAGAGGGTGGCCGTGAAGTTTGACCAAATTTGAGGAAAGATTGGATTTTTTGCCCAAAAATAGCGCCCCCAGTGGCGAAATATCACAGAAATTGGGTAACATGTCAGATGCCCAATGAGTGATTTGCGTGTGAAGTATGAGCAGTTTTGAGCAATTTGAAGATTTGTTATGAATTCTTAAGCATGTAAAATTTTGCATTGAAAATTGATTGACGTATAATTTCTGAACGGTTTATGCTACCAGAAACGTATTTAGGAACTTTTGTCAGCCATGTCTGTAGATGATGTGTATCAATTTTGGTGACATTCCTATGAAAGGCCTAGGAGGAATTGCGCCGTCTTCGTGGCCATGCATTTCGCACAAAAGTGAAATTACCTCACTTCCTGTTGGGCGTCGCTAATGCATTGGCATTACATTTTTGTCCGGCTTAGTGAGATACATATGCGTACCAAATGGCATGCCACTACTACAAACTACCTGGCAACCAGGCACCTTAATGCGTGAGGCCAAAATCACAACGAGTTAGGGGGCGCTATAGAGGCCCTGAGGCCCGCCTGGATCTGGGCTTCTGGTTCTCAGTAGCGGTGGCAGTCTAAGAAAAAGGAGCGAAATTTCGTGCGATGTCGACCATGGCAAGCGCCCCAATAAGGGTCTTGTATAGAGTTTGCTTGCCAAGTTTGACAAATCAGAAGCTGCAATATCATTTCTGCCATAACCAGCACCCCCAGGGGCGAAAGTGCACAAAATTTGGCGTACATGTCAGGTGAGCCATGAAGAGTTTGAATATGAAGTTTGATGACAATGGAGTAAATAGAAGATGAGATATAGATTTTTGAAAAATAAATTTTTTGGTTTTTCCCATGTCAGTAGGTGGCGCTATGCTGTACATGAGCGATTATGAGTTGGAAAAATAAGTGTCTACAACAGCAACGCACTGTCACAGGGTAGTGGTGTGAAGGAAAAGCATTATGGAATTATTTACCAAAAACCCGTTTTGGAGCAATTGCGTCGGCCAAAAACAGCGCCCCCCATGGACGAAATTTCCCAAAATGTGGTATACATGACATGGGAGGTAGTAAGAGGGTGGCCGTGAAGTTTGACCTAATTTGAGGAAAGATTGGAATTTTTGCCCAAAAATAGCGCCCCCAGTGGCGAAATATCACAGAAATTGGGTAACATGTCAGAAGCCCAATGATTGATTTGCCTGTGAAGTATGAGCAGTTTTGAGCAATCAGAAGATTTGTTATGAATTTTTAAGCATGTAAAATTTTGCATCGAAAATTGATTGACGTATGACTTCTGAACGGTTGATCCTACGTGAAACGTATTTAGGACCTTTTGTCAGCCATGTCTGTCGATGATGTGTATCAATTTTGGTGACATTCCTAAGAACGGTCTAGGAGGAGTTGCGCCGTCTTCGTGGCCATGCATTTCGCACAAAAGTGAAATTACCTCACTTGCTGTTGGGCGTGGCTAATGCATTGGCATTACATTTTTGTCCGGCTTAGTGAGATACATAAGCGTACCAAATGGCATGCCACTACTACAAACTACATGGCACCCAGGCACCTTAATGCGGGAGGCCAAAATCACAATGACTTAGGGGGCGCTATAGAGGCCCTGAGCCCCGGCCAAGTTTGGGCTTTTGGTTCTGAGTAGCGGTGGCAATTCTCGGAACTGGTGCCAAATTTCGTGCGTTTTCGCCCATGGCAAGTGCCCCGAAAATGGCCCAACAGCGGAGAAAAATAAAGAAGAAGAATAATTAAAGCCGCTAGCGGCCTCGACGGGCCCTCGCGCCAGCGGCCAAGGGGGGCAGGGGCATGCGTCCCCGCGAAAAACCTTCCACAGCTTCTTCAGCAAGAGACATTACACCCACAATGCCGAAAATAGATGAGATATAGTTTTTTGAAGAACAAATTTTTTGGTTTTTCCCATGTCAGTAGGTGGCGCTATGCTGTACATGAGCGATTATGAGTTGGAAAAATAAGTGTCTACAACAGCAACGTACTATCACAAGGTAGTGGTGTGAAGGAAAAGCATTATGGAATAATTTACCAAAAACCCGTTTTGGAGCAATTGCGTCGGCCAAAAACAGCGCCCCCCATGGACGAAAATTCCCAAAATGTGGTATACATGACATGGGAGGTAGTAAGAGGTTGGCCGTGAAGTTTGACCAAATTTGAGGAAAGATTGGATTTTTTGACCAAAAATAGCACCCCCAGTGGCGAAAGTGCACAAAATTTGGCGTATATGTCAGGTGAGCTATGAAGAGTTTGCGTATGAAGTTTGATGGCAATTGACTAAATAGAAGATGAGATATAGATTTTTGAAGAATAAATTTTTTGGTTTTTCCCATGTCAGTAGGTGGCGCTATGCTGTACATGAGCGATTATGAGTTGGAAAAATAAGTGTCTACAACAGCAACGCACTATCACAAGGTAGTGGTGTGAAGGAAAAGAATTATGGAATTATTTACCAAAAACCCGTTTTGGAGCAATTGCGTCGGCCAAAAACAGCGCCCCCCATGGACGAAAATTTCCAAAATGTGGTATACATGACATGGGAGGTAGTAAGAGGGTGGCCGTGAAGTTTGACCAAATTTGAGGAAAGATTGGAATTTTTGCCCAAAAATAGCGCCCCCAGTGGCGAAAGATCACAGAAATTGGGTAACATGTCAGAAGCCCAATGAGTGATTTGCGTGTGAAGTATGAGCAGTTTTGAGCAATCAGAAGATTTGTTATGAATTTTTAAGCATGTAAAATTTTGCATCGAAAATTGATTGACGTATAAGTTCTGAACGGTTTATCCTACGTGAAATGTATTTAGTAACTTTTGTCAGCCATCTCTGTAGATGATGTGTATAAATTTTGGTGACATTCCAATGAACGGTCTAGGAGGAGTTGCTCCATCTTCGTGGCCATGCATTTCGCACAAAAGTGAAATTACCTCACTTCCTGTTGGGCGTGGCTAATGCATTGGCATTACATTTTTGTCCGGCTTACGGAGATACATATGCGTACCAAGTGGCATGCCACTACTACAAACTACATGGCACCCATGCACCATAATGCGGGAGGCCAAAATCACAATTTACCAAAAACCCGTTTTGGAGCAATTGCGTCGGCCAAAAACAGCGCCCCCCATGGACGAAAATTCCCAAAATGTGGTATACATGACATGGGAGGTAGTAAGAGGTTGGCCGTGAAGTTTGACCAAATTTGAGGAAAGATTGGATTTTTTGACCAAAAATAGCACCCCCAGTGGCGAAAGTTCACAAAATTTGGCGTATATGTCAGGTGAGCTATGAAGAGTTTGCGTATGAAGTTTGATGGCAATTGACTAAATAGAAGATGAGATATAGATTTTTGAAGAATAAATTTTTTGGTTTTTCCCATGTCAGTAGGTGGCGCTATGCTGTACATGAGCGATTATGAGTTGGAAAAATAAGTGTCTACAACAGCAACGCACTATCACAAGGTAGTGGTGTGAAGGAAAAGCATTATGGAATTATTTACCAAAAACCCGTTTTGGAGCAATTGCGTCGGCCAAAAACAGCGCCCCCCATGGACGAAAATTTCCAAAATGTGGTATACATGACATGGGAGGTAGTAAGAGGGTGGCTGTGAAGTTTGACCAAATTTGAGGAAAGATTGGAATTTTTGCCCAAAAATAGCGCCCCCAGTGGCGAAAGATCACAGAAATTGGGTAACATGTCAGAAGCCCAATGAGTGATTTGCGTGTGAAGTATGAGCAGTTTTGAGCAATCAGAAGATTTGTTATGAATTTTTAAGCATGTAAAATTTTGCATCGAAAATTGATTGACGTATAAGTTCTGAACGGTTTATCCTACGTGAAATGTATTTAGTAACTTTTGTCAGCCATCTCTGTAGATGATGTGTATAAATTTTGGTGACATTCCAATGAACGGTCTAGGAGGAGTTGCGCCATCTTCGTGGCCATGCATTTCGCACAAAAGTGAAATTACCTCACTTCCTGTTGGGCGTGGCTAATGCATTGGCATTACATTTTTGTCCGGCTTAGTGAGATACATATGCGTACCAAGTGGCATGCCACTACTACAAACTACATGGCACCCATGCACCTTAATGCGGGAGGCCAAAATCACAACGACTTAGGGGGCGCTATATTGGCCCTGAGCCCCGGCCAAGTTTGGGCTTCTGGTTCTGAGAACCGGTGGCAATTCTCGGAACTGGTGCCAAATTTCGTGCGTTTTCGCCCATGGCAAGCGCCCCGAAAATGGCCCAACAGCGGAGAAAAATAAAGAAGAAGAAGAAGACGGAAGAAGAAGAATAATTAAAGCCGCAAGCGGCCTCGACAGGCCCTCGCGCCAGCGGCCAAGGGGGGCGGGGGCATGCGTCCCCGCGAAATACCTTCCACAGCTTCTGTGGCAAGAGACATTACTCCCACAATGGTGACAAAGCACAGAATTGGACACAGAGTACACGGTGCGCTGAGATGTTGTCATGGACAGAACATTTTATGCCATGGCTTCCCAACCGAATTAATGTATTTACCTCATCAGTCACCAAGCTATAGCTACATAGGATTGTCTTCTGTTAGACATCTATTAGTCTGTATGTAACGCTACAACACTTGCTCCCGACTGCCTACCCATTCCCCACAAGTCATGTGTGTTTAAGGCATCCAAAACAACATACACCTGGTGCCTCATGATTGTAAACACCTCTCCTGCAACTGCTACAGCGCAATGAGCGCCCCCAGTGGTCCACAATGCATGTGTGTTTAAGGCAACCAAAACAACATACTCCTGGTGCCTCATGATTGTAAACACCTCTCCTGCAACTGCTACAGCGCAATGAGCGCCCCCAGTGGTGAAAGTTCACCAAATTTGGTATACATGTCAAGGGACCTATGAAGAGTTGTTTTATAAAGTTTGATCAAGGTTGACCAATCAGAAGCCGAGATATACAGCGCCCCCAGTGGCAAAAGTTCACAAAATTTGGCACATATGTCAGGTGACCTGTTAAGAGTGTGCGTATCAAGTTTGATCAAGATTGAGAAAATAGAAGATGAGATATTGATTTTTGAAGAATACATTTTTTGGTTTCTCCCATGTCAGTAGGTGGCGCTATGCTGCACATGAGCGATTATGAGATGGAAAAATAAGTGTCTACAACAGCAACGTACTATCACAAGGTAGTGGTGTGAAGGAGAAGCATTGTGGAATTATTTACCAAAAACCTGTTTTGGAGCAATTGCGTTGGCCAAAAACAGCGCCCCCCATGGACGAAAATTCCCAAAATGTGGTGTACATGACATGGGAGGTAGTAAGAGGGTGGCCGTGAAGTTTGACCAAATTTGAGGAAAGATTGGATTTTTTGCCCAAAAATAGCGCCCCCAGTGGCGAAATATCACAGAAATTGGGTAACATGTCAGATGCCCAATGAGTGATTTGCGTGTCAAGTATGAGCAGTTTTGAGCAATTTGAAGATATGTTATGAATTTTTAAGCATGTAAAATTTTGCAATGAAAATTGATTGACGTATAACTTCTGAACGGTTTATTCTACGTGAAACGTATTTAGGAACTTTTGTCAGCCCTGTCTGTCGATGATGTGTATCAAATTTGGTGACATTCCTATGAACGGTCTAGGAGGAGTTGCGCCGTCTTCGTGGCCATGCATTTCGCACAAAAGTGAAATTACCTCACTTCCTGTTGGGCGTGGCTAATGCATTGGCATTACATTTTTGTCCGGCTTACGGAGATACATATGCGTACCAAATGGCATGCCACTACTACAATCTACATGGCAACCAGGCACCTTAATGCGGGAGGCCAAAAATCACAATGAGTTAGGGGGTGCTATAGAGGCCCTGAGGCCCGCCTGGATCTGGGCTTCTGGTCCTCAGTAGCGGTGGGAGTCTAAGAAAAGGGAGCCAAATTTCGTGCGATGTCGACCATGGCAAGCGCCCCAAAAAGGGTCTTGTAAAGAGTTTGCTTGCCAAGTTTGACAAATCAGAAGCTGCAATATCATTTCTGCCATAACCAGCACCCCCAGGGGCGGAAGTGCACAAAATTTGGCGTACATGTCAGGTGAGCTATGAAGAGTTTGCGTATGAAGTTTGATGACAATTGAGTAAACAGAAGATGAGATATAGATTTTTGAAGAATAAATTTATTGGTTTTTCCCATGTCAGTAGGTGGCGCTATGCTGTACATGAGTGATTATGAGATGGAAAAATAAGTGACCACAACAGCAACGCACTATCACAAGGTAGTGGTGTGAAGGAAAAGCATTATGGAATAATTTACCAAAAACCCGTTTTGGAGAAATTGCGTCGGCCAAAAACAGCGCCCCCCATGGACGAAAATTCCCAAAATGTGGTATACATGACACGGGAGGTAGTAAGAGGGTGGCCGTGAAGTTTGACCAAATTTGAGGAAAGATTGGATTTTTTGCCCAAAAATAGCGCCCCCAGTGGCGAAATATCACAGAAATTGGGTAACATGTCAGAAGCCCAATGAGTGATTAGCGTGTGAAGTATGAGCAGTGTTGAGCAATTAGAAGATTTATTATGAATTTTTTAGCATGTAAAATTTTGAAGTGAAAATTGATTGACGTATAACTTCTGAACGGTTTATCCTACGTGAAACGTATTTAGTAACTTTTGTCAGCCATGTCTGTAGATGATGTGTATCAATTTTGGTGACATTCCTATGAACGGTCTAGGAGGAGTTGCGCCGTCTTCGTGGCCATGCATTCCGCACAAAAGTGAAATTACCTCACTTCCTGTTGGGCGTGGCTAATGCATTGGCATTAAATTTTTGTCCGGCTTAGTGAGATACAAATGCATACCAAATGGCATGCCACTACTACAAACTATATGGCAACCAGGCACCTTAATGCGGGATGCCAAAATCACAACGACTTAGGGGGCGCTATAGAGGCCCTGAGCCCCGGCCAAGTGTGGGCTTTTGGTTCTGAGTAGCGGTGGCAATTCTCGGAAGTGGCGCCAAATTTCGCGCGTTTTCGCCCATGGCAAGCGCCCCGAAAATGGCCCAACAGCGGAGAAAAATAAAGAAGAATAATAATAGTGAACTCTTACAAGAACAATAGGGCCTTCGCCCTATAGGGCTCGGGCCCTAATTAAAGCCGCAAGCGGCCTCGACGGGCCCTCGCGCCAGCGGCCAAGGGGGGCGGGGGCATGCGTCCCCGCGAAATACCTTCCACAGCTTCTTTGGCAAGAGACATTACTCCCACAATGGTGACAAAGCACAGAATTGGACACAGAGTACACGGCGCGCTGAGATGTTGTCATGGACAGAACATTTTATGCCATGGCTTCCCAACCAAATTAATGTATTTACCTCATCAGTCACCAAGCTATAGCTACATAGGATTGTCTTCTGTTAGACATCTAATAGTCTGTATGTAACGCTACAACACTTGCTCCCGACTGCCTACCCATTCCCCACAAGTCATGTGTGTTTAAGGCAACCAAAACAACATACTCCTGGTGCCTCATGATTGTAAACACCTCTCCTGCAACTGCTACAGCGCAATGAGCGCCCCCAGTGGTGAAAGTTCACCAAATTTGGTATACATGTCAAGGGACCTATGAAGAGTTGTTTTGTAAAGTTTGATCAAGTTTGACCAATCAGAAGCCGAGATATAAATTGTTGCCTGAAAACAGCGCCCCCAGTGGCAAAAGTTCACAAAATTTGGCAGATATGTCAGGTGACCTGTTACGAGTGTGCGTATCAAGTTTGATCAAGATTGAGAAAATAGAAGATGAGATATTGATTTTTGAAGAATAAATTTTTTGGTTTCTCCCATGTCAGTAGGTGGTGCTATGCTACAACACTTGCTCCCGACTGCCTACCCATTCCCCACAAGTCATGTGTGTTTAAGGCAACCAAAACAACATACTCCTGGTGCCTCATGATTGTAAACACCTCTCCTGCAACTGCTACAGCGCAATGAGCGCCCCCAGTGGTGAAAGTTCACCAAATTTGGTATACATGTCAAGGGACCTATGAAGAGTTGTTTTGTAAAGTTTGATCAAGTTTGACCAATCAGAAGCCGACATATAAATTGTTGCCTGAAAACAGCGCCCCCAGTGGCAAAAGTTCACAAAATTTGGCACATATGTCAGGTGACCTGTTAAGAGTGTGCGTATCAAGTTTGATCAAGATTGAGAAAATAGAAGATGAGATATTGATTTTTGAAGAATAAATTTTTTGGTTTCTCCCATGTCAGTAGGTGGCGCTATGCTGCACATGAGCGATAATGAGTTGGAAAAATAAGTGTCTACAACAGCAACGTACTATCACAAGGTAGTGGTGTGAAGGAGAAGCATTATGGAATTATTTACCAAAAACCTGTTTTGGAGCAATTGCGTTGGCCAAAAACAGCGCCCCCCATGGACGAAAATTCCCAAAATGAGGTGTACATGACATGGGAGGTAGTAAGAGGGTGGCCGTGAAGTTTGACCAAATTTGAGGAAAGATTGGATTTTTTGCCCAAAAATAGCGCCCCCAGTGGCGAAATATCACAGAAATTGGGTAACATGTCAGATGCCCAATGAGTGATTTGCCTGTGAAGTATGAGCAGTTTTGAGCAATTTGAAGATATGTTATGAATTTTTAAGCATGTAAAATTTTGCATTGAAAATTGATTGACGTATAACTTCTGAACGGTTTATTCTACGTGAAACGTATTTAGGAACTTTTGTCAGCCATGTCGGTAGATGATGTTTATCAATTTTGGTGACATTCCTATGAACGGTCTAGGAGGAGTTGCGCCGTTTTCGTGGCCATGCATTTCGCACAAAAGTGAAATTACCTTACTTCCTGTTGGGCGTGGCTAATGCATTGGCATTACATTTTTGTCCAGCTTAGTGAGATACATATGCGTACCAAATGGCATGCCACTACTACAAACTACATGGCAACCAGGCACCTTAATGCGGGAGGCCAAAATCACAATGAGTTAGGGGGCGCTATAGAGGCCCTGAGGCCCGCCTGGATCTGGGCTTCTGGTTCTCAGTAGCGGTGGGAGTCTAAGAAAAAGGAGCCAAATTTCGTGCGATGTCGACCATGGCAAGCGCCCCAAAAAGGGTCTTTTAAAGAGTTTGCTTGGCAAGTTTGACAAATCAGAAGCTGCAATATCATTTCTGCCATAACCCGCACCCCCAGGGGCGAAAGTGCACAAAATTTGGCGTACATGTCAGGTGAGCTATGAAGAGTTTGCGTATGAAGTTTGATGACAATTGAGTAAACAGAAGATGAGATATAGATTTTTGAAGAATAAATTTTTTGGTTTTTCCCATGTCAGTAGGTGGCGCTATGCTGTACATGAGTGATTATGAGATGGAAAAATAAGTGTCCACAACAGCAACGCACTATCACAAGGTAGTGGTGTAAAGGAAAAGCATTATGGAATAATTTACCAAAAACCCGTTTTGGAGAAATTGCGTCGGCCAAAAACAGTGCCCCCCATGGACGAAAATTCCCAAAATGTGGTATACATGACATGGGAGGTAGTAAGAGGGTGGCCGTGAAGTTTGACCAAATTTGAGGAAAGATTGGATTTTTTGCCCAAAAATAGCACCCCCAGTGGCGAAATATCACAGAAATTGGGTAACATGTCAGAAGCCCAATGAGTGATTAGCGTGTGAAGTATGAGCAGTGTTGAGCAATTAGAAGATTTGTTATGAATTTTTTAGCATGTAAAATTTTGAAGTGAAAATTGATTGACGTATAACTTCTGAACGGTTAATGCAACGTGAAACGTATTTAGTAACTTTTGTCAGCCATGTCTGTAGATGATGTGTATCAATTTTGGTGACATTCCTATGAACGGTCTAGGAGGAGTTGCGCCGTCTTCGTGGCCATGCATTTCACACAAAAGTGAAATTACCTCACTTCCTGTTGGGCGTGGCTAATGCATTGGCATTACATTTTTGTCCGGCTTAGTGAGATACATATGCATACCAAATGGCATGCCACTACTACAAACTATATGGCAACCAGGCACCTTAATGCGGGAGGCCAAAATCACAACGACTTAGGGGGCGCTATAGAGGCCCTGAGCCCCGACCAAGTGTGGGCTTTTGGTTCTGAGTAGCGGTGGCAATTCTCGGAAGTGGCGCCAAATTTCGCGCGTTTTCGCCCATGGCAAGCGCCCCGAAAATGGCCCAACAGCGGAGAAAAATAAAGAAGAAGAATAATTAAAGCCGCAAGCGGCCTCGACGGGCCCTCGCGCCAGCGGCCAAGGGGGGCGGGGGCATGCGTCCCTGCAAAATAACTTCCACAGCTTCTTCGGCAAGTGACATTACTCCCACAATGGCGACAAAGCACAGAATTGGACACATGGTAACAATAGGGTCTCGCACTGTACTGTGCTCGGGGGGCGCTATAGAGGTCCTGAGGCCCGCCTGGATCTGGGCTTCTGGTTCTCAGTAGCGGTGGCAGTCTAAGAAAAAGGAGCCAAATTTCGTGCGTGGTCGACCATGGCAAGCGCCCCAATAAGGGTCTTGTAAAGAGTTTGTTTGCCAAGTTTGACAAATCAGAAGCTGCAATATCATTTTTGCCATAACCAGCACCCCCAGGGGCGAAAGTGCACAAAATTTGGCATATATGTCAGGTGATCTATGACGAGATTGCGTATGAAGTTTGATGACAATTGAGTAAATAGAAGATGAGATATAGATTTTTGAAGAATAAATTTTTTGGTTTTTCCCATGTCAGAAGGTGGCGCTATGCTGTACATGAGCGATTATGAGTTGGAAAAATAAGTGTCTACAACAGCAACGTACTATCACAAGGTAGTGGTGTGAAGGAAAAGCATTATGGAATTATTTACCAAAAACCCGTTTTGGAGCAATTGCGTCGGCCAAAAACAGCGCCCCCCATGGACGAAAATTCCCAAAATGTGGTATACATGTCATGGGAGGTAGTAAGAGGGTGGCCGTGAAGTTTGACCAAATTTGAGGAAAGATTGGATTTTTAGCCCAAAAATAGCGCCCCCAGTGGCGAAAGTGCACAAAATTTGGCGTATATGTCAGGTGAGCTATGAAGAGTATGCGTATGAAGTTTGATGACAATTGAGTAAATAGAAGATGAGATATAGATTTTTGAAGACTAAATTTTTTTGGTTTTTCCCATGTCAGTAGGTGGCGCTATGCTGTACATGAGCGATTATGAGTTGGAAAAATAAGTGTCTACAACAGCAACGTACTATCACAAGGTAGTGGTGTGAAGGAAAAGCATTATGGAATTATTTACCAAAAACCCGTTTTGGAGCAATTGCGTCAGCCAAAAACATCGCCCCCCATGGACGAAAATTTCCAAAATGTGGTATACATGACATGGGAGGCAGTAAGAGGGTGGCCGTGAAGTTTGACCAAATTTGAGGAAAGATTGGAATTTTTGCCCAAAAATAGCGCCCCCAGTGGCGAAATATCACAGAAATTGGGTAACATGTCAGAAGCCCAATGAGTGATTTGCGTGTGAAGTATGAGCAGTTTTGAGCAATTAGAAGATTCATTATGAATTTTTAAGCATGTAAAATTCTGCATTGAAAATTGATTGACATATAACTTCTGAACGGTTTAACCTATGTGAAACGTATTTAGCAATTTTTGTCAGCCGTGTCTGTAGATGATGTGTATCAATTTTGGTGACGTTCCTATGAACGGTCTAGGAGGAGTTGCGCCGTCTTCGTGGCCATGCATTTCGCACAAAAGTGAAATTACCTCACTTCCTGTTGGGCGTGGCTAATGCATTGGCATTACATTTTTGTCCGGCTTAATGAGAAACATATGCATACCAAAGGGCATGCCACTACTACAAACTACATGGCAACCAGGCTCCTTAATGTGAGAGGCAAAAATCACAACACGTTAGGGGGCGCTATAGAGGCCCCGAGGCCCGCCTGGATCTGGGCTTCTGGTTCTCAGTAGCGGTGGCAGTCCAAGAAAAAGGGGCAAAATTTCGAGCGTTGTCGACCATGGCAAGCGCCCCAATAAGGGTCTTGTAAAGAGTTTGCTTGCCAAGTTTGACAAATCAGAAGCTGCAATATCATTTTTGCCATAACCAGCACCCCCAGTGGCGAAAGTGCACAAAATTTGGCGTATATGTCAGGTGAGCTATGAAGAGTTTGCGTATGAAGTTTGATGACAATTGACTAAATAGAAGATGAGATATAGATTTTTGAAGAATAAATTTTTTGGTTTTTCCCATGTCAGTAGGTGGCGCTATGCTGTACATGAGCGATTATGAGATGGAAAAATAAGTGTCCACAACAGCAACGTACTATCACAAGGTAGTGGTGTGAAGGAAAAGCATTATGGAATTATTTACCAAAAACCCGTTTTGGAGAAATTGCGTCGGCCAAAAACAGCGCCCCCCATGGACGAAAATTCCCAAAATGTGGTATACATGACATGGGAGGTAGTAAGAGGGTGGCCGTGAAGTTTGACCAAATTTGAGGAAAGATTGGATTTTTTGCCCAAAAATAGCGCCCCCAGTGGCGAAATATCACAGAAATTGGGTAACATGTCAGAAGCCCAGTGAGTGATTAGCGTGTGAAGTATGAGTGTTGAGCAATTAGAAGATTTGTTATGAATTTTTTAGCATGTAAAATTTTGAAGTGAAAATTGATTGACGTATAACTTCTGAACGGTTTATCCTACGTGAAACGTATTTAGTAACTTTTGTCAGCCATGTCTGTAGATGATGTTTATCAATTTTGGTGACATTCCTATGAACGGTCTAGGAGGAGTTGCGCCGTCTTCGTGGCCATGCATTTCGCACAAAAGTGAAATTACCTCACTTCCTGTTGGGCGTGGCTAATGCATTGGCAATACATTTTTGTCCAGCTTAGTGAGATACATACGCATACCAAATGGCATGCCACTACTACAAACTATATGGCAACCAGGCACCTTAATGCGGGAGGCCAAAATCACAACGACTTAGGGGGCGCTATAGAGGCCCTGAGCCCCGGCCAAGTTTGGGCTTTTGGTTCTGAGTAGCGGTGGCAATTCTCGGAAGTGGTGCCAAATTTCGCGCGTTTTCGCCCATGGCAAGCGCCCCGAAAATGGCCCAACAGCGGAGAAAAATAAAGAAGAAGAAGAAGAAGGAGAAGAAGACGGAAGAATAATAATAGTGAACTCTTACAAGAACAATAGGGCCTTCGCCCTATAGGGCTCGGGCCCTAATTAAAGCCGCAAGCGGCCTCGACGGGCCCTCGCGCCAGCGGCCAAGGGGGGCGGGGCATGCGTCCCCGCGAAATACCTTCCACAGCTTCTTCGGCAAGAGACATTACTCCCACAATGGCGACAAAGCACAGAATCGGACACAGAGTACACGGTGCGCTGAGATGTTGTCATGGACAGAAAACTTTATGCCAAGGTTTCCCAACCAAATTAATGTATTTACCTCATCAGTCACCAAGCTATAGCTACATAGGATTGTCTTCTGTTAGACATCTATTAGTCTGTATGTAACGCTACAACACTTGCTCCCGACTGCCTACCCATTCCCCACAAGTCATGTGTGTTTAAGGCAACCAAAACAACATACACCTGGTGCCTCATGATTGTAAACACCTCTCCTGCAACTGATACAGCGCAATGAGCGCCCCCAGTGGTGAAAGTTCACCAAATTTGGTATACATGTCAAGGGACCTATGAAGAGTTGTTGTGTCAAGTTTGATCAAGTTTGACCAATCAGAAGCCGAGATATAAAATGTTGCCTGAAAACAGCGCCCCCAGTGGCAAAAGTTTACAAAATTTGGGAGATATGTCAGGTGACCTGTTAAGAGTGTGCGTATCAAGTTTGATCAAGATTGAGTAAATAGAAGATGAGATATTGATTTTTGAAGAAAAAATGTTTTGGTTTTTCCCATGTCAGTAGGTGGCGCTATGCTGTACATGAGCGATTATGAGTTGGAAAAATAAGTGTCTACAACAGCAACGTACGATCACAAGGTAGTGGTGTGAAGGAAAAGCATTAAGGAATAATTTACCAAAAACCCGTTTTGGAGCAATTGCGTCGGCCAAAAACAGTGCCCCCCATGGATGAAAATTCCCAAAATGGGGTATACATGACATGGGAGGTAGTAAGAGGGTGGCCGAGAAGTTTGACCAAATTTGAGGAAAGATTGGATTTTTTGCCCAAAAATAGCGCCCCCAGTGGCGAAATATCACAGAATTTGGGTAGCATGTCAGAAGCCCAATGAGTGATTTGCGTGTGAAGTATGAGCAGTTTTGAGCAATTAGAAGATTTGTTATGAATTTTTAAGCATGTAAAATTTTGCATTGAAAATTGATTGACGTATAACTTCTGAACGGCTTATCCTACGTGAAACGTATTTAGGAACTTTTGTCAGCCATGGCTGTAGATGATGGCTATCAATTTTGGTGACATTCCTATGAACGGCCTAGGAGGAGGTGCGCTGTCTTCGTGGCCATGCATTTCGCACAAAAGTGAAATTACCTCACTTCCTCTTGGGCGTGGCTAATGCATTGGCAATACATTTTTGTCCGGCTTAGTGAGATACATATGCGTACCAAATGGCATGCCACTACTACAAACTACATGGCAACCAGGCACCTTTATGCGGGAGGCCAAAATCACAACGACTTAGGGGGCGCTAAAGAGGCCCTGAGGCCCGCCTGGAGCTGGGCTTCTGGTTCTCAGTAGCGGTGGCAGTCTAAGAAAAAGGAGCCAAATTTCGTGCGTTGTCGACCATGGCAAGCGCCCCAAAAAGGGTCTTGTAAAGAGTTTGCTTGCCAAGTTTGACAAATCAGAAGCTGCAATATCATTTTTGCCATAACCAGCACCCCCAGGGGCGAAAGTGCACAAAATTTGGCGTATATGTCAGGCGAGCTATGAAGAGTGTGCGTATGAAGTTTGATGACAATTGAGTAAATAGAAGATGAGATATAGATTTTTGAAGAATAAATTTTTTGGTTTTTCCCATGTCAGTAGGTGGCGCTATGCTGTACATGAGCGATTATGAGTTGGAAAAATAAGTGTCTACAACAGCAACGTACTATCACAAGGTAGTGGTGTGAAGGGAAAGCATTATGGAATAATTTACCAAAAACCCGTTTTGGAGCAATTGCGTCGGCCAAAAACAGCGCCCCCCATGGACGAAAATTCCCAAAATGTGGTATACATGACATGGGAGGTAGGAAGAGGGTGGCCGTGAAGTTTGACCAAATTTGAGGAAAGATTGGATTTTTTGCCCAAAAATAGCGCCCCCAGTGGCAAAAGTGCACAAAATTAGGCGTACATGTCAGGTGAGCTATGAAGAGTTTGCGTATGAAGTTTGATGACAATTGAGTAAATAGAAGATGAGATATAGAGTTGGGAAATTGAGGAAAGATTGGAATTTTTGCCCAAAAATTGCGCCCCCAGTGGCGAAATATCACAGAAATTGGGTAACATGTCAGAAGCCCAATGAGTGATTTGCGTGTGAAGTATGAGCAGTTTTGAGCAATCAGAAGATTTGTTATGAATTTTTAAGCATGTAAAATGTTGCATCGAAAATTGATTGACGTATAACTTCTGAACGGTTAATCCTACGTGAAAAGTATTTAGTAACTTTTGTCAGCCATGTCTGTAGATGATGTGTATCAATTTTGGTGACATTCCTATGAACGGTCTAGGAGGAGTTGCGCCGTCTTCGTGGCCATGCATTTCGCACAAAAGTGAAATTACCTCACTTCCTGTTGGGCGTGGCTAATGCATTGGCATGACATTTTTGTCCGGCTTAGTGAGATACATATGCGTACCAAATTGCATGCCACTACTACAAACTATATGGCAACCAGGCACCTTAATGCGGGAGGCCAAAATCACAACGACTTAGGGGGCGCTATGGAGGCCCTGAGCCCCGGCCAAGTTTGGGCTTCTGGTTCTGAGTAGCGGTGGCAATTCTCGGAACTGGTGCCAAATTTCGTGCGTTTTCGCCCATGGCAAGCGCCCCGAAAATGGCCCAACAGCGGAGAAAAATAAAGAAGAAGAAGAAGAAGATGGAAGAAGAAGAAGAAGAAGAAGACGGAAGAATAATAATAGTGAACTCTTACAAGAACAATAGGGCCTTCGCCCATAGGGCTCGGGCCCTAAGTAAAGCCGCAAGCGGCCTCGACGGGCCCTCGCGCCAGCGGCCAAGGGGGGCGGGGGCATGCGTCCCCGCGAAAGACCTTCCACAGCTTCTTCGGCAAGAGACATTACTCCCACAATGGCGACAAAGCACAGAAATGGACACAGAGTACACGGTGCGCTGAGATGTAGTCATGGACAGAACATTTTATGCCATGGCTTCCCAACCAAATTAATGTATTTACCTCATCAGTCACCAAGCTATAGCTACATAGGATTGTCTTCTGTTAGACATCTATTAGTCTGTATGTAACACTACAACACTTGCTCCCGACTGCCTACCCATTCCCCACAAGTCATGTGTGTTTAAGGCAACCAAAACAACATACTCCTGGTGCCTCATGATTGTAAACACCTGTCCTGCAACTGCTACAGCGCAATGAGCGCCCCCAGTGGTGAAAGTTCACCAAATCTGGTATACATGTCAAGGGGCCTATGACGAGTTGTTGTGTCAAGTTTGATCAAGTTTGACCAATCAGAAGCCGAGATATAAATTGTTGCCTGAAAACAGCGCCCCCAGTGGCAAAAGTTCACAAAATTTGGCAAATATGTCAGGTGACCTGTTGAGAGTGTGCGTATCAAGTTTGATCAAGATTGAGTAAATCGAAGATGAGATATTGATTTTTGAAGAATAAGTTTTTTGGTTTTTCCCATGTCAGTAGGTGGCGCTATGCTGTACATGAGCGATTATGAGTAGGAAAAATAAGGGTCTACAACAGCAACGTACTATCACAAGGTAGTGGTGTGAAGGAAAAGCATTATGGAAGTATTTACCCAAAACCCGTTTTGGAGCAATTGCGTCGGCCAAAAACAGCGCCCCCCATGGACGAAAATTCCCAAAATGTGGTATACATGACATGGGAGGTAGTAAGAGGGTGGCCGTGAAGTTTGACCAAATTTGAGGAAAGATTGGATTTTTTGCCGAAAAATAGCGCCCCCAGTGGCGAAATATCACAGAAATTGGGTAACATGTCAGAAGCCCAATGAGTGATTTGCCTGTGAAGTATGAGCAGTTTTAAGCAATTAGAAGATTTGTTATGAATTTGTAAGAATGTAAAATTTTGCATTGAAAATTGATTGACGTATAACGTCTGAACGGTTTATCCTACGTGAAACGAATTCAGAAACTTTTGTCAGCCATGTCTGTAGATGATGTTTATCAATTTTGGTGACATTCCTATGAACGGCCTAGGAGGAGTTGCGCCGTCTTTGTGGCCATGCATTTCGCACAAAAGTGAAATTACCTCACTTCCTGTTGGGCGTGGCTAATGCATTGGCATTACATTTTTGTCAAGCTTAGTGAGATACATATGCGTACCAAATGGCATGCCACTACTACAAACTACATGGCAACCAGGCACCTTAATGCGGGAGGCCAAAATCACAACGACTTAGGGGGCGCTATAGAGGCCCTGAGGCCCGCCTGGATCTGGGCTTCTGGTTCTCAGTAGCGGTGGCAGTCTAAGAAAAAGGAGCCAAATTTCGTGCGTTGTTGACCATGGCAAGCGCCCCAATAAGGGTCTTGTAAAGAGTTTGCTTGCCAAGTTTGACAAATCAGAAGCTGCAATATCTTTTTTGCCATAACCAGCACCCCCAGGGGCGAAAGTGCACAAAATTTGGCGTACATGTCAGGAGAGCTATGAAGAGTTTGCGTATCAAGTTTGATGACAATTGAGAAAATAGAAGATGAGATATAGATTTTTGAAGAATAAATTTTTTGTTTTTTCCCATGTCAGTAGGTGGCGCTATGCTGTACATGAGCAATTATGAGTAGGAAAAGGAAGTGTCTACAACAGCAACGTACTATCACAAGGTAGTGGTGTGAAGGAAAAGCATTAAGGAATTATTTACCAAAAACCCGTTTTGGAGCAATTGCGTCGGCCAAAAACAGCGCCCCCCATGGACGAAAATACCCAAAACGTGGTACACATGACATGGGAGGTAGTAAGAGGGTGGCCGTGAAGTTTGACCAAATTTGAGGAAAGATTGGATTTTTTGCCCAAAAATAGCGCCCCCAGTGGTGAAATATCACAGAAATTGGGTAACATGTCAGAAGCCCAATGAGTGATGTGCGTGTGAAGTATGAGCAGTTTTGAGCAATCAGCAGATTTGTTATGAATTTTTAAGCATGTAAAATTTTGCATCGAAAATTGATTGACGTATAACTTCTGAACGCTTTATCCTACGTGAAACGTATTTAGTAACTTTTGTCAGCCATGTCTGTAGATGATGTTTATCAATTTTGGTGACATTCCTATGAACGGTCTAGGAGGAGTTGCGCCGTCTTCGTGGCCATGCATTTCACACAAAAGTGAAATTACCTCACTTCCTGTTGGGCGTGGCTAATGCATTGGCATTATATTTTTGTCCGGCTTAGTGAGATACATATGCGTACCAAATGGCATGCCACTACTACAAACTACACGGCACCCAGGCACCTTAAAGCGGGAGGCCAAAATCACAACGACTTAGGGGGCGCTATGGAGGCCCTGAGCCCCGGCCAAGTTTGGGCTTTTGGTTCTGAGTAGCGGTGGCAATTCTCGGAACTGGTGCCAAATTTGGTGCGTTTTCGCCCATGGCAAGCGCCCCGAAAATGGCCCAACAGCGGAGAAAAATAAAGAAGAAGAAGAAGACGGAAGAAGAAGAAGAAGAAGAAGACGGAAGAATAATAATAGTGAACTCTTACAAGAACAATAGGGCCTTCGCCCTATAGGGCTCGGGCCCTAATAATAGTGAACTCTTACAAGAACAATAGGGCCTTCGCCCTATAGGGCTCGGGCCCTAATAATAGTGAACTCTTACAAGAACAATAGGGCCTTCGCCCATAGGGCTCGGGCCCTAAATAATGAACTCTTACAAGATCAATAGGGCCTTCGCCCATTTGGGCTCGGGCCCTAATTATATTCAAATGAGTGCATTACTATAAACCTGTCAGTAAGTCATAGCAATCCACTCTACACTTTCTAACCAAACAGATCTGAGAATTCAACAGTGCTGTGTTATCAAAAATAGTCCCTTCAGCAGACGACATGGCGGAGACTTTTGGACCTTCCTATATACAGGTCACTTACATCACAGGAAGTCCTGTTCAAGTCTTGAGAAAACAGCCCAGATATTTAAACTCCTTTCCTCATAGCTAACAATAATACTCATAAGCTTCTTGTTAAAACCATACCTACTAAAATCTCATCTCATCTCATCTCATTATCTCTAGCCGCTTTATCCTTCTACAGGGTCGCAGGCAAGCTGGAGCCTATCCCAGCTGACTATGGGCGAAAGGCGGGGTACACCCTGGACAAGTCGCCAGGTCATCACAGGGCTGACACATAGACACAGACAACCATTCACACTCACACCTACGGTCAATTTAGAGTCACCACTTAACCTAACCTGCATGTCTTTGGACTGTGGGGGAAACCGGAGCACCCGGAGGAAACCCACGCGGACACGGGGAGAACATGCAAACTCCGCACAGAAAGGCCCTCGCCGGCCCCAGGGCTCGAACCCAGGACCTTCTTGCTGTGAGGCGACAGCGCTAACCACTACACCACCGTGCCACCCACCTACTAAAATATAATCCTGAATATCGAATAGTCTTATGAGGCTAATACATTATATTAGACACTAATTTGCTACACATATGATTCCAAACAGAGATTGTACAAACGCTTGTATGAGACACTGCTGGGGTAGGTTGATAATTCATTGCAGGTAATGGCCTATTGTACATCCAGTCAGGAGTTTGTGTATACTTGTTGTAATATCACAGAAACTAAGGCTGTGTGTTATCCATCATTTTGGTAGATATGGGGCAGAATCTATACAGAGAAAGCAGTGAGTTTGGATGGCAAGAAGGTCGGTCAAAACTGTGAGGTAGTTTTCAGTCAGCTGAAGTTTAATTAATGGTGCACTGAACAGATGTTAATCTTAGACTCCTGTCCTAACACCATTCTGATTTAATTCTTGTTCAAATTTTCATCCTTTGCTACCTGACCCCACGTCCACATGTATACAGATATTTCAGAAAATGTAGTTTTTATGATGCATATTCATTCAACTATATATGTTCATTCCTTTTTCATTTCCATCCATCCATCCATCCATCCATCCATCCATCCATTTTCTTCCGCTTATCTGAAGTTGGGTCATGGTGGCACCTGACTTTGGACAAGCGGAAAATGGATGGATGGATGGAAATGAAAAAAAGTGAAGGAGTTCAAGTATCTCATGATCTTGTTCACATGTGATGGTAAAATGGAGCATGAAATAGACAGGTGGATTGGGGCAGTGTCAACAGTAATGCAGATTTTTGTAGTGAAGAGGGAGCTGAGCCGGAAGGCAAAGCTTTTGATTTACCAGTCAATCGACATTCCAACCCTCACCTATGGTCATGAGCTTTGGGTAGTGACCGAAAGGATGAGATTGCGGATACAAGCGGCTGCAATGTGCTTTCTCTGTAGGGTGGCTGGGCTCACCCTTAGAGATAGGGTGAAGAGCTCAGACATCCAGAGGGATCTCAGACTAGAGCTGCTGCTCCTTCATGTCGAAAGGAGTCAGCTGAGGTGGTTCGGGTATCTGATTAGGATGCCTCCTGGGTGCCTTCCTTTGGAGGTTTTCCGGGTATGTCCAACTGGGAGGAGATCTCAGGGTAGACCCAGAACACACCGGAGAGATTATATATCTCATCTGGCCTGGGAGCACCTTGGGATACTCTGGGAGGAACTGGAAAATGTTGCTGGGGAGAAGGACACCTGGAATACCCTGCTTAGCCTGCTGCCACCACAAATCGACTTCCTTTTTCATTTCTACAAGGATATTTAGAAATGAAAGTCCATCCTCCTCAAAGTATCATATGTTGCATTTTCTGAGATGCTGTTCTTCTCACCATGGTTGAAAAGAGTGGTGATTTGGGTTACCATAGCCTTCCTGTCAGCTTGAAATGGTCTAGTTATTTACACTTGATCTCTCTCATCAAGTAGGGTGTTCACACGGCACATATTTGCATCGATGCTGCACCGATGTATTTTGTTGCGATATATCTTACACCGGTGTAAATTTTGCGCAGCGTTCACACGTCACAACCCTGCTTACTAGAGAGAAGCGTGTTAGCACCGGTGCAGCCCCACTTGCGGTCACACGGCAGTTTCTGTGACCGTGTTATAGTAGCAAAAACTTTATTACTATCATTTCCTATCATTATTACTATCATTTCCGATAGTAATAATGCGGAAATGAAATATGCGCATGCGTGAAAATGTACTTCTTTTTCCCGGTTGTCATGGCATCACCAAGCGCCGGGAAAACAACGTGGATGAAGACACCAGTGTTGCCAGATATTGCTGACGTTTTCCAGCCCAAAATATGTCAAATCCGCCAAAATGCACTTAAAACTGCCAAATCTGGCAACACTGGAAGACACGCAGTTCTGTTGTTGTTGATATTCGCCATTTTGGAAGCGCAAAATACCAGGATGCAAATTATGCAATGCCCGTATGTAATCAACTCTCGTCACGCGTAGCGAGTCTACCCCTGTAGCGTTCAGACGTCCCATTTTATATCGGTGCTGCCCCGCAAACTAGCATTTACTCCGGAGTAAATTTCTTAAACCACCTCCAGAGCAGGGTTAGATTTGCACCGGTTTAAGCAGCTTTCAGGGGCTGCACCGGTATAACTTTGTACCGTGTGAACGCTCTACCGGGGCAGCCCCGGTGCTACACCGGAGTAAAAGTTGCCGTGTGAACACCCCTAAGAAGGAGCTTCCACTCACTCATACCTTTTTTGATCAACAGGGAACAGGTTCTTGAACTGGTTCCATTCAGGATTCTTTCAATCTTGGTGCCAGCTAGTGAACTGGCCCACATTTTCACCAGTTTTGAGTGTAATCAAGGATGTGTCATGAACAGAGGGGGTTGCACAATTCACAATGGAAGTAAACAGTCGGAGCAAGATGGTAGAGTGCATTGATTTTTGTTTTTGGTCTGTTTCTACTGAAGATGTATCCTTTTCTGTTGCAGCCTCCATTGCTGTGCACCACTTCCTCTCAAACCACGGTAATGACACACCCACTGATGTTGTCACGGTTTGCACAGGAAAAAACAGCTATTTCAGTTCCATCTGGGAACCAACTTTTCAGGTCCTGAACCAATTTATTTTTGGTCAAAATGTTCCAAACAGGGGCAGCACAGTGGTGTAGTGGTTAGCACTGTCGCCTCACAGCAAGAAGGTCCTGGGTTCGAGCCCAGTGGCCAATGAGAGCCTTTCTGTGTGGAGCTTGCATGTTCTCCCCGTGTCTGCGTGGGTTTCCTTCAGGTGCTCCGGTTTCCCCACAGTCCAAAGACATGCAGGTTAGGTTAATTGGTGGCTCTAAATTGACTGTAGGTGTGAATGTGAGTGTGAATGGTTGTTTGTCTCATTGCCCTGCAATGATCTGGGGACTTGTCCAGGGTGTACCCCACCTCTCAGCCATAGTCAGCTGGGATAGGTTCCAGCTTGCCTGCGACCCTGTAGAACAGGATAAAGCGGCTAGAGATAATGAGAATGAGATGAGATGTTCCAAACAGGGGCAGCACAGTGGTGTAGTGGTTAGCACTGTCGCCTCACAGCAAGAAGGTCCTGGGTTTGAGCCCAGTGGCCAATGAAGGCCTTTCTATGTGGAGTTTGCATGTTCTCCCCCATGTCTGTGTGGGTTTCCTTCAGGTGCTCCGGTTTCCCCCACAGTCCAAAGACATGCAGGTTAGGTTAATTGGTGGCTCTATATTGACCGTAGGTGTGAATGTGAGTGTGAATGGTTGTCTGTGTTAGCCCTGTGATGACCTGGCGACTTGTCCAGGGTGTACCCCGCCTCTCGCCCATAGTCAGCTGGGATAGGCTCCAGCTTGCCTGCAACCCTGTACAGGATAAGCAGCTACAGATAATGGATGGATGGATGTTCCAAACGGTTCAAAATTTGGTGCATGAATCAGAACAGAATCATTTCCCTGTTGGTCGAAAAGGCATATCAGAGGACATTGTTTTTGTTTGTTTGTTTTTGCACCATTCTTTTTGTCATAATTTCAGATTCATATTGAGGCTGGGCGGCACGGTGGTGTAGTGGTTAGTGCTGTCGCCTCACAGCAAGAAGGTCCTGGGTTCGAGCCCTGGGGCCGCCGAGGGCCTTTCTGTGTGGAGTTTGCATGTTCTCCCCGTGTCCGCGTGGGTTTCCTCCGGGTGCTCCGGTTTCCCCCACAGTCCAAAGACATGCAGGTTAGGTTAACTGGTGACTCTAAATTGACCGTAGGTGTGAATGTGAGTGTGAATGGTTGTCTGTGTCTATGTGTCAGCCCTGTGATGACCTGGCGACTTGTCCAGGGTGTACCCTGCCTTTTGCCCGTAGTCAGCTGGGATAGGCTCCAGCTTGTCTGCGACCCTGTAGAAGGATAAAGCGGCTAGAGATAATGAGATGAGATATTGAGGCTAAAATTAAGGAATGATCTTGAATGACCTGTACAGTATGTGTATCAGCAATTACTGGGTAGAAGCAAAGATCACTGTTAGGTACTGATATACTGCTAGTATATATATTTTTTTAATCACCCAAAATTAATTTCTGCAAATGCTGATCCTATTTTTATCAGATCTTTTATGAAAATGATCAACTTAACAGTACTATATTCACTGGCTTTCTTGCCAAATTTGGTTTGTCACATAATTGACATGACAATAAACCTATCCATCCATCCATTATCTGTTGCCGCTTATCCTGTTCTACAGGGTCGCAGGCAAGCTGGAGCCTATCCCAGCTGACTATGGGCAAGAGGCAGGGTACACCCTGGACAAGTTGCCAGGTCATCACAGGGCAGACACATTGAGACAAACAACCATTTACACTCACATCTATGGTCAATTTAGAACCACCAATTAGCCTAACCTGCATGTCTTTGGACTGTAGGGGAAACCAGAGCACCTGGAGGAAACCCACATAGACAACATGCAAACTCCACACAGAAAGGCCCCCGTCAGCCCCGGGGCTCGAACCCAGAACCTTCTTGCTGTGAGGCGACAGTGCTAACTGCTACACCACCGTGCCACCAGTTATGACAATAAACCATTATATTATAAATTAATCACACATTCTGACCAGTTAGAACTAGGGATTCAACATCACTGTGTATTCTTTTAGACCCTCCTGTATAGCAGTTCCAGGTTGTTCTGTCCAAACCCTGTCCTTTACCTCTATCCTCCAGCTGTACAGTTGAATATCTTTCTCATTTATAATGCATATGATCTGAACAGGAATATTTAGCTCGAGGGCACATGAACAGTCGGTGTGTGGGAGTCCAGAAGATGTGAGCTGAATCACGGCGCACAGCTGGTCCTGTTACTAGAGGACAGATGAGGGCAAAAAGCCAATAAAGTTATCTGCCAAATGTCCTTGTGCAACATATTTTCAAAATGTGCTCTACTTTTAAAATTTTATGTCATCTTTTGTTCGTTCGTCTCTTTTCTGGTCAGACGAGACCAGGAACAAAACTTAAAATGTTCTGAAAGTCTCTCTTTGTTTCTTATGAGCCAGCTGGCTTTCCATCTCCTAGGCAACACTTAAATAGAGATGGAGCAGCTCTGGTGGTGATGGAAAAAAAAATGTGTTGCTTTGATTTTCCTAGCCCACACATAGCAAGAAATCACTAATAGTGCCCTGTTTCCTATCCTTCATTCGCATCATCTGAAGGACATCAAGGATGTGTAAGGAGTTTTAGTGTTTTCATGTTATTTCCAGGATGATTCCAGACATCTATGGATTCAGCTTTCACATATTGGTGTGTATAGCATATGGTTTCAGTTAGTTTCTTCCTAATAAGCAGATCAAGGCATTCTTGCCCACCCAGAGATGGATGATCCTCCTCGTTTCCCTGGCATGCAGCCATGTTGGCAGGCCACGTTTCCATGGAGAGAGCGCAGGAGGCAGAACTGCACATGAATATTCAGAACTGCAAAAAGGAGTCGCCGTCTCTGGAGGAAAATTACTGTGACTCTCCTCTGAGCTAAATGAGCTCATCAAGCCAGGGCTAACTAAAGGCACATCCCAAGGGAAATAGAGCGAGGGAGAGAGAGAGAGGAAGTGGAGTGAGGTAAAATAGGAAAATGGTTAGATAGAGAGAGGAGTTTAAGCAAAGTAGTAAATAAGAAAGAGAGAAGAAGGTTGGTAAGAGATGACGAGAGCCTTTTTTTCTTTGTAACAGAATTCTGTTGAACCTCCTTTTCTTTACACCATATTAATGGTATTTAGCAGATGCTCTTGTCCAGAGCGACATATAACATACCCAAAGCAGCCGGGGGTTAGGTGCCTTGCTCAAGGGCACTTCAGCCATTCCTGCTGGTCCAGGGAATCAAACTAGGAACCTTTTAGTCCCAAAGCTGCTTCTCTAACCATTAGGCCATGGCTTCCCCTGTTGAAGTCTCAAATCTGATTGGTCAGAAGGTTATTCATTTTCTATAACAGCAGCTCGGAAAGTAGTACAGCTGCATATCACAGCTTTATGCTGTATTTATGCACTCATTCCAAAACAGTACATTATTGTTCATAAAGCATGTGCATCTATCGATACGGTGAAGTTTCCCTCAAGGACGCATGTTGGAGCCGATTGAAATATTTTATTATTATTAATATTATTATTATGTCACTCACTGATTTTGTCAGTGGTAATAATTTCATGAAATTCAGTATCAACAATCCATCCATCCATTATCTGTGACCACTTATCCTGTGCAGGGTCGTGGGCAAGCTGGAGCCTATCCCAGCTGACTATGGGCGAGAGGCGGGGTACACCCTGGACAAGTCGCCAGGTCATCACAGGGCTGACACATAGACACAGACAACCATTCACACTCACATTCACACCTACGGTCAATTTAGGGCCACCAATTAGTCTAACCTGCATGTCTTTGGACTGTGGGGGAAACTGGAGCACCCAGAGGAAACCCAGACAGACACGGGGAGAACATGCAAGAAGAAGAAACCTTTATTTGTCACATGTACACTCAAGCCTAGTGAAATTTATCCTCCGCATTTGACCCGACTGAAGCAGTGAACACACACATGCACACACAAGTGAGCAATGAGCACATACACATACCCAGAGCAGTGGGCAGCTATGTTAGAGCACCCAGGGAGCAGTTGGGGGTTCAGTGCCTTGATCAAGGCCACTTCAGCCCAAGACCACCCCATATTAACCTAACTGCATGTCTTTGGACTGTGGGGGGAACCGGAGCACCCGGAGGAAACCCACGCAGACACGGGGAGAACATGCAAACTCCACACAGAAAAGCCCCCATCGGCTGCTGGGCTCAAACCCAGAACCTTCTTGCTGTGAGGTGACAGTGCTAACCACTACACCCACTAAGCTGCCTATTATCTCATCTCATCTCATTATCTCTAGCCGCTTTATCCTTCTACAGGGTCACAGGCAAGCTGGAGCCTATCCCAGCTGACTACGGGCGAAAGGCGGGGTACACCCTGGACAAGTTGCCAGGTCATCACAGGGCTGACACATAGACACAGACAACCATTCACACTCACATTCACACCTACGGTCAATTTAGAGTTACCAGTTAACCTAACCTGCATGTCTTTGGACTGTGGGGGAAAATGGAGCACCCGGAGGAAACCCACGCGGACACGGGGAGAACATGCAAACTCCGCACAGAAAGGCCCTCGCCGGCCACGGGGCTCGAACCTGGACCTTCTTGCTGTGAGGCGACAGCGCTAACCACTTCACCACCGTGCCGCCCTGCCTATTATTATTATTATTATTATTGGGTGGCATGGTGGTGTAGTGGTTAGCGCTGTCGCCTCACAGCAAGAAGGTCCAGGTTCGAGCCCCGTGGCTGGCGAGGGCCTTTCTGTGCGGAGTTTGCATGTTCTCCCCGTGTCTGCGTGGGTTTCCTCCGGGTGCTCCGGTTTCCCCCACAGTCCAAAGACATGCAGGTTAGGTTAACTGGTGACTCTAAATTGACCGTAGGTGTGAATGTGAGTGTGAATGGTTGTCTGTGTCTATGTGTCAGCCCTGTGATGACCTGGCGACTTGTCCAGGGTGTACCCCACCTTTCGCCCGTAGTCAGCTGGGATAGGCTCCAGCTTGCCCGCGACCCTGTAGAACAGGATAAAGCGGCTACAGATAATGAGATGAGATGAGATGTTGGATCAGTCTTTCCTCCTCTTCTTATTAGGTCATCTTGTCTGCATAATGTGGTGATAGATGTCAGCTGGGGGTGCGGCATTGTCTTTGTGTGGAAGGAGTGAGGAGTGAAATTGATTGTTGACCACTAAGTTATTGAACTTTTAGTTAATTTGGTTTTACTTTTGCTTGGAGTCAACCACAAATAATTTTTCTGCTTACACAAGTAAATCCCGATCATTTTTTGAACCTGGAAGAATCTCTGCGAGTGCTATTTTTTACTGTTAGTGAGTCACGAACCTCCTTCTCAAAGGCTATAAAATAAGGATCTTTGTGAATGAAGAGTAGACTCAACAACATTTATGGAAGGAGTCTCCAGTGCCAGTGCTTTGTAACAGTCAGATGTAAAGCTATAACAGGACAGAAGAGCTTGCACTTACTGGCTACGTTCACACTGCAGGCTGAAGTGACTCAAATCCGAACTTTTCGCCCATATGTGACCTGTATCCGATCTTTTATTGACAATATGAACGACACAGATCCGATTTTTTCAAATCCGACCCAGGCCGTTTGGATATGTGGTCCTAATTCCGATTCCTATCCGCTCTTTTCATATGCGACTTCAGTCTGAACCGCCAGGTCGCATTCATCCGACTTACACGTCATCAACAAGCCACAAACGTCACTATTCTGCGCTGAAGTAGGCGGCGGGTCTCTCAAAAAAAGTTACAACAACATGGCGCATAATCACGGGCGCAGATAGAGGGTGGGACTCGTCCCACCCAGATTTAAATTCACCTCGTTCGGTCCCCCCCACTTATAGGGAGGAAAAAACGTCTATGCTGTCTTTCTTTGCATAAGGCAAACCTCACGGAAAAATCAAAAGACTAATTACCATTCGGTTTATTGAGGTGCACAGCAGTGTATACATAGTTGCAACAACTCACATAAAACAAAACAAAGACTGATATTCGGTTGGTTGAGCTGCGCAGACTGCACAGGTTGCGAGCTCGAGCTTGGTTGCTATGGTAACCCACAACAAGTTTGACAGGCATATCGGGGTTGGGGTTGGTTTGCTGGTAGCTTTGTCCCCCCCAGTTTTTTGTCCCCCCCAGTTCAAAAAACGTATCTGCGCCCCTGCGCATGACATCAATGCGAGGGACGCTTCGGGCTGTGAAGGTTCTGAATCTTCTCAATGGAAGGACGCAGAGGTTAGGGAGCTGATTTCCATTTGGGACGATACAGCTATTCAAGCTAGATTGGATGGGTCATACCGCAACCGGGCGGTTTTACTTCCGTAAACACTGGCCATGCTCACTGCGTGTGACGTCATCGTATCCTGCAATGCGCATGCGGAACACTTTTAGGTCGCTTTTCATTCATACTGAGGATCACATACAAGTCGCATATATTTGTTAATGTGAACGACCTCACAAAAAAATCGGATTTCACAAAAAAATCGGAATTGAGCATTAAGCCTTGCAGTGTGAACGTAGCGACTGTTTTCTAGGTAACATAAGCTGCAAGCTGTGTTTTTTTTTTGGCTTGTTCATTTCAAGAAAGAGAACAAAGAGAGGCTGATGATGTACCATGAGACATGTTGCATCATTTTGACTTACATCCCTGGTTTCCTCTTTCTCTGATTCCTCACAGCTCCTGATATCCTGATGACATCATCATTACCAAAGGAACCGCTAATCAGTCCTGAGTTGAATTTAACACACAAAAAACTGACTATTTGCTTCAGTTCTATAGTTTTTAGTCATAACCATAACCTAAACTATAGTCGTAACAACATCCCAGAGTGACCATCACCCATTCTGATGCATGTAGTGTTGTTTATATGCAATGTTTTTCATCAGGCATCTGCTTCCTCATTTACACCTCACACTCTTAATAGGGTCTGAGACTCTGCGTAAATGTCATCTGTCGTACATGCTCTCGGAGTTTCTGCTCCAGCATCTGCTTTCTGCACCTGACCTTTCCTTTAATTGTGCAAATTGAAATCAGATGAAACTGACTCCAAAAGGCTCCCTTCTTTCCTAACAGTGATCACAATGCAACAACTGTTATTGAAAGTGTCAAAGGGACAGAGAGATGGGGAGATGGATAGCGAGACAGGGTGGTGGGTGGAGAGACGGACAGATAGACAGGGTGGCGAGTGGAGAGGCTTTGAATTTGGTCTCTCTTCCTGCCTGTTGCTCTGTCTGATCTCATTGCCTCTCTCTCTCTCTCTCTCTCTCTCTCTTTCCTCTATACCTGTCTGTTTGTGGATGTGCCTGGATAGGTAGAAGTGGGGTGTGTGTGTGTGTGTGTGTGTGTGTGTGTGTGTGTGTGTGTGTGTGTGTGTGCAGGGCAGAGGGTCAAAGCCTTCCAGACCTGAAGTCAGCAGGGTAATGAAGCATCTCACACAGCCGGTAAAGCTGGCCTCGAGATAGACATTAGAGCAGTCAGAGAAGGTCAGAGAGAGAGAGAGTAGGTTCAGGTGAACATTAAGACCATGCTGGATTTTCATCCACTTCATATCTCTTTAACCTTTTTAAATCAAATCCAAATCCACAACACATTTGCAAATTTCTTTTATAAACCTTTTCCTCCACAGTTTTGCATTTTTTTCCACCACTACATTTCAAAATTTGCCAAGACACAGCACTCGAAAAATGGAGCACAATCTTTGAAAAACTATAATTTTTTTTTTACAGAGCTGTTTTGTTAATTTATTATCTCATCTCATTATCTCTCGCCGCTTTATCCTGTTCTACAGGGTCGCAGGCAAGCTGGAGCCTATCCCAGCTGACTACGGGCGAAAGGCGGGGTACACCCTGGACAAGTCGCCAGGTCATCACAGGGCTGACACATAGACACAGACAACCATTCACACTCACATTCACACCTACGGTCAATTTAGAGCCACCAGTTAACCTAACCTGCATGTCTTTGGACTGTGGGGGAAACCGGAGCACCCGGAGGAAACCCACACGAACACGGGGAGAACATGCAAACTCTACACAGAAAGGCCCTCGCCGGCCATGGGGTTCAAACTCGGACCTTCTTGCTGTGAGGCGACAGCGCTAACCACTACACCACTGTGCCGCCCTAATTTATTATTATTATTATTATTATTATTATTATTATTATTGTTAAATTTACAGTGTCTTGCATAGGTATTCACCCCCCCCCCCCGAAAAAAAAGGCAATACTTTGAAGAGCCACCATTTGCTGCAATTACAGCTGCAAGTCTCTTAGGGTGTGTCTCTATTAGCTTAGCACATCTAGCCACTGGAATTTTTGCCCATTCCTCAAGGCAAAACTGCTCCAACTCCTTCAAGTTAGATGGGTTGCGTTGGTGTACAGCAATCTTCAAGTTATCCCACAGATTCTCAATTGGATTGAGGTCTGGGCTTTGATTAGGCCATTCCAAGACATTTAAATGTTTCCCTTTAAATCACTCCAGTGTAGCTTTAGCAGTATGTTTAGGGTCATTGTCCTGCTGGAACAGGAACCTTCATCCCAGTCTCAAACCTCTGGCTGACTCAAGCAGGTTTTCCTCCAGAATTGCCCTGTATTTAGTGCCATCCATCTTTTCCTGCAGAAGGAAAATAACCCTACAGCATGATCCTGCCACCACCATGCTTCATTGTAGGGATGACGTTCTCAGGGTGTTGGGTTTGTGCCACACACGGCATTTCCTATGATGGCCAAAAAGATCAATTTTATTCTCATTTGACCAGAGACTCTTCTTCCATCTGTTTGGGGAGTCTGCCACATGCTGTTGGGCAAACTCCAAATGTGTTTTCTTCAGCAATGGCTTTTTTCTGGTCACTCTTCCATAAAGTGGAGTGTACGGCTTAAAGTGGTCCTATGGACAGATACTTCCATCTCCTCTGTGGATCTCTGCAGCTCTTTCAGTGTTATCTTTGGTGTCTTTGTTGCATCTCTGATTAATGCCCTCCTTGCCCCATCTGTGAGTTTTGGTGAGTGGGGCCTTCTTTTGTCAGGTTTGTAGTGGTGCTGTATTCTTTCCATTTTGCTATAATGGATTTAATGGTGCTCCCTGGGATATTCAAAGTTTGGGATAGTTTTTATAACCCAACCCTGATCTATCAACAATGTGCACCTTTAAAATTGTAGGCATGTTGTGTAAATCAAATGATGCTAACCCTCCAAAAATCCATTTTAATTCTAGCTTGTAAAGCGACAAAACAGGACAAACACCAAGAGGGATAATACTTTTGCAAGACACTGTTTTTTCATGAAAAAATCTGCTTCTTGTGAGTTTCTTCACTTTACACAATTTTCTTCTATTATTTTATATTTGACATGTTCCTGGTAAATCAGTGAGGATTTGAAAGCTGAGTTCTTTTCTCAGGGAAAACATGGCTTGAAAGAACAAGACTTGGACAAGAACCCAGAGGTAAAGCACATCCTACACACACACACACACACACACACACACACACACACACACACACACACACACACACACAGTGTCCCTACAGTGTCGCATTAACAGAAGACAGGAACAATCAATGACCATTAACAGCAATCTTCTCCAGCTAGTTTCTGATTCTACTCCATGGTAATTATCACCTGATCGATGAAGGGGTATGTTGTGGAAAGGAACAAGTTTATTCACTCATCTTCAATAATCAATTTATCTTGAGAACTCAGAGTGCCAGGTGGGACTCTCAAAGAAAGCACATACTAACATCACATGAGTCGCACATTGCATTTACACGTGGAGTTTTGATACGTAACACACTATATGGTCTCACACTTTATGGCCAAAAGTATGTGGACACCTGACCATCACACTCATATGTCTCTCATCTCATCTCATCTCATCTCATCTCATCTCATCTCATCTCGTCTCATCTCATCTCATTATCTCTAGCCGCGTTATCCTTCTACAGGGTCACAGGCAAGCTGGAGCCTATCCCAGCTGACTACGGGCGAAAGGCGGGGTACACCCTGGACAAGTCGCCAGGTCATCACAGGGCTGACACATAGACACAGACAACCATTCACACTCACATTCACACCTACACTCAATTTAGAGTCACCAGTTAACCTAACCTGCATGTCTTTGGACTGTGGGGGAAACCGGAGCACCCAGAGGAAACCCACGTGGACACGGGGAGGACATGCAAACTCCACACAGAAAGGCCCTCGCCGGCCACGGGGCTCAAACCCGGACCTTCTTGCTGTGAGGTGACAGCGCTAACCACTACACCACCGTGCCACCCACACTCATATGTGCTTTCTGAAAATCCCATTCCACATTCATTCCCCTTTTCTCTTCAAATATCCTCCACCCCTTTGTGAAGGCTTTCCACTCAGCTTGAGGGCATGGCTGTCTGTGATATTAGACACTGTTTAGTGAAGGGAAACTGTAAAGCGATAGCATACAAAGACATTTAGTACAGTTGTGTGCTTCCTACCTTGTGGCAACATTTTGAGGAAGAACCACATACAGCTGTGATGGTATCATGGTCAGGGGCCAAAAACCTTTGGATATCTCATCTCATTATCTCTAGCCACTTTATCCTGTTCTACAGGGTCGCAGGCAAGCTGGAGCCTATCCCAGCTGACTATGGGTGAAAGGCGGGGTATACCCTGGACAAGTCGCCAGGTCATCACAGGACTGACACATAGACACAGACAACCATTCACACTCACATTCACACCTACGGTCAATTTAGGCTACATCCACACGACAACGGCAACGAGATGTTATTTAAAAATATATCGCGTCCAAATGGGCAACGATCAGTAAAATATCAGGTCCATATGACAACGCAACGCTTGCTGAAAACGATGCAATACACATGCCACACCTCTAGGGGCGCTGTAAGACGGTCCCTTCGGAGACACCAGAACAATAGAAGAAGTAAGGACGCATGCGCATAAACTATTATGCGCGAGACTTCATATTAGCCACAAAGTCAGGAAAATCTGTTCGTAAAATTACATCATAATGACCAAATACAATGAAAAGTATTTTTCCAGTCTCACCTGTGAAAGGTAATCCCATGTGATCTCGTTTGGAGGGCAAACCTGTTGGTACAGTTAAACGCAGCTAATCTTTATTCTCCGCTTTGACCTATCCAATATGGTGGCGAGGATGACGTATGATTCTACGCGGAAGGCGGCGTCTTTAATGGTCTGGAATAAATTGAATGCTACACGTTGATGGATTAATTTGTTGTTTCTCACCTGTGAAAGGTAATCCCATGTGATCTCGTTTAGACGGTAAACCTGTTGGTACAGTTAAATGCAGCACATGAATCTTTATTCTCCGCTTTGACCTATCCAATATGGCGGTGAGGATGACGTATGATTCTACGCGGAAGGTGGCGTCTTTAATGGTCCGGAATAAATTGAATGCTACACGTTGATGGATTAATTTGCTCTTCTACGCCCTTTTTGAGGAATGTATTGTAGGACTTAAACCATCATCTGAAGAGGTGAGATCGCTCCTTTTTTTCCCTATTTTTGCTGGCGGGATTGACTCTGCCCTAAGGGCAGAGTCTCTCTCTCTCTCTCTCTCTCTCTCACTTTGCACCATTATACAATAAATATTCACAGTGAAAATATTTTGTAAGTGCGTTTCATGAACCAAGTTATAGGATTTGTTGACAACTCGCATCGAGTTCGTTACACTTCTACCCGGCGTGAAGCACTCACAGTCATGTGGTTGTGACGTCATCGTAAACAAATCCGTTCTACTCATCCAGACGACTTCACAATGGCAACGTTGCCAGATCTTTCCACTCTGGAACCCGTTCTCAAAAAGATAGCATTTTGGGCACCCAAAACGCCGGTGCCGTGTGGACGCCAGGCCTAAACGATAAGCAATTGTATCGGAGTCACCTGAATCCGTTGCCGTGTGGACAGGGCCTTAGAGTCACCAGTTAACCTAATCTGCATGTCTTTGGACTGTGGGGGAAACCGGAGCACCCGGAGGAAACCCACACAGACACGGGGAGAACATGCAAACTCCGCACAGAAAGGCCCTCGCCGGCCACGGGGCTCGAACCCGGACCTTCTTGCTGTGAGGTGACAGCGCTAACCACTACACCACCTTGCCGCCCCGTGACTTTTAATTTTTCACTTTTATTTTGTATTACAAATGATTCATCTGTTTTAACATCTTATTGTTTGTTTTTTAACAAATGATTCTTTTTTAACATCTGCTTTTTTAATGATTCACTTGTCTGAACATTTTATATTTTTGTTGAGAAAGGATTCAATTATTTTAACTTCAGATGTTTTTTATAAATATAAGTAATTAGTTTGTTTTAAAATCTGATTTTTTTAGAAGTAGTTCATTTGTTAAAACATCTGTATTTTTTTTTACAAATTATTCATTTTTTAACATCTGCTTTTTTAAGTGATTCACTTGTTTGAAGGTTTTATATTTTTGTTTAGAAATGATTCAATTATTCTAGTATTATCCAATTGTTTTTTAATATAAATAATTTATATATATATTAAATCTGATATTTTAGAAGTGGTTCATTTGTTTAAACATCTGGGTTTTTTAATAAATGATTCATTTTTTAACATCTGCTTTTTAAATGATTCACTTGTTTGAACATTTTATATTTTTGTTTACAAATGATTCATTTATTTTAACATCAGATTTAAAAAAAAATTCACTTGTTTAAACAGCTGGGTGTTTTTTCATGATTCATTTGTTTTCATTCATCTATTTTTTCCCCCTGATGATTCATTTGTTTAAGCATCTGATTGTTTTTAAATGACTCATTTATTTTCACATGATATTTTTTTTTTACAAATGATTACCATGTTATCAAAAAATATCATTTGATATTTTTACTCTGTTTTCAGATGTGATTTTTTTACACATGATTATTCTTTCTTTCTTTCTTTCTTTCTACAAATGACTCATTTTCAGTTGTGATTTTTACATCATTCATTTATTTTCACATGCTAATTTTCCAAATATACAACATGTGGATTTATTTCACTCATTATTCACATGATATCAGGTGATTTCTATAAAGCCAAACCAGTTCATCACAGGACAGAAGGAGTAAATATTTATTTATTTACTTACTTACTTACTCATGAACTACTGTCATTATTATATTTGCTTGAAATCTATCCCCAGCCACTGCAGCTTCTCAAACATCATTCAGCAGGTAATTTGATCATCATGGTTGTAAACCTTCCTGTCTAGAAAAGCAGACTTTCCTCAAACTGCTTGCCAAGAATGGCAAGTTTATTAGACTAACTTATCTATCTCACAATCAAATAACTTCTCATAATTAAACAGATGCGTCCCACTTGCTGACTGTCACTGTAACGTTCACTTGTTTAACAGTTTAACAGGATAATTATTATATATGACATTTTTCATTCCATTGCTTTTGTTTTATTCCTCGTCATTTGTGTCTGAATAACAGTCGCCTGCCTCTGACAGCCGTCAACATGTCAAGAAAATTTCAATGGAAGTGTAATAAAATGTTTAAATGCTCATAATATTTAAATCCATTTTTATTCCATGTTTTTTCCCCTCCATTTCTTGGGTAAGTAGTCTTCAGAATGAAAATGTGTTGTCAGGGTTGAGGTGTCACAGTTTCAAAATTTCATAGAGATGAAGATTTAACCATTTGAAGGATTTTCTGAGGAGCAGGTGAAAGGATGACATGTCTCCCAGCTGTACATCAGTAATGAAAGGATTTGCTGGGACACGGAAGGAGAATGTGATCCTTCATGCTGCATTCCAGATTTGAAGAAGTAGAAGAAGATGAAGCAATGGCTCAGATGTAACTGTGTGCTTATGGACAACACTAAACACTCCCAATCCATTACCTTACAACCAAAATGCTCCCAATCCATTACCTTACAACCCAAACACTCCCAATCCATTACATTATAACCAAAACGCTCCCAATCCATTACATTATAACCAAAACACTCCCAATCCATTACATTATAACCAAAACACTCCCAATCCATTACATTATAACCAAAATGCTCCCAATCCATTACATTATCACCAAAACGTTCCCAATCCATTACATTATCACCAAAATGCTCCCAATCCATTACATTATAACCAAAACGATCCCAATCCATTACATTATAACCAAAATGTTCCCAATCCATTACATTATAACCAAAACACTCCCAATCCATTACATTATAACCAAAACATTCCCAATCTATTACATTATAACCAAAACACTCCCAATCCATTACATTATAACCAAAATGCTCCCAATCCATTACATTATCACCAAAACGTTCCCAATCCATTACCTTACAACCAAAACACTCCCAATCCATTCCATTATCACCAAAATGCTCCCAATCCATTACATTATCACCAAAACACTCCTGATTCATTGCATTTTAACAAAAAACACTCCCAGTTCCTTAAATTCAAACCAAAATGCTCCCAATCCATTCCATTATAACCAAACTGGTCCCAATCCATTACATTATAAGCAAAACACTCCCAATCCATTACATTATAACCAAAACACTACCAATCCATTGCATTATAACCAAAATGCTCCCGATCCATTACATTATCACCAACACACTCCCAATCCATTATATTATCACGAAAACACTCCCGATTCATTGCATTTTAACCAAAACACTGACGCTTGACCACACCCCCGCTTGACATACCCCCACCACCCGACACAGGCCGGGGAGCTGTCTGGCCTGCAGCCGACTCCCCCCCCCCACACACCGACGGGAGAGGAAATCCACCATGACCATCTGCGCCCCCAGCCTGTGGACCACCTCAAATTTAAATGGCTGGAGTGCCAGATACCAATGGGTGATCCGCGCATTGGCATCCTTCATGTGGTGGAGCCACTGCAGGGGCGCGTGGTCCGAACAGAGGGTGAAAGGGCACCCCAGCAGGTAGTAGCGGAGGGCAAGGACCGCCCACTTGATGGCGAGGCATTCCTTTTCTATTGTGCTGTACCTGCCCTCACGCACCAACAGCTTCTGGCTGATGTACAGCATGGGATGTTCCTCCCCCTCCACCTCCTGGGACAGAACAGCCCCCAGCCCTCTGTCCGATGTGTCCATCTGCAAAATAAAGGGGAGAGAAAAGTCAGGGGAGTGTAAAAGTGGTCCCCCACACAGTGCAGCCTAAAGCCCGCTGGTATTGCTCTGTCCACTGGACCGGATCTGGTGCTCCCTTTTTAGTGAGATCAGTCAGCAGCCTGGTGATGTCCAAATAATTAGGTATAAACCGACAATAGTAGTCAGCTAGCCCCAGGAACTGTCTCACCCCCGTTTTGGTCTTGGGCCTCGGGCAGGCCGCAATCGCTGCTGTCTTATTAATTTGGGGACGCACCTGCCCATTGCCCAAGTGGAAACCCAGATACCGTACTTCCACCCTCCCAATCGCACACTTCTTCAGGTTGGCTGTGAGACCCGCTCGCCTCAGCGACCTAAGGATGGCCCTTAGGTGTTCTAAGTGCCACGGCCAGTCACTACTGTAAATAATAATATTGTATAAGTAGGCGGCCGCGTAGGTGAAGTGGGGGCAGAGGACCCTTTCCATAAGCCGCTGGAAAGTAGCTGGTGCCCCAAACAGCCCAAAAGGAAGTGTGACAAACTGGTGTAAGCCAAACAGTGTGGAAAAGGCCATTTTCTCTTGGGATAAAGGAGTCAAGGGGATCTGCCAATATCCCTTTGTCAAATCCAGTGTCGAATAAAAACGAGCAGTGCCTAGTCGATCGAGCAACTCGTCAATATGAGGCATTGGGTACACATCAAACTTAGACACCGTGTTGACTTTTCTATAGTCCACACAGAACTGGACCGACCCATCGGCCTTGGGAACCAAGACCACCGGGCTGCTCCAGTCACTGTGGGACTCCTCGATGATGCCCATTTTGAGCATGGCCTCGAGTTGTTCCCGAACCACCTTTTTTTTGTGTTTGGGCAGTCTGTAAGGGTGGCTGCACACTACTACCCCCGGGGGCGTCTCAATGTGGTGTTCTATGAGGTAGGTGCAGCTGGGCAGGGGCAAAAACACGTCAGAAAATTCTGTCTGCAACTGGGCGACCTCTGTGAGCTGGCTCGGGGAGAGGTGGTCTCCACAGGGGACCGGAGTGGTGGGCGATGTCAATTTTCCTTTTTGAACCTCTGGCCCCAGCTCTGCCTTCTCCGGAACCACTGATACCAATGCGGGGACCTCCTCGTTCCAGTGTTTTAGCAGATTGAGGTGGTAAATCTGTAATGCCCCACCCCTGTCTGTTCGCCTCACCTCATAGTCGATGTCCCCAACTAGCCATGTGACCTCAAAGGGTCCTTGCCACCTGGTGATAAATTTGGAGCTCGACGTGGGCAACAACACGAGTACTTTATCTCCCGGTGTGAATTCCCTAAGGCGCGTGCCCCTGTCGTACAGACGGACTTGACATTCTTGGGCCTGCCGCAAATTCTCCTGGGTTAGGTGCGTGAGTGTGTGGAGTTTGGCGCGCAGGTCGATAACATATTGAATTTCATTTTTACTGGTTGAAGGTCCCTCCTCCCAATTTTCACATAGCACATCCAGAATGCCACGTGGCTTATGCCAGTATAATAATTCGAACGGGGAGAACCCCGTGGAGGCTTGCGGGACCTCTCACACTGCGAATAACAGGGGCTCGAGCCATTTATCCCAGTTGCATGCGTCTTCACTTACAAATTTCCTAATTATATTCTTGAGGGTGCGATTAAACCATTTGACTAAGCCATCCATTTGTGGGTGATAAATGCTGGTGCATATAGGCTTAATTCCCAGTAACCCATACAGTTCGCGCAGTGTGCGTGACATAAACTAGTGCCTTGATCAGTCAGAATCTCTTTGGGGATTCCGACCCGGGAGATGACACGGAAGAGCACTTCTGCAATACTACGTGCTGAGATATTGCGAAGAGGCACTGCTTCTGGATATCGTGTTGCATAGTCCACCAGAACTAAATTAAGCGATGTCCTCGTGCTGACCGATCTAATGGCCCGATGAGATCCATCCCAATTCTTTCGAATGGGGTCTCGATTAATGGCAGAGGGCACAAAGGCGCTTTTGGAATGGCCGCAGGATTTACTAACTGGCCTTCGCGGCATGCCGTACACCACCTATGGACATCACCGTGAATCCCTGGGCAATAGAACCGGGCCATTATTCGGGCTAGTGTCTTAGTGTCCCAAGTGTCCAGCCATGGGATTAAAGTGAGCCCCCTGGAATATAAATTCCTGGCAGCTCTTTGGGATTAAAAACTGTGTTATTGGTTCCTTAGTCTGAGTGTCCTGTGTCACTCTGTATAATCTATCCTTAAAAATGGAAAAATAGGGGAAGGACGATGTGGCGTTTGGCTGGAGAGTTTGACCATCGATTACTCTCACTTGGTCAAATGCATGCCACAGAGTCTCATCTCATGACTGCTCTAACGGGAAATCCACAAGGGAATCCCCGAGAGAGGGAGGAGGAGCAGGCAGCTCCTCACTCTGACGCAGTGATGACGTAGACTGTTCTGTGACAGCTGCTCCCGCCAATACCACTCCGGGACCTCCCCTCACTAAACTATGGCAGGACCCACTCTTCACTAAACGTGTCATTAATTCCCTAAATCCCAGCCATTCAGTCCCTAGAATTGTTGAGTGGGTAAGGCGAGGATTAACCACCGCCATTCCTCTAAATTTTTCCCCTCAAAATAGAATGTGGACCAACACTAAAGGGTAGTTGTGAACATCCCCATGCACACACACCTTCACCAATTGTGCTCTCCCCAATGCCTCGTCTTGCAGCAGGCTTTGGTGGATTGAGGTCTGATTACAGCCGGAGTCCACCAAAGCCTGATACATATCCCCTTGGATACTCGCCGGTATGCGATACGCTCTGGCCCAATCGAAGGCGGTCCCTGGCATGTTGGGGATCTGGACCACTGTGCCCACCTCCATCGCCAAGCACTGATGCTGGAGGTGCCCTGGTTCCCCTCAGCACCAGCATACCGGCCCAGGCTCTCCCTCTGCACTGGTGTTCCGGACATCACTCACCTGAGGGGGAGAAGACACAGACAAGGAAGTAGAAAATGGTAGGGCACCGCAGGTGCAGAGGGCCAGCTGGGGTGGAGCCGGCCCCCGCCTCTGTGGTGGGGAAATGGGGCGAGGACGAGGAGCAGAGGGAGAGAGAGAGAGAGAGAGAGAGAGAGAGAAGAGAGGGGAGAAGAGGAGACACACTGTCCTGCCATCAGAATGGCCGCCATATGGTCCTCCGCCAGCTCGAGGGCCTGATCCAGTGACACCGGGCGATGGCACTGGACCCACTCTGCAGTTCCTTCCGGAAGTCGGGCGATGAATTGTTCCAGTGCCACCAGGTCGACGATTCCCTTGGTGTCGTGGTTGTTGGCCCTCAGCCACCGCCGGCAGGCATCCTGGAGTTGCTGGCCAAACACAAATGGCCAGCAGACCTCCTCCAGGCGCAGCACGCAGAAGCGCTGCCGTTGCTGTTCCGGGGTGCAACCCACATGTTGGAGGACGGCCCTGCGGAGGTCCACATAAACCAGCCGGCTGTCGGCGGGGAGCTGTAGCGTGGCCAGCTGCGCCTCACCCTTTAGTAGGGGGAGGAGGAGCGCCATGCGCTGTTCCACCGGCCAACCCCACGCCTCTGCTGTCTGCTCAAAAAGAGTGAGGAAGGCTTCGGGGTCATAATGCAGACGCATCTTCATTAGGGTGAGGTGGGGAGGGTCCGCGGCGGTGGTAATCGTGGACCCCGCCGACGCGAGCAGGTGCCAGAATGCCTGGCGATCTTCCTGCTGCGCCAGCACCAGGGCTTCGAACTGTTGCTCCTGCTCCTTCCGGAGGGTGATCAGCACCTGGTGCTGGCTCTGTTGGGCCATGGCAAGGGCATGGATCAGGTCCTTGAAGGGGGAGGACTCCATGGGGCTGTTCCCTTCTGCACTCCGTCCCGGGTTTCGGCACCACTGTAGAATCAGACCAGGTGGGTGGAGCACAGAAGCACGGCAAGCCAGAACTGAGTTCTCAAAAAAACTCTTTTATTTTAGCTTTGCAGCTTTTACATTCGCTCTCCCAGGCATGCACGCGCACACACACAAGTGTTCTGGTTGGGGGAGAGCTCCCTTCCTCTGCTCTCCCTCTCCTCTTATAGGGTGCGGTCACTGGGGAAGACACACAAATACAGGTTAATTCCCATCAGGTGCAGTGATTCTACCACTTACCTTCCCCGACTCCGCCCTCCATTCACAGACCGACACTTGACCACGCCCCTGCTGCCACACCTGGACTTTCACAAAGACTGTTATTCATACTTTCTTCTGACCTGCTGATCCAAATTAGACTGGCATGGCTACCCTTGGACAAGAAAAGTATTTTTAAGTTCACTTTATATGAAAAGTATGTATACTTTATACACACTTTATTACATACTACAGTCAGTGTACTTTTTTGGAACAATATGACAGATGTATGTAAATTGTCACTAAACTTTGCTTAAATATGTTTTTCGAGTGTTTTTTTATTTCTTTTTTCATAAAAAACAATTTAGCTGCATTTACTATATATATACTCACCGGCCACTTTAATAGGAACTTGTTCTTGATTCTAAGGTTCCTGTTCTTGGCTGGCAGGAGTGGAACCATGACATGGGTGTTGGTTTGAGCCAGATGGACTGGTTTGAGTATTTCAGAAACTGCTGATCTCCTGGGGGTTTCACACACACCATCTGTATCCACAGAATGGTGTGAAAAACAAAAAAAAAAACATTGAGTTCTGTGGGTGGAAAGTAAACAAACGCCTTGTTGATAAGAGAGGTCAGAGGAAAATGGCCTGGTTGGTTTGAGCTTTTTTGGCAGGAAGGATATAGTAATTCATATAATCACTCTTTACAACCATGGTGAGCAGAAAAAGCATCTCAGTATGTAAGCAGAAGACCACATTGGGTTCCACTCCTGCAGTCAAGAACAGGAATCTTAGAATCGAGAACAAGTTCCTATTTAAGTGGCCAGTGAGTGTATACCAAGTGAAATAAGTACCTCTGTAAGTCACACACTGTAAGATTTTCATCATCGCATGCTGTAGAGACAGATATGCACAATTGAATGCTGTTTGTTTTTTCCATTACTTAGTTTCATTCAAGTTCACCTTCAGTGCTGGACATATGAATGCATGTGATGCGCACACACACACACACACACACACACACACACACACACACACACACACACTGTTCTATTTTATCCATTATTTCAGAAGGATGTGATTTATTTTTGTGTAAGCATAAAAACAATGCATATTTGATTTTGCATCTTTCCTATTTGTTCTTTAGAGCTCTAATTTGTTAGTCAGAGCCAATACTACAAACCCCATTTCCAGAAACTTTGTGTATATTTACAAAATACAATTAAGTTGGTCAGTAAAATTACTGAAAATCGTTTCTTTGTACATTCATCAGTTACTTAAAAGTTTACGTGAATTAACAAATTACAGATTTTTGTTGTTATTGCATTTTGGAAAATATCCCAACTTTTCTGGAAATGGGATTTAAAAATACTTTAAATATATATATTTTTTAAAAAGTAGAGTTCATAGAACTAAAAAGGAGCAAGGTGATGCAGGGCTTTGAAGGTGAGAAAAAAGATTTTGAACTGAAGCAGAGTGCTAAGGATGGGTGAGAACTCTAACTGCAGTTTTCTGACCATACTGTCGCTTTTGTAAAGACTTCACAGGGAGGCTAATAAAGAGGAAATTACAGCTGTCAATATGAGACGTAATGAAAGCATGAAGCACAGTTTGAACATCACTACTATTCAGAAACGGGTAGAAACGAGCAACTATTTCTATGGTGAAAGAATGAAATTTTGGTGAGGGACTTATCACCAAAATGGAGATCAAAATTATGTGACGGGACAAACAGTACACCAAGATTTCTGACAACAGGAGCAGGTATAACAAGCACACCATCAATACTAACAGAAAGACTGGATGATTTTGATTGGGGGCCGAGCAGTAATTGATTTTGATTTTTTCTCGTTTTTTTTTCGTTTCCGTTTCCGGTTGAGAGTACGTCGTGCGCGTTCTGGCTGCCGCTTCTCACCGGAGCTCTTATTTTATTTCTTTTTCGATTTTTTTTTCTTTTCTGTGTGTTTGTATAGTTTGGTGTTTGTTTGAGTGTTTTGTCCGCCGGTTGTGGTGTAGCTCTGGACCCAGTTTGGGGCGTCGGTTCCCTCCAGGCCTTGGTTCGCCGTGGGCGATGCCTGCACTCCCAGCTGTTGACTGCAGTGAGCCTGTTGCTCAATTTACATAGTGGTTGTCCAACGCTCTGTGCTTTAACGCTTGGCGTGATGTTCCGAGCGATGTTGCTCGGTGGCGTTGTGGCGGCTGTGCAGGCGGTTTGGGACACACCAGCGCTCTGCGTGGCGGAGCTTCTCTGCTCGCTGTGTGGATCCACGGTGTGGTGTTCGAGCGATGTTGCTGATGGCGTCACGGCGGTGGTGCTGGAGATGTGGGACTTGTTTTCATGCGCCTTTTGGTGGGACTGTGGCTGCTACACCACGGGAATTACATCCTGACCCCTACTTGGTGGACTTTTTACTTTTTATTTTTTATTATATATTTATTTATTTATTTATTTCCTTGTCTATAATTGTAAAGCGTCCTTGGGTTTTTTGAAAGGCACTATATAAATTTAACTTATTATTATTATTATTATTATTATTATTATTAGACTTGTCCAGGGTGTACCCCGCCTTTCGCCTGTAGTCAGCTGGGATAGGCTCCAGCTTGCCTGCGACCCTGTAGAACAGGATAAAGCGGCTAGAGATAATGAGATGAGATGAGATTATTATTATTATAACAATTCAGTTTAACTTAAAGTTTTCCTGCATCTAAAACTTTAAACCTGAGATATAATCTGTTAATGTATTGTGGGGGGAGTCTATCACGGAGTATGCACCGAGATATACAGTATCTTGTACAGTAAATGTATTCATCCCCCCTTGATGTTTGTCCTGTTTTGTCGCATTACAAGCTGGAATAAAAATGGACTTTTTGAGGGTTAGCACCATTTGATTTACACAACATGCCAACCATTTTAAGATGCAAATTGTTGTTTTATTGTGACACAAACAATAATTAAGATGAAAAAACAGAAATCTGGAGTGTGCATATGTATTCACCTCCTTTCATATGACACCCCTAAATAAGAGCTGATCCAAACAATTTGCTTCATAAGTCACATAATTAGTTGATTAAGACTCACCTATGTGCAATCAAAGTGTCACATGATCTGTCACATGATGTCTGTATAAATCAACCTGTTCTGGAAGGACCCTGACTCTGCTACACTACTAAGCAAGCAACATGAAAACCAAGGAGCCTCCAAACAGGTCAGAGACAAAGTTGTGAAGTATAAGATAAGGGTTGGGTTATAAAAAATATCCCAAACTTTGAATATCCCAGGAAGCACCATTAAATCCATTATAGCAAAATGAAAACAATATGGCACTACTACACACCTGACAAGAGAAGGCCGCCCACCAAAACTCACAGACCGGGCAAGGAGGGCATTAATCAGAGATGCAACAAGTCAACAAAGATAACACTGAAGGAGCTGCAAAGATCCACAGTGGAGATGGGAGTATCTGTCCATAGGACCACTTTAAGTCATACACTCCACAGAACGGGGCTTTATGGAAGAGCAGCCAGAAAAAAAAGTAATTGCTGAAGAAATCACATTTGCAGTTGTCCCAACAGCATGTGGCAGACTCCCCAAACATATGGAAGAAGAGACTCTGGTCAAATGAGACTACAATTGATCTTTTTGGGCATCATGGGAAACAACATGTGTGGCACAAACCCAACACCCTGAGAACACCATTCCTACAGTGAAGCATGGTGGTGGCAGCATCATGCTGCCAGGATATTTTTCATCTGCAGGGACAGGAAAGCTGGTCAGGACTGAAGGAAAGACGCATGGCACTAAATACAGGGCAATTCTGGAGGAAAACCTGTTTGAGTCAGCCAGAGGTTTGAGACTGGGACAAAGGTTCATGTTCCAGCAGGACAATGACCCTAAACATACTGCTAAAGCTACACTGGAGTGGTTTAAAGGGAAACATTTAAATGCCTTGGAATGGTCTAATCAAAGCCCAGACCTCAATTCATTTAAGAATCTGTGGCATAACTTGAAGATTGCTGTACACCAACGCAACCCATCTAACTTGAAGGAGTTGGAGCAGTTTTGCCTTGAGGAATGGGCAAAAATCCCAGTGGCTAGATGTGCTAAGCTAATAGAGACATACCCCAAGAGAATTGCAGCTGTAATTGCAGCAAAATGTGGGTCTAGAAAGTATTGACTTTGGGAGGGGGGGTGGTGGTGGTGAATACTTATATACACTCCAAATTTCTGTTTTTTCATCTTAATTATTGTTTGTGCCACAATAAAACAATGTTCACCTTTAAAGTGGTAGGCATGTTTTGTGAATCAAAGGGTGCTACCCCCCCTCCCCCCCAAAAAAAATATTTTAATTCCAGCTTGTAATTTGACAAAACAGGACAAACACCAAAGGGGATGAATACTTTTGCAAGACATTGTTACTGGATATCATCTGCATAGCAGTGAAAGTTAAGGCCATGGCTATGAATAATCTGACCAAGTGGTTTATAGGATTATCGGTACATTAAAAAGTGAAAGGGCCAAAGAACTGATCCTTGATCACATACCAGGAGAGGTGGAAGACTTGTGTCGATTGAGTGCGATAAACTGCTGTGTTCATAAGATACAACCTGAACTAGTTAATGGCTCTTGTGTGATACCAATAGAGGCAAGACAGGAAATCAGTACATCATGATTAACAGTGTCAATTGCTTCACTTAAGTCAAGGATGAGGAGGATATTGAGCTAGCTACCACTTTTTCCATCACTTTAGCTAGAAAGGGACGGTTTAAGATGGGTCTGTAATTGGAAGGAGGTGTTGGGTCCAAGTTGGGTTTTAACTATAGCAGGTTTGAGAGCAGTGGGGACTGAGCCGGAATAGAGACATCTGTTCATAACTATGGCAATTGAAGTACTCATTATCGATGAACAAGCCATAAGTAGAGATTTGGGGGTAGGGTCAAGCTGACATGAAGATGGATGAGACTTAATCATGAATTCAGAGACAGACCAAGAGTCAAGAGGTTCGAAGGAACTGAGTTTTCTAATCGGAGTAAGAAAATTAACAGGAGAGAATGATTGAGAATATGAAAGAATGATAGATTTGGTAAATTTTAATTTGTACAAAAGGAGTTGTATTAGGGCACACTAGTGCATGTACAGGAGGTTGGAGGAGTTTATTAACAGGTCTAAAGAGTGTTCTTGGCCTAGACTTAGCATTGTTTATGATGGTGGAGTAAAAAATGGAGCGAGCAGCATTTAGGGCATCCCTACACTTTAGGATATGCTCTGTGCATAGTTGTGAGTCAACAGTAAGGCCATTTTTCTTATAAAGGCACTCAAGACACCAGCCTTCATTAGTGACCTTCATTATTCTGAGTTCAGGGTGAACCAAGGACAAGAGCAGGTGGCTAGTACCAGCCGATTCTTTAAAGGGGGCAGATCATTAATCAGTCCTCAGTTAGTGTCATTACAAAGGGAACCCAACTGTCAGGGGAGGAGAGTTTATGCAAGTCAGATAGGGATGAGCACTGAAGAGAAGCAGCAAAGAGATTGAAATTGACAGATCTAATATCACAATTGGTGACAGGGATTTTCTCCACAGGAGCAGGAGAAGAAATATGAAACCTGGATTCGGTAAGCTGATGATCAGAGATAGCAGAGACTGAACCAGACATAGAGATATCATTCAAACCAGTAGAACAGAGCAAGTCAAGAATATGATCGTACATATGAGTTGGAAAGGCAACATGCTGTATCAAGTTAAAACTTTCTAATGTGAAGATACACTCACCGACCACTGGCTTCTGCTGAGATGCTTTTCTGCTCAACATGGTTGTAAAGAGTGATTATATCCATCCGTTGTGTGTAACCACTTATCCTGTGTAGGGTCACGGGCAAGCTGGAGCCTATCCCAGCTGACTATGGATGAGAGGCAGGGTACACCCTGGACACGTCGCCAGATCATCACAGGGCTGACACATAGAGACAAACAACCATTCACACTCACATTCACACCTATGGTCAATTTAGAGCCACCAATTAGCCTCGCCTGTATGCCTTTGGACTGTGGGGGAAACCGGAGCACCCAGAGGAAACCCACGCAGACATGGGGAGAACATGAAAACTCTACACAGAAAGGTGCCTGTCAGCCACTGGGCATGAACCTAGAACCTTCTTGCTGTGAGGTGACAGTGCTAGCTACTATACCACCATGGCACCCAAGACTGACTATATACTGATTATATATCCTTCCTGGCAAAAAACCTCAAATCAATCTGTCCATTTTCCTCTGACCTCTCTTATCAGCAAGGTGTTTGCTTCCAGCCACAGAACTGTCGCACACTCACTCGATGTTTTTTGTTTTTTGCACCATTCTGTGTAAACTCTAAAGACTGTTGTGTGTGAAAACCCCAGGAGATCAGCAGCTTCTGAAATACTCAAACCAGTCCATCTGGCTCAAACCAACACCCATGCCACAGTGAAAGACACACTTTGAGATCACAATTTTTTCCCATTCTGATGTTTGAAGTGAACATTAACTGAAGCTCTTGATTTGTATCTGTATGATTTGATGAATTGTGCTGCTGTCAAGGGATTGGCTGATTAGATAATTGCATCAAACTGCAGGTGGATGGATGGGTGTTCTTCATAAAGTGGCTGGTGGGTGTAAACTCAGATGTGTAGGAGAATTTCGTATCAACGCGGATGTTGAACTCACCAACCACAAGTATGTCTGGGCAAACAGATGAGAGTTCATTAAATTCTGAGAAGAAGCTAGAAGCAGAAGCTAGAAGCAGCTTTAGGAGGGTGCTAATCTAACAAGAACAGCAAAGGTTTGAAGGAGGAAACAACCTTCAGAGCAATATGTTCAAAAGATGCAACATCAAATAATGAAAGTCCTTTGACTTTCATACCAGATTGATAAACTACAACCAAGCCACCCTTCTTCCTTTTAATCGAGATTTTGATTGGGAGGTAGCCAGGGGAGCCAGCATGTTTAAATGTAAATAGTCACCAGGTTGTTGCCAGATCTCTGAAAGAAAAAAAAAACAAAAAGAAAAACATATCCCCACTCTTTTTGGGTAATGATATTGCTGATCAGTGAGGGATTATTAGTTATAGATTGAGCATTCAAAAGAGCGTGATTTAAGTTGAGATGGCCTGGAAAGGAAAATGCAGGCAGTTTAAGAATATCACAAAGATGGTCATGATTATTCCTTGGACGGCTTCAGTGTCATGTCTGTGAACATGAACATATATCCATATCATCCAGATGGGTGAATTAGAGCCATGGATAAATGAGGGTCCTCTTTTTTTGAGCGGTTGATGTAACATGGTGTCAGATAATTCCAAGTGAAAGGCACAGATTTTATGACACGGAATCCATGTGGGTGTGGCAGTCAAGGTGTTTAACTTCAGGGTGAGAGTACATTAAGTATTGTACTTCTTCCCACTCCTTTTTCGAACAATGTGCAGTGTATTGTAATGTATTAGCTCTTGGTTATTTTATTTATTCTTTTTTGTCACTTTTTTCATTTTCTTTCTTTTGTATGTACAAAAAGTTACATACATTTTTATACATGTTTGAAATAAAAATAAATTCATTAAAAAAATACATACAGTGTCTTGCAAAAGTATTCATCCCCTTTGGTGTTTGCCCTGTTTTGTCGCATTACAAGCTGGAACTAGACCGCATTTCCTGGAACTAGACTGTGTTTTGCATGGTTTAAAACTTAGTTTATAGAATGTTTCATGCTTTAAAATCTGTTTTAAATGGCTCAGTTCCAAACACAATTGTGATGATGCAGCAAACTATTAACATTGAGCATGCTAGCAATCTAACAGCTAGCATGCTAACATTCTATGGCTAACATTCTAACAGCTAGCATGCTAACATGCTAACAGCTAGCATACTAAAGCTAATATGCTAACAGGTAGTATTCTAAGATATCAATGCTAACATGCTAACAGCTATCATGCTAACATGCTAATGGCTAACATGTTAACTGTTAGCATGCTAGCACTTTAAGGCTAATATGTTAACAGCTAGCATGCTATGGCTAACATGGTCACATGCTATGACAAAGATGTTAACTCTTAGGATGTTAACAATTAACATGCTAATGCTAACAGCTAACATGCTAAGGTCAACATGCTATCAGCTAGTAATCTAAGATGTCAATTATAACATGCTAACAGCTAGCATGCTAAAGGCTAACATGTTAACTGTTAGCATGCTAAAACTTTAAGGCTAATATGTTAACATCTAGCATGTTAAGACAATGCTAACATGCTAACAGCTAGCATGCTAAGGCTAACACACTGCCATGCCATGGCAAACATATTAACTCTTAGCATTCTAACAGCTAATATGTTAATGCTAACTGCTAACATGTTAAGGCTAACATGCTATCAGCTAGTATGCTAAGATGTTAATGCTAACATGCTAACAGTTAGCATGCTAACATGCTAATGACTAACATGTTAACTGTTAGCATGCTAAAACTTTAAGGTTAATATGCTAACAGCAGGCATCCTAATATGCTTGCATGCAAACATCTAGCATGCTAACATGCTAAGGCTAACATGGTATGACAAACATGTTAACTCTTAGCATGCTAACAGCTAACTGCTAACATGGTAAGGTTAACATGCTATCAGCTAGTACTCTTACATATTAATGCTAACGTCCAGGGTGTACCCCGCCTTTCGCCCGTAGTCAGCTGGGATAGGCTCTAGCTTGCCTGCGAACCTGTAGAACAGGATAAAGCGGCTACAGATGATATGAGATGAGATGAGATGCTAACAGTTACCATGCTAACATGTTAATGACTCACATGTTAACTGTTAGCATGTTAGCACTTTAAGGCTAATATGCCAACAGTGAGCATCCTAATATGCTTGCATGCAAACATCTAGCATGCTAACATGCTAAGGTTAACATGGTATGACAAACATATTAACTCAGCATGCTAACGGCTAACATGCTAATGCTAACAGCTAGCATGAAAAATGCTAAGACTAACATGGTAACACGCTATGGCAAACATGCTAACTCTTAGCATGTTAACAGCTAACATGCTACGGCTAACATGATAACATGCTCAGGCAAACATGCTAACTCTTAACATGTGAACAGCTATGCTAATGCTAACAGCTAACATGTTAACTGTTTATATAAATGTGGAGATAGACACCATTACACAAATTACAGGCCAGTTTCTTTACTCTCTCAGTTCTCCAAGATCCTCGAAAAACTGTTCACAGCAAAACTAGACAACTTCATTGAAAAATATAAACTTTTAGCTGACAGTCAATACGGATTCTGGAAAGACAGATCAACAACCCTGGCATTAATGGAACTTATCGAGAAAATCACAAATGGTATAGACAATAAAAAACATGTTATGGGAATTTTCATAGATCTAAAGAAAGCATTTGATACAATAAATCTCATCTCATTATCTCTAGCCACTTTATCCTTCTACAGGGTCGCAGGCAAGCTGGAGCCTATCCCAGCTGACTACGGGCGAAAGGCGGGGTACACCCTGGACAAGTCGCCAGGTCATCACAGGGCTGACACATAGACACAGACAACCATTCACACCTACGGTCAATTTAGAGTCACCAGTTAACCTAACCTGCATGTCTTTGGACTGTGGGGGAAACCGGAGCAAACCCACGCGGACACGGGGAGAACATGTAAACTCCACACAGAAAGGCCCTCGCCGGCCCCGGGGCTCGAACCCAGGACCTTCTTGCTGTGAGGCAACAGCGCTAACCACTACACCACCGTGCCAGCATACAATAAATCACGACATTCTATTCAAAAAATTAGAGAGGTATGGTATCAGAGGGCTTGGTTTGGACTGGGTGAGAAGCTACTTAAGTAACAGGCAACAATTTGTAAACATTGGAGATCACACATCTGAGTATTTGCCCATAACATGTGGAGTACCGCAAGGGTCTGTCTTAGGTCCTAAACTGTTTATATTGTACATTAATTATTTATGTAATGTATCAAGTATAATGAAATGCATATTATTTGCTGATGATACAAACATCTTTTGCGCCGGGGACAATGCACAGCAGCTTATGGAAACAATCACAACCGAAATGAATAAATTAAAAAGGTGGTTGTAGCGCGTATCGAGTGTGGGTGGAGCACAAAGGACGGCAGGACAACGCTTGGAGGCAGATAAGGCGATTTATTTTCACAACTTTTCAGTCTAAGTAATCTCATTCATACACACACACACTTGTCTGGACCCGGGTTGTGCTCCCTCTCCTCTCTCTCTGCCTCCTTAAATAGGGAGCGGTTACTGGGAAAACACACACAAACACAGGTTAATTACAGTCAGGTGTAGCGATTCTGCCACTCACCTTCCCCAGCTCCACCCTCCTGTCACAGACCGGCTCTTGACCACGCCCCCGCTGCCACATACCCCCACCGCCCAACTCAGGCCGGGCGCCCGTCCGGTCCGCAGCCGACTCCCCCCCCTTGATGGGAGAGGAAGTCCGCCACGACCATCTGCGCACCCGGCCTGTGGACCACCTTGAAGTTGAAGGGTTGGAGTGCCAGATACCAACGGGTGATCCGCGCGTTGGCATCTTTCATGCGGTGGAGCCACTGGAGGGGCGCGTGGTCCGAACAGAGGGTGAAAGAGCGCCCCAGCAGGTAGTAACAGAGGGCGAGGACCACCCACTTGATCGCCAGGCACTCCTTCTCAATTGTGCTGTAGCGCCCCTCACGCACTGACAGCTTCCGGCTGATGTATAGGACTGGGCGGTCCTCCCCCTCCACCTGCTGGGACAAAACGGCCCCCAGCCCTCTGTCCGATGCATCGGTCTGCAACAAAAAAGGGAGAGAGAAGTCAGGGTAGTGTAAAAGTGGCCCCCCACACAGTGCAGCCTTTACCTCAGAGAAAGCCCGCTGGCACTGCTCCGTCCACCGGACCGGATCTGGCGCCCCCTTTTTAGTGAGGTCAGTCAGCGGGCTGGTGACGTCCGAATAATTAGGTATAAACCTACGATAGTAGCCAGCCAGCCCCAGGAACTGTCTCACCCCCTTTTTGGTCTTGGGCCTCGGGCAGGCCGCAATCGCTGCTGTCTTATTAATTTGGGGATGCACCTGCCCGTTGCCCAAGTGGAAGCCCAGATACCGTACTTCCACCCGCCCAATCGCACACTTCTTCGGGTTGGCAGTGAGTCCCGCCCGCCTCAGCGACCTAAGAACGGCCCTCAGGTGTTGTAGGTGCCGCTGCCAATCATTACTATAAATGATGATATCGTCTAGGTAAGCGGCCGCATAGGTGGCGTGGGGCCGGAGGACCCGGTCCATCAGCCGCTGAAACGTAGCAGGCGCCCCAAACAGCCCAAAAAGAAGTGTGACAAACTGGTGTAAGCCGAACGGTGTGGAAAAGGCCGTTTTTTCCCGGGATAATGGAGTCAAGGGGATCTGCCAATATCCCTTCGTCAAATCCAGTGTCGAGTAAAAGCGAGCCGTGCCTAGTCGATCGAGCAGCTCATCAATACGAGGCATTGGGTACGCGTCGAATTTAGACACCGTGTTGACTTTTCTATAGTCCACACAGAACTGGACCGAGCCGTCGGCCTTGGGAACCAAGACCACCGGGCTGCTCCAGTCACTGTGGGACTCCTCGACGATGCCCATTTCGAGCATGGCCTGAAGTTCTTCCCGAACCACCTTTTTTTTGTGTTCAGGTAATCTATAAGGACAGCTCCGCACTACCACCCCCGGGGGCGTCTCTATGTGGTGTTCTATGAGGTTAGTGTGACCGGGCAGGGGCGAGAACACATCCGAAAACTCGGCCTGCAACTGGGTGACCTCCGTGAGTTGGGTCGGGGAGAGGTGGTCTCCACAGGGGACCGGAGAGGTACGTGATGCCAATGACCCTTTTTGGACCTCCGGCCCCAGCTCCGCCTTCTCCGGAACTACCGACACCAACGCCACGGGGACCTCCTCATTCCAGAGTTTCAGCAGATTGAGGTGGTAGATCTGTAGTGCCCCCTCCCTGTCCGTTCGCCTAACCTCATAGTCGACGTCCCCGACTCGCCGTGTGACCTCAAAGGGTCCTTGCCACTTGGCGATTAATTTGGAGCTCGACGTGGGCAACAGGACGAGTACCTTATCTCCCGGAGTGAACTCTCTAAGGCGCGTGCCCTTGTTGTACAGGTGGGCTTGCCGTTCCTGGGCCTGCCGCAAATTCTCCTGAGTTAGGTGGGTGAGCGTGTGGAGTTTTGCGTGCAGATCCATAACGTTCTGAATTTCGTTTTTGCTCTGTGAAGGTCCCTCCTCCCAATTTTCCCGCAGTACATCTAAGATGCCACGCGGCTTACGCCCATATAATAATTCAAACGGGGAGAATCCCGTGGAGGCTTGGGGGACCTCTCGCACTGCAAACAACAAGGGTTCGAGCCACTTATCCCAGTTACATGCGTCCTCACTTACGAATTTTTTGATAATATTCTTGAGGGTGTGATTGAACCGTTCAACTAAACCGTCCATCTGTGGGTGATAAACGCTGGTGCGGATCGGCTTAATACCCAGTAGCCCATACAGTTCGCTCAGTGTTCGTGACCTAAACGAGGTGCCTTGTTCAGTCAGAATCTCTTTCGGGATTCCAACCCGGGAGATGACGTGGAAGAGGGCCTCCGCAATACTGCGTGCTGAGATATTGCGAAGAGGCACCGCTTCCGGGTATCGTGTTGCATAGTCCACCAGAACCAATATAAAGCGGTACCCTCGTGTTGACCGATCTAATGGCCCAACGAGATCCATCCCAATTCTTTCGAACGGGGTCTCGATTAATGGTAGGGGGCGCAAGGGCGCTTTTGGAATGGCCGCTGGATTTACTAACTGGCATTCGCGGCACGCCGTACACCACTTACGGACGTCGCCGAGAATCCCCGGCCAATAGAATCGGGCCATTATCCGGGCGAGTGTCTTATCCTGCCCGAGGTGTCCAGCCATGGGATTAAAGTGAGCCGCCTGAAATACCAATTCCCGGCGGCTCTTTGGAATTAACAATTGGGTGACTCGCTCTTTCGTCTGAGTGTCCTGCGTCACTCGGTATAACCTATCCTTCAAAATGGAAAAATAGGGGAAGGACGGGGTGGCGTTCGGCTGGAGCGTCTGACCATCGATTACTCTCACTTGGTCAAACGCGTGTTGCAGAGTCTCGTCTCGCGATTGTTCCAGTGGGAAATCCGTGAGGGATTCCCCAATAGAAAGAGGAGGGGCCGGTGGCTCCTCACTCTGTCGCGGAGATGACGTAGACGGCTCTGTAACCGCAGCTCCAGCCAAAGCGACACCGGGACCTTCCCCTGTTAACCGGCAGGACCCACTCTTTACTAGGCGTGCCATTAAACCCCGAAATCCCGGCCAATCAGTCCCCAAGATCAAAGAGTGGGTAAGGCGAGGATTAACCGCCGCCTTCACTATCGATTTTTCCCCTCTGAAATGTATGTGGACCAACACCAACGGGTAGCTGTGAATATCCCCGTGCACACACAACACCTTCACCCCTTGTGCTCCCCCCAATGCCTCGTCTTGCACCAGGCTTTGGCGGATCGAGGTCTGATTGCAACCTGAATCCACCAACGCCTGATATGTAGCCCCTTGTACACGCACTGGAGGACAGCCCGGCGAAGGTCGGCGTAGGCCAGCCTGCGGTCAGCGGGGAGCTGTAGTGCGGCCAGCTGCGCCTCTCCCGTCAGGAGGGGGAGGAGGCGCGCAGCGCGCTGCTCCATCGGCCACCCCGAGGCTTCGGCGACCTGCTCAAACAATATGATGAAAGCCTCGGGGTCGTCCTGCGGGCCCATCTTGGTCAAGGTGAGGGGAGACGGGCCCGCGGCCGGGGCGCTGGTGGACTCCGCCGACGCGAGGAGATGCCGGAACACCTCGCGATCTTCCTGCTGGGCCAGCACCAGGGCTTCGAAGCGGCGCTCCTGCTCCTTTCGGAGCGTGACAAGTGCCTGGTGCTGGCTCTGCTGAGCCGTGGCGAGGGCGTAGACCAAGTCCGCGAACGGGGAGGATTCCATGGGGCTGCTGTGTTGGTGCTCCACCTTAATCCCGGGTTTCAGCACCACTGTAGAGCGTATCGAGTGTGGGTGGAGCACAAAGGATGGCAGGACAACGCTTGGAGGCAGATAAGGCGATTTATTTTCACAACTTTTCAGTCTAAGTAATCTCATTCATACACACACACACTCGTCTGGACCCGGGTTGCGCTCCCTCTCCTCTCTCTCTGCCTCCTTAAATAGGGAGTGGTTACTGGGAAAACACACACAAACACAGGTTAATTACAGTCAGGTGTAGCGATTCTGCCACTCACCTTCCCCGGCTCCACCCTCCTGTCACAGACCGGCGCTTGACCACGCCCCCGCTGCCACAGTGGTTTAATGTAAACAAATTGTCATTGAATTTGAGTAAAACAAAGATTATGTTATTCGGAAAATATAAGTCGAACCCTCAAGTTGAATTGAAAATTGACAACATAACCATAGAAAGAGTTTATGAAATAAAATTTCTGGGTGTGATTGTTGATCATAAAGTCTGCTAGAAACCGCATATTAATCATGTTAAAGCAAAAATAGCAAAGATTACTGCAATTTTGGGGAAATCAAGACACATTCTGGACTATAAATCACTACATACTCTGTATAATGCACTCATACTTCCATATCTGAGCTACTGTGTGGAGATATGGGGTAATACCTACAAATCTAACCTGCAGCCGTTATGCACATTACAAAAAAGAGCAATAAGAATTGTCAATAATATGGGATATCTTGAGCATACAAACGCATTATTCGTAAAAGCACACACTCTGAAATTCACGGATCTGGTTAAACACAAGACTGCACAAATTATGTATAAAGCAAGACATAACCTTCTTCCGGGTGAGGTACAAAATAAGTTTATGGAAAGGCAGGGTGGGTATAACCTGAGAGGGGAAATGAATTTTAAGAGAGTAAATGTTAGAACAACTCTGAAAAGTATGTGCATAACAGTCTGTGGGGTGAAATTGTGGAATGGTCTGGAAAATGAACTCAAAAATAGCACCAACATAAAACTGTTTAAAAAATTATATAAAAACATGTTAATAAAAATATATGAGAATGAGGACAGGCAGACTATATAGGTGATGATGAAATTGAGAGCAAGTCTGTGACTGGTCTTCTTGTATTTAGTGTATAGTTATAGGTATGTGTATACTATGTATGTACTGTATATATGCATTGTATGTGTGTCTATATGCATAACATAAGTATCTGTATATATGATTTGATTTGGTCGATATTATACCATGTCGGTATGTTTTGGTATGTTGGTATGTTTTCTTTTTTGTTTATTGCTTTTGTTTTCTTTTGTATATATAGTTTATTATGGTGGAAAGTGACATTTGATTAGCGGTGGTATAGAGGGTTAGGATTGGATAAGTTATTACGGTACTTCTTCCTAATCCTTTCTGAACATTATGTTATCGCCTTGTGGCTACGCTATTCTGTTTGTTTATGATGATGTTTTGATTATTGTATTTTTTTAAATTTATTTAAATTTTGATTTTTATATCTTTCTTCTTTATTGTTCAGAATAAAGTAATCAATCAATCAATCAATCAATCAATCAATCAATCAATCAATCAATCAAAAAAACTGTTAGCATACTAACAAGCTGAGGCTAATATGCTAACAGATAGCATACTAATATATAACAGGTAGCATGCCAATATGCTATCGCTAGCATGCTAACATGCTAATGGTGAACACGTGGTGTGTGTGTGTGTGTGCGCGCACAAAAGTATTCCTAATAAAGTGGCCATTGAGTTGAAGATGATTTGTTGCTGTGTAAGTCAAGTCAAGTCAACTTTATTGTCAAATATGCTATACATGCTCGACATACAGCACAGATGAAATATCAGTCCTCTCTGACCCACGATGCAAACAGGCAATGCAATAAATAAAAATAGAATAACTGAAAAAAAACAATATAAACAGTATAAACACTCTAGATAGGAACTAGACTAAACACTCAGACAATATAAACAGTGTAAACACTAGATAAGAACTACACACAGACTAAACACTCAAACAGACAATATAAACAGTATACTATAAACACTCTAGATATGAACTAGACATAGACTAAACACTCATGTATACACACACACACACACACACACACATAAATTGGTTCAAATAACCAAACAGTCAAGGGCACTTGAGGTATAGCAGGTAAACATGAAACATGAAATAAGCAGAATAAACAAACTAGCAGCTGTTAAGATGAGGTAGTGCAGAATAGTGCAAATGAGCGAGGTAAAGTGAGATGTGCGGTCCCTGAATTCAGTGTGTTAATGAACGATGAGATGTATGTATGGTGCTAATCCTCCAAATGGTGCTAATCCTCCAAAAATCAATTTTAATTCCAGCTTGTAATGCGACAAAACAGGACAAACACCAATTGGGTGAATACTTTTGCAAGACGCTGTAAGTTGCATTTCCAGGTGGTAAAATACCAAAATACGCAGCACAACTCCAGGCCATAAACAGAAACGGGTGCTGAAACTCCACAGCAGCTATCATGACAGAAAATGTGCCACACAGCAACACAAGGTTAACTCAGAGCACATGTGTTAGCCAACACAAAACTCACGACACGACCCAGCTAGAAAGTGTGAGACAGTGAAAGTCAGTGAGCTGCGCTTTCAACAGTCCAGACTGGTGACAGAGATGAAGCAAGGAGGTCGAGACTCACTCGCCACAGTCACGGTGCAGGAGAAAAAGAAGAGGGCTTGTGCAGGTAAAAAGCAGGTGTGCTATAAGTGTGATCACAAAGGTTGCAAGAAAATGCAACAAACACTGGTGAGAAGTGACAACCAAACGCACGCAGTATCCCGTCACCAGGAACATCAGGGTTAAAACTGAAGTTATTGATAACTAACACGCTATGTACAGAATTATAAATCACAGCACTTTTATTTATTTTTTTAAGTACTTCATCTACTTCAACAATGTTACACAAAGTAACAACATAACTAGCCTGGGCCCGCCCATCCTAAGCGTGACGCAACACGAGGGCCTGTTGCGAGCTTAGTCTGGCCAGGCAAGCTATCTCCAGCTCTTCCAAGCTCCGGAAAAATCGGGAGCCAATCAACTTTGAGCGTCTCCAACGGCCCTGGGTAGAGGCGTGTTCAAGGCAGTGACGTAGTAGAACTGCGACCGGAAGCCATAGATTGTTTACAGAATCATGCTGTATTGAAAGCATTCAACGGGAAGTTCTCATTGAAAACGGAGCAAAGAGCAGCCCTGGAGGTATTTATTGAAAGGAAGGACGTTTTCGCCTTGCTCCCGATCGGCTTCGGTAAGAGTTTAATCTACCAGTTAGCCCCGCTAGTAGCCAAATCAATGGGGCTCAGCGAGAATCCTATCGTCGCATCACATACGTCAGAGGAAAGAGTGATGTGATTGGTTTAAGCTTCGTCACAGCCTTTTCTGGCTTCGACCAGTAGCAAACTGAGGCATTTCAGGGAGGCGGGTCAACCACGGGCTCTGGGAAATGGTTGGGCTGAATATCTTGGCCAGACCAGTAGCTCGTAGAGCTTTGAAGTCGTGTTAGCCAGACTACAACATAACAGTTGTAAATGTCACTTAATTCCACAGGGTGTCGATAATGGTGGACACCAGTGAAAGTGATCACTTTTATCAACACCTCATGTGTCTTCTCAAACGCGCGTTTAGATACAAAATGGTGACCGTCAAATGAAAGAGTAAGAAACAAAGTAGGTTTCGACAAGGAGATCATGAAATATCAGTGAATTTGATCAGGAAAAACATGTCCATGATCTTTCCACCATGCTTACCTGCGATGATAACATCCGGGTTTTCCTCAAATTGCTGATCGTATTTAAAAAAATTCCATCTCAGGTAATGAGCTGCGTCATTAGACGACAAGATCAAAGGGCGAGGTGGGTCTTCCGGTTGATTACTTAACCAATAATAACTGCTGGAACTGAAACTCACCTTCGTAAGATTGGTTTTATTGGTAAATCTGAAAAGGTGTCGATAATTATGAACTGTCGATAATTGTAGCTGACGCTCTACTAATATATTTTTGTTTCATTTCATGTACTTCCTGGAAAGAAGGAAGTACATGAAATGAAACTGAAGCTCTTGATTTGTATCTGCATGATCTGATGCATTGTGCTGCTGTCAAGGGATTGGCTGATCACAGAACTGCATCAAACAGCAGGTGGATGGGTGGGCGTTCCTGATAAAGTGGTCAGTGAGTGTATCTCACCATTGACTTGGGAATATCTGGGGAATATGTAGCCAGGGACCTGTCTGGTTATACCTTCTCAGCCTGTTGCCACCAAGATTATGGATTCCACCCCAAACATTCAAACTAGTGCAAAAGTAAATGGACATTTTTTTGTCCACATACAGTTGGAGTTTCCCTTCCTGGAGTAAAAAGACTCGCCTTTCTCCAAGAAATGGTTTGTTGATTTGTTGATGCAGCATTTGACGGAGTGCTGACTTCCTCTTTTAGCTTACCCAGTGATTAATGAGTGACCTTCTCACATCCACTGCTGCGGATCAGCATGAGGAGTATGACACATGCACACTTGTGTTGGGACTTAAGCTTTCACAGCATTGATTATCATTCATCATGGCAAAGTGCGAATGTTATGCACATGTGTTATTACACAAAACCCTGTTTTGCAGTTTTAAATTCAAAATAAACATATTTCAGTCATATACTATGGTCAGTTGTATAAATCATGGACATTTGTTCATTGTTTCATTATCATTATTTGTCGTGAAGATCTCATTCTCATTTCATTATCTCTAGCCGCTTTATCCTGTTCTATAGGGTCGCAGGCAAGCTGGAGCCTATCCCAGCTGACTACGGGCAAAAGGCGGGGTACACCCTGGACAAGTCGCCAGGTCATCACAGGGCTGACACATAGACACAGACAACCATTCACACTCACATTCACACCTACGGTCAATTTAGAGTCACCAGTTAACCTAACCTGCATGTCTTTGGACTGTGGGGGAAACCGGAGCACCCGGAGGAAACCCACGCGGACACGGGGAGAACATGCAAAACTCCACACAGAAAGGCCCTCGCCGGGCACGGTGCTTGAACCCGGACCTTCTTGCTGTGAGGCGACAGCGCTAACCACTACACCACCGTGCCGCGTGCCGTGAAGATCATTTTTATTATTCGACCAAAAGTGATTTTTGTTCACAAACAAATTAAAAATAAATGTATGCTCTACGGCAGCACAGTGGTGTAGTGGTTAGTGCTGTCACCTCACAGCAAGAAGGTCCGGGTTCGAGCCCCGTGGCCAGCGAGGGCCTTTCTGTGCGGAGTTTGCATGTTCTCCCCGTGTTCACGTGGGTTTCCTCCGGGTGCTCCGGTTTCCCCCACAGTCCAAAGACATGCAGGTTAGGTTAACTGGTGGCTCTAAATTGACCGTAGGTGTGAATGTGAGTGTGAATGGTTGTCTGTGTCTATGTGTCAGCCCTGTGATGACCTGGCGACTTGTCCAGGGTGTACCCCACCTTTTGCCCGTAGTCACCTGGGATAGGCTCCAGCTTGCCTGCGACCCTATAGAACAGGATAAAGCGGCTAGAGATAATGAAATGAGAATGAGATCTTCACGGCAAATAATGATAATGAAACAATGAATGTCACCGTATAGTTCTTTATTGGTCATATGTGAGTTCCAGCTCACATTCAAAACTGCTCAACATTCTGGTGTAACACCCATCCAAGGCTTTCCTGATTTTCTTTGTAATGGTCCAGGTCTCAACCACGTAGCAGCATGTTTTCAACTGTGGCTTGGAACAGCTTTACGTTCAGGGGCCTTGGGAGGTTAGAATTCCATGTTTTATTTAGTTTGTTGCATGCCTTCCATGCCAACGCTTTTCTAACCTTGATATCTTGCTCAGTACTCTGAACCCATGACCCCGGATATTTGAAGTCATTTACTTCCTCTAAAAAGCTGCCATCTACTTAAGCTGAAGTACTTGTTTAAACAAATAGCCTACAAATACCATCCAATATCTGAAATGATCAGGGGAGTTAAGAAGTTGAAGAAGCCTAGACAAATAAATAGACAAGGAACTACTTAAGTATGGTGTGTTTATTGTTTCGAAAGTTTGACAGCATTTGCACCTGTGCTAAAATGGTTAGCCTGTACTTCTCTGACCGAGCTTTTGCTTCTTGAGCCTATACAAGAGACATTATGGTACAGTAGGCTTGTAGAGTTCTATTAGACTAGAGCTAGGTGCTTATGATTAATATGGTTAGAGTTATGATTCTGGTATTTGGCAGACGCTTTTGTCCAAAGCGACTTACAATATGTAAACAATACATTATTAGTAAACCAATACAATAATCCAATCGCTCTACTCTGACATAGCTTACCTTCCAGCAGGCTTGTAGTACTTGAGTCTGACTCATGCCCCAATTTTAAGGACTCGACTTGGACTTGAGCATTGATGACTCAGACTTGGACTCGGACTTGTGCATTGACTGCATTCGGACTTGTAAATTGGAGACAAGGACTCAGATTTTTTCTTTCCTTTTAGTAACATGCCATAATAATTTGGCATAAGATATTTATATCTAGGGCGGCACGGTGGTGTAGTGGTTAGCGCTGTCGCCTCACAGCAAGAAGGTCCGGGTTTGAGCTCCATGGCCGGTGAGGGCCTTTCTGTGTGGAGTTTGCATGTTCTCCCCGTGTCCGCGTGGGTTTCCTCCGGGTGCTCCGGTTTCCCCCACAGTCCAAAGACATGCAGGTTAGGTTAACTGGTGACTCTAAATTGACCGTAGGTGTGAATGTGAGTGTGAATGGTTGTCTGTGTCTATGTGTCAGCCCTGTGATGACCTGGTGACTTGTCCAGGGTGTACCCCACCTTTCGCCCTTAGTCAGCTGGGATAGGCTCCAGCTTGCCTGCGACCCTGTAGAACAGGATAAAGCGGCTAGAGATAATGAGATGAGATGAGATGAGATGAGTATCACACCTGTGAGCTTTGGCCCGTGCATCAGATAGACTCTTGGGCATACTCCAGACAGCGCAAGCGCCAAGCGGACTCTCTCATGCACCATAAACGACTCACACCTGCACAGGATTAAGGTGCAATCAGCACACTGATATAAAAACTGTGAAAACACACTTAATTTGTGAAGTATCGAGTTGCATTGATGACACATTACTGAGCCTTATTTCCTTGTTTGTTTTCCTGATCCCTGATTTCCTGTTTCTCGTCTTTGACTCTGCCAAGTCTACGATCACCAGTTTATGCCTAGCTCAACCTACTGCCTGTTTCACTGTTTTATGATTTTGCCTGCCATTCTGGATTGTTTACTGTCTTCGCTCATATTAATAAACACATCTTCTGCACTTACATCCATCTCCCAACCATCTCTGACAGAACACTTCACATTCCCTGATAAAGAGAAGGCAGATTCACCTGTTCATACATCATGTTCAGGAAGAAACTTATGGTAATGGTGCTGAAACAGCCACTATCAAATGGTGCAGATGGAGTCTTGTTCTTGGACTCGACTTGGATCAATACTGGACTCGACTCGGACTCGACTCAAAATTTTTTTTAATGACTTGAACACTGGGGACTCTAGACTGAACTCAGACTCAAGGTTTAGTGACTCAACTACAACACTGCTTTCCAGATGATAGCTGCTGCATGACTACAGGATTTCCCTTTTTTTTTTTTTTGCTCTGGCTAGGCTCAAACTCAGCCTTTAAGCAAACAAACTCACCCTCTCTTTTACACATTTCTCTTTTGCCAATTTTATACTCTGTAGATAATTGTACACCTCTGTGCTTTTGTATTTCCTTCGCTACTCGCCATCAGTGCCCTCACTAAGAATAAAATAATTGACAATGTCAGCGTAACTGATGTCGGGCCACAACTTCATGTCATTTATCGATTCCGTGAGGGTAGACAGATGGGCACTTTGATCATATTATTACCAGAGCATGTCAGAAAATCTGACCCATGTAACCATCTTTGATCTAGCAGTCAGCGTTAGCTACAAATGTCAACACAGTGGAGCGGAAGAAAGGTCCCAGCTTCTGCTATGACGCAGCAATGAATCATGGGAAAGGTCAGAGTATGGGAAAGTTGTGAATATCCTCTATCTTGTGTCAGCAATTTAGGCAGGAATGCATCGATCCCACGTTTTTCCAAACCAAGTAAAGGTAAATGTTTACAGAGCAGCATGTTACGGTATATCAGATCACATGGTATTGGATGTTGGAATTTGATTGTTTTTCATAAGTATGAGTAAATAGCCATGGTATTGCGCTGATACATGATGCCAGTACCGGTATGCATCACTAAATTTAAGTTAAGAGACAAACTCTGACAAAGAAACAAACAAATAGATAAATAAATAGGCAAAATGTTCACTCAAGGGTGGAATAATAAATGTAGCTGGAGACTTGGAGCCAATTTTTTGTGCCCATAACCGGGGACTGTGATGCATTAGACACGCATTTCAACAAATGATAAGCTTCAGTGGAGGAGAAATGATTGTGCTAATAAACACCACTGGGGGTGAATGATGCCGAGAGAGAGAGAGAGAGAGAGAGAGAGAGAGAGAGAAAGAGATATTTTGATACTGTCATGATTAGGCCTGGCTTCTGTTCATAGCCATGTTAATTATGGAGACTCAGCTTATCACAGCTTATTTGGATGCTGTGATTAGGTTCACCATAATGACACACACTCCCACCGACTTGTGATTAACAGTATGTTAAACTCATTTCAAAAATATTTTACACAAGACTTTTTGCCTGCTGTTACCTGCCAGTTTCTTTGGCGAAACTCTTTGCTGAATGTTGCCTAAATACCACACTGTATTGTAGTTTTATTATATAAACTGTGGTGATAATATATTTCTCCAACTCGACCACATCTGATGTAACTCAGCAGATAATTACAATAAAATGATGAAACCCTTCTCGAACCAAGTCAGGTGCTTTTGAGCCAGGAGAACAAAAATGAACAATGCAGTAGTATTTCATAGGATGTAGGTTGAGAAACACTGGTCTAAACTAGGACATGGATAAAGAACCACTTCAAACCAGATTATTGTAGGTTTTAAAACATGTATTTACTGCATGTTGACATTTCTGATGTTGGTTACGCTGTCGATAAAATGTTTGCCTGTGGTATCTTTGCAATTTCACATAGAGTATATGCAAAGCTAGCATTAAACACACACACACACACACACACACACACCATTTAACATTTAGTAATTTTCTCAGAAGCTCTAATCCAGAGCAACATAAAAACGTCCAACAATGTTGTTGTGTCCTGCTGAAGCAGGCGCTAATTTGCATACCCATAATTCCCCTTGGCTGCATGTTACACTAATGTTTAATTTTGGTGTTTTGCTAGATTAATTGCTCTTTGCTTGTTTTATTCCACACAATTTATGTATCGTTCATGTTCAGCTGAAGGCTGGTGTGCTTTGTCACTGATTTCAGCTGTCCAGTTTAGTTCCTATAGCTAATCACCAAGCCTGTATTTGTGCTGTTTGCCAAATATTTTTTTCCCTCTCCCAAGTCAAACTGCTTTCTCATCAATGCCACAATATGCACAACAACAACAACAACAACAACAACAACAACAACAACAACAACAAATGTACAATTCAAGCCTGCTGTCTTAGATATTAGTTGAAGATATACACTACAAGGTGTGTCCAAACTTTTGACTGGTACTGTAGGTCTTTAGTGTGCTGAAAAGATAGAGACATGGGATGTTCAAACAGGAATGGAAACAAGAACATCAAGGATGTAGTAGCGCATCTGGCCTGCCATCAAAACAACCATGATGACCAAAACATCAAACAGAACCAAAATGTGATGATGTGAGAGAGGACCAACCATGACAAACTGTTTACAACAGGAAAATCAACAAAGGACTAAATTTTGTTCCCCAAAACATTGATCAGAACTGAATTCGCATGATAAATGTGAAAGGAGATACAATTCTAGTCAGAAGAAAATGTATTAAGTTGACCTAATGACTAATTTGTGAGCAAAAAATTGACAATACAATGACCAAGTGTTGTGCAGAAGGTCTAGTTCTTTCAAATAAAACAATCAGAACTGAAATCCATTGAGAACTAAGGGAGGAGACATGATTAAACTGGAAATAAACAAAGTTGTAAACAAATTGTTTCCAACAGGAAAATAAATAATCAGTCAACCAAGTTTTGTTCCTCAAGGGAAGATCTACCCAAAACATTGATCAGACCTGGAGTCAGATGAGAAATGAGAGAGGAGATACAATTCTAGTAAGAGGCCTGGAAAATTTATTAATTTAGTCTAATTACTAACTTGTTAGCAAAAAAAAAAGCAAAACAATGACCAAATTTTGTGTGGAATGATGAGTTATTTCAAACAAAACATTTGGAATGGAAATCCATGGAGAATTGACGGAGGAGATACGATTCAACTGAATTGTGGATGATGGACGAACGACGGACTCGCCATAGCAACAACTCATCAGTCTTATGGACAGATGCGCTAATAAGTGCATTCAATCACTGAAACCCTGAGCAAGCATGCTGAAATCTCAGGAAGCAAGAGAACCCTGCTGTTGCTGTGATGTTGGAAACGTACTTTAAGTTGAGTTGACCTGTAGGTGTACAATTTTCATCTGATGACTTTAGCAAAAGCATTTTCCCACCTTGTGCCAAGTGTTGACAGGATTGGCTCTGGATCCAGCATGACCCGGCTTAGGATAAAGTGATTACTGAAGATCAGTGTTGGGCACGTTACTTTCAAAAAGTAATTAGTTATAGTTACTAGTTACTTTTACCAAAAAGTAACTGAGTTAGTAACGGAGTTACTTTGTCATAAAAGTAACTAATTACCAGGGAAAGTAATTATTCCGTTACATTTTGTTCCCCCTCAAAAAAAAATCAAATTCAATTAGTGTAATCATAATAAAAGTGAATGTTAAATGTGTTTAATGACTGAAATGGACACTTAACAGAACCAATTAGTAACATTATCTACACTATATTAATATTTTTGTGGGACAATGTGAGATAAGACATCTATCAAATGTAATATATTTTTGCAGTTATTAAAATTATGTTACTAATTACTGGCCACTGACGAGGACAAATGCTTTGTTCCTTGACATAATGTGCATTGCATGTAAACACTCTTGCCTTTTATTTCAAGTAATGAAAAGTAATGGCTGTATTTCCAATGTGAAAGCGCAGTGCTGGGCTGACCGCTCGCCATCGCTGGGTCTTCTGATTGAAAGAGCGCGCAGTAGGCGTGGCCTACCTACATATGTTGTCCAAATCTACTCTGATTGGCTTACTGTGCCGTTGTCTCGTGTCTCCCCGCCCCACACGAAAGCAGAGTAAAGAAAGGCTGAACGAGCAGCGTGACAGATGAGAACAGCTTTAATAAAGTAACGCATAGTATTTTATTGTAAGTAACGGGAACGGCGTTATAACGATGTAAAAAGTAATTAGTTAGATTACTCGTTACTAAAAAAAAGTAACACCGTTAGTAACGCCGTTTATTCTAACGCCGTGATTCCCATCACTGCTGAAGATGAATGAATGAATGAATGAATGAATATAACAAGCAGAGAAATAAAATGTCAAAACCAATGTAATAAATGATTCCTAAGAGGGGTATATATGAATGAAACTTTATCCTGATCTCTGCCACTAACATCTAATTGTAAATCATGTCCCTATTTCTATACACTCCAAAGAGGTGATAGAGGGTTATAAGTCATTAACAAATAAATAAATAAATAAATAAATAAACAAATTATTAAATAAGCAAGCAATCCTGAAAGCCAAAGTGAGGTTGAACAATGCGTCATTAAAAATAAAGTTTTAATAGGATGTTTGGAAGATGAAGGCAAAATAGAGTAGAGAAAACTCAATAAGAAAATGGGTCTGGAGGCATTAATCTCCATAGCTACCCCGGCAGGGATGCAATCAATAACCTGCAGTGGCCTTCAGGCCAAAAGATGATGTAAACGTTTGCTGCCAAGTCTTCCTTCCCAGAAGGTTACTTGAGAATCTTATATATTTTGTTAGTAAAAATGGTCAAAAAGAAACCATTTGCTTTTACAGAAAGAGGGAATTTGATGGACATGGCTCTATGACCAACAACAGGCATTTTTCTTTACCCTCAACTATGCAGGATTATCTTGTTTACTACAAAGTAGTGTTGAAGTAATTGAGAAAGGTCTCAAGACCACTTTTTTTAAGGTCTTGGTCTTGTCTAGGAATCAACCGCAATTTTACTCGGTCTTGACTCGGTCTCAGACATAGAGGACTCAGGATTTTATTTCAAGACCAGTCAAGACCACAACTGTAGGGATTTCACTAAATTGCCTGTGCATTGTCTGATTTATTTGTTAACATCGTTACTGTGATTGGATGTAAAACTTCCTGGTTCAAATGCAATCAATAACGTGACTCGTTGCTAATTTGATTTTTTTTCTTCCTGCTAATGGCTGTCACCCCTTCCCCCCCTTCATACCCACTGGTCAGGTCCTGGTCTCGACTTGGTCTCTCCCTGCCTTGATCTTGGTCTTGACTTGGTCTCAACCCCTCAAAGTCTTGGTCTTGTCTTTGTCTTGATGCACTCTGGTCTTTGGCATGACTTGGTCTCAGTTTAGGTAGGCTTGACTACTACACTATTATGAAGTGTTTCATGCAACATGCTGTTCATAAAGATGGGACTGAATGAACATTTTTTTCAGTCCAGTGATTCCAATTATAATGTTCAAATGTATAGAGATTGCAACCTTCAATTCCATTTGACTGATACTTTTATCCAAAATAAGCCACAAGTATGGTCTAATGAGCAGTTGTGGGTTAAGGGTCTTGGTCAAAGACCCAAGAATGGAAGTTTAATATCAGAGGGATTTAAACTCACATCCTTGTGATCAGAAGCACAAAGCCTTAACCACTGAGTCACCGCGTCCCCTTCAAAATGCTGAAGCCTGTGATCAGAAAGGTATAAATGATGTTAAATGTTGAAGGAGTTGTGAGCGGCCTGCTGGGGGCTAAGACCTTGAGATCCGCTGCTCAGTAGTAGCACTGAAGATTGAGCAACTGTTGATTTACAACTCTTTGAAGGAGGATTAGAAGCTTTGGCTAAGGAGAGAGAGAGAGAGTCTTAAATGAGCAAGGAAATTTAAGAAACCCATCCATTTTCATGGAACTTTTTGAAGGGAAGAGAAAATTTTCCATATTTTACACCAAAAAGTTCAACTTTAAAATAATATAATATTCACAAATGCCAAAGCATTTCAGTTGGTGGTGGACCAATTAAATTAATGATCTGCAGTGTGGTAGATTTTATTTTGAAACGTTAATGGAAAAGCTCACACTTATTAAAGTTTAAGTTATAGTCAGAAAAATAAAACAGCAAGGTTCCAGCTGACAGTTCATTAAGTCTTCACACTACAAAGAATAGAACAGAACATGCTTTTTAAGGGAAAATACATTTTTGTGTTCTCAAATCAATGCCCAAATCCTCAACAGAAACAAAATAAAACCCTCATCTCTCTCAAAGCCCAAAGTAAAGTTTAACACCACCCTCCAATTATTGAGAAAGACCTCTGTTACCGTCTCCAGATATGATCTGGATTTATTTCAGAAAATATGTACAGTGCCGAGCGTAAATGAGTGCACCCCCTTTGAAAAGTAACATTTTAAACAATATCTCAATGAACACAAACAATTTCCAAAATGTTGAAAAGACAAAGTTTAATATAACATCTGTTTAACTTATAACGTGAAAGTAAGGTTAATAATATAAACTTAGATTACACATTTTTCAGTTTTACTCAAATTAGGGTGGTGCAAAAATGAGTACACCCCACAACAAAAACCACTACATCTAGTACTTTGTATGGCCTCCATGATTTTTAATGACAGCACCAAGTCTTCTAGGCATGGAATGAACAAGTTGGTGACATTTTGCAACATCAATCTTTTTCCATTCTTCAACAATGACCTCTTTTAGTGACTGGATGCTGGATGGAGAGTGATGCTCAACTTGTCTCTTCAGAATTCCCCATAGGTGTTCGATTGGGTTCAGATCAGGAGACATACTTGGCCACTGAATCACTTTCACCCTGTTCTTCTTCAGAAATCCAACAGTGGCCTTAGATGTGTATTTAGGATTATTGTCATGTTGGAAAAGTGCACGACGACCAAGGGCACGGAGTGATGGTAGCATCTCCTCTTTCAGTATAGAGCAATACGTCTGTGAATTCATGATGCCATCAATGAAATGCAGCTCCCCAAGACCAGCAGCACTCATACAGCCCCACATAAGGACACTGCCACCACCATGTTTCACTGTAGGCACCATGCATTTTTCTTTGTATTCCTCACCTTTGCGACGCCATACAGTTTTGAAGCCATCGGTTCCAAAAACATTTATCTTGATCTCATCACTCCAGAGTATAGAGTACCAGTAGTCTTCATCTTTGTCAGCATGGGCCCTGGCAAACTCTAGGCGGGCTTTTTTGTGCCTGGGCTTTAGGAGAGGCTTCTTTCATGGACAGCATTCATGCATGCCATTCCTCTGCAGTGTACGCCATATTGTGTCACGGGAAATAGTCACCCCAGTTTGGCTTTCTACTTCTTTAGATAACTGTAGTGAACTTGCATGCCGATTTTCTTCAGCCCTTCTCATCAGAAGACGCTCCTGTCAAGGTGTTAACTTCCGTGGACGACCTGGACGTCTCTGTGAGATGGTTGCAGTTCCATCTTTCTTAAATTTTTGTACCACTTTTCCTACAGTATTCTGACTGATAAGTAAAGCTTTGCTGATCTTCTTGTAGCCTTCACCTTTGTGGTGTAAAGAAATTATTTTCTTTGGGGAATTCTGAAGAGACAAGTTGAGCATTACTCTCCATCCAGCATCCAGTCACTAAAAGAGGTCATTGTTGAAGAATGGAAAAAGATTGATGTTGTAAAATGTCGCCAACTTGTTCATTCCATGCCTAGAAGACTTGGCACTGTCATTAAAACTCATGGAGGCCAAACAAAGTACTAGATGTAGTAGATTTTGTTGTGGGGTGTACTCATTTTTACACCACCCTAATTTGAGTAAAACTGAAAAATGTTTAATCTACCGTAAGTTTATATTATTAACCTTACTTTCATGTTATAAGTTAAGCAGATGTTATATTAAACTTTGTCTTTTCAACATTTTGGAAATTGTTTGTGTTCATTGAGATATTGTTTAAAATGTTACTTTTCAAAGGGGGTGTACTCATTTACGCTGAGCACTGTAACAGGTGAGAGTACTATATACTGTACTCCATAGAATCACACACCGATCAGCCATAACATTAAACCCACTTACAGGTGAAGTGAACAACATTGATTATCTCATTACAATGGCAGCTGTCAAGTGGTGGGATATATTAGGCAGCAAGAGAATAGTCAGTTCTTGAAGTTGATGTGTTGGAAGCCAGCAACATGGGCAAGCATAAGTGAGTCACTCTGATAAGGGCCAAATTGTGATGGCTAGATGACTGGGTCTGAGGATCTCCAAAATGGCACATCTTGTGGGGTGTTCCCAGTATGCAGTGGTTAGTACCTACCAAAAGTGGTCCAAGGATCCAAAGGACAACTGATGAACTGGCAACAGGGTCATGGGTGTTAAAGGCTCATTGATTCACATGGGGCGAGAAGGCTTGCCCATATGGTCCAATCCCACAGAAGAGCTACTGTAGCACAAACTGCTGAAAAAGTTAATGCTGGCTAAAACAGAAAGGTGTCATCATTAACTTTTTCAGCAGTTTGTTCTACAGTTGCTCTTCTGTGGGATTGGAGCATATGGGCTAGCTTTCGTGCCCCATGCAAATCAATGAGCCTTCAACACCCATGACCCTGTCACCAGTGACCAGTTCACCAGTTGTCCTTCCTTGAACCACTTTTGGTAGGTACTAACCACTGAAGCCATAGGAAGCCATTGCCTAATGGTTAGAGAAGCAGCTTTGGGACTGAAAGGTTGCTGGTTTGATTTCCTGGACTAGCAGGAATAGCTGAAGTGCCCTTGAGCAAGGCGCCTAACCCCAGGCTGCTCTGGGTATATTGTAAGCTGCACTGGATAAGAGTGTCTGCTGAATGTAATTCACTTCACCTGTCAGTGTTTTTTATTGTCTGGCTGATCAGTGTACACACAAAAAAGTTCTGGTGTGTAGTGTGGAGAGTGCTGTCTAACACGTCTCTCCAAAATAACACATTCAGGTATGTAGATGTTAGATTGGGATTGGATCTGGTGACTGGGAAGGCCTTTGGATATGATGTACATCATTTCTATCCTCATCACACCATTCAACAAACTCTTGTGCACTGTAGGTACAGGTGTAGAAGATCCTGAAAGAGACCACGCCCATCAGGATACAAAGGTTTCAATATGGGATGAAGTCAGATGAGTTAAAAGAATTTTATATTGATTTGTAGTGATGGTTCTTTGTAACGCCCTGTGATGACCCGGCGACTTGTCCAGGGTGTACCCCACCTCTCGCCCATAATCAGCTGGGATAGGCTCCAGCTTGCCTGGACCCTATACAGGATAAGTGACTACAGATAATGGATGGATGGTTTTTTTGTAAGGAGACGAGTGGAGCCAAACCATGAGAACAAAACAGTTAAGAGCATAATGGGGCATTGTTTGTCCTTTCATTTGTCACTCATCTATTCTTTCTTTTGCATGCTTTATTTATGTAAAAGGTTAGGTTGAGGGGCAAGGTTATACATTTTTTAATCAAAAAAACTAATGTTGTGGCAGCTCTGAAATAATGCTCTCGAGATCGTTAGGAATCCAAGGTCTATTGACTGCATAAGTTCTTTTCAAACTGAAGAACACATACTGTAAGAGAATCAGGGTCAGTGTATGAAAATATATTTTTATGGAAAACCTATTTAAAATGTAGCCTGACTTTTACACCATATCCAATGAAATTCCACATCCAATACATGTAACTTGTAAAAGACATGGCTCATTTGTCGACACGATGAAGTATGCGGAGATACATTTGGTTGTATCTGTAATACCTAAGTTTGAACTCAATGGAGTACAATATTAGTATCAGTGAAACATAATTATAAATCATTTCTCGGAGTCTATTTATATTTAATGGAATACCTTCATGGGCGGCACAGTGGTGTAATGGTTAGTATTGTTGCCTCACAGCAAGAAGGTCCTGGGTTCGAGCTCAGCAGCCAATGAGAACCTTTCTGTGTGGAGTTTGCATGTTCTCCCCATGTCTGCGTGGGTTTCCTCTGGGTGCTCTAGTTTCCCCCACAGTCCAAAGACATGCAGGTTAGGATAATTGGTGGCTCTAAATTGACCGTAGGTGTGAATGTGAGTGTGAATGGTTGTTTGTCTCTATGTATCAGCCCTACAATGACCTGGCAACTTGTCCAGGGTGTACCCCACCTCTCACCCATAGTCAGCTGGGATGGGCTCCAGCTTGCCTGCGAGCCTGTACAGGATAAGCATCTACAGATAATGGATGGATATACTGTATGGAATACCTTCATGCCAGTTCCTTGCATCTGTTGGCTGGTTTTGCTTTCTCGAGTGCTGAGCTGGAGAACATGTACACCATCATCCATCACCAGGCAGAATAAACTCTACTACAAACAAACAATTAGTGTTCAGGTTGTTGATTTACAACCATAGCCTATAAATTACTTCTCAGTGCATCAGTGTATGCTGTCACTCCCCCAATATATTTCTTTATATTGGTTTCTTTCTTCCTCTCATTGCTTCTCTTTTATCTTGATGGTCCATCTGCTTTCTCGACTTTAATCAGTTTGTTCATTCATCCCTGCTTTTATTTGCCTAAAGAGCTTTTGTGGAATTCTATACCTAGAATTGTCAAAGGTCTTAAGTCCCTTCCACACCATGCCCTGGTCTTTCCATGCAGTCTCCTGTCCCAGTACTAACCAGACTGTTAAGGCACATCAGGTGGCGCTGATCTCCATTTCCGTAGCCCTTGGCTTTTCACTTATACAGCTGGGGTTACAGTTGGGGACCTCTGGTAACTACGAGAGTTTGACTCCCCACTCACATCTGTATTGCAGCGTGCCTTGCCAGATGGCAGTAGGTATCATTTTTATGATGGCTTTTGGTATGATCCAACCACGAGTAGAACTCATGATCTCCTGATCGAAAGGCAGACATGCTAACCACTAGGCCAGCTTGTGGTATACCTATAACTGTACATGTAGTTAATTGTTATAGGAGAGTAAAACATATTATAAATACTTTTCATCAATTGTAGAAGTAAAATATTTGAAATTTCTATTTTCAGGGCTTTAATAGTTACAATATTTCATAATAAATAAGTAGCATTTCATTGTGGAATATACACTCACTGGCCACTTTATTAAGGACACCCATACACCTGCTGTTTTACATTACATTACATTACAATGCATTAATGGCATTTAGCAGATGCTTTTATCCAGAGCGACATACAACATACCCAGAGCAGCCTGGGGAGCAGTTGGGGGTTAGGTGCCTTGCTCAACGGCACTTCAGCCATTCCTGCTGGTCCAGAGAATTGAACGGGTGACATTTCAGTCCCAAAGCTGCTTCTCTAACCATTAGGCCATGTCTTTTCCCATGGCTTATGCAGTTCTCTAATCAGCCAATCCCTTGACAGCAGCACAATGCATCAAATCATGCAGATACAAATCAAGAGCTTCAGTTAATGTTTACTTCAAATATCAGAATGGGAAAAATTGTGATCTCAAAGCGTGACTTTCTTTCACTGTGGCATGGGTGTTGATTTGAGCCAGATTAACTGGTTTGAGTATTTCAGAAACTGCTGATCTCCTGGGGTTTCCACACACAACAGTCTCTAGAGTTTACACAGAATGGTGCGAAAAAAAAACCCCAAACCCATCAAGGGAGTGAGTGACAGTTCTGTGGATGGAAACAAACACCTTGTTGATAAGAGAGGTCAGAGGAAAATGGCCTGATTGGTTCAAGCTTTTTTTGCCAAGAAGGATATAGGAACTTATATAATCAGTCTTTACAACCATGGTGAGCAGAAAAGCATCTCAGCATGCAACACCAGAAGAACACATTGGATTCCACTCCTGCAGCCAAAAACAGGGATCTTAGAATGAAGAACAAATTCCTATTAAAGTGGCCAGTGAGTGTATACTATTACATTAAAGGAGCAATACATCCATGGAATGAATTATGAACGAGTAATATAGTGTAGGATGAATTGTAATGTCTTAAATATTAGCTCTGTGAGAGATATAGATATTATTTGAATTATTTGGGGCCATGGGAGCAGCCATTAGAAAAGCAGGTCTGGGAACAAAAGGTCACCAGTTTGATTCCCTGAACCAGCAGGAAAAAATGTGTGGGTGGAAGGCGTGAACGAACAGTGCTTTCCCCTCCTTCTACATCCATGGCTGAAGTGCCTTTGAGGAAGGCACCTAACCCCCTACTGCTCCCTGGGTGCTGCAGGTTCAATGCAGAGAAAGAATTTGACTGTGCTGTAATGTATATACAGTGGTGCTTGAAAGTTTGTGAACCCTTTATAATTTTCTATATTTCTGCATAAATATGACCTAAAACATCATCAGATCTTCACACAAGTCCTAAAAGTAGATAAAGAGAATGCAGTTAAACAAATGAGACAAAAATATTATACTTGGTGACTTATTTATTGAGGAAAATGATCCAATATTACATATCTGTGAGTGGCAAAAGTATGTGAACCTCTAGGATTAGCAGTTAATTTGAAGGTGAAATTAGAGTCAGGTGTTTTCAATCAATGGGATGACAATCAGGTGTGAGTGGGCACCCTGTTTAATTTAAAGAACAGGGATCTATCAAAGTCTGATCTTTACAACACATGTTTGTGGAAGTGTATCATGGCACGAACAAAGGAGGTTTCTGAGGACCTCAGAAAAAGTGTTGTTGATGCTCATCAGTATGGAAAAGGTTACAAAACCATCTCTAAAGAGTTTGGACTCCACCAATCCACAGTCAGACAGACTGTGTACAAATGGAGGAAATTCAAGACCATTGTTACCCTCCCCAGGAGTGGTCGACCAACAAAGATCACTCCAAGAACAAGGCGTGTAATAGTTGGCGAGGTCACAAAGGACCCCAGAGTAACTTCTAAGCAACTGAAGGCCTCTCTCACATTGGCTAATGTTAATGTTCATGAGTTTACCATCAGGAGAACACTGAACAACAATGGTGTGCATGGCAGGGTTGCAAGCAAAAAAGCCACTGCTCTCCAAAAAGAACATTGCAGCTCGTCTGAAGTTTACTAAAGATCACGTGGACAAGCCAGAAGGCTATTGGAAAAATGTTTTGTGGATGGATGAGACCAAAATAGAACTTTTTGGTTTAAATGAGAAGCATTATGTTTGGAGAAAGGAAAACGCTGCATTCCAGCATAAGAACCTTATCCCATCTGTGAAACATGGTGGTGGTAGTATCATGGTTTGGGCCTGTTTTGCTGCATCTGGGCCAGGACGGCTTGCCATCATTGATGGAACAATGAATTCTGAATTATACCAGCGAATTCTAAAGGAAAATGTCAGGACATCTGTCCATGAACTGAATCTCAAGAGAAGGTGGGTCATGCAGCAAGACAACAACCCTAAGTACACAAGTCATTCTACCAAAGAATGGTTAAAGAAGAATAAAGTGAATGTTTTGGAATGGCCAAGTCAAAGTCCTGACCTTAATCCAATCAAAATGTTGTGGAAGGACCTGAAGCGAGCGGTTCATGTGAGGAAACCCGCCAACATCCCAGAGTTGAAGCTGTTCTGTATGGAGGAATGGGCTAAAATTCCTCCAAGCCGGTGTGCAGGACTGATCAACAGTTACTGGAAACGTTTAGTTGCAGTTATTGCTGCACAAGGGGGTCACACCAGATACTGAAAGCAAAGGTTCACATACTTTTGCCACTCACAGATACATAATATTGGATCATTTTCCTCAATAAATAAATGACCAAGTATAATATTTTTGTCTCATTTGTTTAACTGGATTCTCTTTATCTACTTTTAGGAGTTGTGTGAAAATCTGATGATGTTTTAGGTCATATTTATGCAGAAATATAGAAAATTCTAAAGGGTTCACAAGCTTTCAAGCACCACTGTATGACAAATGAAGGCCCAAAAGCCCAATTCTTCTTGTATAATGTTCACATCAAATGAAACACTTTCTTGCTAACAGATACATTTAAGTGGGTGGATAACCATTGGGCACCACATGATAGCACATGAATAACAGATTAAATATTCAGGTCTTTGAGACTCACCCTTATGCCACGATGTTGACCAGGAAGAAAACCATTTTCAAGTGAAATCTTTCTGTTGTTGTTGTTACTGATGTTTCTCTCTTTTTGTACACCATTACAATGTCAACCATTTTGAAATTTGATATACTAGCTAACCAGCTCATCAATATAATTATTAATCAATCATTCTAGCTGATATGCAAATAGACAGTGATCAAAATAAACCACTTATTTCAAAATAATCTCCAGATGAGAAAATGGACATTCATACTGTGGGATGGCGATCAAGAACCAGTTCCAGGTGAGACCTGATACCAAACTGTCCGATCCATGGGAATCATGAATCTCCAAGGTTATTGATTCATTTCATTGATGCCGCCATGTTTTTCTGATAGTTGAATATTGTAAAACTCTTGGGTTATGCCATCAAAATCTGTAGAGTGTAAGAAGACAAGGTTTTCTGAACAAGCATAATACACTGAGTGCTGGGTATGGCCTGTTGTATCTTAGCCTAATAACATCTGGGTCTAGGCTACTAAATAAACAGATGAATCATTCCAAATAGTGTTCTGTATTTTTGAATAGAGATGTGTACACACTCACAATCTCTCTCTCTCTCTCTCTCTCTCTCTCTCTCTCTCAGGATACAGATACCGCTTAGGGAAAAACCCATAGCTGAAGCCTATTATCAACCTGCATATGTAGGAATGTGTGTTTGAAAGAGAAAGTGAGATTCAGAGAGCTTATAATGCAAAGCCTGTTGCATGCAATGTTTCTGTAAGTTATTTATGAGTTAGTCGGAATGCTACTTTGTCACTTTTTGATCCAAAGCCGCCTGAACCCATGATATTTTTCCTACTAAACTGACACGTGGGTTATGACTCGACCCACACATCACTACTAGCTTTGTTTCACGAAGAAAGATGACAAAAGTGCTTCTTGTAACGTATGCAATTTCAAGTTAGGGTAGAAAACCAGCAATATGTTGAAACTGAAACATCTTTTGATGCAACATGGGCTCAAATTACAGGAATGCCATGCAATTGATGCACCAGAGCCAGTGCTTCCCAACCAAGTAGCACATCCATTACTGTTGGTAATGATCCTAAAACCAGAACATCAAGGACATCGTAGCTCATCTGGCCTGCCATGAAAACAACTATGACTACCAAAACGTCAAACAGAAATGAAATGTGACAATACGAACGAGGACCAACCTCCACGACAAACTGTTTACAACAGGAAAATCAAACAAAGGACCAAATTTTGTTCCCTAAGGGAAGATCTACCCAAAACATTGATCAGAACTGAATTTGCATCATAAATGAGAGAGGAGATACAATTCTAGTCAGAAGAAAATGTGTTAAGTTGACATAATTACTAATTTGTCAGCAAAAAATTGACAAAACAATGACCAAGTTTTGTGCAGAAAGACTGGTTCTTTCATATAAAACAATCAGAACTGAAATCCATTGAGAACTGAGGGAAGAGACATGATTTAACTGAAAATGAACAAAGTTCTCAACAAAGTTGTAAACAAATTGTTTATAACAAGAAAACCAACAAACAAATTACCAAATTTTGTTCCACGAAGGAAGCTTGACCCAAAGCATTGATCAGAACTGAAATCAGGTGAGAAATGAGAGAGGAGATACAATTCTAATGAGAAGTCCCAAAACTCATTAAGGTGACCTAATTAGCAGTTCGTTAGCAAAAATTTCACAATACAGTGACCAAGTCTTGTGCAGAAGGTCTAGTTCTTTCAAATAAAACAATCAGAACTGAAATCCATTGAGAACTGAGGGAGGAGACACAATTTAACTGAAAGGAAACAAATTCATAAACAAATTGTTTACAACAGGAAAATAGACAAACAATCAACCAAGTTTTCTTCCTCAAGGGAAGTTCTACCAAAAACATCGATCAGAACTTGAATTGGATGAGAAATGAGAGAGATACAATTCTAGTGAGAGGCCTGGAAAATTCGTTAATTTGGCCTAATTACTAACTCATTAGCAAAAAAATGTGACAAAACAATGACCAAGTTTTGTGCGGAGTGATGAGTTCTTTCAAACAAAACAATCAGAATGGAAATCCATGGAGAACTGATGGAGGAGATACGATTTAACTGAATTGTGGATGATGAACAAACAATGGATGCCATGCCATGACAATTCATCAGCCTTATGGACAGATGAGCTCATCTCATCTCATCTCATTATCTCTAGCCGCTTTATCCTTCTACAGGGTCGCAGGGAAGCTGGAGCCTATCCCAGCTGACTACGGGTGAGAGGCGGGGTACACCCTGGACAAGTCGCCAGGTCATCACAGGGCTGACACATAGACACAGACAACCATTCACACCTACGGTCAATTTAGAGTCACCAGTTAACCTAACCTGCATGTCTTTGGACTGTGGGGGAAACCGGAGCACCCGGAGGAAACCCACGCAGACATGGGGAGAACATGCAAACTCCACACAGAAAGGTCCTCGCCGGCCCCGGGGCTCGAACCCAGGACCTTCTTGCTGTGAGGCGACAGCGCTAACCACTACACCACCGTGCCGCCCCACAGATGAGCTAAAAACTAAGAAAACCTTATTGAAAACGATTACTGTAAAAATATCCTCTCTTTTCATCTGTTTTATATTTGCTTTCAAAGTTATATCCTTTTTAAAGAAAGGAGCCTTGTAATTTATTTTAACATGTTCAAACATTATTAGACAGACATTCTATGCTGTGTTAATAACACAGCTGCACTGATGCTGAAAACCTGTGTAGGCCTATTTTTTTTTCCCCACACATAACGTTGATCGGGAGTCGATAAAGAATCAGCCCGATAAGCAGAATCAACAAGATCTACTGTGAGCTACTGCTCACTTACGTATCTCCCCACGCTCACTTATATCAGAATGCAAGCAATCGAAGGAATAGGACACTTATTATGAATGTTGACTTCAACAAATAATGAATCCTGAAACAAGTAAGTAAAGAGCAGTGTTCTACCCAGGGATTTCAAATAGCATCCTGGTAACCTGTCATTTTGAAATAGCATTTTGCTTCTTGAAATAGCATCAAAATCCACCCTATACTTTTCATAAACACATTCAGTCAGTAAGCAGGAAGTCGATGGGGAACAGACCTGAAAATGGTATACACAGTATAGAACCCCAAGCTGAAGCTCGGTACCAAATATCAAGCAGCTGTGATTTGTAGTTGCTGAGAAAAGGTTATGAAAATCTTGTGAATCCATGCTATATGTTTCATAAAGGGCGGCCCGGTGGTGTAGTGGTTAGCACTGTCGCCTCACAGCAAGAATGTCCTGGGTTCAAGCCCAGCAGCCGATGAGGGCCTTTCTGTGTGGAGTTTGCATGTTCTCCCCATGTCTGCATGGGTTTCCTCTGGGTGCTCCGGGTTCCCCCACAGTCCAAAGACATGCAGGATAGGTTAATTGTTGGCTCTAAATTGAGCATAGGTGTGAATGATTGTTTGTCTCTGTGTCAGCCCTGCGATAACCTGGCAACTTGTCCAGGGTGTACCCCGCCTCTCGCCCATAGTCAGTTGGGATAGGCTCCAGCTTGCCTGCGACCCTGTAGAACAGGATAAGCGGCTACAGATAATGGATGGATGGACTTTTTGTAAATACATTCAGTCGGTAAGCAGGAAGTTGATATGTGACAGACCTGAAAATGGTATGCATGGTATAGAACCCCAAGCTGAAGTTTGGTCCCAAGTACCAAGTGGCTATGATTTGTGGTTGCTGAGAAAAAGGGTGTTTTGGACAGACAGAGATAAACCAGTATACCCACCCCCCTCCTTTGGACAGGGGATATAATAATGGTATCAGTATCAATAAAATCTCAGCAATTCCGTTCCCTGTTCCTACCTCAAGTTTTGACTTCTTTCCCTTATTGCTGGTTGGAGCAACTTACAGTGTTACACTTCACCCCTGACCCCACTTTCCTCTTCAAAACACTTTCCACTGCTGACTTCCAAATGGTACTGGATGCAGTCTTGCTTTCTAATAGGTGTTAAAAAATCATAAACAAAATACTAAAATCTCTACAGGTCTTCAGTATCAAAACTGTACATACATAGGAAGATTTTACTCCTGGAGCATAACATATGTGTAACAGTGTTTTTACCCATTTTGCTGCTTCCCAGTTACCATTTGGAACCCCAGTGGCTCTTCTAAATCACTTCTCCAGCTCCACAATAAATTATTCTCACATAACCATATTAGATTTTTTTTTTTGGTAGAACATAGTCTGTTCCCACAGTTTGTTTTTCAATGTTGTTTATAGTTTGGCTACTGCAGTTCTCTTCCTCATGCCAGTAAAGCTCAAACAGACCTAAAAGAAACATTATTCAATCCCTAGGCTGTTACTCAGGATGGTGCCACAGAAAGAGAGAGAGAGAGAGAGAGAGAGAGAGAGAGAGAGAGTGTGCTGGGATACATGGAAAATGTCTCCAGGCATAGGGAGGCTGGCACAAAAGACTTGGACATCCCACAGCAAGCAATTTTGTCCAAACAGGCAAAACATGGACAAGTCTGTCCATCTTCTAGAATAAGAAACTTGGAATGGATGATGAAAGTTTCCAGCCTGGACTGAAACTTGAAGAAATCCACAATAACGTATGTGTTAATTAAAGTTATAAATGGTAAAAGGCCCGGTCCCACAATATCGAGTACTATAACTATAACTATAAATAAATCAATCCCTTGTAGTTCATGTGGTCGGTGCTCACACCAGACCAATAACGATATCTATAGCCCAGCCCTGGGTTTATCCATATCGGTGAGATTGTTTCTGGAGCAAATTTTCCAGGCCTGGACCTGATCCGATAAAACATCAGCCCAGTCAGGGAATTGTTTACATGTGACATTGTCTGAGCATGTTCTATTGAGGTATTTCACCTGACGTCACAGGGTCACGTGACACCCCGGTGTCCGCCATTTTGAAGGTCAAGCTAGCTAATGTCAACAACATAGTAGCTAGTATGTTACTGTAGCAGTCATTTGGATGACTGTTAAAACCTTTCAGTCTCAAGTTTTTCCTTTACTGTATTTACTAGTTTACTGTAATTATGATCCGGCAGCTATTTACACTGGATCCAGTGTAAATAGCTGCTGGAGAGCGCTCCGGCTTGCTCCCCCTCAAATTAAGCAGCGCACTCCGGCTTGCTCCCGGAGTGCTCCGCCCGAGGTTCTGGAGCGCGCTCCGGCTTGCTCCCCCTCAAATTAAGCAGTGCGCTCCAGCTTGCTCCCAGAGTGCTCCGGGAGCAAGCCGGAGCGCGCTGCTTAATTTGAGGGGGAGCAAGCCGGAGCGCACTCTGGCAGCTATTTACACTGGATCCGGTGTAAATAGCTGCCGGATCATAATTACAGTAAACTAGTAAATACAGTAAAGGAAAAACTTGAGACTGAAAGGTTTTAACAGTCATCCAAATGACTGAACGTAAACATTGCTACAGTAACATACTAGCTACTATGTTGTTGACATTAGCTAGTGCTAACAGCTAGCTGCTAGTACACTGCTACAACACAGACACCGATCCTAATAATGCAGTTCTTGGTCATTGCCTGGTAACAGCAAATTTATAATGGGCCATGTCTCAACAGACTAAGAAGTTATTTCAATGACATTTAATAACATTTTGTTTATCCTGAGGACCGAAAGTAAATGAAAATGTGAACAAACCTTAGCTGTAATAAGATGGCGACCACCGGCTCCAGGGACGACCCACTGATGTAGGCATGTTACCCAGCCTGACACAAAATATTTGTAGGCATTCAAACTCTTATACGCTTTCAGATCAATACCTGTGTATGGCGATGGGTTTTTAACGACATAGGTATACAGATCATGTGGGCCGAAGTCAGGTAAAGACGAGGGCTTCGTGTACTTCCGTACGTCAGTGAACAATCCTGGTGGAAGCAGGTAAACGTCGTTCTCTAAGCCTGCTAACCTCAATTTTTGCAAATACCTCTCCCTCTGCTCGCCCTGTAAATGCCCTACATCGCTGGATAGTGAAGGTGTTTTCTGCATCTCGCTCCTTTTTCTTTTATGTTTTTCGTTTGTCGCCTTCCTTACATTCAAACTGATTCGAGCCGTGACGTCCAAAATGGCAGCCTAACGATGCGTCACATGACTTGGTCATGTGGGTGAAAAACCTCAATTTTTCTCTGGGCAGCTTTGTACATCCTTGTTGCATCATGAAGTCACGGAATATGGATTCAAGGAAAATAAAAAAATAAATAAAAAATAATACAAAGCATGGATCTTTTATTCACGGATATGTGATATTTTCCGTGAAATATCAATCGTAAATTAATAAAATGAACATTTAAATGCAGGTAAGATATTTTAATTATGAACTTCGGCAGTCCAAACATTTCATTGTTTTAGACTTCTTAATTTTTTATCCGTGATGCATCGTCTGTATGAAATTGGTAACCAATCTGTAATATACTGAAATGTCCGTGACTAATCCATAAATTATTAGCATCTGTGATGCATCCGTATTAAAAACCGTAACTGCTCTGTATTTTGTATCATTTTTTTATTATATTTCCGTAGTCTGTGACCTATCCATATTATATCAACCACCGGAGTGTGAGCATGGGTTGTTTTGAAGTCCAAGCTGTACAATATGACCTGGAGTAATGTGCTACTACTTAGAAAATACTTCCATGACTATTCCTAAGTTGCATGCGTTTATTTCCCTGACTGGCAGGACCAAGCGATATTATAGTGAGGATTATAGTTGTAGTGTGACTGCTCCAGACTGGAACTAAATTCAGGCAGATGTATAGCCATAGTTGTAGTTATAGGTATAGTTATAGTTATCAGTGTTGTGGGACAGGGCCCTAAGGATATGATAACACAGTCACAACTTCATTTCTCAGACTCCAATCACTAATTAGCTTAATTTATTTTTTTTATATAACACTAATAACAAGAGTGCTTATGTTTCCAATAACCTCACTGGGACGTTTCATTGCAAGTATCACTCGACGTGTCTGTAATTTCGGCACATAAAATTACACTTCCTAGTCTGAAACCATTACTACAGTAGAGTTAGCAACATCATCAGCAGACATTGCAAACAAAACTTGTTTAATGAATATAACCCAGATTTAACATATAAAACCTTGTCGGATGAAGATGAAAAGGAAGAAGGGACACCAAATTCAGGTTTAATGGCAATATACAAACCAATGTGAGCTAGCTAGCCAGATAGTCGACATGCTATACAGTGTGTATGGCTTGTTTGGGATCAATTTCTGCTTGCAGAGCAAAGATTAAGAAAATAAAAATGGCCATATTGTTTCCGGAATGCCACTTACTCAATATTAATTTCTTATTCATAGAGAATTTTGTTTGTATAAAAAGAAATATGGCATTCGCAATCATGTGGCTATACTGAGATGAGATTAGCTACAGGACTCAGCCCAAAAACATCTCAAGGAAAACAAAACTGAGGCTATACAAGACACTGGTGGTTCTGGTATTGCTATATACGTGCAGAACATGGAAAATGAACAAGGGAGATGATGGAGCAGTGGATGTGTTCCATAACAGGTGTCTAAGAAGAATCTTTCAAATTCAATGGCAAGAACACATCAGTACCAAAGAGCTAATGGAAAGAGCAAATGTGAAGCCACTAAGTGAGGATGTAAAGCGCTGCAGATGGAAAATGATTGGCCATATCCTAAGGCAAGATTGGAATAATAATACTAATGTTGCAATAAGCTGGGTGCCAGAAGGTAAAAGGAAAAGAGGAAGATCTAAGACCTAAGACATACAGTCAAGAGAAGAAGGAAAGAGGAGGGCTCATTGGGAGGAAGTGAGGGTGGTAGTGGCCAATAAGGAAAGGTGGAAATGCTCTGTGGAGGCCCTATGTGCCACGAGGCATGAGGAGGATAGGTAAGGTAACTCAGCCTGCATGCTCATGCCCAGGGCCGCTGACAGCTTTGGCTGGGCCCGGGATAAAATGCTCTGAATGGGCCCCCCCCAACAACCCCCCCGGGCCAACCCCCCCCCACACACACACCTCTCTTATCCCAGTCTCTACTCACTCCAACCCTTAAATGACAGGTATTCAAAAAGGTATTCAAAAAGGTATTCCTAAACTCGTGGATAGTCTACTATAATCACGTGATTGGGGTGCTCTTGAAGGAGCAGCGATGGACGGGGGATTTCGGGCAGGGCTGGGGGCGAACATAGTATACTGTGCGTGCGTACTGTCCAGTGTGAAAAGCAGAGAAGAACACACCGCTCGAGAAACGGCAGGATATGATTGCGGGCTAATGTGAATATTCTTAGCTTCAATCAGATATATGAAACACAATGTTATTAAGCCGTTGTGGTTATGAAATGATTCAATGCCCTGTGCGTTTGATATGGTGTTCAGTGTGACTTGCTCTCCCCTCGTTTGTAACATGAATTGCGTGCCGCGCGTGCCTTGGTTGGGGTTACTTTACGGGGCTGGAAAAAGTTGGCTGTGTCTTACCTGGCTCAGCTGCCCCACTGCCTTTGATAGTACCTGCTGCATCATCCAAATCTTTTTTAAAATATTTATGCAGTGAGCCCCTGAGTCTCTTGGTTTCTTCCTCTCTTTTTCTCTTTTCTTTTTTTTTCTGTGCTCCTGACTTGTGCATGTTGGCAAATGGCACGCACGCTGATTGTCGAAGCGCTATGATCGAACGATGTCGTTTTTTTCCCCTTAATCAAAGAGTCAGACCAAACCATTTTTGCATTTGGGGTGGTAGGGGGTTCTTGACGCCTTTTTCAAAGACAATAAAGGCAAAAGATCTAGAAATCATTTATTGAATGCAAATATAGCACATTTCTCCCCCAAATCAACACATTTTGGAAATGAAATAAAATAATTTAATCGCAACTTCATGAGAGCCCAGTTCTGGGCCCTCCCCATTCCTGGGCCCGGGACAACATACCCGTTTGTCCCCCCCTGTCGGCGGGCCTGTTCATGCCTATGCGGAATCACAGCCTTACTGATATTTAGTATAACTTCACGCTTGCTCATGTAAAATTGCTTAAATATTGCTTACTCTGTTACAAATTCCTCCTCTTGGTATGACGAATATCAGGGCATGACTCCACCCCGTCCAGTTATTGGTGTGCTTTCTGATTATGTCCAGGTTTTCTGTTTAACTCTTGATTATTTTGTTTGTGTAAACCCTGCTTTCATTGCAAAGTCTTGCCATGCAACATGCTTCGCCCTGCTAGTACACTTATACCCTTGATAACAAGAATGAAATGGGTAATACGTTCGTGTCATAGAAGGCTCATCTCATCTCATCTCATCTCATTATCTCTAGCCGCTTTATCCTGTTCTACAGGGTCGCAGGCAAGCTGGAGCCTATCCCAGCTGACTACGGGCGAAAGGCGGGGTACACCCTGGACAAGTCGCCAGGTCATCACAGGGCTGACACATAGACACAGACAACCATTCACACTCACATTCACACCTACGGTCAATTTAGAGTCATCAGTTAACCTAACCTGCATGTCTTTGGACTGTGGGGGAAACCGGAGCACCCGGAGGAAACCCACGCGGACACGGGGAGAACATGCAAACTCCGCACAGAAAGGCCCTCGCCGGCCACGGGACTCGAACCCAGACCTTCTTGCTGTGAGGCGACAGCGCTAACCACTACACCACCGTGCCGCTGTCATAGAAGGCTGTAACTCAAAATTAGCATATATATATATATATATATATCAAAATCAAATCAAGTTTATTTGTATAGTGCTTTTAACAATAAACATTGTCGCAAAGCAGCTTTACAGAATTTGAACGACTTAAAACATGAGCTAATTTTATCCCTAGTCTATCCCCAATGAGCAAGCCTGTGGTGACGGTGGCAAGGAAAAACTCCCTCAGACGACATGAGGAAGAAACCTCGAGAGGAACCAGACTCAAAAGGGAACCCATCCTCATTTGGGCAACAACAGACAGCCTGACTATAATATTAACAGTTTTAACAGGTATAACCCTCAACTGTCCTCATGGGGCCGTCCTTCACAGGAGCGGTGCGATAAAACTCCGACCAGACACAGGGCACCAGGATGGATCAAGCAGGTCCGAGGGGCAGAAGAGGCCAGCATCTCAATCCCAGGATCAACATGTAACAATGATGAGATGCAGATGGGACCCTTAGGGCTGGCCAAGACAATTCAGTTACATTTCACCGGGTCTGGGACATGCGACAGAATGTCTGACGGCCGATTCCCTGCAGGCTACGATAGCCAGTCGAGGTCTCCACCCTCTCCACCAAAAGATTTCCTGTTGACTCCATGTAACTCAGAGGGACAGATTTGGGGTAGGGGGGAGGGAAAGAAAACACAGGTTGTTAGGTATGCCCAATGTTACCTGAATAAGTAGGAGCAGTATACATATTGCACCGAGTACAAGCAGGGACTCCGGCAACTAACTATGACAGCATAACTAAAAGGAGAGAGCCAGAAGGTAACACAGGCATGAGGGAGCCCTGGGACATAAAGCAGCCAGCCACTACACCGTCAACAAACTCGAGTGAGCAAGCGAGTGGGGACTGACAGCATCCATACATCCCAGTTTACCAAAACACTCTATGTCTGAGGACCCTCCAGATCTACTCCTTTACCTCATAAACACCATTAACAAAAGGCTTGACTAAACAGATATGTTTTCAGCCTAGACTTAAATGCTGAGACTGTGTCTGATTCCTGAACATTACTTGGAAGGCTGTTCCATAACTGTGGGGCTTTGTAAGAAAAGGCTCTGCCCCCTGATGCAGCCTTCACTATACGAGGTATCAGCAGATAGCCTGCACCTTTTGATCTAAGTAGGCGTGGCGGGTCATAGAGGAGCAGAAGTTCACTCAGGTACTGTGGTGCGAGACCATTTAGTGCTTTAAAGGTCAATAGTAGTATTTTATAATCAATATGAAATTTGATTGGGAGCCAATGCAGTGTGGATAAGACAGGCGTGATGTGGTCATATTTTCTAGTTCTAGTAAGGACTCTTGCTGCTGCATTTTGAACTAAATGGAGCTTGTTTATGCACTTATTGGAACATCCAGACAGTAAGGCATTACAATAATCCAACCTGGAGGTAACGAAAGCATGGACTAGTTTTTCTGCATCATGCAATGACATTAAATTTCTTATCTTTGCAATATTTCTGAGATGAAAGAAAGCTATCCGGGTGATGTTATCAATGTGAGTTTCGAATGAAAGACTGGGGTCAATAATCACTCCGAGGTCTTTTACTGCTGCACGTGAAGAAACAGAAAGCCATCCAGAGTCACTGTGTAATCAGAAAACTTACTTCTAGCTGTATGTGGTCCTAGCACAAGTACTTCAGTCTTGTCAGAGTTAAGCAGAAGGAAATTAATAAGCATCCAGTGTCTAATGTCCTTAACACATTCCTCAATTCTATTAAGCTGGTGTCTCTCATCAGGTTTTGCAGAGACATACAACTGTGTGTCATCAGCATAACAGTGGAAACTAATACAATGTTTACAAATAATATCGCCCAGAGGTAACATATATAGAGAAAAAAAGCAGTGGACCCAAGACAGAACCTTGTGGAACACCAAACTTTACCTCGGTACGTCTAGAAATATCACCATTTATATCAACATACTGATAACGATCAGTTAGATAAGACCTGAGCCAGGAGAGGGCCATTCCCTTAACTCCCACAACATTTTCTAGTCTATCCAGAAGAATGGAATGATCAATGGTATCAAATGCTGCACTAAGGTCAAGCAACACAAGTAGCGAGACACAGCCCTGATCAGACGCCAACAGTAGGTCGTTTACTACTTTAACCAGTGCTGTCTCTGTGCTATGATGAGGTCTAAATCCTGACTGATACATTTCATGGATGTTATTCCTATGTAAATATGAGCATAACTGCTGTGCCACAGCTTTTTCAAGGATCTTGGAGATAAAGGGGAGGTTTGATATTGGCCGATAATTGGACAGCTGACAGGGATCAAGGTCAGGTTTTTTAATCAGGGGTTTGATAACTGCTAGTTTAAAGGATTTTGGTACATAGCCAATCATAAGAGAATAATTTATTATTTTTAGAAGCGGTTCAATTACTCCAGGCATTATCTGTTTGAATAGATGTGTCGGTAAGGGATCTAGTACGCAAGTTGAGGCTTTTGATGTAGAGATTAATGAAAGTAATTCAGTTTCTTTTAGAGGAGTAAAACATTCTAACTGATGATCTGATACAGTTATATTGTTAACTACAAGGTTACTTTCATTGTCTAACCTTAAATTAGTAGTTTGAATTTTTTGTCGGATATTCTCAATTTTGTCATTAAAAAAATTCATGAAGTCGTTGCTACTACATACTGCAGGTGTGCATGCGTTGATAGTGGACTTATTCCTGGTTAATTTTGCTACAGTATTAAATAAGAATCTAGGATTATTTTTGTTATCTTCTATTAGGGAGGAGAAATATGTTGATCTCGCAGCACTAAGAGCTTTTCTATACTTCAGGAAGCTCTCCTTCCAAGCTAATTTGAACACTACCAATTTTGTTTGACGCCATTTACGTTCCAATTTTCGAGTGGTCTGTTTTAATGTGCGAGTGTCATCATTATACCAGGGTGCTAATTTTTTGTCTCTGACCATTTTCCTTTTTAGAGGAGCTACATTATCTAAAGTATGGCGGAATGCTGACTCTAAGCATTCAGTTGCCTGATCAAGTTCTGCGGGGGCTGACAGTGACCCAATCAAAGTTGACAGCTCTGGGAGATCATTTATAAAGCTCTGTGCATTAGTTGACGTGAAAGTACGTTTAATACAGTAGCGTCTTGAGGTGCATATATTATTACTCAGACATATCTTGAATGAGATGAGACAATGATCTGAGATAACTTCAGACTGTGGAAGTATGACTATATTATCTACGTTTAATCTGAATGTTAGCATTAGATCAAGGGTGTGACCACCATTATGGGTCGGTCCTATGACATTCTGCTTAATCCCGACTGAGTCTAAGATGGACACAAACGCTGTTTTTAAAGGGTCTTCTGGGTTATCAAAGTGAATATTAAAATCTCCGACAACTAAAGCTTTGTCTAAGGAAATAACCAGATCTGAGATAAAATCTGCAAATTCAGAAAGAAACTCAGAATATGGTCCCGGGGGCCTGTAAATAATAAGCAATGGAATTAACTGGGTAGACTTATTTTTCGAGGCTACATACATTATATGAGTATGAAGAACTTCAAATGTGTTAAATTTATAACCAGGTTTTTGTGTTACACCTAGATAATCGTTATAAATAACCATGACGCCTCCTCCTCTGCCAATTAGACGAGGCTGGTGTATATAACTATATCCAGGAGGACTCGCTTCATTTAATGCTATATATTCATTTGGCTTAATCCATGTTTCTGTTAAACACAGTACATTAAACTCCTGATCAGTAATGAGTTCATTAACCATTAGCGCTTTAGATGTAAGAGATCTAATATTTAATAGCCCCACCTTTAGATCAAAGGTGCTGGCAGCAGCTGTACAGTCAGTATGATCTAATTTTATATTGATTAGGTTACTGGGACAAACTCTCTGAAAATTTCTACCTTTTTGTTGAGCTCGGGGAACAGACACAGTCTCGATGTAGTGGGCCCTGAGTGACGACTCTGTGCAGCTAGCAGACAGTCGGTTTAGCCTGTTCGTCTGCTCCCTGGCCTTGGCTCTGGATTGTCAGAAATTAACTAGGCCTGTTCTGAGACTATGACCTATGCTGCAGGAAATGAGAGCAGCACCTTCCCGAGTGGGATGGATACCGTCCCGCCCTAACAGGCCAGCAGTGCCCTCAAATTTAGTCCAATTATCTATAAAGCCCACACTGTTTTCAGAGCACCACCTGGACAGCCAGGTGGTGCTCTGAAATATATATATATATATATATATATATATATATATATATATATATATATATATATATATATACACACACTTACACGTAAGAAGTAGCCTGAAATGCTTTTATTGTACAGAACCAATATAAGCGATGCTGCATTCATGTGCTATGGGAATTATGGTAAATACCAAACGCCGACATGGAAAACACACATGAACGCCCCCTCTTGTGGTATTTTCCACTGGGCAACTCGTAGAAAATTTTGATACACGAGTTGCCGAGATGAGATGAACTTTAACCTTTTCAACATGGCGGCGAGCGGTACAAGACACTTGAATGCTAAGCATTGTACGCTACTAAAGTTTTTTTTTACTAGTACTAGTGGGTAGTTTTTGGTGTCTATGCAATGTTGCGTCATTAACAAGTGTAATATAATACATTAGAAATCCGTTTCCTTTAAAAATGCGTTGTTATGGTTTGTTTTTACCTATCCAGAGCAGACGCTATTGCTAACGATAGCTAACTAACTATTGCTAACTTGAATCTGGTCCACCATCTTTAATTTGTCAACCACAACAAAAGCATGTGAACACAACACACTGGTAAATACCACTTCCCAACTGGAAAATATCATCTTCCCAGAGCACATGAATGCAGGGCATGAGTGAATCCTGGAAAAACACTGAACTCTAAGTTTCTTCCATTAGTTTTTAAGTTGGGTCCCTTTTTGGGAGACCCTCTCTAGGACTGCCACCGGACCGACCCAAATAAAAATGGCAGCTCCTATTAAAATCATTGTAAAAGGAACTTATTTGTTTGAAACACATACTTCTGATTGGCTAAAACATTTCCCACTATTTTTCAAAAGAAAACAGACATACTAGAGTTTTTGTTAAAAACTCTGATGTCCATAATTATAACACAAGAGTAAAAAACAGTATTCATAATGTGAAAAATGTTGTCTCAAATCAGGACACAGGACTTTTGCTTTTTCAGCTGCTATATTATATAATTCTCTGCCCAACTATATTACAAAGTCTGAGACTACTAAGCATAGAATTAACTACTGGAAACACTTTTCTGCTATTTAGATATAAATTTTATTCATTATTAATCATAATAATATGTTTGTCTCACTATATTGTATATTACTTATTTTATACTAGTTATATTATATATTTTACAAATTTAATAAGGTAGATATAGATTATTAGCACAAGTTTATACCCATCTCCAACGGAAACCAGTGTCAGCTGAGTGGATCTTGTGTTTAATAAATCTATCTATCTATCTATCTATCTATCTATCTATCTATCTATCTATCTATCTATCTATCTACAGTTGTGGTCAGAAGTTTACATACAGTGACATGAATGTCATCTTGGATATGAATATCAAGGCAACATTGGGCTTTCAATTATTTCTCTGAACTCTTCTTTTTCTGTGGCGAAATGACTGGACAGCATACAGCTTTAATAGAAAAAAAACATGAATTTGATGCAGAAGTTTTAATTTATTTTGGGTTTTCTGAAATCAACACAAGTTCAAAATTATACATACAGGGTCAAAAATTTACATACTTAAATTATTAATTCAGACGTGCTGAGACTTCCAAAATGTCTCTTATCTTGCCAAGGCCGAGGCCTCTTAACTTCCTGTTAGTGATTATGATTGAATACAGCTGATAGCTTCTCTGTGCCTTCATTAAAAGGGTTTGTTTACAGCTTCATTGGATTGACCAACACACAGTAAAATGGGAAAGTCCAAGGAGCTCAGTGCAGATCTGAGAAAAAAGGATCACAGATGTACACAACTCAGGAATGTCTCTTAGAGCCATTTCTATCTATCTATCTATCTATCTATCTATCTATCTATCTATCTATCTATCTATCTATCTATCTACAGTTGTGGTCAGAAGTTTACATACAGTGACATGAATGTCATCTTGGATATGAATGTCATGGCAACATTGGGCTTTCAATTATTTCTCTGAACTCTTCCAAAATAAATTAAAACTTGTGCACCAAATTCATGTTTTTTTCTATTAAAGCTGTATGCTGTCCAATCATTTTGCCAAAGAAAAAGAAGAGTTCAGAGAAATAATTGAAAACCCAATGTTGCCGTGACATTCATATCCAAGATGCCATTCATGTCACTGTATGTAAACTTCTGACCACAACTGTAGCTAGATAGATAGATTTATTAAACACAAGATCCACTCAGGGCGGCACAGTGGTGTAGTGGTTAGCGCTGTCGCCTCACAGCAAGAAGGTCCGGGTTCGAGCCCCATGGCCGCCGAGGGTCTTTCTGTGCGGAGTTTGCATGTTCTGTCCATGTGGGTTTCCTCCGGGTGCTCCATTTTCCCCCACAGTCCAAAGACATGCAGGTTAGGTTAACTGGTGACTCTAAATTGACCATAGGTGTGAATGTGAGTGTGAATGGTTGTCTGTGTCTATGTGTCAGCCCTGTGATGACCTGGCGACTTGTCCAGGGTGTACCCCGTCTTTCGCCCATAGTCAGCTGGGATAGGCTCCACCTTGCCTGCGACCCTGTAGAACAGGATAAGGCGGCTAGAGATAATGAGATGAGAAGATCCACTCAGCTGACACTGGTTTCCATTGGAGATGGTTATGTTTTTTTTCTTGCAAATTCCAAGGTCAGCTCAAACAATTGTATGTAAGTTACTGGGAGGTGTAGTTACTTTGCCAAGTCACTTTGCTTCAAGAAAACCCAAACTGTCACCCTCAGATGAAAGGAAATTGCTTCAGATGGTCAGGAACAACCTGGGAACCACCATGGCACAGCCCTGCCATGAACTGGAAGCTGATGGATTGCTGTCTACAGTTCAGTGAATATTATATCACCATGGACTAAAAGGCTGCTATCCAAGAAATAACCCCCTGCTCCAAATTGACACATTCAAGCTTAACTAAAGTTTGCAACTGACCACATGGACAAAGAAAAAGCCTTCTGCAGGAAAACTGTATGGTCACATGAGACAAAGATTGAGTTGTTTGGCCACAATGACCACCATGTACAAAGGGACACTGTACCAGCTGGTGGTAGTGGTAGTACGTAGCAGCATCATGCTCTGGGGCTGTTTTACTGCTGGTGGAACTGGTTCATTGCACAAAACGGGATGGAATAATGAAGAAGGAGGACTTCCTCCTTTCTTAATTTCCCTGAGGGAACCCGCCCAAAGGGATCAATAAAGTTTTATCTAATCTAATCTACCTCAGAATTCTTCAGCATAACCTCAAACCACTGGAAACTTGAACATGATTTGGAGTCACAATAGGACATTGAACCCAAACACACATCAGAGCTGGTTGTGGAGTATAAAGCAGGCTAATGTTAAGCTTAAAACAAGTCCTGACTTCAACCCTATTGAAAATATATGGACTGTGCTTATAAATTGAGTCCATGCCAAGAAAAAAAAAATGAACTCTACCAATTCTACCATGAAGAGTCATGGAATATCCAACTAGAATTCTGCCAGAAGCTTGTTCATGGTAAACAAAAATATTTGGTCAAGGTGAATCTTGTGAAGAGACATTTTACCCAAATATTAGATGTGCTGTATGTATACTTTTGACCCGTTGTTGATTTCAGAAAACCCAAAGAAAATTGTGCACCAAATTCTAGTTTTTTTTTTTTTTAATTAAAGATGTATGCTGTACAATCCTTCTGCCACAGAAAAAGAACAGTTCAAAGAAATTACTGAAAGCCCAAATATTGCCAAGGCATTCATATCCAAGATGACATTCATGTCACTGTATGTAAACTTCTGACTGCTACGCTATCTATCTATCTATCTATCTATCTATCTATCTATCTATCTATCTATCTATCTATCTATCTATCTATCTATCTAGCATTTACCATATGGCCTTCGAAGGGTTTTACTACTTAATGACGAGTCTGTGTTTATCACGTGAAATGCCTTTACAATGATAATCAGTGGTGCAGAATACAAGATGATCACATATACATGAGGTTGTCTAAACATTTAAACTCAAAGTGTACTTACGCTCAGCTTAAGGAGCTTGATGTTAAAATACTTCTCATGTATATCAATCATAAATTCATGCTAAATAATATAGCAATTTCACCATGCTCTCAAAAAAAAAAATTGTAGCAAGCTAAAAAAGATTGTGTGTGTGTGTGTGTGTGTTCTCAGTCTGTGACTGGAGGTATGAGGCCCATAAAATATTAAAATGGGAGAGAAGTCTTTCTAACCTAGTCAACAATGGATCAAAAAAAAGCTACAGAGACAGAGATCTTCACACCTTTTGGTGCCTTCAGAGACAGAAAGTATACAGGAATCCCAACACATTCTGAAGCTCTAAACCAAAGGCTAGAGACAAAATTCTCTCACATTAATCATGGGCATTTAGAAATGGATATTTTTGACCATAAATTAACTCATTAAATATCCATATCATATCTTCTGAATCCATACAGCTACACAAGGGATAGCTAGGTCAGATACTTTGCTCAATGTTTAAACGGAGTTTGAGCAAAACATTCATTACAGCTGCATGCATTAAAGGATATGGGACATGGATTTTTTTCTGGGCATAATTATGTATAAAGGACATAAGAAATGCCATCTAAATCACTGCAGGGCATCAAAAATGTGAAAATCATCACATTATTCAAGTTTTTTTATACATCAGCGTAAAACAAGGATTCGTTAATGAGCTAGGTGGTCACGTGACCCGTGACGTAACAAAAACTTTCCAAGGAGCCAGCGCTTGGGAATCTAATGGAAACAGGTTACCGAAATGGACACCATCGACAGTGATATTCCCGATGTTTCACAGAGATGTGAAGTTAGACCCTATCAATTCGAACCGATAGCTGGAAATTCACATGAACATGGATCTTGTCTTTACACTGACAGGTCAGATGATTCTGAGAGTGAGAGTTCATTCAATCCCCATGAAACTGAAAGCGGTCGGCTCGATAACACTTCCTGGTAAGTTAAAAACAATTCTGCTCAAAGGCTAATGATCTGTTGAAAGAAGTATTATTTTTGTATCATACATTGAAAGTTCATCATAGATCTAGCTAAAGTCCATTGCAAGCTAGTTTTTTTTTGCTGATATTTTTCGAGATTGATTGAGATACAATGCTTCCAGAGTCTGAGATGAAAACATTCAAAATGGCGAAACGAGTCAGAATTATGATAATCAATAATTGATACACCCAAAATTATAATACTAATCCTTACCTCGGCTTTCAGTCGCTTAGCGAATGCACCTCGTGGTAGCCGTAGCACTTCGGGTTTCACTCCGCCGTCTTGTTCCTGAATTGGGACGTTGGGAACGGCTCCACCTTTAAGTAGCCTCTTAAATTTGGCTTGGCAATTAATATCGCTCAGTACCTGAGTATTAATGTTGAAAGAATCCTCAGTGAAATGGTCCGAACACAGTTTGTGGGAAACAGTAGGTGCAAAGTTTTTTCAACAGGTGTTCTGTAAAGTTATCCTACCTCTTGGATTTGTCCTACCAAGCCTACTGCGCATGCGCGAAGCCTACTGCGCATTAGTGATGGGAATTTCGGCTCTTTTTCGGGAGCCGGCTCTTTTGGCTCTTCTTACTATAAGGAGCCGGCTCTTTCGGCTCCCAAACGGCTCCTGAGATTTTATTTTTGATTTAATTGCTGCAGTTAACTAGTTAATTAATTACATTATTATGTGAAAGTCTCTCTCTCTCTCTCTCTCTGAGGCACCTAAGGACAAAAAACTAATTCGGCTCCCCAACTCGGCTCCCACCGAAGAGCCGGCTCCCGTTGTTCACTTCAAAGAGCCGGCTCTTTGAACCGGATCGTTCACGACCGACACATCACTACTGCGCATGCGCAGGTGAGCCCACACCTTCCTCAGCTTCGGGTCCTTGGGGAATGCAAAAAAACTTACTCCAGGGCATTTCCCATTGGAATTATTGCAACCATAAGCAGCACAATACACCATGATGTTCAATGTACGTTAAAGACTATAAAAACAATTTTCTTGTCATCTACTTCTCCATTCATCTACCCGCTTGTGCTATGCCCGAAAGTTTTTATGACGTATGATCACGTGACAGCGGCTCTTCCGGTTGTAGAAAATGCATATCGGAAGTCGAGCAGAAATGCCATATAATCATCACGAATAAAACGATTTTGCTGAATTTAATAGATGATTTTGTATTTGTTGATGCAATTAATTCATATTTTTAATGGAAAGAAACTGATATAGCGTGCATTTATGTTTCATGTCCCATATCCTTTAATTCCACCGAACTAAACTATCAAGTGAATCCCCATGTGCATCCTTTTCTAAAGATGATACCAGAATTAGACAGAATCATTGCACAAGAATTCAAATCATCCCTTTGTTGCCGTTGTTGTTGATCAGTATTCAGTAAAGAGAACTCATCAGTGCTCAATGCATGTGCTCACTGTGTTTTTAAACAAGCAAATGACCACAAAGGGTCAAGACGATCAGGACTGCTGACTATTCATTCTCCATGATCTGTGGAATAGCTAAAAGAAGCCAGAGTGTTTTAAACTGATCCCTCAGAGAATGTGTCAGATAAATGAGATGCTGTAGTGTACAAGGAAAACAAGATATCAAAGCAATGGCCCTTATCAAGAACCCTTTAGCATGCTCAACTGGGAAAAGCAAACAGCTCTTGGCAAATTTCGACTCTTAGCCTACTGCCTGGTGTGGATTTGTAACAAATTGCTTTCACATTTGTGTTTGTTAAGGTCTGAAATGTGGGCCATGATGTGAAACATCATGTCTTACTATATTACATAAATATTGAGATGTTATTTGGCAAACAATCTTCATTTTCATTGCCATCAATGATTGCTTTCTCAGAAGAAAAATCACAATTACATATCTTCAAGGCTTCACAGTTTAGCAATTAAAAAAAATGTTTTCTAGATGTCCAGATGTTCTGGATTTTTTCCCCTGTTATATTTGCAATGAGGAAGTATAAGACAATGTCCTAATATCTTTTAACCAAGCATAAGTTTTGTTATTTAATTCCTAAAACAACCTGGTCATTCAGCAACAGGTGTTTGAGTGTCATCAATCTACCTATGCCAAAACAACGGCACTTTATAGTGCCGTTTGAGGAATTCCTGGATACCTGCTCATTCATCCCATGGCCTAATTAGTCAATCATGCAAAATAGAAAAAAAAAAATCATGCAGATACAGATCAGGTGCTTCAGTTAATATTCATATCAAACATCAGTATGGGGAAAAGTATGACCTCTTTGAAAAGAATGAAAAGTATGAAAAGAACTCTTTACAACCATGGTGAGCAGAAAAGCATCTCAGCAAGCATGCAGCAGACCACATTGGGTTCCACTCCTGCAGCCAAGAAGATCCATGCATCCATTATCCATAACCTCTTATCCTGTGCAGGGTTGCAGGAAAACTGGAGCCTATCCCAGCTGACTATGGGCAAGAGGTGGGGTACACCCTGGACAAGTCACCAGATTATCACAGGGCTGATAAATAGAGACAAACAACCATTCACATTCATAACTACGGTCAATTTAGAGCCACCAGTTAACTGCATGTCTTTGAACTGTCGGGGAAACTGAAGCACATGTAGGAAACCCATGCAGACAGGGGGAGAACATGCAAACTCCACACAGAAAGGCCCCTGTCAGCCACTGGGCTCAAACCCAGAACCTTCTTGCTGTGAGGTGACAGTGCTAACCATGACACCACCATGCCACCCAACCAAGAACAGGGATCTTAAAATCAACAAGTTTCTATTAAAGTGGCCAGTGAGTGTATCAGTAGGAACAAAAAATAAAAAATAAAAATACAGTGAGTCCAACTGTAGATAAGAAAAGTCAAAGGAGAATGGCAAGACTGGTTAAAGCTGACAGAAAGGCTACTGTAACTTAAATAAGCACTCTTTACAACTGTTATGAGAAGAAAAGCATCTAAACAAACAAACAAGCAAAAACAAAACAACAGCCATTGAGCTATGCTTTCTATTTCTTTTCCATAATTTTATTAGCTCTGCTACAGTAGAGGTAACCAATTTTGTTCACAAAGGGCTAATCTGACTTTCTGTTCTGGAAAAAAGAGAGAGAGAGAGAGAGAGACACTGATCGTCAATTCATGGCCAAAATCACCTGGTTAATCCAATGGATGTTGCCATTTGTTTGGAATGAAGATCTAGCTCCATACTGGCCTTTTGCAGATAACACTGGACACACTTGTATAACAGTATTTTTTTATTCCTTGGTTTGATCCACTGATATACTTTGGTGGACCCATTGTGCTCCAGCTGACGACCCCTGGCCTTGGTAAATGGCTTCTACATAACTAGATATCTCCAAGAAACAGCCTACAAGACCTTAGTCCACCCAAAGTTGGAATATCGCACCTCAGTGTGGGACCCATACAAGCAAGACAACATACAGTAAATAAACTAGAAGTAGTACAGCACAGGGCAGCCAAATTTGTCTGCAAAGATATGAGAAGAACTAGTAGTGTCTCCACAATGATAACTAAGCTGGGCTGGAAAGCTCTTGAAGATTGTTGGGTTGCACCCAGACTCACACTCCTGTATAAATCTATCCATCATGTCACTGCTATTGATTCTAACCATGGAAGTAATAAGCACAAGGATCTCATCAGCTATCTCCTTCTCTCACTCCATTACTAAAAAGGATTGTTACAAATACTCATTTCTGCCAAGAACCATGGCTGAGTGGAACACCTACCAACAAGTTTACAACAAGCTATATCTATTGATAAATTTAAGATAGGACTTAATGGTATACACGTCTACCTTGATCCGGGATCCCATTATTAAACTTTCCACTAGCTATCATGCATGTGCAACAGTATATCCCTGTGGAGGAGATCTTTTGCTGTACCATGTAGAAGTAGAAGAACAGAATATGATTTTTAAATCTCAGTCAAACTCCTGAACTCTAGAAACACCAGAATGTTGTTTTTGACTTGGACTTACTTCAATAAATCCTCACTAGACAAACCTGCCTATTTGGTCCAGTTCTTGACACATCAGTCTCCATCTCCAATAAAACTCTATCCCATCCTGTCATGGCCAGCTGCTTGACTCGCCTGCCAAGAGCTGAAATTTGGTTAATGGATTCATTAGAAGCAGGTGTTGGCTACCTGTCGGCCCGCTGGAGAAATCAGAAAGGTCACTATCATGCCAGTGACCTTTAGCTGAGAGCTTGGATCTTTTCTGTTCATTCTGGTTAAATTCCAAGACTCTGTGCACTCATCCTGATGTGAGCTGATGACAGGGGAAACCTTCCACTCTTCTGAGGTTTGCTAAGGGCTCATGTCTCCTGTGGCTCAGATCAGTTTAGTCAATCAGATGAGTTCATGGACCCTTGACCATACAAGCTAACAAAAATCAAGAAAGGCCTAACACGATGTCCACTCACATAGGCATATACATACAAAGACTGATATAGAAAGACAAAAAAAAGTAAAAGTACCTCTTACACTCGACAACAAATATGAGGCAGTTTACCAGGAGTGAACAAGCTGTATAGCTATGTGATAACAATAAAATATCGCCACAGGTTCCCAAGTGTATCAAGTCTTTGGCCTATGGGAAGGCTGAGTGTCACACTGAAGGTTGAAAGTTGACTTTTAGCATTCCAAGTGGTCTCATATCAGAAATGTATGTGCACATTGATCCATCCATTATCTGTAGCCACTTATCCTGTACAGGGTTTCAGGCAAGCTGGAGCATATCCCAGCTGACTATGGGCGAGAGGCAGGGTTCACCTAGGTCATCGCAGGGCTGACACATAGAGACAAACAACCATTCACACTCACATTCACACCTACGGTCAATTTAGAGCCACCAATTAGCCTAACCTGCATATCTTTGGACTGTGAGGGAAACCGGAGCACTCAGAGGAAACCCATGTAGACACAGGGAGAACATGCAAACTCCGCACAGAAAGGCCCTCGTCAGCTGCTGGGCTCAAACCCAGGACAGAGCCTTTATGTGCATATTGTATGTGAATACAACAAATGAATTCCAAACCCTTTTTGATGGCCCACAAGTGAACTGCATATGGAGATGCTCTCAGTATGGTCTCTTTGTGGTTCACTTGATTCGTAATTTGTGAATATAAAGTGGTCCAAGTTTGCTTCATATTGCTGTTCATACTTCTAGTAGATGCCATTTTCTATCATCTCATAACTTAAAAGCAAGTAGAAAAATACTCAAATTGGTTTGGCATGTTCCTGTACATTACTATTTTAATATAGCGTACACTCACCGACCACTTTATTAGGTAGACCCATCCACCTGCTGTTTGATGCAGTTCTCTAATAAGCCAATCCCTTGGCAGCAGCACAATGCATCAAATCATGCAGATACAAATCAAGAGCTTCAGTTAATGGTCACAATGTTCAAACGTCAGAATGGGAAAAATTGTGATCTCACAGTGAAGTGTGACTTCCTTTCACTGTGGCATGGGTGTTGGTTTGAGCCAGATGGACTGGTTTGAGTATTTCAGAAACTGCTGATCTCCTGGGGTTTTCACACACAACAGTCTCTGGAGTTTACACAGAATGGTGCAAAAAACAAAAAACATTGACTGAGTGGGCAACAGTTCTGTGGATGGAAACAAACACCTTGTTGATAAGAGGGATCAGAGGAAAATGGCCAGTGCTGAGTTTCCCAAAAGCATCATAGCACAAAGATCATCTATGAAAGTGGCCAGTGTGTGTATATGAATATACTATTTATAAGTTATATATACAGTATATATATATACAGTATCAATTGATAGTGTGCATTTTATATTATTTTCAACAAGCCAAGAATAGTTGCTCTTGACTTGTTATTAAGTGCTGAACAACTTGATTGCATTCACAAACTCTTCTTCTTGTTATCTGTTTAGTCACACTTCTGCTGAGATGGGAATAATTTAAAACTCATTACCAACCCAAACAGGATGATTAAAAATTAAATGCACTAACTAGACTCACATGTTTCTCATTTTTAATGCAGCATTAATTAATAGACTAAACCTCACTCCACACATGGGATCAGATTCCATGCTGTATACAGTATACTGTTATATTACAGGCATTTAGCAGACGCTTTTATCCAGAGTGATGTACAACATACCCAGAGCCACCCAGGGTACAGTTGGGGGTTAGGTGGCTTGCTCAACAGTACTTCAGCCATTCCTGCTGGTCCTTGAATCGAAGCAGTGACCTTTTGGTCCCAAGGCTGCTTCTCTAACCATTAGGTCATGACTTATTGTATATAAGAAATATACACTTCCAAGTTTATGCATAGAAACTCTTCATGTGGAATCTAAAATCAGAATGAATTCATTTGAAAATCTTTGCATCCACGCATAGCCTGAGTCTGTAGACCCTACTAAATATTGGATAATGTCATTCAAAATGGTTGTTTTCAATGCTTCTGTCATTTGGCTATGGATGAAAAATACTATAGAGGGAAGAAAAACAGAATTTCTGACAGCAAGATGCCAGAAGTGTCTGGCAATAAAGAAAGCAAAGAGAAGAGGGAGTTGTGCTGTAGAACCAGCACAACCAATTCATGCCTTATGCCTTGTGAGTCTTATGTAAATAGTTGGCAAACATAAAATGCATTCATACACTCACCGGCCACTTTAATAGGAACATGTTCCTGATTCTAAGATCCCTGTTTTTGGCTGCAGGAGTGGAACCCAACGTGTTCTTCTGCTGTTGCATGCTGAGATGCTTTTTTGCTCACCACAGTTGTAAACAGTGATTATATGAGTTATATTATATAATGGTATCTCATCTCATTATCTTTAGATGCTTTATCCTGTTCTACAGGGTCGCAGGCAAGCTGGAGCCTATCCCAGCTGACTACGGGCGAAAGGCGGGGTACACCCTGGACAAGTCGCCAGGTCATCACAGGGCTGACACATAGACACAGACAACCATTCACACTCACATTCACACCTACGGTCAATTTAGAGTCACCAGTTAACCTAACCTGCATGTCTTTGGACTGTGGGGGAAACCGGAGCACCCGGAGGAAACCCACGCGGACACGGGGAGAACATGCAAACTCCGCACAGAAAGGCCCTCGCCAGCCACGGGGCTCGAACCCGGACCTTCTTGCTGTGAGGCGGCAGTGGTAACCACTACACCACCGTGCCGCCCGTACTGAGATCAGTTTATTTAAAAAAGAACTACATGTGAAAAACATGCTAAATTCACATCATCATCCCAGCATATGATTCAGTAGATTGACCATTCTGAAAGAGGTCACAGTAGATCTTATCCCTCTTAGCGCCAGAGACAAGAGTCATTCATTTTTAACATATTCTGATAATGTTGTTATCCTGCAAGTGGGTGCTTTTCCCTCTTCTCAGTCTAATGTGAGCATTCTATACAAATTGCACTTATAGCTGCCTGAGATTTTATCAAAAATAACTCTGCAGCAGTGAAATAAAATTCATCATGTCGTCTGAAAGCAACACTTTCTTGGGGTGCATGCTTTAGCCCAAGTCTAAAAATATTCTCTCGATGACTCATCTTTTGCGATGTATGGCCTGCATCTGTTCGCTTGGCTTTCAGTCATGCACAGGTATGTGGAATGTCATAAAACTCACCCAGAGCCAAACACTGTGGTTAAAAGAATAAAAGCTGTTGATTTTCTTTCAGTTGTGTGCATTTTCATAGATCCTTGACCAAGAAATGACCTTGGTATTGAATACTAGAAAATATTGAGAGAAAAAAAACAAAAAACCTTGGTTTGTTATGTAGCCATGAGAATAACTGAATAGAGTTAAGGCTAAAGCAGAGAAGTAAGAAAAATATATTTTTTAATATTTTCTAAAATGTCACTTGCTTAAATGCATAATTCACATATTTCCTGCAGTCAGTGTGCATACTATAGAGTATATTCTCAATCAGGTCGAAGAGCTTGGTATTCATGATCAAGAATTTGATTTCTTTTCCAAGATTTCTTCCATTTTTATCCATAAAAATGTTGGGGAGTATAAGACCAAGGGCTGTTCAACCACTGCTAGTTATTATAACATGAAAGGTGCTATATGCAGGCATATCAGATGCTCGCTGGCCGTGCTGTGAAAATTGTGCATGCAGATGCTCCTCTAAGTTACAAACATGTCATTGCTTAACTCTTGAATATTTTCTATCATGAATACCATCGGGGCGGCACGGTGGTGTAGTGGTTAGCACGGTCGCCTCACAGCAAGAAGGTCCGGGTTCGAGCCCCGTGGCCGGCGAGGGCCTTTCTGTGCGGAGTTTGCATGTTCTCCCCGTGTCCGCGTGGGTTTCCCCCGAGTGCTCCGGTTTCCCCCACAGTCCAAAGACATGCAGGTTAGGTTAACTGGTGACTCTAAATTGACCGTAGGTGTGAATGTGAGTGTGAATGGTTGTCTGTGTCTATGTATCAGCCCTGTGATGACCTGGAGACTTGTCCAGGGTGTACCCCGCCTTTCGCCCGTAGTTAGCTGGGATAGGCTCCAGCTTGCCTGCGACCCTGTAGAACAGGATAAAGCGGCTAGAGATAATGAGATGAGATGAATACCATCATTAAAACAAGCTGATCATCTCTGATTTCCAAAGAAATGTATCTCATTAAGATCTGTTCAGTACTTTGGGAGTAACAGCAGGTTGAAGTCGGTATAACAAAGTAAAACTCTGCTCGCATGACGTCGGGAAACTGCTGGTGCTTTTCTTTTTGAGTCACGGGAAAGTGGTCAGGCTCTCTCTTTCTCTTCTGATCAGTTTCCCACTGGATTACTCGTGAATATCAATCAGATAACTTTGATCGGGATGTTCTCTCGCTCTCACTGTTTCTGATGAAGTATTCAGCAAAATTTTCCGTCTGCAAGTTTTGATGTTATGATTCACAGGAGACTTTGAAGTGAGTTTTCATAGCGTTACCTACTTTTTTTTTCAAATCAAACTGATTCATCTAAATAAATAACTATTTTAGAATATGACTGTACTTGTTTTGACGAAAATATTGAGATCTTAGTGGTCAGAATGATATTTTTAAAAACCAGACATCAGAAATGCAAGTGTCATTTTCAATTAATTGGAATTGTTTATTGGATGCGGCTCACACAGTTTTTTTGAGGTTGGCCTTGAAAGCTGTGAATGTTAATCAAAATAATCATTTATATTCTTTCACATAAACACTAGTTGTCCCTACTTTTGAGAAATACAAAGGCCTACAGAGCACAAACAGGGTATTATAAATACTATTTTATTACTTTTTTATTAAGTGGACTGATTTAACATGTTTACCTAATTAGCATAATTAATACTAATTGAACTGATTTGCATAATCGTTTTTTACTTTTTTTTTTTCAAACTTTGTATTCAATATACAACCCTCTATGTGCCTGCCAATTTCCATGTAATATCTTGAAAAATAAAACAGTTATTAAGAAAAAAAAATTGACCTCATTTGTTAACCCTCTGGGGTCTGAGGGTATTTTCTGGCACTCTAACGATTTTGGTATGCTCTGATTTTGTTGTCAATTTCAATAAATCTAAGCAGTATTTTCAAAGTCATATGACTTTTTTGTATTCATCACAAGTTCAGCCACAATAATATCTACGTAGTCTGTATGTCATGATTGTACTTTTAAAAAAATAACAGATCAATGAAGATGTTGGAAAAATCAGTTTTAGAACTGTGTTGGAATGTGTGAAAAACCATGACCTTACCCATTGTGACAAACCGTTTTGGTCACTTGAGGTGATTCTGTTTAGTCTTAGAAATGTATCAAGCACAAAAACTTTAATCAGCTCCACTGATTTGGACAATTAACTGGTCATCAAAAAAATTATGTCCTATTGTTTTGGGATAAAGGGTTGACAGTGGGAGGGGTATTCAATGAGAAGGGTAAAAAATTCCATTCCATTCAATGAGAAGATTGAAAAACCCTCCCACTGCCAACTCTTAATCCCATCAGATAAACTATGAATCCCATCAGATCAAGTCCCAGTGGTAAGGTCATGGTTTTTCACACATTCCAACACAGTTCTAAAACTGCTTTTTAAAACAGCTTCATTTATCTGGTATTTGACTTTATTTTGGTATTTTACTCTTTTCAGTGTCTTGAAATGAACTCTTGTACTATTTTACTCAGTTCAGAGCCACAACCAACTCTGTTACTCTGTTAGTCAAGTCAAGTCAAGTTTATTTGTAGAGCGCTTTTAACAATACACATTGTTGTACAGCAGCTTCACAGAATTTGAACGACTTAAAATATGAGCTCATTTTATCCCTAATCTATCCCCAGTGAGCATGCTTGTGGCAACGGTGGCAAGGAAAAACTCCCTCAGATGACATGAGGAAGAAACCTCAAGAGGAACCAGACTCAGAAGGGAACCCATCCCCATCCGGGCAACAACAGACAACATGACTATAACATTAACAGTCCTAACATAAAGTCAGTTTCGTTGATGCTATAAACCCCCCACTGACAGAAACCCGAGCGCAAAACCGTTCACGACAACCATAGTCCCAAAGTCAGCAAGTCAACTGCAGTCCTAAAGTCAGCAAGTCAATTGCAGTCCCCAGCCACAAAAGCACCACTGCAAGAGTCCAGAGTGTCCTCCAGGCATGACCCCCAACTGTCCACATGGGGCCGCCCTCCACAGGAGCGATGCGATGAGACTCCAACCAGACACAGGGCACCAGGATGGATCAGGCAGGTCCGAGGAGCAGAAGAGGTCGGCATCTCGATCCCAGGACCAACATGTAATTCAGAGGGACAGATTTGGGTGGGGGGGAGAGAGAAAACACAGGTTGTTAGGTATGCTCAATGTCACCTGAATAAGTAGGAACAATATACATATTGCACTGAGTACAAGCAGGGACTCTGGCAACTAACTATGACAGCATAACTAAAAGGGGAGAGCCAGAAGGTAACACAGGCATGAGGGAGCCCCGGGACATAAAGCAGCCAGCCACTACACTGTCAACAAACTCGAGTGAGCAAGCGAGTGGGGACTGACAGCATCCATACATCCCAGTTTACCAAAACACTTTATGTCTGAGGATCCTCCAGATTTACACCTTTACCTCATAAACACCATTAACAAAAGGCTTGACTAAACAGATATGTTTTCAGCCTAGACTTAAACACTGAGACTGTGTCTGGTTCCCGAACACTACTTGGAAGGCTGTTCCATAACTGTGGGGCTTTGGAAGAAAAGGCTCTGCCCCCAATGTAGCCTTCACTATACGAGGTACCAGCAGATAGCCTGCACCTTTTGATCTAAGTAGGCATGGTGGGTCATAGAGAATTATTCTGTAACTTTGCTCCCACTCCAACTCCAAATTTTACTATCTAAACTCAAAATTGAGCAAAATTAACTATTTTTGAGGAAAATACTTTTAATTCTGGAAAACTTGCTCAGTCATTTTTCCTATGTATGTACTACAGCACACGCCTATCAACTGATCTGCTCATCATAAATAGAAGAAATATTTACACTTACTCGAGTTGATCTTCAGCTGGATCGAGTCGAAGTAAAAAAAAGGCACCGCTGATCATCAGTTATGTTCTCAAGATTTTGTTTTGAATATTGAATCACTGTCCTGAATCATGAAATGAATCATGAATTGAATCACTGTCTGAATCATCTGAAGTGCATAAAATCCGCGTGCCATCTTGCAACAAGTTTTACCTCCAAATAACCTAAACTATGGCTGACAGATTTTATCCTGTTTACAGTGGGCATTCCCACCATGAAAGAGAAACCAATTGAAACTGAAAGAGTGAAAGTGATTATCATACTATTACCATGTGAATAGTCTTTTATGAATGCGTAATTGTGCGCTCAGCACTCCGACTCCAGTGTGACTGAGTAAGGTGACAAGTTTTATGTTTCATCTCATTTAGGTAATTTAAAAACTATAATATTATTTGGCAGTGGGCACATAGGAAAGTGTAAAGTATAAAGTTTCTGTCAATATGTTTATCATGCTTGTATGATGAAAAAGTCATGAAGATATTTATCTAAATACATGACCTACTCATTCTACCATAAATCTGCCGAGCTTCACTGGTGAAGCTCTCAACCCCAAAGGGTTAACTGGCTACTCTAAATTGCCGATAGGAGTAAATGGTTGGGTGGAAACTGCTCTATGTCCACCCTGGGCAGCTCTCCAGAGTCAGCTAATAAAACTGTGTAAACAGTCAATTACAGCTAACATATGAGAATAAGATGATTTACATATTTATTTAGGGGACGGCACGGTGGTGTAGTGGTTAGCGCTGTCGCCTCACAGCAAGAAGGTTCGGGTTCGAGCCCCGTGGCCGGCGAGGGCCTTTCTGTGCGGAGTTTGCATGTTGTCCACATGGGTTTCCTCCGGGTGCTCCGGTTTCCCCCACAGTCCAAAGACATGCAGGTTAGGTTAACTGGTGACTCTAAATTGACCGTAGGTGTGAATGTGAGTGTGAATGGTTGTCTGTGTCTATGTGTCAGCCCTGTGATGACCTGGCGACTTGTCCAGGGTGTACCCCGCCTTTCGCCCGTAGTCAGCTGGGATAGGCTCCAGCTTGCCTGTGACCCTGTAGAAGGATAAAGCGGCTAGAGATAATGAGATGAGATGACATATTTATTTATTTCTTAGGTTTTGTACTCTCAACGCCTCAATGAACCTCCACTCAAGCAATGGGTGATCCTCAGTTCCAGTGTCCAAGTGGTGTGTGCACACTGCACATACACAGCTGACATAGCAGAGTCTTGCACACGTTAGGGATTTCCTGTTTAAAATTGTAGTAACAGTACGGATATGTGGGGCCAAGACAGTCACTGATTTTCCAGCATACTGGATGATTCCCACTAGTGTGGACAAGCTCCAAGTGGAGGTGGGCTACAAGATCAACTTCTCCTCTGGTGCAGCTAAGAAGAATGTACTCAACAAGTGCATCAGTGGAGAGAGAAAAATGTCAGAGTTACAGTCTCATGGTAGCTGCACATGTCTGTGTGGGCACAAGCCTACACTTTCAGACCCGTCAACCCTACTTCAGATTTTGTACACTCACAGCAAGGCTGTTTGTCTGTCTGGAATGGAGGACTTACACCATCATTACGCAGACCCTGTTAGGTCATTTGTAGTGCCAGAGTCCCTACTGCATCTTTGTGACCTAGGAAAAGATGGATGTGAACTGTCTGTCCTGCACCAACACTGTGAAGGCCTCACACAAGTGGTAGCAGTAACAGAGACACAGGCAGCTATGGTGGAAGCTCAGATGAGACAGGGACATTGATCCCCTACCTGGTGCACATCAAGAGCAGGAAGAATAACAGCTTCCAATATCCATGCCATTGTCTCTACCAGTGTTGCCAGACCAGCTATGTCAACTGTGAGGAGGATGTGCTGTCCCAAAAAGACAGCAACCACAGCTGCCATCAGATGGGGGATAGACTACGAGGAAGAAGCAAGGCAGACCTATGTTGCACTGACAGCATCCCAGGAACCCACAGGAATCTGAAAATGGGGAAATGTAGGGTGATAATAAATCCATGATTTACAGAAGTTGGGGCATCACCTGATGAGCTTATTCACTGCACATGTTGTGGGAAATTCTGCCTGGAAATCAAATGAACATTTAAGTAACACAACTCCATCCTGGTGGCACAATGGTGTAGTGGTTAGCACTGTTGCCTCACAGGAAGAAGGTCCTGGGTTTGAACCCAGTGGCTGATGGGGGCCTTTCTGTGTGGAGTTTGCATGTTCTCCCCATGTCTGCGTGGGTTTCCTCCGGGTGCTCCGATTTCCCCCACAGTCCAAAGACATGCAGGTTAGGCTAATTTGTGGCTTTACAGTGAATGTGAGTGTGAATGGTTGTTTGTCTCTATGTGTCAGCCCTGCAATGATCTGGTAATTTATTCAGGGTGTATCCTGCCTCTCATCCATAGTCAGCTGGGATAGGCCCCAGCTTGCCCGCAACCATGCAAAGGATAAGCGGCTACAGGTAATGGATGGATGGAATAACTCCATCCTACAGATCTGTGAAGATGATAGCAACTTTTGTCTCCAGTTAACTGATGGGAAGTTAAACTTGAAGTGGACACACGTGTACTACAGTCAGACACTTCCACAGATCTTTGTGACTGGGTTAGAATTTTGTTACTTTGTTGTGTGGATGCAGAAAGGCTGTGTTGTGGTTCAGATCTAACTGGATGTGTGCGTCTGGATGACACGTCTGACAAAGGCACAGGAGTTTTCCCTTAAGGTTTCTTTACCCAAACTTGTGGTTGTGACTACACCTGAGCAGCCTTCATAATGCCATGTGCAAAGCCTTTAATCAAGTTAAAGGCACCTCGCACCAGAAGACCAAGAAAACAGGCACAAGAAAGCATAAACAAACTATGGTGCCCATACAGTGGGTCTGAAAACCAGGACAACATGGTGGCTTGTGACAAAGAAAAATGTGCAATCCATTGGTTTCAGCTCAGGTGTGTGGGACTCATTCAGACACCTTCAGCAAGGGAGCCATGGCCCTGTGCCACATGCACACAGAGGAACTGAAACAGTGGAGCACAAACATATTTTTGTATTTATACCTGCCTTATTGTTTGCCTTGTTTACTTATTTAATGCATTTTTTTCAATATGTGCAATATAATTTCAGTACTTGAAGGTTACATTGACATTTTACTTAAAAGAAGTTTGCATCTGCACTATATTGTTACTGTGAACTTGACATAGATTTACTTCAGCATTGCACTAAGCAATATTATGTTGCACAAATAAAGAGCTTCAGAATTGAAGTAGATTTCCATCATTTATTATGGTAACACATGGTATGGAACTGTGGCAGCGGGGGCGTGGTCAAGCGCCGGTCTGTGACAGGAGGGCGGAGTCAGGGAAGGTAAGTGGCAGAATCACTACACCTGATGGCAATTAACCTGTGTTTGTGTGTCTTCCCAGTGACCGCACCCTATTTAAGGAGGGAGAGCGAGAGTAGAAGAGAGCTTCGCTGGACGAGACGCTAGTGTGTGTCTGTCTCTCTCTATGTTCCGAAATATTGTTAGACTGAAAAGTGTGGCAATAAAGCCTTTTGTTACACCTGATCCCTGTCCTGCCGTCCTCTGTGCTCCACCCACACGTTCGAACTGGTTACAGTGGTGCCGAAACCCGGGATCAGAGTGGAGCACCAACCGATCAGCCCCATGGAGTCCACCCCGTTCGCCGACCTGGTCCATGCCCTCACCACGGCCCAGCAAAGCCAGCACCAGGTGCTCGTCACACTCCGGAAGGAACAAGAGCGCCGCTTCGAAGCCCTGGTGCTGGCCCAGCAGGAAGACCGCGAGGCATTCCGGCACCTCCTTGCGTCTGCGGGATCCACCAGCGCTCTGGCCGCGGGCCCGTCTCCCCTCACCATCACCAAGATGGGCCAGCAGTATGACCCCGAGGTGTTCATCACGCTATTTGAACAGGTCGCAGAAGCCTCGGGGTGGCCGATGGAGCAGTACGTGGCGCGCCTCCTCCCCCTGCTAACGGGGGAGGCACAGCTGGCCGCGCTACAGCTCCCCACTGACCGCCGGCTGGCCTACGTGGACCTCCGCTGGGCCGTCCTCCAGCGTGTGGGGTGCACGCCAGAGCAGCAGCGCCAGCGCTTCTGCGCTCTGCGCTTGGAGGAAGTCGGCCGGCCGTTCGCATTCGGCCAGCAGCTCCGGGACGCCTGCTGGCGGTGGCTGAGGGCCGACGATCGCGATGCCGAGGGGATCATCGACCAGGTGGTGCTGGAACAGTTCATTGCCCGCTTACCAGCAGGAACCGCAGAGTGGGTCCAGTGCCACCGCCCGGCGTCGCTGGATCAGGCAGTCGAGCTGGCGGAGGATCATCTGGCGGCTGTTCCGGTGGCAGGACAGCAGACGACATCTACTCTTCTCTCCTCTTCTCTCTCCCCCTCCTTCTGTGTCCCGTCCTCGCCCCATTCCCCCACCGCGGAGACGGGGGCCAGCACCACCCCAGCCGGCCCGCCGCACCCGCGGTGCCCTCCTGTTTCTCCCTTCTGTGTCTGTCTCTCCCCCCCCTCAGGTGAGTGAGCCCCAGAACACCGGTGCAGAGGGAAAGCCTGGGCCGGTTTGCTGGCGCTGCGGGGAGCCGGGCCACCTTCAACAACAGTGCACGACCATGGAAGTGGGCGCGGTGGTTCGGATCCCCGACATGCCAGAGGCCGCCCTCGATCGGGCCGGAGAGTATCGCATACCGGTGAGTATCCAAGGGGCTACATATCAGGCGTTGGTGGATTCGGGTTGTAATCAGACCTCAATTCGCCAAAGCCTGGTGCAAAATGAGGCATTGGGGGGAGCACAGGGGGTGAAGGTGTTGTGTGTGCACGGGGATGTTCACAGCTACCGTTTGGAGTCGGTCCACATTTTTTTCAGAGGGGGAAAATCTATAGTGAAGGCAGCGGTTAATCCTCGCCTTACCCACTCTTTAATTTTGGGAACTGATTGGCCGGGATTTTGGGGGTTAATGACATGCCTAGTAAAGAGTGGGTCCTGCCATTTGACAGGGGGAGGTCCCGGTGTGGCTTTGGCAGGAGCAGCTGTCACAGAGCCGGCTACGTCATCTCCGCGTCAGAGTGAGGAGCCGCCGGCTCCTCCTCTCTCTATTGGGGAATCCCTTGCAGATTTCCCATTAAAACAATCGCGAGACGAGACTCTGCAACATGCGTTTGACCAAGTGAGAGTAATCGATGGTCAAACACTCCAGCCGAACGCCACCCCGTCCTTCCCCTACTTTGCAATTATGAAGGATAGATTATACCGAGTGATGCAGGACACTCAAACTAAAGAGAGAGTCACACAACTTTTAATTCCAAAGAGCCGCCGGGAACTGGTATTCCAGGTGGCTCACTTTAATCCCATGGCTGGCCACTTAGGGCAGGATAAGACACTAGCCCGAATAATGGCCCGATTCTATTGGCCGGGGATTCGCGGCGATGTTCGTAGGTGGTGTACGGCCTGCCGCGAATGCCAGTTAGTAAATCCAGCAGCCATTCCAAAAGCGCCTTTGCACCCTCTTCCATTGATCGAGACCCCATTTGAGAGAATTGGGATGGATCTCGTTGGGCCATTAGATCGGTCAGCATGAGGGTACCTCTTTATATTAGTTCTGGTGGACTATGCAACGCGATACCCGGAAGCAGTGCCTCTGCGCAATATCTCAGCATGCAGTATTGCAGAGGCACTCTTCCGCATCATCTCCCGAGTCGGAATCCCGAAAGAGATTCTGACTGATCAAGGCACTACATTTATGTCACGGACACTGTGCGAACTGTATGGGTTATTGGGGATTAAGCCGATCCGCACCAGTGTGTATCACCCACAAATGGACGGTTTAGTAGAACGGTTCAATCGCACCCTCAAAAATATCATTAAAAAATTCGTAAGTGAGGACGCACATAATTGGGATAAGTGGCTCGAGCCCTTGTTGTTCTCAGTGCGAGAGGTTCCCCAAGCCTCCACGGGGTTCTCCCCATTTGAATTATTATATGGGCGTAAGCCGCGCGGCATCCTAGACGTGCTGCCGGAAAATTGGGAGGAGGGACCTGCACAAAGCAAGAACGAAATTCAATACATTATGGACCTGTGCGCAAAACTCCACACGCTCACTCACCTAACCCAGGAGAATTTGCGGCAGGCCCAGGAATGGCAAGCCCGCCTGTACAACAAGGGTACGTGCCTTAGGGAGTTCACCCAGGGAGATAAAGTACTCATACTGTTGCCCACTTCGAGCTCCAAATTGATCGCCAAGTGGCAAGGGCCCTTTGAGGTCACACGGCGAGTCGGGGACATCGACTATGAGGTGAGGCGAACAGACAGGGGCGGGGCACTACAAATTTACCACCTCAACCTGCTTAAACTCTGGAACGAGGAGGTCCCCATGGCGTTGGTGTCGGTGGTTCCGGAGAAGGCAGAGCTGGGACCGGAGGTTCAAAAGAGGGCATTGGCATCACACACCTCTCCGGTCCCCTGTGGAGACCACCTCTCCCCGACCCAACTCACGGAGGTCGCCCAGTTGCAGACCGAGTTTTCGGATGTGTTCTTGCCCCTGCCCGGTCACACCAACCTCATAGAGCACCACATAGAGACACCCCCGGGGGTAGTAGTGCGTAGCCGCCCTTACAGATTACCTGAACACAAAAAAAAAGTGGTTCGGGAAGAACTCGAGACCATGCTCAAAATGGGCATCGTCGAGGAGTCCCACAGTGACTGGAGCAGCCCGGTGGTCTTGGTACCCAAGGCCAACGGGTCAGTCCGGTTCTGTGTGGACTACAGAAAAGTCAATGCGGTGTTAAAATTCGATGTGTACCCGATGCCGCGTATTGATGAGTTGCTCGATCGACTTGGCACTGCTCGCTTTTATTCGACACTGGATTTGATGAAGGGATATTGGCAGATCCCCTTGACTCCACTATCCCGAGAGAAAACGGCCTTTTCCACACCGTTTGGGTTACACCAATTCGTCACCCTTCCGTTTGGGCTGTTTGGGGCACCCGCTATGTTTCAGCGGCTGATGGACAGAGTCCTCCGCCCTCACACCACGTATGCGGCCACCTATCTGGATGATATTATCATCTATAGTAATGACTGGCAGAGACACCTCGAACATCTGAGGGCTGTCCTTAGGTCGCTGAGACGAGCGGGGCTCACAGCCAACCCAAAGAAGTGTGTGATTGGGCGGGTATAAGTACGGTATCTGGGCTTCCACTTGGGCAACGGGCAGGTGCGTCCCCAAATTAATAAGATGGCAGCGATTGCGGCCTGCCCGAGGCCCAAGACCAAAAAGGGGGTGAGGCAGTTCCTGGGGCTGGCTGGCTATTACCGTAGGTTTATACCTAATTATTCAGACGTCACCAGCCTGCTGACTGACCTCACTAAAAAGGGGGCACCAGATCCGGTCCAGTGGACGGAGCAATGCCAGCGGGCTTTTTCTGAAGTGAAGGCTGCACTGTGTGGGGGGCCACTTTTACATTCCCCTGACTTTTCTCTCCCCTTTGTGTTGCAGACCGATGCGTCAGACAGAGGGCTGGGGCGGTTTTGTCCCAGGAGGTGGAGGGGGAGGACCACCCCATCCTGTACATTAGCAGGAAGCTGTCAGTGCGTGAGGGGCGCTACAGCACGATCGAGAAAGAGTGTCTGGTGATCAAGTGGGCGGTCCTCGCCCTCCGTTACTACCTGCTGGGGCGCCCTTTCACCCTCTGTTCGGACCACGCGCCCCTCCAGTGGCTCCACCGCATGAAAGATGCCAACGCGCGGATCACCCGTTGGTATCTGGCACTCCAACCCTTCAATTTCAAGGTGGTCCACAGGCTGGGGGCACAGATGGTCGTGGCGGACTTCCTCTCCTGTCAAGGGGGGGGGGTCGGCGGCAGGCCGGACGGCCGCCCGGCCTGAGTTGGGCGGTGGGGGTATGTGGCAGCGGGGGCGTGGTCAAGCGCCAGTCTGTGACAGGAGGGCGGAGTCAGGGAAGGTAAGTGGCAGAATCACTACACCTGACGGCAATTAACCTGTGTTTGTGTGTCTTCCCAGTGACCGCGCCCTATTTAAGGAGGGAGAGCGAGAGCAGAAGAGAGCTTCGCTGGACGAGACGCTAGTGTGTGTCTGTCTCTCTCTATGTTCTGAAATATTGTTAGACTGAAGAGTGTGGCAATAAAGCCTTTTGTTACACCTGATCTCTGTCCTGCCGTCCTCTGTGCTCCACCCACACGTTCGAACTGGTTACAGGAACACAACCCCAATTCCATAAATTTGGGAAAATGTGTAAAATGTAAAGTGTAAAAACAAAAGAATATGAATATGATGATTTGCAAATCTTGGAAACCTTATTTCACTGAAAGTAGTCCGAAGACAACATATCAAATGTTGAAACTCAGAAATTGTATTGTTTTTTGGGAAAATATATGTTCATTTTGAATTTGATGTCAGCAACACACTTCAAAAAAGTTGAGATGGGGCAACAAAAGACTGGAAAAGTTGTGTAATGATGAAAAAAGAAAAAAAAACTAATTTAGTTAATTGGCAACAGGCAAGTAACATGATTGGGTATAAAAATTGCATTCCAGAGAGGCTGAGCGTCCCACCACTGTGTCACCCCATGAAGGCATCATAAATGTTGAATGATATACACTACCATTCAAAAGTTTGGGGTCACTTTGAAATGTCCTTATTTTTGAAAGAAAAGCACTGTTCTTTTCAATGAAGATCACTTTAAACTAATCAGAAATACACTCTATACATTGCTAATGTGGTAAATGACTATTCTAGCTGCAAATGTCTGGTTTTTGGTGCAATATCTCCATAGGTGTATAGAGGCCCATTTCCAGCAACTCTCACTCCAGTGTTCTAATGGTACACTGTGTTTGCTCATTGCCTCAGAAGGCTAATGGATGATTAGAAAACCCTTGTACAATCATGTTAGCACAGCTGAAAACAGTTTAGCTCTTTAGAGAAGCTATAAAACTGACCTTCCTTTGAGCAGATTGAGTTTCTGGAGCATCACATTTGTGAGGTCGATTAAATGCTCAAAATGGCCAGAAAAATGTCTTGACTATATTTTCTATTCATTTTACGACTTATGGTGGTAAATAAAAGTGTGACTTTTCATGGAAAACGCAAAATTGTCTGAGTGACCCCAAACTTTTGAACAGTAGTGTATACACGTTTCAGAGCCTCTTTTTCAGGGAAGTCCTTCCTTCATTCAGCAAGACAATGCCAAACTGCTTTCTGCACATATTTAAACTGCATGGCTCCAGAGTAAAAGAGCCTGGGTACTAAACTGACCTGCCTGCAGTCCAGACCTGTCTTCTATTTGAAACATTTGGCACATTATAAAGCACAAAATATGACAAGAGAGACCCTGAACTGCTGAGCAACTGAAATTGTATACCAGGCAAGAATGGGACAACATTTTTCTTTCAAAACTACAGCAATTGGTCTCCTCAGTTCCCAAACTTTTACAGAGTGTTGTTAAAAGTAGACGTGATGCAACACAGTGGTAAACATGCCCCTGTCCCACTTTTTTTTAAATGTGTTGCTGACATCAAATTCAAAATGAGCATTTAAACAAAAACAAAACAATAACATCTCATTTGAACAATATATATGTTGTCTTTGTACTATTTTCAATGAAATATGTGGTTTCCATTATTTGCAAATCATCATATTGTTTATTTATTTATTTAATTTATTTATGTTTTACATATTGTCCCAAATTTATGGAATTGGGATTATTAATAATGTTGTAAATGCATCAAATGCAATTCATTTTCAGTTCACATGGTTTATGTCATGAGTTAGGGTTTTATAACAACACTGTGACATACATGTATTAGTCACGGCAAGGCACAGAACAGCAGTGAGCTCACAGATCCATGGTCCCCAGTTCAATCCTGAGCTCAGGTTACAGTCTGTACTGAGTTTCACATGGTTTCTCCTGGGGGTTTCCTCTGGGTTGTCTGGTTTCCTCCCACCTCCCAGAACATACCAGGTGGATTGGGAATTTGAAACTGGTCCTAGGTGTGAATATGTGTGCATTGTTTTTCAATGTACTGGCATCCTATCCAGAGCGTTTTCTTGTCTCATGCCCAGGGTTCCCAGGATGTTTTTCAGATTCACCACAACTCTGACTAGGATGGAGCAGTGAATCAAGTTCTTGACACAGCCCTAATTTTCTCATTTTGCTTATTAAACGAGACTGTCAATGATGGTGTAGCTCACTCCAGCCTTGTCTAGTCCAGAAGGAACTATCTAAAGTGGATCACATTGCACAATAAATGTTGCAAGCTATATACACTATATACAAGCTATATACAGTGGTATGTAAAAGTTTGGGCACCCCTGGTCAAAATTGCTGTTACTGTGAACAGTTAAGCAAGTTGAAGATGAAATGATCTCCAAAAGGCATAAAGTTAAAGATGACTCATTCTCTTTATATTTTAAGAAAAAACAATTTTTTTATTTTCATCTTTTACATTTTCAAAATGACAAAAAAGGAAAAGGGCCCGAAACAAAAGTTTGGGCACCCTCAATGGTTAGTACCTAGTAACACCCCTTTGGTAAGTATCACAGCTTGTAAACACTTTTTGTAGCCGGCTAATAATCTTTCAGTTCTTACCTGGGGGATTTTCACACATTCATTCTTGCAAAAGGCTTCCAGTTCTACAAATTTCTTGGGCTGTCTTGCATGCACTGCTCTTTTGAGATCTATCCACAGATTTTCAATGATGTTTAGGTCAGGGGACTGTGAGGGCCAGGGCAAAACCTTCAGCTTGTGCCTCTTGAGGTATTCCGTTGTAGAATTTGAGGTGTGTTTTGGATCATCGTCTTATTGTAGGACCCATCCTCTTTTTAACTTCAACTTTTTTACAGATGGTGTGAAGTTTGCTTCCAGAATTTGCTGGTATTTATTTGAATCCATGCTTCCCTTGACCAATGAAATGTGCCCTGTGCTACTGGCTGCAACACAACCCCAAAGCATGATCGATCCACACCCATGCTTCAGAGTTGGAGAGGTGTTCTTTTCCTGGAATTTGGCACCCTTTTTTCTCCAAACATACCTTTGCACAGTGTGGCCAAAAAGTTCTATTTTGATTTCATCAGTCCACAGGACTTGTTTCCAAAATGCATCAGGCTTATTTAGATGTTCATTTGCAAATTTCAGATGCTGAATTTTGTGGCTAGGATGCAGGAAAGGTTTTCTTCTGATGACTCTTCCATGAAGGTCATATTTGTTCAGGTGTCGCTGCATAGTAGAACAGTACACCACCACTTCAGGGTCTGCAAAATCTTTCTGAAGGTCTTTTCCAGTCAAATGGGTTTTTATTTGCCTTTCTAGCAATCCAATGAGCAGTTCTTTCCAAAAGTTTTCTTCATCTTCCAGACCTCACCTTGATCTCCACTGTTTCTGTTAACTGCCATTTCTTAATAACATTACAATCTGAGGAAACAGCCACGTGAAAACATTTTGCTACATTCTTGTAGCCTTCTCCTGTTTTGTGAGCATCAATTATTTTATTATTCAGAATGTGAGGGAGTTGCTTAGAGGAGCCCATGGCTGTTGATTTTAGGGACAAGTTTGAGGAGTCAGAGAATTTATACAGCTTTGAAATCTGCATCATCTGAGCTTTCCTAATGAAGAATTTGAACAAGCCACAGCTCAATAAGCTAATTAAGGTCTGGAACCTTGATAAAAGTTACCTGAGAACTCAAATGTATTCAGGTGCCCAAACTTTCGCATGGTGTTCCTTTTCTTTTTTTCACTCTCCAATTGTACAAAACAAAAATAATACACAAATCTTGCAGAAAACACTGAAAAGAAATGTATCATCTTTACCTTTATGCCTTTTGGTGATCAGTTCATCTTCTGCTCACTTAACTATTCTCAGTAACAGACATTTTCAGCAAGGGTGCCCAAACTTTTGCATGCCACTGTAGAAGTGATATCCACTCTAAGAATACCAACTTCTTTGCCATAAAGAATCCAAAATGGTGAGGAATTGACTGAGAGCAAGTGATTTTTGTTGAACTGCTCATTAAGGCTTAATTAGTCTATAACTTTATTAATAATTGTAATTAAGCAAATCTGGGTAGAAGTTATATACACCGTAGATGCCCCTACCTTCATGCCAGAAAGAATCAAAATAGGTGAAGAACTGAGAGAGAAGTGATTTTCATGAAACGTGGACGCCACCGGATGGATGATGGACAACACATGATGGCATAAACTCATCACCTGTTGGCCAGAACAGCTAACAAGGAAAGGGGGAAATGCAGGTGTTTTGCTAGTGTAGGTCTTCAATTCAATATGTTTTCACATATTACCCCTTTAAAGAACCAAACTCAGTCCAGTTTAAGTGGACAACCACGCGGGCTGAAAGAGAAATCAGTAATCTTTGCATTCACATCATCCTTGTTCTTCGGGCTTGGCTCAAATTTACAATACACCAACAAGTGAAACCACACAATGGACTTGAAACAAACTGTATTCGTACCACAGCCTGAGATGGTCTGAGTTTATTTGGAACATTTACATCCGGTTCAGATCGACAGGGAAATGCACAGAGTTTACTTAAATTGGCTTTAACAAACCGAGTGTGAAAACAGCCTCAGAGTGATTGTGGAACTGTAAAAGTGGAAAGAACTAGATAAGACCCCAGAATATTTTCCTGCTTTTGGAAATATCCTGACAGCTCTGTGTAAGAATATGTCATGTTCAACACTTTTATTTCACAGTAGAACAGTTCAAATCTCTTTGACATGTTGTATACCAGTTTTATTCCCGAGGCAACAGACAAACAAAAGTGTATAAAGAAGCAGTGTATCTGCAAGGAACAAGTGTCCATCATATTGTTGCTCAGCTCACATACACACCCGGACACACACACACTAATACCAGTGCATAAAAAGCAGCAAAGCAACAATTGTAGACAATCCCACATAGAGCTCTATGATGAGTCACCATGTCACCAAACCAGGATCATCTTAATACAGCCTGTATTTTCATCCACTGCTCCCTTTGTCCTTCTGATAGCTTTTGCCATTGTGCTTCCTCTGTAAACACCCTGCTGATTCTGAGAGCCCCGAATGGTTTTAACGGTTTTAATTACGGGTTATTAATGCCATCAGGACTGAGGCTCTGAAAAAGGGAGATGTGAATCGCTTTTGCTCAGGGAGAGAGTTACTTTCTCTTTTGTTTTTGTTGCAGCACAAATGCACAAGGATTCATTTTTATTTATTTATTTATTTATTTACTTACTTATTTCATTTGCTCCTGGCAACTGGCAGCGCTTCATTTACCATCTGCTTTTATTCAAAATGAATTGAATAAGGCAGAATCAAGCCATAAAACATGGAAGCATCATAGGAGAATACAGTCTACGACAGAAGCTTAACCCTGCATTCACACAAATGCTAAAGTGACAAGTGTTTACATGTATGTACGTGGCACCAAGGCACAATTTCAATCACAGCAGTAAGCTGGAAGTGAGGTTTGAATTGAGATTTACTTAATTCTATGAAAGTATGATGTGACAACCCCTAAATGATTCCTTGGACCAATCCCATGTGCGATGTGCGTCTGGTCCAACATTTCTTCAGTTCCCTCTCACAACTTTCATTCATACGTACCTGTACAGTTAGATCTCATTTACTGTCTAATGCTAAAAAATGGAAGAAAAACATGGAAATAACATTGGATTCATCTTATCCTGAAATGCATGACCTCTCATTTAATACAGACCATTAAGCTTTGAAGACAGGAGCAGAGATCAGTTTGCTTTGCTAATCTAGCCTAGCATTTTTCACATATGAATGATTAGGTCATTATTTAACTAGAAGAGCACTCGGTAGTGTGTATAACTCTGCCAAGCCATATATTATCTCATCTCATCTCATCTCATTATCTCTAGCCGCTTTATCCTTCTACAGGGTCGCAGGCAAGCTTGAGCCTATCCCAGCTGACTACGGGCGAAAGGCGGGGTACACCCTGGACAAGTCGCCAGGTCATCACAGGGCTGACACATAGACACAGACAACCATTCACACTCACATTCACACCTACGGTCAATTTAGAGTCACCAGTTAACCTAACCTGCATGTCTTTGGACTGTGGGGGAAACCGGAGCACCCGGAGGAAACCCACACGGACACGGGGAGAACATGCAAACTCCACACAGAAAGGCCCTCGTCGGCCCCGGGGCTCGAACCCAGGACCTTCTTGCTGTGAGGCGACAGCGCTAACCACTACACCACCGTGCCGCCCGCCATATATTATCAACACCAAAATCAAAGCACTTGAACCTAGGATAATACTAAAGCTGTCCACCAAATTTCATCCAAATCTGGTCACTACTTTTTGAGTTATGCTGGGAACAGACAAAAAAAAATCCTGGATCCACATACATACATATCCGAGTTTGCATCAAAAGCTAATCAATTGTTCCTTGGCCCATGGCTCACCTTTCCACCAAATTTCATCCAAATCCATTCACTAATTTTTGAGTTGTGTTGGGAACAAATAAATGGAGATGAAAACATAGCCTCCTCCAACAAAGTTGGTGGATGTAATAATACAGTAGTGTGTTTAACTACTCAGCTTTATAAATTAACCTTAGCTGCTTCTGTTTCTCATTAAAAACAGGGGCAGACTGGATAGGCCACACCCTTAAGTAATAAACTATAACCCAGTTCATTGAAAATAGTACAAAACAACAAGCAAAATGAGAAATTTTATTGTTTTTTGAGAAATGTTATTGTTTTTTGAAACATTTCTTGATTTTGAATTTAATGCGGTCAACATGTTTCAAAAAAGTTGGGACAGGGACAACAAAAGACTGGAAAAATTGTTTAATGATAAAAATAACACTTGGTGGAATATCCATCCATCCATCCATCCATCCATCCATCTATTCTCTACACTGCTTATTCATCAGGGTCACAGGAGAAGCTGGAGCCCAACCCAGTTGAATTTGGGTGAGAGGCAGGGTTCACCCGAGACAGGCTGGTGGAACATCACACAACTACTTAGGTTAATTGGCAACTTGATTGGGTATAAAATGAGCATCCCAGAGAAGTGGAGTCTCTCAGAAGTAAAGATGGTGAGGGGTTCACCACTCTGTGAAAAACTGCATGGGCAAACAGTGCAACAATTTAAGAATAACATTCCTCAATGTAAAATTACAAAGAATTTCTGGATCACATCATCTATGGTACATAACATCATTAAAAGATTCAGAGAATCTGGGGAAATCTCTGTATGCAAGAAACAAGGCTGAAAACTGACACTGGATGCCTGTGATCTTCAGGCCCTCAGGTGACACTGCATTAAAAGCAGACATGTGTCTGTAGTCTGTGTTGTGCATGAATGTCTTAAACGAACATGATCCTATGCCAACTTTTTTGAAACGTGCTGCTGGCATGAAAAAAACAAAACAAAAAAAACATATATTTTTCAAACAACAATAACATTTCTGTGACAACATTTATGTTGTCTTTGTATACTATTTTCAATGAAATATAGGGTTTCCATGATTTGCAAATCATTGCATTTTATATATATATATATATATATATATATATATATATATATATATATATATATATAATACACACTGTATACATTTTATGGATATTTACAGCTTTTTTTTGGAAACAGAGTTATGTGATTTTAACATTGAATCAACAGTTTGTAATTATTATTTATTTATTTATTTTTGGAAATCATAAAAAGACGAGGGCGGCACGGTGGTGTAGTGGTTAGCGCTGTTGCCTCACAGCAAGAAGGTCTGGGTTCGAGCCCCGTGGCCGGCGAGCGCCTTTCTGTGCGGAGTTTGCATGTTCTCCCCGTGTCCGCGTGGGTTTCCTCCGGGTGCTCCGGTTTCCCCCACAGTCCAAAGACATGCAGGTTAGGTTAACTGGTGACTCTAAATTGACCGTAGGTGTGAATGTGAGTGTGAATGGTTGTCTGTGTCTATGTGTCGGCCCTGTGATGACCTGGCGACTTGTCCAGGGTGTACCATGCCTTTCGCCCGTAGTCAGCTGGGATAGGCTCCAGCTTGCCTGCGACCCTGTAGAAGGATAAAGCGGCTACAGATAATGAGATGAGATGAGAAAATGAGATGAGATGAGATAAAAAGACGAAATGATATCCACAACATCACAGAAAAATATACAGAGACATACAGCAATTTGTCATGATCACAATATTATATCATTATCTTGCTCAGACCAAAGCATTTATTCACCACAAACCCAACCACAAACTTTGCAAAACACAAACAATAATTAGGCGAATTATTATTAAGTAAAAATAAATGATGATTATTTCTGTTATTTTACTATTTTTGTTTTTTGCTCCTGTCACTTGCCAGCTTACAGTAGAAAACAAAACTTGCATCAGAGTCTTTAAATAACTCAAGTCCTCCCCTGACCATTGTATTAAATCAATTTAAACTCCATCTTCTCCCAGTGTATTTTTTAACATCATTATCTATTTTTCTTTCTTATCCCTGGGGTGGTGAATCTGTCACCTCCACTACAGCCAACACCATGAACAAATTCTCTCAGAACAGCAGCATTTCCGAGATAAATAACCGTGTCATTCAACTGTGTGAGACACTTTTAACTTTTAGAGCCACAGGGCTCTAAACAATAACTAAGTGTTGTAACATTACTGAGTGCTCAAAGTATTCACCTAAATGTCTCTCACACACACACACACACACACACACACACTGAGTCAGTCATGTATAGAGAAAAAAAAAGCTATAACCCTAGTCCTATAACCATTAACACATGTAATGCTAATGCTGCCCTCACATGCTAGTTGAAAGGCTCTACTTCCCACTCATGAAGTCGGAATTATGAATATGTCACGTTTAAGCGCTTTGTTGTTGGACCGAAATGAAAAATGGTGGACGCAAGATTCTTTCTCACCTGTTTTCTTGGAAAAATCATATTTTATAGAACAATAAATAGCATCACTGGATATCAAGTGTACACAGAATACATATTAGATTATGTACACAAGCACCAGCTAATGATAGTTATTCTATCCACATTCACTGGATATGAGCAATCGTGTGCTCTGATTGGCTACTCTACTACTAGGATATCAGCTCATATACCGTGAGTATTGAAAAACAAAATGGTGGAGTCTGTTGCTGAACCAACCCAGGAGGAAATAAAAAATCTACTCGGAAATGAAACACCAAAAATTGTTGTCAAGTATTTAAAAGAAATAGCGAAAAGAATATAGATTTTTTTTCCTCTGATAGCTCCTGTTCTGGGGCGGCATGGTGGTGTAGTGGTTCACGCTGTCGCCTCACAGCAAGAAGGTCCGGGTTTGAGCCCCGTGGCCGGCGAGGGCCTTTCTGTGCGGAGTTTGCATGTTCTCCCCATGTCACCGTGGGTTTCCTCCAGGCACTCTGGTTTCCCCCACAGTCCAAAGACATGCAGGTTAAGTTAACTGGTGACTCTAAATTGACCGTAGGTGTGAATGTGAGTGTGAATGGTTGTCTGTGTCTATGTGTCAGCCCTTTGATGACCTGGCGACTTGTCCAGGGTGTACCACGCCTTTCGCCCGTAGTCAGCTGGGATAGGCTCCAGCTTGCCTGCGACCCTGTAGAACAGGATAAAGTGGCTAGAGATAATGAGATGAGATGAGATACACACACACACACACACACACACACACAGTGGTGCTTGAAAGTTGAAATATGAAAATATGACCTAAAACATCATCAGATTTTCAAACAAGTCCTAAAAGTAGATAAAGAGAACCCAGTTAAACAAATGAGACAAAAATATTATACTTTGTCATTTATTTATTGAGGAAAATGATCCAATGTTACATATCTGTGAGTGGCAAAAGTATGTGAAGCTTTGCTTTCAGTATCTGGTGTGACCCCCTTCTGCAGCAATAACTGCAACTAAACGTTTCTGGTAACTGTTGATCAAGCCATCCTGGCCCAGATGCAGCAAAACAGGCCAAAACCATGATACTACCACCACAATGTTTCACAGATGGGATACGGTTCTTATGCTGGAATGCAGGGTTTTCCTTTCTCCAAACATAACGCTTCTCATTTAAAACAAAAAGTTCTATTCTGGTCTCATCTGTCCACAAAACATTTTTCCAATAGCCTTCTGGCTTGTCCACGTGATCTTAAGCAAACTGTAGTTGAGCAGCAATGTTCTTTTTGTAAAGCAGTGGCTTTCTCCTTGCAAATCTGCCATGCACACCATTGTTGTTCAGTGTTCTCCTGATGATGGACTCATGAACATTAACATTAGCCAATGTGAGAGAGGCCTTCAGTTGCTTAGAAGTTACCCTGGGGTCCTTTGTGACCTCACCGACTATTACACACCTTGCTCTTGGAGTGATCTTTGTTGGTTGACCACCCCTGGGGAGGGTAACAATGGTCTTGAATTTCCTCCATTTGTACACAATCTGTCTGACTGTGGATTGGTGGACCCCAAACTCCTTAGAGATGGTTTTGTAACCTTTTCCATCCTGATGAGCATCAACAACGCTTTTTCTGAGGTCCTCAGAAATCTCCTTTGTTCTTGCCATGATACACTTCCACAAACATGTGTTGTGAAGATCAGACTTTGATAGATCCCTGTTCTTTAAATAAAACAGGGTGCCCACTCACACCTGATTGTCATCCCATTGATTGAAAACACCTGACTCTAATTTCACCTTCAAATTACCTGCTAATCCTCGAGGTTCACATACTTTTACTACTCACAGATATGTAATATTGGATCATTTTCCTCAGTAAATAAATGACCAAGTATAATATTTTTGTCTGATTTGTTTAACTGGGATCTCTTTATCTAATGTTCAAACTTGTGTGAAAATCTGATGATGTTTTAGGTCATATTCATCTCATCTCATTATCTCTAGCCGCTTTATCCTGTTCTACAGGGTCACAGGCAAGCTGGAGCCTATCCCAGCTGACTGTGGGCGAAAGGCGGGGTATGCTCTGGACAAGTTGCCAGGTCATCACAGGGCTGACACATAGACACAGACAACCATTCACACTCACGGTCAATTTAGAGTCACCAGTTAACCTAACCTGCATGTCTTTGGACTGTGGGGGAAACCAGAGCACCCGGAGGAAACCCACGCGGACACGGGGATAACATGCAAACTCCGCACAGAAAGGCCCTCGCCGGCCACAGGGCTCGAACCCGGACCTTCTTGCTGTGAGGCGACAGCACTAACCACTACACCACCGTGCCGCCCCTAGGTCATATTTATGCAGAAATATTGAAAATTCTAAAGGGTTCACAAACTTTCAAGCATGACTGTGTGTGTGTGTATATACTGTATATATATCACATCACAGTACTGTGTAAAAGTCTTATGCCACACTCACAACCCTCTGCGAGTGTTTTGGACACGCACGGGTCGCAGGGTTTGGTAGCTCTCAGCAGGGTCGCGCTGAACCCGGGAGAAAGTTTGCGAGAGGAGTATGGGCAAAGTACTTGTCAAGTACAGGTTGCACACCTGACTTTCTCGAGGCATGGGAAAAATTGCACCGTTAACCAGTGGAAAGCATATGTCTGACACATGCGATCACGTGATTGTGTGTGACGCAAGCCAAGAGTGGGTATAAAACCAGCGTGTCTACAGCATTCTGCATCTGTCTTTCGGCTGAAGAACAATATCACTCCGTGCTGCTCCTCAGCTTCTATCATCTGCCGAGAAGGGTCCAACTCCCTAAGTCGTTGTGGTGGTATGGAGACAGCCATCTTCTTCCTTTCTACAATGCTACACGTTACATGATCGGTTCCTTGGTTCCTCCCCAATATATATACCCAGAATCTTGCCCCTCGTATTGCATGCAGGTTGCGTGCACTGCATGCACGCCACACATAGGGGTAGAAAGTGAGATGTACCGGTACTTCTGTCTTGGGGGCCACACAAATAGCAAGTGTGGAATACTTGTGTCGTACTTCTGAGGCACGTCACTCATACAATGACCATCCGACACTCGTGCATCTTACTGTCATCGCAAAGCCCCTACTAGCCATGCTGCTGACTTGGTTCAGGCATATAAAAGGAGTACGGGTCCCGTACGTAGTGTATGCATTCTTGATTTTTCGCAAGACCCATAGAATTTGCATGTGCAGGCCTAAAAGTCTCCGCGGCCAGTCTGCGACCTTTTATGGCACTGAACACACACAAGTGTTGTGCAAGTCTCAAGCACGGTTTTGCCAATTTTTTTTTACCGTAGACTGCCCGTAGTAGCATGTACGGCGGGTTGTGAGAGACCCTTTAGGCACCCTATTTTTTTCCATCCAAACTTTGTTATAGATTCCTATTTTATGACTCTATATTATCGAGTCAGTACAAAAACATTTTAGAGTCCAAACCTTTGGATTTTTTTTTTCCAGAACAAAATTAAATGTTACAGGAAAAAAAGTATGCTTGTATCTGAGCAGCATATTCCATAAGAGAGCACTTTTCAGATGAAAAAAGAAAACATAATGAATGTTGCTGGGTTTTGGTGCAAAATGAAGAAGCGAATGTGACAGTCAAAGGGTCCAGAAGAGCTGTGGCAGGTTCTGTAAGATGCTCAGTAAAACCTACAGCTCATTTCCTTATCAAACTGCACTCACTGGACCTGAGACTAATATTATATATATATATATATATATATATATATATATATATCAGGGGCGATTTCTCAGAGACAACAAAGGAAGCCGAGCTTCCCCTAAAATTCTCTCCCCAAACTGTGGCATCTATGACGTTGAATTCTCATTAAAACAGTAACTTGCATAACATAATATATGCCCAAGATTGTATTTATGTTCATAACTATCCTGTAACTTATTTGAGTGATGTCTGATGAACTTGCAGTTCGCTACGAGAATCACCTTTGCTGCCAGGCTGTAACCAGTGTTGCCAGATACTGCTGACGTTTTCCAGCCAAAATATGTTCAAAACCCACCAAAATGCACTTAAAACCACCCAATCTGGCAACACTGGCTGTAACCTTTCTTATTTCAATGGGCTCTATGGCTGGCAGCCGGGTATCCATTGCAGTCTATGAGAGGGCTCTGAACAGCCAATTTCGGCTAGTTGTTATTGGTTAAAATCGATAAAATCGTCACTTCCAGGGAAGCCGGGCTTCTCTGGGACTAAACGAGACAGTGGGAGGGACAAGAAGCCAGGCTGATGAAGGATTATTGGAGGCAGTGTTTGAAAGACATGAGGAGGGTGGTACTTCAGCAAGGAACACGGAAGTATGATCAGTCAGTCCCCAGCGGATGTCGAGAAAGTGTAGTCGTGTGCCAAAGTGCTGTCCGACTTTCTTTTCATATAAACGTTTCTTCTCATTGATGTCTCTGTACATTACTCTGTAAATAAATGTAAATATTACTCGTTGTGCTCCATTAACTTTCATCCATTCTATCAGTTTGATCATTTGCGAATTCAGTCATTTATTTCATTTGTAGTTCAATCTGGTTGTAGGCTAGCTTGAGCCTTATTGGGATCTGCAGTGCTAGCTGCTAACAGAAATTGGTGAAGTCTCTGGAAAGCACAACCAGCTAGTATGACAGGGTCACAGATCATTTTCTGGAAAAGGAGCGGAGGGCAGAATTTGTGTATAAATAGTGTGCATCATATAATGTTCATGAATCTGAAGTGTGTATATTGTTCAGTAATGTAAAGAGAATGGTGGGCTCTGTATTATAGGTTATACCTGGGTATAATATTCAAGGTTCTGTGTGTTGCATAGCCTACCTGGTTATGAATTTCCAGACTGTGTTGCAGAAGATGTTCAAGGATGTGTTGCACAGCTGGGTGTTGTGTTAAAGACTCTGTGTTGCATATCAAATCAAATCAAGTTTATTTGTATGGCGCTTTTAACAATAAACATTGTCGCAAAGCAGCTTTACAGAATTTGAATGACTTAAAACATGAGCTAATTTTATCCCTAATCTATCCCCAGGGTATGATGTTCAAGGCTCTTCGTTGAATAGCCAGTGATTTTTGGATGTTTGATATTTTTGATTAAGGATATGAGGCACTAGCCTGGCAAGCCAGACTATAACATGAAATGTACAAGCAAAAATACTTTCTGCCACTAGGTAGGGTTGTCTAGTTCACTATGCTAATGGGGCACACCTTTCTATGCTTTGATATCCGGCCTACAGGTTTTACGATGAATGCGTAAAATGGGCTTCCCCTGTTTTAAAAACCAGCAGCCGCCACTGATATATATATATATATATATATATATATATATATATATATATATATATATATTTTTTTTTTTTTTTAAGCAAAGGGTCATCTCACACCAAATATCAACTTTGTTTCATTTATTATGTCTTACTGATTACTGTTTATCATATATATTTTTAATTTTGAAAGATTTCATTTCATTATTTTTAAGCCATTTTTGGTATACAGCATGTCTTTACATGTAGCTCAGACTTTTGCACAGGACTGTATATATGTATGTCTGCCTATGTTATACATTTTAAAAATTCCAAGCAAGTCCTGCTTCCTGGCACAGATGTAAAAAACAAAAACAAACCCTTCAATCTTGCAATCCTGTTTCTATTCCGAAGCAAAAATTCCATAAAAGCACTTTTACAAACCTGTCCTTGGGAGCATGTTCAGGGAGCCATGCCTTAGGCAAACACATTCACTCACTTCCATGTAGTAATAACCTTGAGAATAGAGCTGTGAGGTTTGAACTGACCTCTGCCTCTGCACACACTCAGCAGCTCCTGTGATTATTATACGTGCAGAACTGCCAGCTCTGCTGAGGGCGACAGGGTGAGGAGGAGGAGGAGGATAAAATGTGAAAGAGGGAGAGAATGAGAGAGTCTGGGAAATGTTCAGTTCGGAAAGTGTCATCCTGTGAGTCTAATCTTCAGGTCGATGACATGAATTCCTCAGTGGGGTTTGGAGAACCTCGATCAAAACCGACTCGGTCATGAATTAACAGTCTGACGCAAGAGAATCAATTTAGTCATGTTTTCATAACAGTTCCAGTTTATAGCATTGTTTTTTTTTTTAATAATTAGTGGACAAAATATGTACAGTTCACTTCCAGAAACATCACATGTGAATAACCACATGATGCATTTGTTTGTGGATTTTAGATGCTACATATGGGTTTATTTATTTATTTGCATGTGATTGTTACGCAATTTGTTGGTGGGTGTTTTTTTTTTCATTTAATTAAATTAATTAATTAATTAATTAATTAATTAATTAATTAATTAATTTTTTGTACACACAATTCATCTATTTATACATGATTTTTTTTCCAGGATTCATTTGTGATTTTTCACACACATGCTTATGATTAGCTTATTTACACATTTTATTTTTTCACAAAACTTATTTTCACATGATTTTTACAGAATTTATTTGTATTGTTTTTTTTTTTTACACACAATTAAACTATTTCCACTTCATTTGTTTGACACACAATTAATTTGTGATTTTTTTTAACACAGGATTTATTTAAACATGATTTTCCACACATTTTATTTATTTTCAGATACGCATTTTTTTAAACACAATTCATTTAATTTATCCTGAGTTTTTTTTTTTTTTAACCCACAATTTATTTACACATGATTTTTTTGGATACAATTCATTTCTTTTCACACATGGATTTTGTTACACACAGTTTATTTACACATGTGATTTTCTTTACACGATGTATTCATTTTAACCTACAATTTTTACATGATTCATTTGTGATTTTTTTGCTTACACACAATCTATTGACATATACATAACCTGTGATTTTTCATATCCCCCATATACACATACTATCCAGTAATTTTCACACAATTTATCAATTTTCACATATAATTTTTCACTTATAGGATGTGTGTTTATTTTTCTGATATTCCTCATATGATGTCACCTTGTGTTTGAGTTCAGATGCGCAATATAAAATTGAAATACACTCACTGGCCACTTTACGGGAAACTCGGCACAGGTCATTTTCCTCTGACCTCTCTTATCAACAAGGCATTTGTTTCCACCTACAGAACTGTCCCTCCAGCCCTCATTCGATGTTTTTTTGTTTTTCGCACCATTCTGTGTAAACTCTAGAGACTGTTGTGTGTGAAAACCCCAGGAAATCAGCAGTTTCTGAAATACTCAAACCAGTCCATCTAGCTCAAATCAACACCCATACCACAGTGAAAGGAAGTCACACTTCACTGTGAGATCACAATTTTTCCCATTCTGATGTTTGAACATTCTGACCATTAACTGAAGCTCTTGATTTGTATCTGCATGATTTGATGCATTGTGCTGCTGTCAAGGGATCGGCTGATTAGAGAACTGCATCAAACAGCAGGTGGACGGTGATGCAGTGGGAACATTGCTCGAACACCTATTATGCCGTGCTAACACTTTAGTTGACATGTATCTGATGAAGGTGGCTCCAGGGCTGGCTGGGTGGATGCGGCTGATGTCTTCCCTCTTCCCTTGCCCTTCTTGGGTCCTGACTTATTCACTGGCATGATGCTTTCTTGACTGTGACGAATGACAATGAATGCAGCATGGGGCCCCCTTTTATACCCACCTGTGAACGCCACAGGTACGCAACAGCAACGGCACACGTAAGAACGAAACACCATGCCAAAGAAATGGTTATGCCACGGCAATGCATCATACACCACACATACACCTCCATCTGCCATAATTTTACGTCCCTTGAACCCTATACAAACACCAGATATTCCACAGGAATGCCACACATACACCGTGTACATCACAGGACTTTAATTTTGGACAAAATACACCTAATTTCTTGGCATTTGACCCACACGCTGCTTACGTGGCAATATACGTGACAGTGTGACAAGCATTAGATTCTATTACAAACCTACAAACCTGTTCACTGAACAGGAACACTGAAAGGAAAAATGTGGAAACTTCCACTGCATTTGCTCAGTTCAATGAAAATTAGAGAAACTATAGCCGGACATCACACAGCTACAAACTAGCTACTGGACGTGGTAGATTTATCAAGTATGGGAGAAAAAAAAACACTCAGGGGTCAAATGTTTTTGGAAAATAATCAAGTATCTAGTGGCATGCTGAAGAAGAGTGACTGTTACCAACCCAAAATAGATTATTTTTCAGTCCCAGGACATCTTGAAGTGTTTTATTTCTCTAATACCATAGCATTTTGCCACTGCTTACTTTTTTTATTCATTAATCAACATCACAAATACAATGTGATAACTGAAGCCCAAGATTCCACCAACACCAATATTCAACATACCAGAAATTAGGATTTGAATTACCTCCACTAATGGTGTTGGATGATGTTATGTTTTCACCTCCATGTATTTGTCTGTTCCCAACATAACTCAAAAAGTAGTGAACGGATTTGGATGAAATTTGGAGGAAAGGTGAGCCATGGGCCAAGGAACAATTGATTAGATGTTGATGCAAATCTGAATATGTATATGGATCCAGGATTTTTTTTTTCTGTTCCCAACGTAACTCAAAAAGTCGTGAACTGATTTGAATGAAATTTGGTGGACAGCTTTATTATTATCCTAGGTTCAAGTGGTCTGATTTTGATATTGATAATATGTGGCTTGGTGAAGGTATGCACTCTACCATGTGTCCTTCCAGTTAAACTCTGTCTACACAGTTTTAAGGATTTTAGTAATGATTGTGGGTGTTCCCCACAAGTTCCACTTTGGCTTGTACAGTTACAAAGCGCTTGCTTTGTGGAGACTCCTTTTTATAAATGCTGAAGAAACATCTCCCTACAGAAAACCTCACCATACCAACAGTTCTTGTTGAGCTGCTGTTATAGAAAATCAATCAACAACTTTTGACCACTTAGAGAATTAAACTTTGCTGTAGTACTCTTCATACTGTGAGTTGACCAAGTGGTTAGCGTGTCTGGCTCTCGACCGAGAGATCATGTATTCTATTCACAGTCAGGTCATACCAAAGACAATCATAAAAAATGATAACTACTGCCATCTGTCGAGGCTTGCTGCAATACAAATGCATTGGGCTAAATTCATGGTTGGTACTCAGTACATTTTTTCACCATCTGTTAAGGTTCCAAGCAAGCTGATGCGATACCAAAAGGTGATGCAAAAACACTGTGGACTACTGATTGGTCAGAGAGAATTGTATCGCTGTGTTGTCATTGGGCAAGCCTGGACATCCTGAACAAACCCTCCATTTTTAAATAGTGCTATATTTATTTATTACTAGTGAGTTGGCCGAGTGGTTAGTTTGTCCACCTCTTGATTTGGAGATCATGAGTTCTACTTGTAGTTGGGTCATACCAAGACCATCATAAAAATGGTACCTACTGCTATCTGGTGAGGCGCCACAATACAGATGTGAGTAGGGAGTCAAACTCTCATGGTTACCAGAGGACCAGCCCCCCACTGTAACCCTAGTTATGTAATAGATGAGAAGCCAAAAACTATAGAAATGGATATCAGCATTACCCAATGTGTCTTAAAGGCCTGGTTAGTACTTGGACGGGAGATTGCTTGGGAAGACCAGGTTCTGGCACGGGAAGGACTTTGACTTGATTTGTAGTATTCTTCACATAATTCCTTAAGATTTGTTGTACATTTCATTGGTTATTATTCCAAGCCTGATTTACTTCATGTGAGGTTTTTTTTTTTTCATTTTTCCCCCAATTTGGTCACCTGCCAATTTTCCACCACCAACCACCTATCATACAACAGTTACCAACCAGCAAGGGTGAAAGCTTACACATGCTTCCTCTGACATACTGTACATAGCACAGGGTGACGGAACCCACACCAAAGAAAGAGCTATCTGCTCTCTTCCACATACATGAGATCACAGAAGTCCGTAATTGGCTAGTGTTGCTGTGATGGACAGAGGAAAAAGAGAGTATACCCTTCCCACTGACACCTCCAGACTATACAGCAAATAATTTCCTGTTGCACCACTTGGGAGCCATTTTGAGTTTTGAGATACGTCTCCTTGTCTGCCTGCCATTTGACCCTGCTCATGGTCATAGACTATGATCAGGAATTAAAGATAGGCATGTACATCAGCAATGACAAGGAAAAAGAACATAAAGGTGGAGTAAAACCAAAGAGTACTCCATGAGGATTCAGCAAAATACTCAAGACAAATGGACTGGCTAACATTAACTGACATAAATCATTTTTTATCTGAATGCAGGCAAAACTGTGTAAAATGTCGGGGTTTTCGAACATGTCAGAATTGAGAGAGCTAATTGTCATGAGTAGCGTTTTGGCTGAATAAAGAACTCAGTCTCAGGCTGTAGAGGATGCATTAGAGACCTAAATGCTCAAAGAGGCATGGGTAATAAAGAGAGCAGAAACAGGTCACATACCAGGAAAGGCCTGTAGGGTGTGTGTGTGTGTGTGTGTGTGTGTGCGTGCGCACGCATGCGCTTTGTAGAAGAGAATAGAAACCAGAAACAGGCAGATGGTGGTGAAAAAGCAAGAGAGATAAGCGTAATCTGGAAATGATGGAATGAAAAGGTGATGAGAAGGCAGAAATAAAGGAGCAGAGGAATGAAAATAGTGACAATTAAGAATGATGGAATAAGAAAAAGAGAAAGGAGAGAGAGAGAGAGAGAGAGAGAGAGAGAGAGAGCAAAAGCAAGAAGGCAGGAAGTGTTACAGTGCCCCCTAAAGACACACTTGCACCCTTCTGATCTGATAGTTATATAAGGTGCATCGGAGAGACATTTTCTCACATTCCAAACTCCACAGAAGATTACCACTTGTAAGCTCGGAGCAGACACCATGTGGAGAGGTTCATGATGGGAGATGGGGCTCTGACTCAACACTATCACTGGTACTGGATTGGTGTGCGATCTTGTGTCCATCACTGGCAAGGAAGGGATAGAACTGTTCACATAATTTGCTTCATTTTTCAAAAAAAAAAAGTGAGATTGTTTGATTTGTAAAAATGTGAGATAATCTTTGGCCCTCAATGGAAGATGTATTTTTTTTTCTTTTTTTTTCTTTTCCCATAATCCTCCAAAAAAGTCTGACAGTAGATGGACTGGATACACTAAATCATTCCTAGATGTGGACTGGTGTCCCATGTGGGTGTGTTCCCACTTTGCACCCAGTGTTCAAGATCATCATCATCATCATCATCATCATTTTGGGTTTCCCCGGCCAACTGTGAGCTCTTGCCATATGCTGCTGTCCAGCATGCATGCTCTCAGTTCTAGAGTGGACTCGAGACCGGTGTTCTGCTTAAGCTGGTCGACGTATGTTAGAAATTGACCCACCCACCCCTCATGAGGCCCAGCCATGCTTCGGTTCCCAGAGTACCAATGGATTTGCTAGGAGATCCTCATGTCATATGCAATGGCCGCCAGTTTCAGCCTATGGGATCTTAGTTTTGCCGAGGGCATGGGTAGGTTTCCGTATAGGTCCACGTTTCTGGTAAAGTCTCTCCATGTCACATTCAAGACCATTCACAGCATTCTGGTATAGCATTTATCCAGGCTGGCTTCCTGTTCTTTGGTTAGGGTCCACACTTCATACCCATACAGTAAGATTGATTCAACTGTAAAGATGCAGAGGTGACATTTCAGCTCATCTGCCATGGATGATTTTCAGATCCACATCAGGTTATGAAGAGCTCGCCAGGCTTGGGCCTTTCTAACTCTGATATCCTTTTCAGATGAGCTCACATATGACCCAAGGTACTTAAAATCATCAACAGTCTCGAGGGTCAACCCTTCAAGTGAAGATATTGTAGGGTCACCAGCTACATTGTAGGTCAATACTTTGGTCTTTGCCGCATTCAGCCTGAGGCCCACCTTATTGCACTTGAGTTCTAAACTGTGTAGCAGGCCTTGTGCTTAGTGTACGTTGTCTGAAACAAGGGCGATGTCGTCTGTGAAGTCGAGGTCCGTCACTTTAACTGGACCAACTCTCCTGCTTCTTCTGGGACTGATGGTAAAGCTGTATGTTTCTTCCTTCCCAGAGATCACCTTCAGGAGGGCGTAATCCAAGGCAATGATAGGATAATAAGTGTTCAAGATAATAATGTTACTGTTATACATTTATGGTATATGAATTTGTGTGTTTGTCTTTTGGAGAGATGGCTGTTTTTGTTTGACATATTTGTTGAGTCCATTTGAACCCTGTTTGGAACCCTGATGTGTTCCCTTCATCGACAAGGTTCTTAGGTGCTTTTGGACCAAACAGTTTGAGGGACTCCTTGCGAGGAACTACTCACTGGGAGTTCCCCAGAGAACTACACACCTTCAAGGGCTTTCTTCTGTTTGCATTCACACCACTAATAGTAATGCAGAAGTGATGGAAGCCACTCAGATCAGCAAATCACTTGGCAGTAACTCAAATCAGCAATTCAAACCAGCTAATCACATGGCAGAAACTCAATGTATTTACGTATGCAGACATGGTTAAGATGACTCGCTGAAGCATCAGAATGGGGAACAAATGTGATTTAAGTGACCCGTTTAAGTGAATGGGTGTTGGTGCCAGATGGGCTGGTCTGAGTATTTCTGAAACTGCTGATCTCCTGGGATTTTTCCACACACAACTATCTGTAAAGTTTACAGAGAATGGTCCAGAAAAGAGAAAATATCCATCGAACAGCAGTTCTCTAGACAAAAATGCCTTATTGATGCCAGAGGTCATAGGAGAATGGCCAGACTGGTTCAAGATGAAAGAAAGGCAACAGTAACTCAAATAACCACTTGCTACAACCAAGGTATGCAGAAGACTATCTGAATGCACAACTCATCGAACCTTGAAGCAGATGGGCTACAGCAGCAGAAGACCACACCGGGTGCCACTCCTGTCAGCTAAGAACAGGAAACTGAGGCTACAATTCACATGGGCTCACCAAAATTGGACAATAGAAGATTGTAAAAATGCTGCCTGGTCTGATGAGTCTCAATTTCTGCTGCAACATTTGGATGGTAGGTGAAGAACATGAAAGCATGGATCCATCCTGCCTTGTATCAATGGTTCAGGCTGGTGGTGGTGTAATGGTTTGGGGATATTTTCTTGGCACACAGTGGGCCCTTTAGTATCTACTGAGCATCATTTAAACACCACAGCCTACCTGAGCATTGTTGCTGACCATGTCCATCCCTTTATGACCACATTGTACCCATAATCTAATGGCTACTTCCCACAAAGCTCAAATCATCTCAAACTGGTTTCTTGAGCATGACAGTGAGTTCACTGGACTCAAATGGCCTCCACAGGCACCAGATCTCAAGCCAATAGAGCACCTTTGGGATGTGGTGGAACAGGAGATTCACATCATGGATGTGCAGCCAACGAATCTGCAGGAACTGCATGATGCTATTATGTCCTATTATGTAAACATGGAACAAAATCTCTGAGGAATGTGTCCAGCACCTTGATGAATTCATGGCACAAAGATTTAAGGGAGTTCTGAAGGCAAAAAGGGATCCAAACTGGTATGAGCAAGGTGTACCTAATGAAGTGGCTGGAGAGTTTGTGTTTGTTTATATATATATATATATATATATATATATATATATATATATATATATATATATATATATATATATATAAACAGAACAGTTGGTCCACGAAATTGAGTGGTACATGAGCTAATAGACAATGATGCGCGTAGCACCGAGTTGGCTATAAGCCATGTACTACTCGATTGAGTGGAATAACTCTTTTATTCTGTCTACATTCATTGGACTTTGAGAAGCAGAGCATTTTTGTTTTAATTTTTTGCAAATTCGATGAATAAAACCTTCACACAAAACGTCTGACAAAATCATTTCTGCTTAGAATGTAAACAAACCGGCGAAATGGCGGTCAAAATTTGTGAAAAATGTGATAATAATAATTCTTGAAAATTTTAAAAAAGATATGTTCTTACCATCAAATACTTTCATTCCATATTGTGCTGCTTTTTTGTATTTTGGGGGTCTTGTTTTCGAGTAGAGTTTTTATTTCGTCCTCTGTTGGTTCAGTAACACATGCTACCATTTTGTATTTCTCTACTCATGGCATATAAGCTGATATCCTAGTAGTAGAGTAGCCAATCAGAGAGTGTGATTGCTCATATCCAGTGAATGTGGACTGGATGGTATATATATTATGTACATAGTGTATATAATCTCAGTATTTCTATGATTCTATGCAAAACAAAGTTTTCCCTGTAAATAAGCACCTAAAGCATTTCCAATACCTTCTGTAACTCCTGATTCAAACTACTGACCTACTTTCCAAAAAAAAAAAAAAGATCTGAATTTCATGCATAATAATACGTCCATGTTGAATTGCAACCATGCTTCCACTCCAAACCTACTCGGCATTAAATATTTTAGTGAGTGTGATCCTAACCTGGTTAATTGCCTCTGTCATTCGCCGAGTTGTGTTTTGCTAATAGACCGCCTGAGGTCTCGCCCCATGGAACTGATCTTGTTAATATTTAATGTTGTGCACACACAATATTGTTCCCGCAAAATATACAAGTTGTAGAATAACAACAGCATTTCCACTGCGGAGGACAGTGTGAGGAAATGCCATTCTTTCCTTTCTCTGTCCTAAGAATGTACCTTTTTTTTTTCAAAAATAATTAATGCACTTTTCCTCAAGGTGCTTAACTGTACATTACCTTGTTGATGTGGTTTTGTCGTGTTGGCATTTCTCTTTACTTTTCACTTCGGTTTAAAGCTTTATGGCAATGTTTCATTCAAAGTACAAAGAAACAAATGACCTTAAGGTTCATATGTTCATGTTTCCAGATGGAAAACATATGCTAACAGATACTAAATTAAAAATGAATAATACTAAACTGTACCTTTTGTGCATTTATTGATTTGCTCTTGCACTTTGAATTATGTTCTGGACACAATACACAAACAGTACAGTGGAACAAGAAGCTGTCATTATTTTGTGCTCAACAACATTAACTTGTTTCTTGGTTCTGCAACATAAAAAAAAAAAAAAGATTAAAGGGATCCTCCAGCGGATTTACTCTTAAACATATGTCAAATAAAAGTATTTGTAGATTTCAACAGTCAAACATTCATCTTCAGAGACCAAATACTGTTCGAGAAATATTAATTTTTATTAAAATGCCAGACGGGCCTCCTGTGGAAATGACGTATGCGACGGTGTGGCGTAATGATTCGAGCAGCCCAAAATAATTCAAGTGTAGGGCATTTTAACAACTAGCTAGGTACTCCAGTGAACATAACACTTTGTGAACAGTGAGCTCAACACTTTGTGAACAGTGAGCTCAGCTGACCACCACTTCATATTTTGCATATCTAATGAGGTGTATGTGATGTCAGATGCAACCCAGCAATTGTACCCTCCTAAAAATTAGCTTCAAATTGAAAAAAAAAAAATGCAGCACACGAGATGGCACTTGATAATAAGGCACTGCCTACAATACATACAGATATAATACAGAATACATAATACAGATTACTATAAGGTTTACTGATTGTTCATAAATATTAAAATCAAATCTGCATTTGTTCTCTTCATCAGAAAAGGCAATACATTTTTTCTTGACATTATGATACTTCTCAGCTTCAGACATAACTTTGCTTGTTGATACAGAATCATGACACTTCTTCAAGCAGACAGTTCTTCAGGCCATAATTTCACACTGGGAGAAAAACACAATGTGATCATTCAAAAGGGTGAAAACAAGGCAATTACTTTAAAGGAAGACATTTCACGAATCTATAGAGGTCTAGAGAGACTTGCTAAATGGCCTCGAGGGGAAACTGGAAGGATGTTTGGCAAACAGAGTATGGTTTATATTTTAAGCTCAATATAGAAATTGGTGCAACCTGCCAGGAAGGAAAATAAGGTGAGTGTATAGTGGAACCTGAGTTGATATGAAATGTAGTTGAGTGTACAGCTGAGATAGATTATGGAATGATAATGCTGTGACTGACAGGTTACAACTCACTGGTTACTAATACTGGGTGGGATCCACTTCACTCTCAGAACAGCATTAGTTTTTCATGTTGGAAAATGTCCTCTGAGATTCTGCTCCGTGTTGACGTGACTGCATCACATAACTGCTGCAGATTTCTCAGTTAAACATTCATGACCTAAATCTCCCGTTTGTTAGGACTAGGACTGTTTTGGCCTCTAGAGGCCGCTGTTATTTCCTTTTCATGTCGTGTTTATTTTGGCCTCTAGAGGCCGCCACTGTTCCTGTGTTTTGTGTTTGTGTTAATTGCCTAATTATCTTCACCTGTGTCCTTAATTAGTTTGTCTATTTATACCCCTGAGTTCAGTCCTCTTGTCACGGAGTCTTTGTGCTGTTATGTTTATCTCCAGTTTCCTTTGTACTGTGTTTTTTGATCTTCTTAGCGTTTGAATTTTTGCTCTTTGCTTTTCTTTTGGATTATACTCTTTGGTTTTTTTTTGTCTTTTGTTTTGCCCTGTATATAGTGTATATAGTTTAAATAAACCTTTTGATTCTTTTTCTACTTCCGCCTCACGCCTCTGCATTTGAGTCATCCCCCTGGTGGCCTAGTGGGGGTTTGCTGGATTATCACACCAACGAACCAGGTTCGAATCCCAGCAAAACCCTAACAGAAAGACTCCATCATGACCGACTCAGCAGAGGCTGCTTCAACTGTCTACCCGGCCAACCTTCAGGGAATTATGGCAGCTTTGACATGCTTCGGAGCGACCATGGACACTCATGGACGTACGCTCACCAGCCAACGTGAGGCCCTCGCTCGCCACGAGGAACTGCTTCAGCAAATTGGGAAAACCCTGGCACAGCTGACATCTCTGCCTGCATCTCCTGCTCCTGATCCAGTTCCTGCTCCTGATCCAGCTCCCACTCCTGCTCCAGTGCCTCCTGCAATGCTGCCTTCTTCACCTCGCGAACCCAGCCTTCCTGCACCACAGAGGTATGACGGCAAGCACAGTGAGTGCCGAGAGTTCCTTACCCAGTGTCAACTCACCTTTGAGCTTCAGCCTACCACCTACACTACGGATCGCCGCAAGATTGCCTTTGTGATCACCTTATTAGCTGGTAAGGCGCGAGCCTGGGCTACTGCTATCTGGCAAAGACAGGGACCTGAGTGCTTTGATTTCCAGCTGTTTTCTGAAGAGATGCTTCGGGTCTTCGATCAGGCAGACATCAGTACCGATGCAGCCCGAAAGCTCATGTCCATCCGGCAAGGAGGAAGCATCGCAGATTACGCCATCTCGTTCCGAACACTCGCAGCAGTAAGTGGATGGAACGAGACTGCCCTGGTGTCAGCCTTCCACCATGGTCTGTCTGACCCCATCAAGGACGGTCTGGCCTCTATTGGATGCCCAAGTGACCTCGAAACCCTCATCTCACATGCTATTCATCTGGACAACAGGATGAGAGAACGCCACCAAGCCTTGAGCCCCCCCAGCCTCCCTACCTCTACCTGGAGACCGTCTACCTCCTTCAGTGACTGTCCAGAACCCATGCAAGTGGGTCGTACTCGCCTCTCCGCATCTGAGAGGGAGCGCAGAAGGAGGGACAAGTGCTGCATCTACTGTGGCAAGCCTGGTCACTTCCGAGCATCATGTCCCGAACTCTTGGGAAAAGGACCGCCCCGTCCAGCCGAGGGAGGGTTGTGACGGGGCCTACCCTCTCTCCCGGACTCCCTGGCCAAGGAATCTACATCCCGGTCTCCATCTCCTGGGGTGAGTCTGTCCACTCTTGTCAAGCTTTGATAGACTCAGGGGCGGCTGGGAACTTTATGGATATTCACTTCGCCCAAAGCATCAATATTCCGACTGCACCTCTTGAAGTCCCACTGTCTGTGTCTGCCCTCGATGGCCAAGCGTTAGGTGATGGAAGAGTCACCCAAGTTACTTCTCCAGTTTTCCTCCAGTCTCAAGGTCACAAGGAAGAAATATCCCTGCACCTGATTCCTTCACCTGAGTTCCCAGTTATTCTAGGCCTTCCTTGGCTTACTCGCCACAACCCTCGCATAGACTGGGTAACAAGCCAGGTTGTGGAATGGGGCCCTGCATGCCATGCCTCTTGTCTGCTCTCTAGCTCTCCTGTGTCTCCTGCCGAGCCCCCTGATCTCACCGAGTTATCTCAAGTTCCCACAGAGTACTGGGATCTCAAGGAGGTATTCAGCAAGAGCAGGGCCGCCGTTCTTCCTCCGCACCGGGCCTACGACTGTGCCATCGACTTGCTCCCGGGGACTACCCCTCCTCGTGGCAGACTGTTTTCACTCTCTCAGCCAGAACGCAAGGCCATGGAGGAATACCTCAAAGATGCCCTGGTCTCTGGGTTTATTCGACCCTCCACTTCACCTGCTGGAGCCGGCTTCTTCTTTGTCGGCAAGAAGGATGGGGGGCTCCGACCATGTATTGATTACAGGGGCCTGAATAAGATCACTGTGCGCAACCGATATCCCCTTCCGCTGATGTCCACAGCTTTCGACCTGCTCCAAGGCGCCACCGTCTTCACCAAGTTGGACCTACGGAACGCATACCACCTCATCCGTATCCGACAGGGAGACGAGTGGAAGACTGCCTTTAACACCCCGTCTGGGCACTACGAATACCAGGTGATGCCCTTCGGACTCACCAACGCACCAGCTGTTTTTCAGGCCCTAATCAACGACGTCTTAAGGGACATGATTAACCTATACGTTTTTGTCTACCTCGACGACATCCTTATCTTTTCCAAGACCGTGCAGGAGCACCGCCACCATGTCCGCCAGGTTCTCCAGAGGCTGCTACAGAACAATCTGTTCGCCAAGGCCCAGAAATGCGAATTTCATGTTCCCGAGGTCTCCTTTCTGGGATTTATTGTACGGACAGGCCAACTCCAAATGGACCCTGCCAAGACCCTGGCCGTCCGGGATTGGCCTACTCCCAAGTCCGTTAAGGAGGTTCAGCGGTTCTTAGGATTCGCTAACTTCTACCGCAAGTTCATCAGGAACTTCAGTTCTGTGGCAGCACCCATGTCAGACCTCACCAAAGGGACAGGTGGATCTTATGGCTGGTTTCCTCAGGCAGAAAAGGCGTTCAAAGACCTCAAGGACCGCTTCTGCACGGCACCCATTCTGGTTCTCCCGGACACCTCCCAACCATTCATCGTGGAGGTGGACGCCTCGGACAGTGGTGTCGGCGCGGTGCTCTCTCAACGTTCGGAAGGAAAGCTGCACCCCTGCGCTTACTTCTCCCACCGCCTGAGTCCTGCTGAGTCCCGGTACGATGTGGGGGATCGAGAACTGCTAGCGGTCAAACTGGCCCTTGAGGAGTGGAGGCACTGGCTGGAGGGAGCACAACATCCATTCCTGGTTTGGACTGACCACAAGAACCTGGAGTACCTCCAGCAAGCCAAGAGACTGAACCCTCGACAGGCTAGGTGGGCCCTGTTTTTCAGTCGGTTTGACTTCACCCTCTCATACCGCCCCGGCTCCAAGAACACCAAACCTGACGCACTGTCCAGACTGTTCTCTGCCACTAACAGGGAGAATGAAGTCGGGCCTATTATCCCTGTGTCCCGGATTGTGGCCCCTGTCCGCTGGGGTATTGAGGAGGCTGTCCGACGAGCCCAACGCCAGGACCCCGGTCCTGGGACGGGGCCACCAGGCCTCTTGTACGTCCCACATCAAGCCCTGGCCAAGGTTCTCCAGTGGGGTCACTCTTCCCCTCTCACCGCCCACCCGGGAGCTCGGAGGACCCTGGACTTCCTGAAAAGACGCTTCTGGTGGCCTAACATGGAGAAGGAAGTAAGGTCATTTGTCCTGTCCTGTGAGGTTTGCACCAGAACCAAGAACCCACGACAGCGTCCCCAGGGTCTCCTGCATCCTCTGACCATTCCCCGGCGTCCCTGGTCCCACGTGGCAGTCGACTTTATCACGGGTCTCCCTGAGTCACAAGGTAACACGGTCATTTTGGTCTTAGTTGACAGATTCTCCAAGGCCTGCCGCTTCATACCACTGTGCAAACTCCCCTCTGCTCTTGAAACTGCGAAACTTTTGTTTAATCATGTCTTCCGAGTCTTTGGTCTTCCACAGGACATCGTCTCAGACCGAGGGCCCCAGTTCTCCTCCCGAGTGTGGCACAGGTTCTGCAAGGTCATCGGAGCCACTGCCAGCCTCTCCTCTGGGTTTCACCCACAGTCCAATGGTCAGACAGAGAGGCTCAACCAGGACCTGGAAACCACCCTGCGAGGCCTGGCTATGGATAACCCGACATCGTGGAGCACCTGGCTGCCATGGGCGGAGTACGCCCACAACACCCTGCAGTCATCGGCCACCAAGCTGTCGCCATTCCAGTGCCAATTCGGGTTCCAGCCACCTCTGTTCCCGGACCAGGAGGAGGACGCGGGGGTGCCCTCGGTCAACCAATATGTGAGACGGTGTCGCAAGACCTGGAGCAAGGTCAGGAAGACCCTCATACAGACCTCCAGAACTAACCAGACTCAGGCCAACCGCCATAGAAGACCTGCACACGCTTTCCGCCCTGGGCAGCGTGTTTGGCTGTCCACTAAGGACCTTCCACTGCGGGTGGAGAACCGCAAGCTTGCTCCTCGCTACATTGGCCCCTTCAAGGTGGTGTGCAGGGTGAACCCTGTCTCCTACCGGCTCCAGTTGCCCCGGACTCTGAGGATCAACCCCACTTTCCATGTTTCCCTGTTACGGCCCGTACTGACGTCTACGTATGCCCCTGCCCCTAGGAACCCCCCACCCCCCCGCATCTTCCAGGGGCAGACTGTGTTCACTGTGAATCGCCTGCTTGACTCCCGCCGGGTCCGCGGCGGGTTGCAATATCTGGTGGACTGGGAGGGCTATGGTCCTGAGGAGCGCTGCTGGGTTCCTGCTCGGGATGTCCTTGATAAAGAACTATGTCGGGACTTCCATTCGGCCCATCCGGATCGCCCTGGGAACGTCAGGAGACGCTCCTAGAGGGGGGGGTCCTGTTAGGACTAGGACTGTTTTGGCCTCTAGAGGCCGCTGTTATTTCCTTTTCATGTCGTGTTTATTTTGGCCTCTAGAGGCCGCCACTGTTCCTGTGTTTTGTGTTTGTGTTAATTGCCTAATTATCTTCACCTGTGTCCTTAATTAGTTTGTCTATTTATACCCCTGAGTTCAGTCCTCTTGTCACGGAGTCTTTGTGCTGTTATGTTTATCTCCAGTTTCCTTTGTACTGTGTTTTTTGATCTTCTTAGCGTTTGAATTTTTGCTCTTTGCTTTTCTTTTGGATTATACTCTTTGGTTTTTTTTTGTCTTTTGTTTTGCCCTGTATATAGTGTATATAGTTTAAATAAACCTTTTGATTCTTTTTCTACTTCCGCCTCACGCCTCTGCATTTGAGTCATCCCCCTGGTGGCCTAGTGGGGGTTTGCTGGATTATCACACCAACGAACCAGGTTCGAATCCCAGCAAAACCCTAACACCGTTCCACCACTTCCTAAAGGAACACTGTCAGATTAAGCCATTGAAGAACACCGTCATGTTCATGGAACCAGTTAGACGTGACTTTGTGCATTATCATCCTGGAAGGAGCCATTATACGATGATACACTGTGGCCATAAAATGTGTACAATGAAAACATTCATTCCTCACACCATTAAAGGTGACATACCCCTTTTGCTATCTTAGTTATATGAGGCCTTAATGAAATGTCTGTGAGATGTTTTGGTCAAAATACCACAAGGATAACACTCCATAGGTTCCTTCTCACCCTGTCTAAACAGCCCTGTTCAAAAAGGCTGATTTGAGGAACAGCCTGTTCCTTTAAATGATAAGGAGCCACTGCTCACCACATCCCCCTTCCACCCAGCCAATCAGGCAGCACTTTCCTCATGAATATTCATTCACAAGGGCCATGAGTATAGAGATCTTGCATGTGACGTCACAGCCGATCCAGATTGTAACAGACGCCATCTTGTCGGTCAAACGCCATATTTCCGCCTTCTACTTCTGCTTCTACCTTTTCTTCTGGTATATACAATTCTACTACAACGGCTGCGGCTACAAGCTCTCCCTACCTGTGCACGTTTTTTATGTTTTTTGTGTGTATTTTTGCGTGTTGTTCATCTGTACCGGACTTCAATATCCACTACAACCGTATGGACTTACTGGACATTGGTTTCCAGCAGAAAATGACGGTTTGTAGCGATTTCCATCGCATGCACAACATTCCGGATGAGATAGCGAGACCAGCGGGGTCTCCGTGGATTGTTATCGGGTCTGGCAGGCGAAGGAGGCGGCGTCGGGAGAGGAAGCAAAAGAGAGGCTGCAGAGCCGGCCTGTTGACTAAGCTCAGAAAACAGCCACTCAAATCTCCACTGCCAAGGCTCTACCTCTCCAAAGCCAGATCCATGGTAAACAAGACGGACGATTTGGAATTACAGCTGGAATTACCTTATTCTATTCTATAATCAGCTGGTCAGTGCTATACTAGATACTACTGATATATCTAGTATCAGTACTAGTAATACTTAAGTGACTTACCCGTCCAGTGAGGATTGTTATTTTCTTGTTTACAAGATGACACATCTGAGGGCGGCTGACAAATCCTGAATTTCTGTAAAGATAACTGTCCAGAGATTTATAAGCACGCAGTGCTTCACCACTGAACAGCGAGGGAAAGTTAATGAGGTAATTATACACATCTGGGTATTCCACCTCTGGCAGCTCAATATCCACTGACACAGTCGTGAAAACTACGTCCGGTAAGCCATAAGGGTCACTAATCTGTAGGTCGTTTATTTTAGACATATATCTAGTTATCTGTTCATTAGAAAAATGAGCCGTGTAGTCCGTCGGTTGAAATGTATCCATTTGGTACATGAGTACAGCAGTATTCAGCGGTGTTTTTTACCGACAAAATGGTGGCTGTGTACTTTCCGGTCACGTGACTGCAAGATCTCTATTGATACTCAGATGAGGAGGTGGTATAAATTTAATTATCTGACTTGTGACATACAAATCTGAATGGCTTGTTGAAGCAATGTTTTCTGAAATAGGCTGAACAAAAGAAACTGACTGGGTGTCTTATTTCAGAGTTTGTGAGTCAGTAGGAGCACTGGATACCCAAATATATGTGCATAAGCAAATATATGTGCAAGTAAGTTTTTCATTAAATGTCCAGTTTAAACCACCAAAACCAGCATCAACAAGGCAGGGCTGGTTGGGTCTGTAATGTCACACAAACCCAACCTAGGGGAAGCCATGGCCTAAAGGTTAGAGATGCAGCTTTGGGATTAGAAGGTCACTGGTTCAATTCCCTGGACCAACAGGAATGGCTGAAGTGCCCTTGGGCAAGGCACCTAACCCTTAACTGCTCTCCAGGCTGCTCTGGGTGTGTTGTATGTCACTCTGGATGAGAGTGTCTGCTAAATGCCTATAATGAATTATCATGCTCTTGATGCCAAAGTCTGCAGCTGAAATCAGATCAGGTGACATTTTTGCAATTGTCTGCTGTTCCGTTTCAGTGAATTTGTCCCCATTGTAACCTCAGATTCTTGTTCTTGGCTCAATCTGATGTGGTCTTGTGCCATTGTAGCCCATCAGCCTCAAGGTTCAGCATATTGTGTGCATTCCAAGATGCTTTTCTGCTCAGCATGGTTGTAACGATTCATTATTGACGTTGCCATACAATGGCAGAAATAGGGGTACAGTAGGAATCTATTTCTGTCCCCCAAGGTACAATCTACACTAATGCACCCACTAGGGCTCATTATGGGACCTCAAGGTAACTATGTGTAACTTTGTAGGGCCAAAAAGATCCAGATATGTTCCCAAGCAGTATATAAAGGGTACAAATAAGTACCTTAGAGGGTACTGATCCAGTGACAAAGCCATTGTACCCTTTTATTTTCTGAGAGTGTATCATTCCTGTCAGCTCAAACGAGCCTTGCTGTGTCTACAAGAGTCGGATGAATTCACTTTAAGACTTTTGTAAACTACAAATTATCTGACATGGATGCCAAAAATAAAACCTTACATTGATGTCATTTTGTCATTGAAAGACCCAGGGGTCCAATGCCATTCTCCAGGATATAAGATTATAAATCATAACTGATGATACCAATGAGCCAAGATTTGTTCAACGTTCCATGTAAAAGAGACTGAAGTTGCATTTCCAGCATGTGAATGCCAACATGTGAAAGGATGACATTCACGCTGAAAGTTAAGTTAAGTTTAGTAACCAAGGGTATCTGAGACGTGAGCTGGATTGATGAGCTGATGAAAAGATGCAGTTAAGGCAGTAAAGGATTCCAGATTATTATTTCTACACTTTGGAGACAGAGAAAAAAAAATGGAGGGACATCATCTCATCTCATTATCTCTAGCTGCTTTATCCTGTTCTACAGGGTCGCAGGCAAGCTGGAGCCTATCCCAGCTAGACTACAGGCGAAAGGCAGGGTACACCCTGGACAAGTCGCCAGGTCATCACAGGGCTGACACATAGACACAGACAACCATTCACACTCACATTCACACCTACAGTCAATTTAGAGTCACCAGTTAACCTAACCTGCATGTCTTTGGACTGTGGGGGAAACCGGAGCACCCGGAGGAAACCCACGCGGACACGGGGAGAACATGCAAACTCCACACAGAAAGGCCCTCGTCGGCCACAGGGCTCAAACCCAGACCTTCTTGCTGTGAGGCGACAGCGCTAACCACTACACCACTGTGCCGCCGAAGGGACATCAACATCCACATAATGAGTTGAGTTAGTAGATCGTTTAGCAGAGACTCTCTATTGTAGAAGATTTGTAATAATTCAATAAATTAAACAAGATCTCATATGGAAGCATGCTGTCTTTTTTTTTTTTTAGCTATCAGTTACACAGCTGCTGAACAGACATTGCAGCTATTTGTTTACTTTGTGGTGGCACAGTGGTGTAGTGGTTAGCACTGTTGCCTCACAGCAAGAAGGTCCTAGGTTCAAGCCCAGCGGCCGGTGAGGGCCTTTCTGTGTGGAGTTTGCATCTTCTCCCCGTGTCTGTGTGGGTTTTCTCCGGGTGCTCCAGTTTCCCCCACAGTACAAAGACATGCAGGTTAGGCTAATTGGTGGGTCTAAATTGAATGTGAATGGTTGGTTGTCTCTGTGTTAGCCCTGCGATAACCTGGTGACTTGTCCAGGGTGTACCCCACCTCTTGCCCATAGTCAGCTGGGATAGGCTCCAGCTTGCCTGCAACCCTGTAGAACAGGATAAGAGGCTACAGATAATGGATGGATGTTTCTTTTTTTTTCTAAAATAAAACTTTTGCAATTCATATGAACTTGCTATATTTTTGTGATGTGTGATTTATGTGTGCAATACAAAAACATTGCTCAAACTATATGATATGAATAAATGAAGCATCATCATACATGGTGTGTTGACTTAATAATGTATATTAGCATATCTTAAAAACAAAAATCCACAGCGATCTGGCACAATTAGTGAAAATATTTCCGCAAATGTGCATCTGTCAGATTGTTGGGCTGAATCTGTCCCTGAATTCTGTTTCTTCTAGCTTTTGATTCCAAGCCATATTTCTAGTTTCACTGCATCCTTTGTTCCGAGTTTCAGTTCCCAGTTTCTGCTTTTAAGCCTTTATATCATATTGATCAGATGAAACATTGCATTCAGAACCACAGAAGACCAAAGTGCATGAAAGAGTGTTCAATTAATCTGCAATAGTGCAAAGCCAAGCTGGAATCCACCATTTAAAGAACACATACACTGGATATAAACCCATGGTAGGCCTTGCGAGAAGTTTCCTCAGCTTTTCTTTTGTTTCTTTCCATCTGTCAGAATATGTCTCTTCCTCCACTTCACAGCCTGCAGTGACTGAAACAAGAGACGTTTCTCAGAAATGTCCCCAAAGCTCATTACAAGCTCCAGCTGATGATTTCCAGTCGCCAAACACAGCACACACCTTTGTGTTTTCCCTCGCTAATTAGCCTGACTCAGATCATCAGGTGTTTTCCTGAGCAGAGATATGTGTGTGTGTGTGTGTGTGTGTGTGTGTGAAAATTATTAGAATGCCAAGGTGTGTATGAGATTTTCCTTCAAGTTGTGCATTTTACCTTAACAAATGCCTTTCAGCACATCACCACAAATGTGCAGCAATTAACCTGCAGGCAGATATTGGTTTTGTACAGCAGCCAGGCTTGGTCTGTGATGATTTGAAAGCTGGTGCTGAAAGGCCTGGTGCTCAGACGAAGCTGTCTCTGTATTGTGTCTGATGGATCCATGTCCTTATCGAACTGCTTCCAGCGATTATCCTGGTTTTGCAAGCAAATTGGAATGAATCGCCTTTCTTTCTCATATTAGCAGTGGGATATTGGTTGCTTTATTTTCCACTCCATTAGCTTTTCCAAAGCTGTATCAAAACATGGGTGATCTAATTATTCAAGCTGGAAAGCTCAATGTTCTATTTCTGTGTGTGTGTGTGTGTGTGTGTGTGTGTGTGTGTGTGTGTGTGTGTGTGTGTGTAAAGCTTCCTCTTGCTTCTACATTCATATGTCCTGACATTTCTTTCCCATTATTGCCATGTTGGGCAAACCACATCATTTTTTCTCAAACACACTGCTCAGAAACATTAGACCAGACAATCACGTCTAGGCTAAATGTCTTTCTGCTGATATTTCTGTTCTGACTGACTGCCTGACCTAGCCTGGAGTATACTGCTTTTTATTCTATCCACATTCACTGGATATGAGCAATTGCACGCTCTGATTGGCTACTCTATTACTAGGTTATCAGCTCGTATACCGTGAGTAGAGAAAAACAAAATTGCAGAGCATGTTGCTGAGCCAACCGAGGATGAAATAAAAGCTTTACTCAAAAACAAAAACCCCAAAAACTGTTATCAAGTATTTAAAAGAAACATAAATAGCTAAAAGAATATAGCCCCCCCCCCCAATATCTCCTGTTCCACACTCCAGTCCAGTCGGTGGTGGTAATGCACATTTAAGTTGTTTTGCCAACCGCCAAAAAACCCTAAAGAAGAAGAAGATGCAAAAAATACAAAACATGTCAGACATGTACTCATAGTACATGGCTTATAGCCAACTCAATGCTACGCACCTTGTCGACTATCAGCTCATGTACGATTCGGTTTCATGGAATAACTGTTAAATAGCATTACAGTGCTGTTTAATTCTGGGCTCTGACTGGTCAGAAGACATTGATTAATTTTCTCTAACAGCAGCTTTGACAGTCATACAGCTGCAAATCCCAGGGTTACTGCATGCATATTACTGTGCTCATTTGAATATGTTATCATTTCTACAGCACACTAATGACTTGCACGGGGACATGTATGCACAATACGACACAAACATGTGATTGTTGACATGGTGACATTTTCTGGAAGATATTTATTTAATGGGGACATCATTATGAAAAACTCACTTTTCCAGTGCTTGTGCACATACATTTAGGTATATGAGGTGCCTACCAACCTACAAACATCCAAAATAAGACACACAGGCAGTTTCTTTTGTCCTGCCTACCTATCAAAACAGTGGAGTGGAGATCATTAGTGGAGATCATTGCAATAATACCACCTCCTCATCTGAGTGTCTCGACTCATAGTGAGCATATCAGGTGAAAATCCAAATTCAATGCAAATTGCTTGAAACTGCTCTCACTGAATTCAGAAATGAATACAGAACAACATACTTTTTAATTCTGTAAAAAAAATGTCCATTCTTGACATATTACAAGTCAAAGACTGAAAAAAAAGGCTTAATTTTTAGAAAACTGCCTTAATATTCTGTATGAGCATCACATGGTCCAAAACGGGCCTCATTAACCAATGAGATCAAACTTTTTTTTTCTTAATAACTTTTTTTTTCAAGATATTTACATGGAAATTGGCAGGCACATACAGTGGTGCTTGAAAGTTTGTGAACTCTTTAGAATGTTCTATATTTCTGCATAAATATGACCTAAAACATCATCAGATTTTCACACAAGTCCTAAAAGTAGATAAAGACAACACAGTTAAACAAATGAGACAAAAAATATTATACTTGTTCATTTATTTATTGAGGAAAATGATCTAATATTACATATCTGTGAGTGGCTAAAGTTTGTGACCCTTTGCTTTCAGTATCTGGTGTGACCCCCTTGTGCAGCAATAACTGCAACTAAACGTTTCCAGTAACTGTTGATCAGTCCTGCACACCGGCTTGGAGGAATTTTAGCCCATTCCTCCATACAGAACAGCTTCAACTCTGGGATGTTGGTGGGTTTCCTCACGTGAACTGCTCGCTTCAGGTCCTTCCACAACATTTTGATTGGATTAAGGTCAGGACATTTACTTGGCCATTCCAAAACATTAACTTTATTATTTTTTAACCATTCTTTGGTAGAACAACTTGTGTGCTTAGGGTCGTTGTCTTGCTGCATGACCCACCTTCTCTTTAGATTCAGTTCATGGACAGATGTCCTGACATTTTCCTTTAGAATTCGCTGGTATAATTCAGAATTCATTGCTCCATCAATGATGGCAAGCCGTCCTGACCCAAATGCAGCAAAACAGGCCCAAACCATGATACTACCACCACCATGTTTCACAGATGGGATAAGGTTCTTATGCTGGAATGCAGTTTTCCTTTCTCCAAACATAACACTTCTCATTTAAACCAAAAAAGTTCTATTTTGGTCTCATCTGTCCACAAAACAGTTTTCCAATGGCCTTCTTGCTTGTCCATGTGATCTTTAGCAAACTGCAGATGAGCAGCAATGTTCTTTTTGGAGAGCAGTGGCTTTCTCCTTGCAACCCTGCCATGCACACCATTGTTGTTCAGTGTTATTCTGATGGTGGACTCATGAACATTAACATTAACAGCCAATGTGAGAGAGGCCTTCAGTTGCTTAGAAGTTACCCTGGGGTCCTTTGTGACTTCACCTTGCTCTTGGAGTGATCCTTGTTGGTTGACCACTCCTGGGGAGGGTAACAATGGTCTTGAATTTCCTCCATTTGTACACAATCTGTCTGACTGTGGATGGGTGGAATCCAAACTCTTTAGATATGGTTTTGTAACCTTTTCCAGCCTGATGAGCATCATCTCATCTCATCTCATTATCTCTAGCTGCTTGATCCTTCTACAGGGTCGCAGGCAAGCTGGAGCCTATGCCAGCTGACTACGGGCGAAAGGCGGGGTACACCCTGGACAAGTCGCCAGGTCATCACAGGGCTGACACATAGACACAGACAACCATTCACACTCACATTCACACCTACGGTCAATTTAGAGTCACCAGTTAACCTAACCTGCATGTCTTTGGACTGTGGGGGAAACCGGAGCACCCGGAGGAAACCCACGCGGACACGGGGAGAACATGCAAACTCCACACAGAAAGGCCCTCGCCGGCCCCGGGGCTCGAACCCAGGACCTTCTTGCTGTGAGGCGACAGCGCTAACCACTACACCACCGTGCCGCCCCTGATGAGCATCAACACCCCTTTTTATGAGGTCCTCAGTAATCTCCTTTGTTCGTGCCATGATACACTTCCACAAACATGTGTTGTGAAGATCAGACTTTGATAGATCCCTGTTCTTTAAATAAAACACGGTGCCCACTCACATCTGATTGTCATCCCATTGATATGAAAACACCTGACTCTAATTTCACCTTCAAATTAACTGCTAATCCTAGAGGTTCACATACTTTTGCCACTCACAGATATGTAATATTGGATCATTTTCCTCAATAAATAAATGACCAAGTATAATATTTTTGTCTCATTTGTTCAACTGGGTTCTCTTTATCTACTTTTAGGACTTGTGTGAAAATCTGGTGATGTTTTAGGTCATATTTATGCAGAAATATAGAAAATTCTAAAGGGTTCACAAACTTTCAAGCACCACAGTATATGATTGTATACTGAATGCAAAATTTTTAAAAAAATAGTTAAAAACAATTATGCAAACTAGTATTTAATTAGTATTAATTTTGCTAATTAGGTTAAAATTAAATCGGTACACTCAATAAAAAAAGTAATAAAAGATTATTTCTAATCCCCTCTTTGTGCTCTGTATGTCTTTGTGTTTCTCAAAAGTAGGGCCTTCTCGTGTTTATATGAAATAATATAAATTATTATTTTGATTCATATTCACAGTTTTCACTTCAAACCTCAAAAAACTATGTGAGCCACATCCAATAAACAATTCATATTTACTGAATTGAAATTGACCCTCAAGTTTCTGACTTCCATTTTTTAAAAATCTCATTCTGACCACTAAGATCTCAATATTTTTCATGAAAACAACTCCAGTTATAGTCTCACATAGTTATTTATTTACATGAATCAGTTTGATTTGAAAAAAAAAGTGGGTAAAGCTATGAAAACTCACTTCAAAGTCTCTTGTGAATCATAACATCAAAACTAGCAGACGGAAAATTTTGCTGAATACTTCATCAGAAACAGTGAGGGTGAGAGAACATCCCTATAAAAGTTATCTGATTGATATTCACGAATAATCCAGTGGGAAACTGATCAGAAGAGAGAGAGAGAGAGAGAGAGAGAGAGAGAGAGAGAGAGCCTGACCGCTTTCCTGTGACTCAAAAAGAAAAGCACTGGCAGTTTCCCAACGTCACGCGAGCACAGTTTTTACTCTGTTCTACCGACTTCAACCTGCCGTTACTCCCAAAGTACTGAACAGATCTTAATGAGATGAATTTCTTTGGAAAGCAGAGATTATAAGCTTTTTAATGATAGAACATATTCAATAGTTAAGCAATGACAGATTTGGAAACTTAGATGAGCATCTGCCCCTCCTAGAATTGCCACCTTATTGTGGTGGAGGGGTTTGTGTGCTTGAATGATCCTAGGAGCTATGTTGTCAGGGGCATTATGCCCCTGTCAGGGTTTCCCAAGGCAGACAGGTCCTAGGTGACAGGCCAGACCAAGAGCAGTTCACCAAAACCCCTATGGAGAAAAAACCGAGGACCGTGACATCGCCCGGTATGACGCAGCCGGGGCCCCACCCTGGAGTCAGGCCCGGGGTTGGGGCTCGTATGTGAGCGCTTGGTGGCCGGGCCTTTGCCCATGGGGCCCGGCCGGGCTCAGCCCGAAGAGGTGACGTGGGCCCGACCTCCTGTGGGTTCACCACCCACAGAGGCAGCAGTAGGGGACTGGTGCAGTGTGGATTGGGTGGCAGTCGAAGGCAGGGGCCTCGACGACCTGATCCCCGGACACAGTGGCTGGCTGTTGGGACATGGAATGTCACTTTGCTGGGGGGGAAAGAGCCTGAGCTTGTGCGGGAGGTTGAGAGGTACCAGCTAGAGATAGTCGGGCTCACCTCCACACACAGCTTGGGCTCTGGAACCCAGCTCCTCGAGAGGGGCTGGACTCTCCACTTCTCTGGAGTCACCCGTGGTGAGCGGCGGCGGGCTGGTGTGGGCTTGCTTATAGCTCCCCAGCTCAGCCGCCATGTGTTGGAGTTTACCCCAGTGAACGAGAGGGTTGCCTCTCTGCGCCTTCGGATTGGGGAGAGGGCTCTTGCTGTTGTTTGTGCCTATGGCCCAAATAGCAGTATAGAGTATCCGGCCTTCTTGGAGTCCCTGGGAGAGGTACTGAGGGGTGCTCAGACTGGGGACTCCATTGTGCTACTGGGGGACTTCAATGCTCACGTGGGCGATGACAGTGAGACCTGGAGGGCCGTGGTTGAGAGGAACGGCCTCCCCGATCTGAACCCGAGTGGTGTTTTGTTATTGGACTTCTGTGCTAGTTACGGTTTGTCCATAACGAACACCATGTTCGAGCATAGGGGTGTCCATAAGTGCACGTGGCACCAGGACACCTTAGGTCAGAGGTCAATGATAGACTTTGTAGTCGTTTCATCTGATCTCCGGCCCTATGTCTTGGACACTCGGGTGAAGAGAGGGGCTGAGCTGTCAACTGATCACCACCTGGTGGTGATTTGGATCCGCTGGTGGAGGAGGAAGCTGGACAGACCTGGCAGGCCCAAACGTATGGTGAGGGTCTGCTGGGAACGTCTGGCCGAGCACTCTGTTGGGGAGGTCTTTAACTCCCACCTCTGGGAGAGCTTTTCCCAGCTTCCGAGGGAGGCGGGGGACATTGAGTCTGAGTGGACCATGTTCTCTACCTCCATTGTGGATGCAGCTGTTCGGAGCTGTGGCCGCAAGGTCTCCGGTGCCTGTCGTGGCGGCAATCCCCGAACCCGGTGGTGGACGCCAGAAGTAAGGGATGCTGTCAAGCTGAAGAAGGAGTCCTATCAGGCCATGTTGACCTCCAAGACTCCTGAGGCAGCTGACGGGTATTGGCAGGCCAGGCGTGCTGCAGCTCGGGCAGTTGCGGAGGCAAAAACTCGGAACTGGGAGGAGTTCGGGGAGGCCATGGAGAAGGACTATCGGTCGGCCTCGAAGAAATTCTGGCAAACCGTCCGGCGCCTCAGGAGGGGGAAGCAGTACTCTGCCAACACTGTTTACAGTGCGGGTGGGGAGCTGTTGACTTCGACTGGGGACATTGTCGGGCGGTGGAAGGAATACTTTGAGGATCTCCTCAATCCCACCGTCATGTCTTCCACTGAGGAGACTGAGGCTGATGACTCAGAGGTGGACTCGTCCATTACACAAGCCGAAGTCACTGAGGTGGTTTGCAAGCTCCTTGGTGGCAAGGCACTGGGGGTGGATGAGATCCGCCCTGAGTATCTCAAGTCTCTGGATGTTGTGGGGCTGTCTTGGTTGACACGCCTCTGCAACATCGCGTGGCGGTTGGGGACAGTGCCTCTGGAGTGGCAGACTGGGGTGGTGGTCCCTCTTTTTAAGAAAGGGGACCGGAGAGTGTGCTCCAATTATAGGGGAATCACACTTCTCAGCCTCCCAGGGAAGGTTTACTCCAGGGTACTGGAGAGGAGAATTCAACCAATAGTCGAACCTCGGATCCAGGAGGAACAATGCGGTTTTCGTCCTGGTCGCGGAACACTGAACCAGCTCTATACCCTTCACAGGGTGCTCGAGGGTTCATGGGAGTTTGCCCAACCAGTCCACATGTGCTTTGTGGATCTGGAGAAGGCATTCGACCGTGTCCCCCATGGTATTCTGTGGGGGTGCTTCGGGAATATGGGGTTTGGGGCTCTTTGCTAAGGGCTGTCCAGTCCCTGTATGAATGGAGCAGGATTCTGGTTTGCATTGCTGGCAGTAAGTCAGACCTGTTCCCAGTGCATGTTGGACTCCGGCAGGGCTGCCCTTTGTCACCGGTTCTGTTCATAATTTTTATGGACAGAATTTCTAGGCGCAGCCAGGGGCCGGAAGGAATCCTGTTTGGGAACAACAGGATTTCATCTCTGCTTTTTGCGGATGATGTTGTCCTGTTGGCTTCTTCAAACCAGGACCTTCAGCATGCACTGGGGCGGTTTGCAGTCGAGTGTGAAGCAGCTGGGATAAGAATCAGCACCTCCAAGTCCGAGGCCATGGTTCTCGACCAGAAAAGGGTGGCTTGTCCTCTCCAGGTTGGTGGAGAAGTCCTGCCTCAAGTGGAGGAGTTTAAGTATCTCGGGATCTTGTTCACGAGTGAGGGAAGGATGGAGCGTGAGATCAACAGGCGGATTGGTGCAGCCTCCGCAGTGATGCGGTCGCTTTACCGGTCCATCGTGGTGAAGAAGGAGCTGAGCCAAAAGGCGAAGCTCTCAATTTACCGGTCGATCTACGTTCCGACTCTCACCTATGGTCATGAGCTTTGGGTAATGACCGAAAGAACAAGATCGCGGATACAAGCGGCCGAAATGAGTTTCCTTCGCAGGGTGGCTGGGCGCTCCCTTAGAGATAGGGTGAGAAGCACAGTCACTCGGGAGGAGCTCGGAGTAGAGCCGCTGCTCTTCCACATCGAGAGGAATCAGCTGAGGTGGCTCGGGCATCTTTTTCGGATGCCTCCTGGACGCCTCCCTGGGGAGGTGTTCCAGGCATGTCCCCCCGGGGGGAGGCCCCAGGGAAGACCCAGGACATGCTGGAGGGACTATGTCTCTCGGCTGGCCTGGGAACGCCTCGGTGTTCTTCCTGAGGAGCTGGCCGAGGTGTCTGGGGAAAGGGAAGTTTGGGCTTCCCTGCTTAGACTGCTGCCTCTGCGACCCGGTCCCGGATAAAGTGGAAGAAGACAAGACGAGACGAGACGAGATGAGCATCTGCATGGACAATTTTCACAGTGCAGCCAGCGAGCATCTGATATGCCTACTTGTTGAATTTTGATCAAAGCATGTCACAGACATTTCAGTAAGTCCTCAGGGAAGTGTGCCAACTTGTGGAAAAGGGGTTTAATATGCATACATGTCAAGTTATATGGTTTCCCCATATTTTGTCCGGGAAAATGCAATTTTTTGGCTAATACGGCGTACACTGATTTTCATACGGGAAAATTCTGTTTTGTATCAGAGATTTTTTCCGTTACTCTGAGAATTTTCTTAGCATCCACCATGTATTTTTTCAAACATGCATGCCCAATGAAACGGAACTATTTTCAATTTATGTGGTTTTATAGTTGCACGTGGTTTTCTCGGTCATTTAAGTACATCAGCTCGGACTCCCCAGACTTCTGTCACAACTGAAGAAGTTATGTTCTGCCAATTTCTCGTGGAACACAACATCCCCCCGACTGTGGCAGACCATTTTTCGCAGCTGGCGAAGAAAAAAAAAAGTTTCCCGATTCAAAGACTGCACATGTAAGCATTATTTTATTTTTTAAAAAAGTTTTTACTGTTTGCATGTAGGAAAGCTTCTTCCATTATGATGATAATTTAGGGAGGCAATACTGGGAGTCACCGTTTATACAACGGCGACTGTAGTAACCCGGCGATTTCTGGTTTCGCTTCCCTAAACATTTTAATTGCTGAGACATTATATGTAGACACAGATGACCAACACCCGTTCCTACTATCAGTCGTCAGTAAACTGGAAAAATATTGAATGAAGAGTAATGGTGGTAACGACCATTGGTAACCTGTGTCTAAAATGTGTAGTAGGGGATGGAAGCAATTTAACACCATCTACATGTTTGCCGTGCTCTGATTTTCTTTTATTGACCAGGAAAATCTCATCTCATCTCATTATCTCTAGCCGCTTTATCCTTCTACAGGGTCGCAGGCAAGCTGGAGCCTATCCCAGCTGACTATGGGCGAAAGGCGGGGTACACCCTGGACAAGTCGCCAGGTCATCACAGGGCTGACACATAGACACAGACAACCATTCACACTCACATTCACACCTACGGTCAATTTAGAGTCACCAGTTAACCTAACCTGCATGTCTTTGGACTGTGGGGGAAACCGGAGCACCCGGAGGAAACCCACGCGGACACGGGGAGAACATGCAAACTCCACACAGAAAGGCCCTCGCTGGCCCCGGGGCTCGAACCCAGGACCTTCTTGCTGTGAGGCGACAGCGCTAACCACTACACCACCGTGCCGCCCTGACCAGGAAAATAATAGATGTATATTAGGAAAGGTCTTCGATGTAAAAACTGCTCTGGGTGTTGCCAGGTTTCCAATGCTGAAATAACTTTTTACTGCTTTGCTGTGCCTCCCACATAGCAATGCAGATAGCGAGAGGGCTTTTTCATTGGTTAGGGAAATTCATACTGAGTACAGAAAAAAATATGGCTGCAGACACATTAACTGCATATCTGCAAATTAAAATGAAGTGTGATGAGAAGCTACAACTGCTACCCAAGCAGTGATATTATAGCTAGTGCTAAATCTCCAACATCTTTGTACAAAAAAGAACACTCCAAAAAGGAATAAGATTTAAATTCTTGTTATAAATTACTAGGAAGATTTTCAATTTAACTTCATAATTTATTCATATTTTCACTTATCCTTGTTTACATAATAAACTTGATGTGGTTCAGTCATCTTTAGTTGGATCTAACACTGCTTGTGGTGTCAACATTTTTCTCAAATGGAACTTTTACGACTACTACTACTTAGCCTGGGCCCACCCATCCTAAGTGTGACGCAACACGAGGGCCTGTTGCGAGCTTAGTCTGGCAAGGCAAGCTATCTCCAGCTCTTCCAAGCTCCCGAAAAATCAGGAGCCAATCAACTTTGAGCATCTCCAACGGCCCTGGGTAGAGGCGTGTTCAAGGCAGTGACGTAGTCAGAGCTGGAAAAACCCGGGTGCAGAAAGTAAAAACCATGCCACATTTTTGCTCCAGCCAATTCAATGAACCAGCTGATCCTAATTACCACATCCCCTAAGCCAGGTTGATGAGCTACTTGGTGAAATCACCGGTGTTGAGAGCACAGGCAGAAGGAAAACCTAAGCAGGACTTTTACTTTGTCAATCCAGTTTTTCCACCTCTGGACATAGTAGAACTGCGACCGGAAGCCATAGATTGTTTACAGAGTCTATGCCGGAAGTGCTTCATTCACTAGAAACATTACGAACATGGAGCAGCGGCAAGCCTTTGACACAGCGGTAGATGCTGTATTGAAAGCATTCAACGGGAAGTTCTCATTGAAAACGGAGCAAAGAGCAGCCCTGGAGGTATTTATCTTCTTCCTGTTACTCAAGCAGTTTCCGTCGCATCACATACGTCAGAGGAAAGAGTGATGTGATTGGTTTAAGCTTCATCACAGCCTTTTCTGGCTTTGACCAGTAGCAAACTGAGGCATTTCAGGGAGGCGGGTCAACCACGCGCTTTGGGAAACGGTTGGGCTTAATATCTTTGCCAGACCAAATGCTCACAGAGCTTTGAAGTCGCGTTAGCCAGACTAACTACTACTACTTCTATAGGTCTTTATTGTATAAGATAAAACACATATCCTATGTTACAATAAATAAGAATAATAAAAAGCACAAAGTTAATAGAAATAAGGAAAAATATACATCTTCTTCTTTTGGCTGCTCCCGATTAGGGGTTGCCACAGCGGATCTTTTGTCTCCATTGCTCCCTGTCTTCCGCATCCTTCTCTACCACACTTGCTACTTTCATGTCCTCTCTCACCACATCCATGTATCTCCTCTTTGGCCTTCCTTGTTTTCGTTTGCCTGGCAGCTCCATCCTCAACATTCTCCTTCCCACATGCTCTGCATCTCTTCTCAGGATGTGCTCATACCATCTCAGTCTCATCTTGTTTAGCTTAATTCCCAAGCTCTCCACATGTACTGTCCCTCTGATGTGCTCGTTCCTTATCCTGTCCAACCTTGTCACTCCCATTGCAAACCTTAACATCCTCAATTCTGCCACCTCCAACTTTGCCCCCTGCCTCTTCGTTAAGGGTACGGTCTCCAATCCGTACATCACAGCTGGCTCACTACGGTCTTATACATCTTACCTTTCACTTTTGCTGGGACTTTCCTATCACAAATGACTCCCAAAATCCTTCTCCAACTGCTCCACCCTGCCTGCACGCTCTTTCACCTCACTATCGCAGCCCCCATTTTCCTGCACAGTTGACCCCAGGTACTTGAATTCACCAATTTTCTTTATGTCTACTCCTTGCATCTTCACTACACTCTCATTCCCATTCTCATTGATGCACATGTATTCTGTTTTGATACTGCTCACCTTCATTCCTCTTCGTTCCAATGCATACCTCCATCTCTCCAAACCCAACTCAACCTCCTTTCTACTTTCACCACCTATCACAATATCATCCGCAAACATCATGTTCCATGGTGACTCTTGCCTCACTTCGTCCGTCAAGCTATCCATCACTATGGCAAACAAAAAAGGACTCAAAGCAGATCCTTGATGGAGTCCCACCTTCACCTTGAACCATTCAGTTGTTCCAACTGCACACCTCACTGCTGTTTCACTGTTCTCATACATGTCTTGCACCACTCTAATATACTTCTCATTCACTCCACTCTTTCTCATACAATACCATAACTCATCTCTCGGCACTCTATCGTATGCCTTCTCCAGGTCGACAAACACACAATGTAGCTTTCTCTGGCCTTCTCTGTACTTCTCCATTAACATTCTTAAAGCAAAAATTGCATCAGATATGCTCTTCTTTGGCATAAACCCGTACTGCTGTTCACAGATTGCTACCTCTCTTCTCAATCTCACCTCCACTACTCTTTCCCATGGCTTCATGGTGTGGCTCATCAATTTTTTTTCCTCTGTAATTACTGCAGCTCTGTACATCTCCCTTATTCTTGTATAATATATATATATATATATATATATATATATATATATATATATATATATATATATATATATACACACACACACACAGGTAGTCGTCGACTTACGACTGCGTTTGGTTACGACTGACCGGTCGTAAACCGATCTGGTCGTAAGTCGGCCTATGTTAAATGAACGTAAGTATATTGTGATGTGTAATGATATTGTAATCATCTTAACGTCTTATTTTATCAACATTTTCTTATTTCATTACCTTGGCTCATTATTTGGTTTAAGTCAAACACTGCATACTACACTGCGTACAGTACAATTTGTTTAATATGTGCAAAACAAAAAATACGAAATACAGGTGTGAAAAATAGAAAACATTTTAGTTTGAAACATACCAAAATACAAATGCAAAACAGCAAAATACAAAACTTAGTGACCGCTGGCATCACTGGTGCTTGGCTGTGGGTCATCTACGTCATTATCAGCTGTTGCAGCGCTCGGGCTGGCGGGAGCATTTGCTCATTTCATAAACCAGGAGCTGGGGTGGAAACTGTATGACAGCATGCGCGAGGGAACGCGAGAGAGACTGCGCATGTGCCTGGAGCTGGGGCGGAAACTGTTGTACGCGGCGAGAGGCGCTGCCGGGAGCTGGGGCGGAAACTGTCGTACGCTCAGCTAGCTCAGCTGGGAAACACTTGCCAGTCATAACCAGATGGTCGTAAAGTCGATTGGTCGTAAGTCGACGACTACCTGTATATATATATATATATATATATATATATATATATATATATATATATATATATAAAATGTAAAGTTACTAAATAAATCTAATGATAAGTTTTAAAAGTATAAAATACGACATCTAATTAAGCTAAATTGTATTTAAAAATTAGGCAAGGTAACCGTCATTTACTGTTTGACATGATTATATATAATTTATTACATGTAACCTACTATTTTAATTAACATACCTACTTAGTACTGCTGTTATATTTCAAGTAATTTTCTTTGATGGAATGTAATATTGTAGGTGATGTCAAAACTTGTCAAATAGAACTTTTGTGAAATTTTTATGAACTATTTAATATTAATACATTTTATTTGCAAAATTTACATCAATAATTCTGGTATTATTGATACAATGTATATTAAATAATTAAGTTTATAGTTCAGTCATTCTCTTTAGTAGATAATTGTTTACTTGTCTGTACATATAGTCCTTGTTAATTCAGTTGTTTTCTCTAGGATCTAAAAGTTCTTTTTATTCAGTACATGCTTATTTGATCCCTTTAACTTGATGCGGCGTGATAAATATGCCTATTACAATAGGAGTGTATAATGTGGAATAAAACAATTGGTGCTTTGGATTATCTCATCTCATCTCATTATCTCTAGCCGCTTTATCCTGTTCTACAGGGTCGCAGGCAAGCTGGAGCCTATCCCAGCTGACTACGGGCGAAAGGCGGGGTACACCCTGGACAAGTCGCCAGGTCATCACAGGGCTGACACATAGACACAGACAACCATTCACACTCACATTCACACCTACGGTCAATTTAGAGTCACCAGTTAACCTAACCTGCATGTCTTTGGACTGTGGGGGAAACTGGAGCACCCGGAGGAAACCCACGCGGACACGGGGAGAACATGCAAACTCCGCACAGAAAGGCCCTCGCCGGCCACGGGGCTCGAACCCGGACCTTCTTGCTGTGAGGCGACAGCGCTAACCACTACACCACCGTGCCGCCCGCTTTGGATTATATTTTAGAATTTTTTCTCATGTATAAGGGCTCATGGAAAAGTACAGATTTTGTAAGGGCATGGGGAACTAAAGGTTGACATGTATGAATATGTCACCTTTAATGGTGTGAGGAATAAATGTTTTCATTGTACACATTTTATGACGGGCGGCACGGTATAGACCCTGAAGCCGCCGCCAGGCGCCGCTAAAACCGCCATTTAGAATTTGAGCCACCGCCAGCCAATAATTTTGTAAGCCAATTTGAGCCGCTATCTAATAAAATTTGGCTGAGCCACTAAGAATTGTGTACATCAAATAATGGGTTTATCCACATCATGAGCTACAAGAAAAGTGACACAAACATGATCAACTATACACACTAGTAGTAACACAATAGAGACGTATAGGCATACACTGTAGAGATTTAGAACTGATATCACAGCACAGAGAGCCACCACAAGCTTGCCGTTGTGACTACCTGTCTGGCTTCCCGCCCCTCACACCGTTACCACGATACACTGGGGAACCCGGGAACCCACCCAGAGCATCAATCGACTCCGATATCGGCGAGATGGCTGCATTCTTTGCCGCTGCTGAGGGAAAGTGTAAAGGTATTTTTTTGTTTGTTTGTTTGTTTCACATACTTCGAGATTGATAAAAAAAAAGTACTCCACCACTCTACTTTCATCATAGTAAGATAGCTGCCAGTCCTTCACTGGTCATTGCTAGTGAGAGTAGATAGCTAGATGCCTTCCTCGAACAATCCAGATTAGCTTATTATTAGCATTGAACTACAATCTTGCTAGATTTATATTTACAATGAAGTAAGAGACCAGGGGACCTGTGGTAATTTGCTATTTATTCCCCCCATTTGTTTGATCCGTTCGCCCGGATATATGCCACACAGTGACGTCCAGTATCAGCCATTTGTAGCCATAAACATTTTGGTGGCTGCAGCAGCCATTAAGGTTTTGGCTGAGTCAGCTAGCCAGCCAATAATTTCATCAGCCAGCCATTATCCTGAAAACAAACGGCTTCGGGGTCTAGCACGGTGGTGTAGTGATTAGCGCTGTCGCCTCACAGCAAGAGGGTCTGGGTTCGAGCCCTGTGGCCGGCGAGGGCCTTTCTGTGTGGAGTTTGCATGTTCTCCCCGTGTCCGTGTGGGTTTCCTCCGGGTGCTCCGGTTTCCCCCACAGTCCAAAGACATGCAGGTTAGGTTAACTGGTGACTCTAAATTGACCGTAGGTGTGAATGTGAGTGTGAATGGTTGTGTCTATGTGTCAGCCCTGTGATGACCTGGCGACTTGTCCAGGGTGTACCCCGCCTTTCGCCCGTAGTCAGCTGGGATAGGCTCCAGCTTGCCTGCGACCCTGTAGAAGGATAAAGCGGCTAGAGATAATGAGATGAGATGAGATGAGATGAGACATTTTATGGCCACAGTGTATCATCGTATAATGGCTCCTTCCAGCATGATAATGCACAGTCACTTCAAATTGGTTCCATTAACATGATGGTGCTCTTCAATGGCTTAATCCGACAGTGTTCCTTTAGGAAGTGGTGGAACGGGATTTAGGACGAGAATGTCTAACTGAGAAATCTGCAGCAGTTATAAGATGCAGTCACGTCAACATGGAGCAGAATCTCAGAGGAAGTTTTCCAATATGACAAACTGATGCTGTTCTGAGAGTGAAGTGGGTCCTATCCAGTATTAGTAACCAGTGAGTTGTAACCTGTCAGTCACAGCATTATCTCAGCTGTACACTCAACTACTGTACATTTCATATCAACTCAGGTTCCACTATACACTCACCTTATTTTCCTTCCTGGCAGGTTGCACCAATTTCTATATTGAGCTTAAAATATAAGCCATACTCTGAGCACAAAAGATGTTTGCCAAACATCCTTCCAGTTTCCCCTCGAGGCCATTTAGCAAAAAGTCTCTCTAGACCTTTATAGATTCGTGAAATGTCTTTGTAACACTCCCTACGTGTGGGTGGAGCACTGAGGACGGCAGGACAGAGATCAGGTTTGGGAAAAGGCTTTATTGCCACACTTTTCAGTGAACAATCGTTACGGTGACTAGACAGACACACACACACAGCCAGCGTCTAGTCCGGAGATCCCCCTCTGCTCTCACTCTCCCTCCTTAAATAGGGCGCGGTCACTGGGAAGACACACACAAACACAGGTTAATTGTTCTCAGGTGTCGTGATTCTGCCACTTACCTTCCCTGACTCCGCCCTCCTGTCACCGACCGGCGCTTGACCACGCCCCCGCTGCCACATACCCCCACCGCCCGACTCAGGCCGGGCGGCCGTCCGGCCTGCAGCCGACTCCCCCCCCCCCTTGACGGGAGAGGAAGTCCGCCACGACCATCTGCGCCCCCGGCCTGTGGACCACCTTGAAATTAAAGGGTTGGAGCGCCAGATACCAACGGGTGATCCGCGCGTTGGCATCTTTCATGCGGTGGAGCCACTGGAGGGGCGCGTGGTCCGAACAGAGGGTGAAAGAGCGCCCCAGCAGGTAGTACCGGAGGGCGAGGACCGCCCATTTGATCGCCAGGCACTCCTTTTCAATCGTGCTGTAGCGCCCCTCACTCACTGACAGCTTCCGGCTGATGTATAAGACCGGGCGATCCTCCCCCTCCACCTGCTGGGACAAAACGGCCCCCAGCCCTCTGTCCGACGCATCCGTCTGTAACATAAAAGGGAGAGAGAAGTCAGGGGAGTGTAAAAGTGGCCCCCCACACAGTGCAGCCTTTACCTCCGAGAAAGCCCGCTGGCACTGCTCCGTCCACTGGACCGGATCTGGCGCCCCCTTTTTAGTGAGGTCAGTCAGCGGGCTGGTGACGTCCGAATAATTAGGTATAAACCTACGATAGTAGCCAGCCAGCCCCAGGAACTGTCTCACCCCCTTTTTGGTCTTGGGCCTCGGGCAGGCCGCAATCGCTGCGGTCTTATTAATTTGGGGACGCACCTGCCCGTTGCCCAAGTGGAAGCCCAGATACCGTACTTCCACCCGCCCAATCGCACACTTCTTTGGGTTGGCAGTGAGCCCCGCCCGTCTCAGCGACCTAAGGACGGCCCTCAGGTGTTGCAGGTGCCGCTGCCAGTCGTTACTATAAACGATAATGTCGTCCAGGTAGGCGGCCGCATAGGTGGCGTGGGGCCGGAGGACCCGGTCCATCAGCCGCTGAAACGTAGCGGGCGCCCCAAACAGCCCAAACGGAAGTGTGACGAACTGGTGTAAGCCAAACGGTGTGGAAAAGGCCGTTTTCTCCCGGGATAATGGAGTCAAGGGGATCTGCCAATATCCCTTCGTTAAATCCAGTGTCGAGTAGAAGCGAGCCGTGCCTAGTCGATCGAGCAGCTCATCAATACGAGGCATTGGGTACGCGTCAAATTTAGACACCGCGTTGACTTTTCTATAGTCCACACAGAACCGGACCGAGCCGTCGGCCTTGGGAACCAAGACCACCGGGCTGCTCCAGTCGCTGTGGGACTCCTCGACGATGCCCATTTCGAGCATGGCCTGAAGTTCTTCCCGAACCACCTTTTTTTTGTGTTCGGGTAGTCTATAAGGGCAGCTACGCACTACCACCCCCGGGGGTGTCTCTATGTGGTGTTCTATGAGGTTAGTGCGACCGGGCAGGGGCGAGAACACATCCGAAAACTCGGCCTGCAACTGGGCGACCTCCGTGAGCTGGGTCGGGGAGAGGTGGTCTCCACAGGGGACCGGAGAGGTACGTGATGCCAAACTCTCTTTTTGAACCTCCGGCCCCAGCTCCGCCTTCTCCGGAACTACCGACACCAACGCCACGGGGACCTCCTCGTTCCAGAGTTTGAGCAGATTGAGGTGGTAAATCTGTGGCGCCCCACCCCTGTCTGTTCGCCTCACCTCATAGTCGACGTCCCTGACTCGCCGTGTGACCTCAAAGGGTCCTTGCCACTTGGCGATTAATTTGGAGCTCGACGTGGGCAAGAGTACGAGTACTTTATCTCCCGGTGTGAACTCTCTAAGGCGCGTAGCCTTGTTGTACAGGCGGGCTTGCCGTTCCTGGGCCTGCCGCAAGTTCTCCTGAGTTAGGTGGGTGAGCGTGTGGAGTTTTGCGCGCAGGTCCATAACGTACTGAATTTCATTCTTACTTTGTGAAGGTCCCTCCTCCCAATTTTCCCGCAGCACGTCCAGGATGCCGCGCGGCTTATGCCCATATAATAATTCGAACGGGGAGAACCCCGTGGAGGCTTGAGGGACCTCTCGCACTGAGAACAGCAAGGGTTCGAGCCACTTATCCCAATTACGTGCGTCCTCACTTACGAATTTCTTAATGATATTTTTGAGGGTGCGGTTGAACCGTTCTACTAAACCGTCCGTTTGTGGGTGATATACACTGGTGCGGATCGGCTTAATCCCCAATAACCCATACAGTTCGCGCAGTGTTCGTGACATAAACGTAGTGCCTTGATCAGTCAGAATCTCTTTCGGGATTCCAACTCGGGAGATGACGCGGAAGAGTGCCTCTGCAATACTGCGTGCTGAGATATTGCGCAGAGGCACTGCTTCCGGGTATCGCGTTGCATAGTCCACTAGAACTAATATAAAGCGGTACCCTCGTGCTGACCGATCTAATGGCCCGACGAGATCCATCCCAATTCTTTCAAACGGGGTCTCGATTAACGGTAGAGGGCGCAATGGCGCTTTTGGAATGGCCGCTGGATTTACTAACTGGCATTCGCGGCATGCCGTACACCACCTACGGACATCGCCGCGAATCCCCGGCCAATAGAAACGGGCCATTATTCGGGCTAGTGTTTTATCCTGCCCTAAGTGTCCAGCCATGGGATTAAAGTGAGCCGCCTGGAATACCAATTCCCGGCGGCTTTTTGGAATCAAAAGCTGCGTGACTCGCTCCTTAGTTTGAGTGTCCTGCGTCACTCGGTATAATCTATCCTTCATAATCGCGAAGTAGGGGAAGGACGGGGTGGCGTTCGGCTGGAGCGTTTGACCATCGATTACTCTCACTTGGTCAAACGCATGCCGCAGAGTCTCGTCTCGCGACTGCTCTAATGGGAAATCCGTGAGGGAATCCCCAATAGAGAGAGGAGGGGCCGGCGGCTCCTCACTCTGACGCGGAGATGACGTAGACGGCTCTGTGACAGCTGCTCCCGCCAAAGCGACACCGGGACCTCCCCCTGTCAAATGGCAGGACCCACTCTCGACTAGGCGTGTCATTAAACCCCGAAATCCCGGCCAATCCGTCCCCAAAATTAACGAGTGGGTAAGGCGAGGATTAACCGCCGCCTTCACTATAAATTTTTCCCCTCTGAAAATAATGTGGACCGACACCAAAGGGTAGCTGTGAACATCCCCGTGCACACACAACACCTTCACCCCCTGTGCTCCCCCCAATGCCTCGTTTTGAACCAGGCTTTGGCGAATTGAGGTCTGATTACAACCAGAATCCACCAACGCCTGATATGTAGCCCCTTGGATACTCACCGGTATGCGATACGCTCCGGCCCGATCGAGGGCGGCCTCTGGCGCGTCGGGGATCCGAACCACCGCGCCCACTTCCATTGCTGTGCACTGCTCATGAAGGTGGCCCGGCTCCCCGCAGCGCCAGCAAACCGGCCCGGGCTTTCCCTCTGCACCGGTGATCTGGGGCTCACTCACCTGAGATGGGGGAGAGACAGACACAGAAGGGAGACACGGGAGGGCACCGCGGGTGCGGCGGGCCGGCTGGGGTGGAGCCGGCCCCCGCCTCCGCGGTGGGGGAATGGGGCAGGGACGGGACACAGGAGGAGAGGGAGAGAGAGAGAGAGAGAAGAGGAGAGAAGAGACGATGCCATCTGCTGTCCTGCCGCCAGGACAGCCGCCAGATGATCCTCCGCCAGCTCGACTGCCTGATCCAGCGACGCCGGGCGGTGGCACTGGACCCACTCCGCGGTTCCGGCTGGTAAGCGGGCGACGAACTGTTCCAGTACCACCTGGTCGACGATTCCCTCGGCGTCGCGATTGTTGGCCCTCAGCCACCGCCAGCAGGCGTCCCGGAGCTGCTGGCCGAACGCGAACGGCCGGCCGACTTTCTCCAGTTGCAGCGCGCGGAAGCGCTGGCGCTGTTGCTCCGGTGTGCGCCCCACGCGCTGGAGGACGGCCCGGCGGAGGTCCGCGTAGGCCAGCCGGCGGTCGGCGGGGAGCTGTAGCGCGGCCAGCTGCGCCTCTCCCGTGAGCAGGGGGAGGAGGCGCGCCGCGCGCTGCTCGATCGGCCACCCCGAGGCTTCGGCGACCTGTTCGAACAACGTGATGAACGCCTCGGGGTCGTCCTGCGGGCCCATCTTGGTGACAATGAGGGGAGACGGGCCCGCGGCCGGAGCGCTGGTGGACCCCGCCGACACGAGAAGATGCCGGAACGCCTCGCGATCTTCCTGCTGGGCCAGCACCAGGGCTTCGAAGCGCTGCTCCTGCTCCTTTCGGAGAGTGACGAGTGCCTGGTGCTGGCTTTGCTGAGCCGTGGCGAGGGCGTGGACCAGATCGGTGAACGGGGAGGATTCCATGGGGCTGCTGGTTTGGTGCTCCACGTCCCGGGTTTCGGCACCACTGTAACACTCCCTACGTGTGGGTGGAGCACTGAGGACGGCAGGACAGAGATCAGGTTTGGGAAAAGGCTTTATTGCCACACTTTTCAGTGAACAATCGTTACGGTGACTAGACAGACACACACACACAGCCAGCGTCTAGTCCGGAGATCCCCCTCTGCTCTCACTCTCCCTCCTTAAATAGGGCGCGGTCACTGGGAAGACACACACAAACACAGGTTAATTGTTCTCAGGTGTCGTGATTCTGCCACTTACCTTCCCTGACTCCGCCCTCCTGTCACCGACCGGCGCTTGACCACGCCCCCGCTGCCACAGTCTTCCTTTAAAGTAATTGCCTTGTTTTCACCCATTTGAATGATCGCAATGTGCTTTTCTCCCAACGTGAAATCATGGCCTGAAGAACCATTTGCCTGACGAAGTGTCATGATTCTGTATCAACAAGCAAAGTTATGTTATGTCTGAAGCTGAGAAGTATCATGATGCCAAGAAAAAAACGTATTGCCTTTTCTGATGAAGAGAAAAAAATGCAGATTTGCTTTTAATATTTATGAACAATCAGTAAACCTTATAGTAATCTGTTTTATGTATTCTGTATTATATCTGTATGTATTGTAGGCAGTGCCTTATTCTCAAGTGCCATCTTGTGTGTTGCATTTATTTATTTATTTATTTATTTTTCAATTTGAAGCTAATTTTTAGGAGGGTACAATTGCTGGGTTGTATCCAACATCACATCCACCTCATTAGATATGCAAAATATGAAGTGGTGGTCAGCTGAACTCACTGTTCCTAAAGTGTTACGATCACTGGAGTGCATTGCTAGTCATTAAAATGCCCTACACTTGTGTTGTTTTGGGCTGCTCAAATCAAACAAACCGTGAAACTGATAAAAGTTTCCCCTCTGGGCCATTTAGCAAAAAGTCTCTCTAGACCTCTATATACTTGTGAAATGGCTTCCTTTAAAATAATTGCATTTAAGAAGAGTGTTGAGTCTTCAGTCATGGATACTTTATGTAAGTATTCGGCCCAAATCCTGGTCACATGCTTCATATATGATTGTTTTATATGCCAAGTTTTAGCAAAGCTTCCTGAAGATGCCCTGTGATTTCTTTTTCATAACTCTTGTCACTTGACCTTCTTCTGTTATTCACTCACTCACTATCCATTTTAATGCCTTCTTACACCACAGGTGTGTCAGATGATGCACGGCTTGACTGTAGCAACCTTCTCCGATGCTTTCGATCCAGGGCATCCTCAGCAGTGAGGCCCCACTCCCTTAAGTTCTGTGCCAATAGCTCTTTCCAGGTCTTGCAGGGCCTGCCCCTCTTTATCACACCTTCCACCTGGTGGGCCATGATTCTTGCAGTCATGGTGGAACTGCGCCACATGTAGCCAAACCATCGCAAACACCTATACCTGAGGTCAGCATCCAAATCCAGGAGACCAAGCCTCAAATGAAGACTGCTGGAGCTGACCTCATCCTCGAGCTTTACACAACATCCACTGAAGCATAGCTCTTTCATTCCTCTCTCAACGCCTAACATCCTCTCTCCTCAGAGGCCAGCACTTGTGTACATCAAAGCATTCCTCACACAGGAACTGCAAATGCAATCTTGGGTATGATATGCCAAGATCCTGCATGATGAGGGGTAGTAGCTCTATGAACTTCCCCCATGCTGTCCTTCTTCTTGTGATGGTAGTGGTAGTGGATCCTCCACTGGGGCTTAAGGTATCACCAAGGTAACAAAAGGAATCAACTGCATTGAGCACATGCTCTCCGACAAGCACTTGATCACATGGCCTGCCATCAGTGGGGCGTGCTAAGCCAAGGCATCTGCTACATCTCAAGGATGGGTCAGGGTAGAGCTTGCCATGGATGCTGGTGCACTTCTTGTGCATTCAGTGTTGGCAGCCATTGCTGAAGATGGAATTACATCCTACCCCTTTCCTGCAGACAGCACATGGATATTTGCCAGAGTCTCTCAGGTTGTTCAGCTTTGGACTGGATATAATCACCTTTGTTTTGGCCATGTTCACTGTCAGGCTTCTTGTTTCTAGACCATTCTTCCAACAGAGGACCTTTTCTGTGAGCTCATCTAATGTCTCAGCAGTGATTACCAGATCATCTGCATGTAACATCTCCCAGGGAGCACAGGTGGAGAAGAGCTGTATCTTTCTAAAATCCTGTATGGTCTAGCTTTAAATTCCAAGCCATATTTCCTGTTTCATCACATCCTTTGTTCCTAGTTTCAATTCCTAGTTTCTGCTTTGAAGGCTTTATATTGCATTCATCAGATGAAACATTCTGCTCAGGACCACAGAAGACCAGAGTGCATGAAAAAGTGTTCAATTAATCTGAAATGGTGCTAAACCAAGCTGGCATCCACAGTTTCAAGAACATACACTGGATCTAAGCCCATGGTAAGCCCTGAGAGAAGCTTCCTCAGCCTTTTCTTTTGTTTCTTTCCATCTGTCAGAATATGTCTCTTCCTCCACTTCACAGCCTGCAGTGATTGACACAACAGACGTTTGTCCCAAATGTCCCCAAAGCTCATTACAAGCTCCAGCTTATGATTTCCAGTCACCAAACACAGCACACACCTTTTTTTTTTTCCGCTATGGCACCCACAGTTCAAAGTCATACGGTTAGGTTAACATGGCCGGTCTTGGTCTGAAGTGCCCTTGAGCAAGGCACCTAATCCCTAACTGCTTCATGGGTGCTGTAGTGTAGCTGCTCACTGCTCTGGGTATGTGCGTGTGCTCATTGCTCACATATATGTGCATGCGTGTGTTCACTGCTTCAGATGGGTTAAATGCAGAGGAGGAATTTCACTGTGTGCTTAAGTGTATGTGTGATAAATAAATTTGTTGTTGTTCTTCTTCTTTAACATTTATGGAAGGAGTCAAAGGTAAAACTGTAACTTTTCTGACATCCTTAGGACAGAAGAATCTCCCCGTAACATGAAAAGCGACTTCAAACTTGAGAAAAAAATATTGTTCCTTGCTATGATGCAAATGCTAATGTTGTATTACGATGCTACTGTAACAGTTAAATCTCACGATAACATGTTATGAGGTTTTGTTTTTTTAAAATGGCATGGTGGTGTAGTGGTTAGAACTGTCGCCTCACAGCAAGAAGGCTCTGGGTTTGAGCGCAGTGGCTGACGGGGGCCTTTCTGTGTGGAGTTTGCATGTTGTCTGCATGGGTTTCCTCTGGGTGCTCCAGTTAGGTTTTTCTTGGGTTTCAGTCCTGTGACTTAGCAATTTCACTCCTGGTAAAACAACTGGTGGTCTAGCAAACCAAAATGTCTGCCGTAGTGCAAACAACTAGCGATAACTTATCAGAGTATGCTCGTAATGTAGAAGCTACTGCTCACTTTAGATATATTCAGAAGATTGCTATGTGCAATGGAATCGACCCCTACAGTCTGGGAAAGAAGGATTTGTTATACAATCTCGAAAACTACCCTTCAGTCGAGTTCGCCGACATCTCGAACTATCTGGTGTTGCAGACACCCTTCTACACTGCAAAACAGATGAAAGCGTGGAAGAGTATGGAGGCTTACAACTTTTTTGTATTTGGCTGGATAAAGGACTTTGGTATCAAGTCACTGCCAAATGAATCCTGTATTGGTTTTGCCCGTGTATGTTTTTTTTAAGCTTTTTGTTCACATCTTTACAGCAAAGCGCTACAAGGTGAAGTGTAAACAAACATCAGTTTGCTTGATTCTCACTTGTGTTGGCTCTTATCTTTCAGGTAAATCATTCACAAAGATCATCAGGAACCCCTTTAAAGACCTGGATCTTAGTTAAACAAGACGGAGAAGTGATCACGGCGCATTGTAACTGTACGGTTGGGGAAGAATTTTGTCGCAACCTTCATGCATATAGACTTTGTGAGGAGTAAACAAAGAAACAGCTGGGGGCTTTAGCACTTCATGACTAAAAAAAGTACCATAAAATAATGACACATAGCAAGAAAAGTACTTGGAAAACACTAAGGACATAGATGAGAGGGAGATACAAACCTTCCACTAAGTGATCACTGCAAACTCGAGCATGCTTTGACTTGGCTCCCTTCGATTTCAGTGAGAGGTTCAAAAGGTTCACCTTTCCCCACATCTTTTTGTGAAACCCTGTATTCGTTCACCCTTTTTTATTAGTTCACGGGGAACCCTGAAGAAACTTTTATCAGTTTCACGGTTTGATCGAGTCAAACAACCGAAAACAAAGCGTGGCTAAGGTATTTTTCATGCAAGCAATAAACCTTCTCCATACAAACACTTTGTCATCTGAGCTTTGGTAGACCACCAGCTAAAGTTCTGAATAACGAATGAGGCGGATGTGCTGTCACGTGAAACCCAAGAATTAGCAGTTAGGTTAACTGGCTACTCTAAATTGTCCATAGGTGCTAATGGTTGTTTCCCAAGCCCAGAAATGGGAGGTTTGTGGCAGAAAGGGCATCTGGCATCCAATTAACATGACATGGATCAGTAGGGTCCACACTGACCCTGACCTGAAAACAGTATTGGACAAGGAGGAAGAAGAAGAACTAGGTTTTGTTCTTTAGTTAATTATAAACAATTGTTCGCCTTGACAGATTGCCGTGATAAGAAGCAATGAAACACTGGTAGTAGGTGCTGCTACGTGTGGAAAATGAACTGCCTCAGGATGCAACCCTGTTGTTGATTATTTTCCTACAACAACTCATTCTAGTCATGTTTGATTCCTTGTTTGAGCGACACTTCCTCTTTGGACTCTGGCATCCATTTTTATTTCCTTTTAAAAGTACCTGCCTCGCCAGAAACAAGCTTCCCTGCTGTTACTGATGTGAATTGCTAAGTGGATTAGTCCTCCTCACCCACGCCTCTCTCTCTCTCTCTCTCTCTCTCTCAAGCACAGCAGGAGGTGTGTTGCATTGCTTTGCTATGGAAGACGAGTTTTAATCAGACCTATATGGCCACATTCTGACAGAAGTATTTGTTGGAAATAAGGCACTTGAGGCAGCCGGAAATTTTCTAAGAACTGTTTTTTGGGTGAGGATTGTCTCTCATTGTGTGTGTGTGTGTGTGTGTGTGTGTGTGTGTGTGTAGAGGACATGAGCCACTCTCACACTGCATGACGGATTGCCTCACTATGTTATTACGAGCTGTACTATGTAAAATTGAAAATCCTGGAGGAAGCAAGAGGGCAGAATTCTGCTCCCTAATGCTCATTCTCTTCTGGGATCAATTTGTATTAAATCTAACAAGCAACAGGGAGAAGAAAAGAAAAAAATAACACCCGTGGCATTACTTTCATCCCGTTTTCTCAGACACTTGAAGCTTACAAAACCTGGGGGATTTATATTTGAGTCACTATGCCTTGTTGAGCACCTTCGCTCATTTTTCTTCACAATGGAGAAAACAGTAAAATAAGTATTTCTGCATGCTGCTGTGCCACAGAGCAGAGTGATTCAGACATCCAGATCATTTGTAGATACAGTATGTATAGCACAGATATTACTGAATATTTGAAGCACTAAACAGATATAGATACACATCTGTCATTGTGATAAACTCCTTATACAGAAGTAGCAAATCGAATAGCCTGTGTGTGTGTGTGTGTGTGTGTGTGTGTGTGTGTGTGTGTGTGTGTGTTCATTTATTGTATTTCATATACTGTCTATGTCAAACCTTAATGACCCAGTAGACATCCTTAATATTTCCAAGGTTTTATTAGAGTTTCACTGAATACAAACGCCATCCAAATCAGTCTCTCCATACGCATCTATAAGGCTAAAATGCTTTGAACTTCTCTCGACCGTTCACTATTGGCACTTACATTTACAAACTGAATCTATTACAATTGTGGCCTTTTCACTGTGGCATTTAACCAAGAATCTGATCAGAGTATAATGTTCACTTAGTTAGTAAAATTGCAGATATATTTTTTAGACAGATTAGCTGGCTTTACCATTGGATTTGTTAAACTGGCTCCATACCTATCTGTTTAGCTTCCTTATTTGACATGAATTTGAAGAAAGTAAATGTTGTTTTGAATTATTTAAAAAAAAAAATCTCAGGTGGCACGGTGGTGTAGTGGTTAGCACTGTCGCCTCACAGCAAGAAGGTCCTGGGTTCGAGCCCCGTGGCCGGCGAGGGCCTTTCTGTGTGGAGTTTGCATGTTCTCCCCGTGTCCGCGTGGGTTTCCTCCGGGTGCTCCGGTTTCCCCCACAGTCCAAAGACATGCAGATTAGGTTAACCGGTGACTCTAAATTGACCGTAGGTGTGAATGTGAGTGTGAATGGTTGTCTGTGTCTATGTGTCAGCCCTGTGATGACCTGGCGACTTGTCCAGGGTGTACCCCGCCTTTCGCCCGTAGTCAGCTGGGATAGGCTCCAGCTTGCCTGCGACCCTGTAGAACAGGATAAAGCGGCTAGAGATAATGAGATGAGATGAAAAAAATCTCATTTTGAGAAAAAAACAAAACAAAAAAAAACAATATATATATATATATATATATATATATATATATATATATATATATATATATATAATATTGCCAAAAGTATTTGCTCACCCATCCAAATTATGGGAATCAGGTGTTCCAATCACTTCCATGGCCACAGGTGTATAAAATCAAGCACCTAGGCATGCAGACTGTTTTTACAGTTTGGAGCTGGCCCCTTCCTCTTCCAACATGACTGTGCACCAGTGCACAAAGCAAGGTCCATAAAGACATGAATGACAGAGTCTGGTGTGGATGAACTTGACTGGCCTGCACAGAGTCCTGACCTCAACCCGATAGAACACCTTTGGGATGAACTAGAGCGGAGACTGAGAGCCAGGCCTTCTCGTCCAACATCAGTGTGTGACCTCACAAATGCGCTTCTGGAAGAATGGTCAAAAATTCCCATAAACACACTCCTAAACCTTGTGGACAGCCTTCCCAGAAGAGTTGAAGCTGTTCTAGCTGCAAAGGGTGGACCGACGTCATATTGAACCCTATGGATTAGGAATGGGATGTCACTTAAGCTCATATGTGAGTCAAGGCAGGTGAGCAAATACTTTTGGCAATATAGTGTGTATATATATATATATATATATATATATATATATATATATATACAGTCAGAAGTCAAAGTCAGGTCAGTGCTGGTCACTGGCTACTGGTAACATGTAATCCAGTACTACCTGCTGCATGGACGGGCAGTCGGCGTCTAAACCGTCTCCCCCACCAGCTTTTCGCTGGTGAGGAGGGTGGCATGACACCCAGCAGGATTAAAAACAAGACCTGTCAAAGGGCGGATGAGCTACTAGCTAGCCAACGGCCATCATGCACCTTATTTTGCACTGCCTTGTGTGTAGCTCCGGGAGGAGTAAAGGCTTAGGGAGTAAACCCCGACAGAAAATCTACATCCTGTAGAACTTGCTGGACGTCTTGGTCTCCCCTTGCCTCCACACTTGGTTCCATTGGATTAAAGAAGAGTGTTCGACTTAGGGCAAGCGTACATTCTTAATCCCTTTTGCCCAGGCTTACGAGCCGAAGGTATGGTTAAGATGGTCATTGTTAAATCCGAAATCTGGTGTCTAGGATTACTCCGGCAGCTGACCATATGACCATGCAGCCCTTTTTAGGGATGGTCTGCGTGCCCCAGTCTGGGGAGGGCGCTAGAAAAGGTGCGCTAAAAAAGCTGACGTCAGTTCGCTATTTCCTGTCTCTTCTCGTCGTACAAGATTTACCCCTTTAACCCTCGCGACCTGGAACGTTAGGACTATGTTAACAGGTCTGGACTCTAATCCCTTGGAGCCAGACTTACGGAAAACGGCTTGGATTTCAAAAGAACTAAATATCTTAAAATGTCGATATCACAGCCCTCACTGAAACTCGTATTGCTGAACATGGTTCAATCTGTGAAGCAGATCATACCTTCTTCTGGATTGGCAAACCTTCCAACGAGCACTGTTTACATGGGGTTGGCTTTGCGGTAAGGAACAATCTCCTACAATCTTGCATAACTGCCCCTGTTGGTTACTCTGAACATCTAATGCAGCTTGATTTGTCCTGTGAGGGTCACACAATTCATCTCTTAGCAGCTTATGCGCCAACACTCTCGTCCTCAAGTGAGTCAAAGGATGCATTCTACGAACATCTGTCTTCCATTGTATCTACAATTCCACGCTCTGATAGCTTGTTCATATTGGGTGATTTTAATGCCCGAGTGGGCTCAGACAGCTTGACATGGGAATCAGTTCTTGGGCCACATGGTATTGGCAAAATGAATGAAAATGGCCAGCGTTTATTAGAATTCTGCTGTGACTTCTCTCTGTGCCTTTCAAATTCGTTTTTCGAGGGCAATTTTCACAGCAAGGTAACATGGCAGCATCCTCGCTCAAAACACTGGCATCAGCTAGATCACATTGTTTGTCGCAGACATGACTTGAGGCATATTCATCATACCCGCAGTATGCATAGTGCTGTGTGTAATACTGACCATGCTCTTGTTTGCTGTAAAACAATGTTTCATCCTAAAAAAGTCCATCGTGTACGTCCCTCTCCAAAGCCGAGATTAAACATCACAGCATTAAAACATCCTGATCACTGTGCTATCTATCAGTCAAACTTGGAAACAGTGTTGAAGGCTTCAAAGTGCCTTTCTGTTGGTTGTCCTTCCTCCCAATGGGAAATACTGCATAGTGCAATTACTTCAAGTGCTAAATGCTCCCTTGGAACAGCTCTTCATAAGCAGCCTGACTGGTTTTCAGCTTCTGCTGGTCGTCTCTGGCCTGCCATTGAGGAGAAAAGGTCAGCCCGTCTTCAATATCTTAAAGATCCTTCCCAGTCAAACAGAGATCTCTTAAAACATGCTAGTGCTCATGCTCAATCATTGTCTCGCCAGTGCTTTCAGGATTACTGGTTAGACCTGTCTTCTAGGATTCAAAACTGTGCCACCTCTGGGAATCTGCAAGGTATGTACAGTGGGTTGAAAGAAGCGCTTGGTCCCAGAACATTAAAGGTTGCACCCCTGCTTGATTCTAATGGGGCTGTACTCTCCAGCAAGGATGAAAAGATATCCTGTTGGGTTGATCATTTCTCTAACCTCTACAACTGCACTATCCCAGTTAACATGGATGTTATCCTAAGTACCCCTCACCTCAATACACTCTTCCACCTTGATAGCGTACCAACATTGAATGAGTTAAAAGTGGCTGTTAAGTGCTTAAAACCTGGTAAAGCTGCTGGTGATGATGGTATTGTTCCTGAACTGTTGTTAAGTGGAGGAACTGTTCTAATCGAATATCTGCATTAAATTATTGTCAACTGCTGGAATTCTGGCACTGTCCCAAAAGAATGGCGTGATGCAAAGATGATAATACTGTACAAAAACAAAGGTGATCGTAGAGATTGCAATAACTATCGTGCTATCTCCCTTTTGAATGTTGCTGGTAAAGTTCTTGCCCGTGTTGTTCTGAATCATCTGAACTGCCTTGCTGCACGAGTACTCCCAGAAAGTCAATGCGGTTTTCACTCTGGTCGTTCAACTGTGGGTATGGTCTTCTCCTTATGCCAACTACAAAGCAGTGGAACAGAATCGTTCTCTGGTTATGGTCTTCATTGACCTAACCAAGGCTTTTGACATGATTAATAGATTGGCACTCTTCTCTGTCCTCCAGATCATTGGCTGTCCACCTATTCTGCTATCAGTTATTCGCTCCTTCCATGAGAATATGCAAGCCATTGTCAGCTCAGAAGACACAATGTCTGCTCCCTTTGATATTCAGAATGGTGTAAAGCAAGGTTGTGTACTAGCTCCTACCTTGTTTGGTATCTTTTTTTCTGTTATGTTAAGACATGCTTTTCCTGATCCCTCTGGAATATCTCTGTGCACTAGGTCAGATGGGTCATTGTTCAACTTGGCCAGATTAAAAGCAAAGACAAAGACTAACACTCTCCTGATACGTGAACTTCTCTTTGCTGATGATGCAGTCTTTCTAGCCCACACCCAGGATGATTTGCAATCACTTTGTGACTCCTTTGCTTCAGCTTGTGCTTCCTTTGGGGTGTCAATCAACACTTCGAAAACAAAAGTGATGTCGTATGATCTGCCATGTCCCACTGAAATCAAAATAAACGGTGAGCCCCTTGAGTCAGTCGATCATTTTTGCTATCTTGGTTCTACTGTCGCCAACATACCACATCTGGATGTCGAAATAAGTAAACGGATTGGGATGGCAGCTTCGACCTTTGGAAACTTAAAAGACCGTGTCTGGGACAACAGAAAACTCTCTTTAATCACTAAGGTTAAAGTCTATGAAGCTTGTGCTTTATCTATCTTGCTATATGGGAGTGAAACATGGCCAACATACAGTAATCAAGAGAGGCGCCTTAACTCCTTTCACCTTAGGTGTCTTTGTAAGATTGCCAAAGTTAGCTGGCAGGATAAAGTTCCTGATGTCCAACTTCTTGATTTTTGTGGGTCGTCAAACCTTTTCACAATTATTCGCAAACGTCGCCTTCGCTGGCTTGGTCATGTCTACCGTATGGATGAGTCACGCTTTCCAAAAGGAATACTCTATGGAGAGCTCTGTGACGGCAAGCGTTCGGTTGGTCGTCCACTTCTCCGTTTCAAAGATGTTTTAAAAAGAGACATGAAGGACTTTGGTATCAGTCCCTCTACATGGGAACACTTTGCAAAGGATAGAACTGCTTGGAAATCGCTTCTACATGAAGGATCCAAATCATCAGTAGTCAATTTTGCAAACTTGCGCCACCGACAGCATCTTTATCATTTGAAAAAGTGACAACAGTCATCAAACGCCAATACCTAAGCTTGGAAACCCTTATCATCACATTGTGATGCAAGGCCAACACACACACATACACAGATATATGTATTATTAAAGCTAATATGATAAAGTAAGAACACCAAATTCTAGTGTTTTTTTTTTTATTAAAGCTGTATGCTGTACAATCATTCTGCCACAGAAAAAAGAACAGTTCAAGGAAATTACTGAAAGCCCAAATATTGCCATGGCATTTACTAGTATATCCAAGATGACTTTCATGTCACTGTATGTAAACTTCTGACCACAACTGTAGGTTACATGGTCAAAACCATTTTTTTTTAACCCTGTAGAACCCAAGCACCCTTTTCTTCCTTGGAAAATTATGAACTATTTGACCCCATGGGTTCTCCAGGGTTAATTGTTTTAATTTTTGACTGTTTGGCAGAATTCACCAACAGTGACATCTGGGTTCTTCTAGGCCGCTTCACATTTATGCCCCTTTTTCAATTTCCTATCTAAGAACAGTCAAGTCAAGCCAAGTCAAGTTTATTTGTATAGCACTTTTAACAATAGACATTGTTGCAAAGCAGCTTTACAGAAAATTACAGACTTTAAACATGAGCTAATTTATCTCTAATTTATCCCCAATGAGCAAGCCTGTGGTGACGGTGGTGAGGAAACTCTCCCTCAGATGACATGAGGAAGAAGCCTTGAGAAGAACCAGACTCAAAAGGGAACCCATCCTCATCTGGGTGATAATAGACAATGTGATTATAAATAACTCACTTCTATAACAGTGTCCTATAGAGTCACAAACATATAACTGTGTAACCAGGAAATTCATTATAGTTTTAACATGAAGTCTGTTTTGTTGAAGTGAAACTGTTCATTGATGGAAACTTGAGTGCAAAACTGTTCATGACAACTGCAGTCCTAAAGTTAGCAAGTTAACTTTAGTCCTCAGCCATAAATGTATTGCTGTAAGTGTCCAGAGCATCTTCCAAGTGTGACTTTCGACTTTCCATATGGGGCCATCCTCCACAGGAGCGATGCGATGAGACTCCAGCCAGAAGTAGGGCATCAGGATGGATCAGGCAAGTCTGGAGAGCAGAAGAGCTCAGCATGACTGGTGTCTCAGGATCGACATGTAACTCAACAGAGAGGGACAGACAGAGGGAAGAGACGGGGAGGGGAGGGGAGGGGAGGGGAGGGGAGGGGAGGGGAGGGGAGGGGAGGGGGAAGGAGAGAGAGAAAACACAGGTTGCTAGGTATGCCCAGTGTCACCTAAAGAATAAGAAGACTATACATTTTGTGCTGAGTGCAAGCAGGGACTCCAGCAAGACTGACTATGATGACATAATTAAAAGGGAGAGTCAGAAGGATCATAGCACCCTGCTATAATCAGTAGTGTGTATTAGGAGTGTAACACAAGGGTGTAACACTATTCATATCTGTTTAGTGCTCATAACGTTTACCTCTGTCAACTTTTTTGGATTAGGTTATGTTTTCACCTCTGTTTGTTTGTTTGTTTGTTTGTTTCTAACATAACTCAAAATGTAGTGAATGGATTTTTGTGAAATTTTGAGGAAAGAATTTATTTGCAAATTATGGTGGAAAATAAGTATTTGGTCAATAACAAAAGTTCATCTCAATACTTTGTTATATACCCTTTGTTGGCAGTGACAGAGGTCAAACATTTTCTATAAGTGTTCACAAGGTTTTCACACACTGTTGCTGGTATTTTGGCCCATTCCTCCATGCAGATCTCCTCTAGAGCAGTGATGTTTTGGGGCTGTCACTGGGCAACACGGACTTTCAACTCCCTCCAAAGATTTTCTATGGGGTTGAGATCTGGAGACTGGCTAGGCCACTCCAGGACCTTGAAATGCTTCTTACGAAGCCACTCCTTCGTTGCCCGGGAGGTGTGTTTGGGATCATTGTCATGCTGAAAGACCCAGACATATTTCATCTTCAATGCCCTTGCTGATGGAAGGAGGTTTTCACTCAAAATCTCACAATACATGGCCCCATTCATTCTTTCCTTTACACGGATCAGAAAAAACAGCCCCAAAGCATGATGTTTCCACCCCCATGCTTCACAGTAGGTATGGTGTTCTTTGGATGCAACTCAGCATTCTTTCTCCTCCAAACATGACAAGTTGAGTTTTTACCAAAAAGTTCTATTTTGGTTTCATCTGACCATATGACATTCTCCAAATCCTCTTCTGGATCATCCAAATGCTCTCTAGCAAACTTCAGACGGGCCTGGACATGTACTGGCTTAAGCAGGGGGACACGTCTGGCACTGCAGGATTTGAGTCCCTGGCGGCATAGTGTGTTACTGATGGTAGCCTTTGTTACTTTGGTCCCAGCTCTCTGCAGGTCATTCACTAGGTCCCCCCGTGTGGTTCTGGGATTTTTGCTCACCGTTCTTGTGATCATTTAGACCCCATGGGGTGAGATCTTGTGTGGAGCCCCAGATCGAGGGAGATTATCAGTGGTCTTGTATGTCTTCCATTTTCTAATAATTGCTCCCACAGTTGATTTCTTCACACCAAGCTGCTTACCTATTGCAGATTCAGTCTTCCCAGCCTGGTGCAGGTCTACAATTTTGTTTCTGGTGTCCTTTGACAGCTCTTTGGTCTTGGCCATAGTGGAGTTTGGAGTGTGACAGTTTTAGGTTGTGGACAGGTGTCTTTTATACTGATAACGAGTTCAAACAGGTGCCATTAATACAGGTAACAAGTGGAGGACAGAGAAGTCTCTTAAAGAAGAAGTTACAGGTCTGTGAGAGCCAGAAATCTTACTTGTTTGTAGGTGACCAAATATTTATTTTACCAAGGAATTTACCATTTAATTAATTAAAAATCCTACAGTGTGATTTCCTGGATTCTTTCCACTCATTCTGTCTCTCATAGTTGAAGTGTACCTATGATGAAAATTACAGGCCTCTCTCATCTTTTTAAGTGGGAGAACTTGCACAATTGGTGGCTGACTAAATACTTTTTTGCCCCACTGTATGTATGCAGTTCCATTTTTTTTTTTTTTTGTCTTTTCCCAATGTAACTCAAAAAGTAGTAAACGGATTTGGATGAAATTTGGTGGACAGCTTTAGTATTATCCTAGGTTCAAGTGATTTTAATTTTAATGTTGATAATATGTGGCTTGGTGTAGGTATGCACCATACTGTTCCAAAAGCCCTTCTAGTATTATCTGTATTCGGATTTAAACATGAAGTGGGTGTGGTCTAATTCTGGTTTTGAGAGTTCCTCAACCTCATGTCACTTAAGAGATGTTCAAGGGACTGATTCTTCATTAGTATTTTTGTTTGGAACTGGTTTCAATGTTTATCTCCACCAATTTTGTTAGATGAGATCATGTTTTCACCCCCGGTTGTTTGATTTTCCCCAACATAATTTAAAAGGTAGTGAATGAATTTTGATTCAGGGGGAAGCCATGGATTCAATCAAACAAACTTGTCGAGCAAGCTCGGACCCCAATGACCCTGCCTCTCCAACCGACTTTATCCTGCATTGCCACAGGCAGTTCTTCTACTAGGCAGCCCATGTCATCCCCCAGTTGATCAATGTAGGTATGTGCGGGATGACCCACAGAGGTGGTACCGTGTTTGGGCTGCCATAGAAGGAGATAGCTTGCCAGCTCTTCCTTGTTGCACCAGCAGTGGCCAGCAAACTGTAATCTTCTCTCCCAGATGGTTGCCGATATGGGGGGAATAAATCTATATAGTTCTTTATTTGTTAGATGGTCTTTCCAGCAGATATTTAAAGCTGTTCTTAACATTCTTGTAAAAGCACCATCAAGTGAGGCTGAGATATGGTAATTCTTTCAGTGGCAAAGAAAAGGAGCCACAGACTCCACGCCTACAGTCCTGGCAGTAGTCAACTAATATGACTGGGAGACCTTGGCCATTGTTTGTATTAGTGAAAATCATCCACCTAATGTCAATTTCATGTGCAGTCACTAGTCAGCGAGAACCCATCCGGAATGCACCTGAAATCCAACACTTTGCTCCTCATGGTTTTGCCAGTATCCCTGGCAGGGGGGTTAAGGGAGTACTACCACTTTCCCACAGTGGACTCCCAGGCTAGTGGAGGGAAGAAGGTGCCTTACTGCTCCTATTGTGGACCACCCAAATCGGGGTGTCCACCTGCTACCCTAGCCATGGCTAAATGGTTAGCAAAGCAGCTTTGGGACTAAAAGGTTGTTGGCTTGATTCCCTGGACCATCAGGAATGTCTGAAATGCTCTTGAGCAAGGTACCTAACCCCCTACTGCTCCCCAGAGTACTCTGAATATGTTGTATGTCACTCTGGATAGGAGAGTCTGCTAAATACCATTAATGTAATGATGACATTTTGAGGAAAGGTGAGCCAAGGAACAATTGCTTTGATTTTGATGCAAATCTGGATATATTCAGTAGTTAAATGCATATATGGATCCACATCCCAGATTAGTAAACATCTGGATATTCTAATATGTGGCTTGGTGGAGGCATGCAGCTACCGAGTACCCTTCTCATTTCTAATGAAGATATTTGGTTCTATTTCCCTGAAATTGAGACAAACCTGCCTAATTCTACTGATTAATAATGAAGGACCATTACTTGTGTGGCAGGAAATGAAAAATCTCATGCTTGTGCTGCTTTTTGTTTTGTTTTTTTTCTTTTTTTTTGTTTTGTTTGTTTATTGGAAATTTGCCTGAGTAAAATTTACTCAAATTGAAAAAAATTTTCGAGAGAGGGACCAATGTTCTCTGGTGTAGAGTAAAATTTCTTCAATTTGAGTGACTTTTACTTGGGCAAATTTCCTGTGTAGGTTAAACTTTCTCATCTCATCTCAACATCTCTAGCCGCTTTATACTGTTCTACAGGGTCGCAGGCAAGCTGGAGCCTATCCCAGCTGATTACGGGCGAAAGGCGGGGTACACCCTGGACAAGTCGCCAGGTCATCACAGGGCTGACACATAGACACAGACAACCATTCACATTCACACCTACGGTCATTCACCAGTTAACCTAACCTGCATGTCTTTGGACTGTGGGGGAAACCGGAGCACCCAGAGGAAACCCACGCAGACACCATGCAAACTCCGCACAGAAAGGCCCTCACCGGCCACGGGGCTCGAACCCAGACCTTCTTGCTGTGAGGCGACAGTGCTAACCACTACACCACCGTGCCGCCCGTTAAACTTTCTGGTGAGGAAAAACATATTAATTTATGAATCAATTAATTAGAGCAAAGATGTATTAGTGTCTTTTTAGAACATATTATCTGATCAATCTGAATAAAACATTCATATTTAGTTGCATCATTAATGTATACAGGGATGCATGCAGGAAGCATGGATGAAGCAGACTCCAGTTTCATGAGGAATAATGAAGCCACATTTCCAACGCCACATTTCCTTTCTTATTACACATTATTAAGCTTGCCTGAGCCGGACAGGAAGATGAATGCGTCCAATGGCACAACATCAAACCGACAGCTGTGAGATTCATCTGCACCGATCAGGTAAATGCAAAGCATTTCATTTCTCTGGCTATGAAGGGACAGCAGGATTAAGCAGAAATGTAATGAAATGTAAATGAAAAAAGTAATTTCCTGTTTGAATGTAAATATGACTGAGTGGAGAACTTTTAACCATTTGGAATAGTATTACCATAAAGCATTACTTTAAATGTAAATGGATGTGTTTGGTTTAATGAGTGTGCACCTAAGATAAAGTTTAAGATATATATATATATATATATATATATATATATATATATATATATATATATATATATATAATGTTAAAGGGAAAGTCATTAAAATCAGTGATGCGTGACAGTAAAAATAACATGCTGCAATTTCACACCTAACTGCATGCAATTATCTTATAGTTGTAATTGGTTTTAAACCACACCAGCCAGTGAGGAGCGATCAGGAAACTGTTTGACGGGTACTTCTGTTCCAGACAATTAACCTTTGGCGGCTTCTTTGTTTGGCTCATAAGACAGCCAAGTGATAGATGTCACACACACACCAGACGTTGTTGATCATTTGCCCAGACTAAAGAAACCACCATCCTTAAATGTATTCATAGTGACATATTTATGATCTGTTTCGTGGTATTTGATATCTGATCATTGTTGTGATTCTGGTGCTAGTTTGTTGCTTCGTGCTGTATTTTTTTGTTATTACCGTGATGGTTATGTGTTACTCAGATTTCACAGGCAGACATTATTATTGATAGTGCAGTTAAAATGGCATTTAATCGGAGAAGAAAATACAAAAAAAACCCCACAAAATAATACTTAACTATTAACTCCTAAAAACAAAACAACCAGCTGTACTTTTCTACCATTTTCCAGCCATGTCCATCATTATATCAGATGGAGTGGAGCGCTGATGCACTTTACAGCAGACACTAAGCGCAGTTAGTTAACGTTCTATGATATGAAGGACATGAAAATTGAATCTTTGGAAGTAGGTCTGTTTGAGCAGAGTGGATGAGAAAGATAGACAGATTAATGGCCCTTTTCCACTGCATGGTATTAGCACAACTCGATTCCACTCTACTCGTATTTTTTTTGGTTTTCCATCAGGCCAAATTCATGGATAGTACCTTAGTAACAGGTGCTATTTTTTTTTTTACCTCCACTGAGGTTCCAAGTAAGCTGATGTGATGACAAAAAGGTGGCATGAAAACACTGTGAACTACTGATTGGTCAGAGAGAATTGTATCGCTACATCATCATTAGGCAAGACTGGACGTCCTGAACAAATCCTCCATTTTTAAATAGTGCTATATTTATTTATTACCCGTAAGTTGTCGAGTGGTTAGTATGTCTGCCTCTTGACCAGGAGATCAGGAGTTCAACTTGTGATTGGGTCATACCAAAGACCATCATAAAAATGGTACCTACTGCAATCTGGCCAGACATTACATTATAGGCATTTAGCAGACACTCTTACCCAGAACGACGTACAAGATAGCCAGAGCAGCCTGGGGAGCAGATGCCTTGTTCAAGGGCACTTCAGCTATTCCTGCTGGTCCAGGGAATCAAACTGGTGACCTTTTGGTCCCAAAGCTGATTCTCTAACCATTAGAGAATCAGTGTGCTTAACACAGGACCAGCGGTTACCAGAGGACCTTGTGGTTACCGAGCTATATAATAGGTGAAAGGCCAAGGGCTATGGAAACAGAGATCAGCGCTGCCTTAAGGGCCTGGTTAGTACATGGATGGGAGACTGCCTGGGAAGACCAGCTGTGGGCATGGGAAGGACTTTGATATGATACCAAAATTATGTGTCATGTCAAGCTGAAGTTGCCACAATTCGTCACATTTCTCATGAATTTTGTTAAACAAACAAACAAACAAACAGAAATGCATAAAAAGTGGCATCTAGACTGTCAGGATGTAATGGTAATGTGATAAAAAAGTGCCATAAATTTTTCCCTCTTCTTCTTCTTCTTCTTCTGGCTGCTCCCGTTAGGGGTCACCACAGAGGATCATCATAGGTTTTTACATCAGATGCCCTTCCTCACACAACCCTCCCCAATCGTTCTGGCCTGGGACCAGAACTAAGCATGCACTGACTTGTGCAACCTCAGTGGCTGGGTAAAATGCACCATAAGTTTATAAGCAGGAAAAAATAAATAAATATAGAAAAAAAGTTTTGCTGCGGGTAACACATTTAAACTTGGCCAGCCTGTACTGATACTTTGCCTAAAACTCTGTTGGTAAAACCGATGAACGTACATGCACTCTGCTTTTGATCTCTGTAGTCAGTAAGAATATTAAAGCAAGCCACAGACCAAAGGTTCCCTCCTGCCTTCATAAGAAATCATTCAAGACCCAAAATTTTAGTAATATAGATGGATTCCTGCTGCTTCGGTTCGAGTAATGTCATGCCAGGATGTTTGCTTTATTACAAAACCTCGGTCGACCCATTACATTACCCAGTATGTTACCAGGAAATAAATTTATTTATTTATTTATTTAATCAAAAGAGAGTTACATATATGGTCCCAATAAGTTTATAAAGGGTACAAATAAGTACAATAATGTACTTCATTTTCTAAGAGTGTACTGTATATAGTGTGGCTTTTTTTTTTTTGCCTCTTGTAAACTGATGGTACTTTTCATGTTGTTACAGTACAGTTTTTTTTTTTTTTTTAGTTTGATTTCCAAAAATATTAGAAACATGATGAATTGTGGCGGCACGGTGGTGTAGTGGTTAGCGCTGTCGCCTCACAGCAAGAAGGTCCTGGGTTCGAGCCCCGGGGCCGGCGAGGGCCTTTCTGTGTGGAGTTTGCATGTTCTCCCCGTGTCCGCGTGGGTTTCCTCCGGGTGCTCCGGTTTCCCCCACAGTCCAAAGACATGCAGGTTAGGTTAACTGGTGACTCTAAATTGACCGTAGGTGTGAATGTGAGTGTGAATGGTTGTCTGTGTCTATGTGTCAGCCCTGTGATGACCTGGCGACTTGTCCAGGGTGTACCCCGCCTTTCGCCCGTAGTCAGCTGGGATAGGCTCCAGCTTGCCTGCGACCCTGTAGAAGGATAAAGCGGCTAGAGATAATGTGATGTGATGTGATGTGATGATGAATTGTGGCAACTTTGGCATGCACACACAAACACAAACAAATGCACAAGTAGTAAAGATGTTCCTGGGTGTGCCATGGCAGTTTCATGCAGTGTCGCCATGATGACCAGCTGTAGTTGATTCGAGTCAAGTTGGTACCATGCAGTGGAAAAGAGTCATAAAGGACTAAAGTGCCGCTGCATCACTCTCTGTGGATAGGAAGAAGCAAGGCTGAAATCCATCCACACCTCTCTCAGGAGGGAGTTGAATGGCATTGTGGGTAATGTAGGAACCAACGTGTTGATGAAAGAGGATTAAACTAAAAAAATTAATAAAATATAAAACAAAAATAAACAAACAAACAAACAAAAACCTTTTTTTTTCAGTATAAATCTTGGAAGCCGTGGAAGAGTATATGTTAATTATACAAATGACTATTCAATTTTTATTTATTTATTTAGAGGCAAAACTGGCATGAAAAGATAATTACAGAATCCATGTGATGAGGAAACTGGAAAGAGGAATGGCTTAAGAATTTGTAGTGTTGTTATTTGTTCTCATCAGAGACTGCTGTGGCTTTAAGATGTTTCAGATGGAAAGCAGTTTTATTCAGAGGAAGAGTGAGAAGGACACGTGTGCTGAGTCTGCCTGACTTCATCTCCTCTCTGACTGCACTATACAATTGACTCTGTCATCGATTTGGTCAAATTACATCTTTGTCAGTTACTTGCTTGATTTCAGGCCTGAATTCTGGGTTTATTTCAAGTAAACTGTCAGTGTGTTGTCTCTTTCTCTTCTTACATAAATAATATATCTCATCTCATCTCATCTCATCTCATTATCTCGAGCCGCTTTATCCTGTTCTACAGGGTCACAGGCAAGCTGGAGCCTACGGTATCCCAGCTGACTACGGGCAAAAGGTGGGGTACACCCTGGACAAGTCGCCAGGTCATCACAGGGCACATAAATATATAGTTTTGTCAATGCCTTTTGCTCTGAATCATCAATCTCCCATCTGCTGTAGTGGGAAAAAAAAAAAAACCTCAGCAACAGTCAAAAGTTCAGGAAGTGGAACAAAAGAAAACAGGAAAGAAACATGAATCTGAGAGAAGTGTTGACTTTTTCGTTTCATCTTTGCAAACATTGACACGTTGTCTTCCTACTTTACCCACAATGCCATTCACAGTTTTTTTTTCTCAGACTCGTTACACTTCACACATTTGTATGTAGTGTACTGTGCCCTCCACAATGATTGCCCCCCCTTGTGAAGATTAGTAAAAACAAATCCTCCTTTTGGTGAAGTCGCTTCATCTCATACTGAAAAAATGAGAAAAATCCAACCTTTAATTGGAAAAAAAATCAGAAAAAAACAAATCCCCCAAAAAGAAAATTATTTTTTACAAAACCACAGGGTCACTATTATTGGCACCCCTGGAAATGATCATGAACACAATATAACTGAAGTATATTTCCATTAAAATTGTACAGTGTGTTTGAGTTGATTGGAGTGTGTAGGAACTTTCAAGCTGTAATCATTGACTTCCTGATTAACTGGGGAACAAATATGAGCTGACACAGAAGCCATATTCCCTCAATGTCAACATAGGAAAGAAAAGAGAACACACAAACCAAATGAGGGAGAAATATGTTGACCTTTATAAACGTCAGGGAATGGTTATAAAAAAATTGCTCCTTGCCTGAAAATGTCAATTTCTACTGTTAGGGCAAAAATACAAACGTAGACACCAACTGGAACTGTTACAAACTCTCCTGGAAGAGGAGCCAAGTTTATTTTACCCCATGTACAGTGAGAACGAGGGTAAGAGATGGAAAAAAAAAATCCCTAAGGATCACTGTTGGTGAATTACAAGAAAAAGTAAAATCTAGGAGTTTCCAAGTCTCCAAACCCACCATCAGACTCCATCTCCCTGCCAACAGATTATTTGGAATGTCTGTTAGGGAAAACAAAGCCTTTTCTGTCAGTTAACCACAAACGTTCAACAAACCTTATGTTTGTGAAACACTATGACAACTTTGACTGGAACCGTGTTCTCTGGTCTGAAACAGAGCTTTTTGGTAATACTCACTCATGGTGGGTTTGGTGTCAAAAGAATGATGGCTATAATGAAAAGAACCTGATCTCTATTGTAAAACATGGTGGAGGTTCTGTAATGTTTTGGGGCTGTTTTTCCTCCAAAGACCCTGAAAACCTTGTTATGGTCCATGGCATTATGGACTTCATGAAATCCCAGGACATTTTAAATCAGAACCTGGCTGCCTCTGCATTTTAAGAAACTAAAACTGAGTCATCATTGGATCTTCCAGCAGGACAATGATCCGAAGCATATGTCCAAATCAACACAAAAATGGTCCACGGAATCAAGCTTCTGTCCTGGCCATCTCAGTCCCCTGAGCTGAACCCCAGTGAAAACCTGTGGATTGAGCTGAAGAGGAGAGAGAACAAGAGAGGGTCGAGGAGCCTGGATGATCTGGAGAAATTGTGTAAAGAGGAATGGGCTCAGATGTCCTGCTCTGGATCTCCAACCTGATAAAATGTTATAGGAGAGACTCAGGACTGTTTTACTGCCAAAAGGAGGCTGTACAGAGTATTAAATGCAATTAAATTTAATTAACTTTCTTGATAAGGGATTTGCTTTTCTATGAATAAATTCATTTCATTTAAAGGCTGGATTTTTCTCTTTTTTTTCAGTGTGAGATGAAGTGACTTCACCAAAAGGTGGATTTTTTTTTTCTAACCCATTTTACGAAACTTTACAAGGGGTGCCAATAATTGTGGAGGGTAGTGTATATGTAGGTTTTCATTTTTCACATGTGATTTCAACTCCTGATTAGTTTATTTAATGTGATTCATTTTCACATTTATTTCTACCTGTTAAAATGTACTTCAACCTTGTTTTGTATGCGATCACATACTTAATCAAATAAGTAATGTATGTAATTTTCCCGTGGAATGGATGGAGTTCTGTGCTTGTGACAGCAGGATGTAAATTCAAATGCTGGCATTGTCAGCAAGATGAAGTCTTGCCATGGCACCGGATCAGAAAATGGTCTGGGTTGGAATAATTCAAGAGAAAGTCAGCCATGATCCAAGACAAGACAACATAATTATACCATGAATGGAAGATTAAAGAGATTCTGGGCAGACAAAAATCCTCAGACTGACTATAAATATTGTGCAAACAATGCCCGGGGAGATGTTTTGGGAGCAGACATGCTACACTAATCTCTCCACATGGCTTAAGCTTCATCTGACTTTCAAATACAAGCTGCTGAACACCGCAGAAGACAAATGGAGGAAATGCCAGCTCCTTGCTAGCTTGGGGCGGACTTGGCCGAGGTGAAAGACAAACAACTGCAAAGTACTGAGTAACACCTGAGAGTGTAGTCCCATTATTGCCTATAATTTGAATTCAGAGACTTGCAGCCAATCTTTCATTATTGGAGCACATCTCCAATGGCCCACTATTACCAGGAGAGGATTGGGATGGTGATAAAACTAGGCCTCCATTGCAAGCCATCCCAATGAAACCAATTATTTTCTCGAAGCACAGCAGTGTTATTGTGTCACCTTTAATCTAAATAGGACAGATGCACACTTTAAGGGTGAGGTATCCTCTCTATTCTGGATGTTTATACCCTATTCATTGAAGCTGACCACAGTGATAAAGTGTTTATGAGCAGGCCAATGCCCTTAACAGACGAAACAATCTGGGTAATGTTTCAGAAGTCGAGAGCAAAGCTCTTTCCCGAGGTCTGTTGAATCAAAAGTAGAAATTATTTTTAGAAATCATTGACACCACGCCCTCTAGGCTAAAGAGGAGAGGGACCATCTGGCTTGTTATCAGTGCACAGTTCAAAAGCCAGCATCTGTGATGGTATGAGGGGGCATTAGTGCACATGACATGGGTAGCTTGTACATCTGGGAAGGTATCATTAATGCTGAATGATATACGAGTATATATGTTTCAGAGCAATATGCTGCCATCCAGACAAAATCTTTTTTCAGCAAAGGCCTTCCTTCTTTCAGCAAGAAAATTCCAAACTGCTTTCTGCACATATTACAACTGCATGGCTCCATAGTAAAAGAGTCCAGGTGCTAAACTGGCCTGACTGCAGTCCAGACCTTTCTCCAATTTAAAATATTTGGTGCATTATAAATCACAAAATATGACAAAGGAGACCCCAAACTGTTGAGCCACTGAAATTGTATATCAGGCAAGAATGGGACAACATTTCTCTATCAAAACTAAACAATTGGTCTCCTCAGTTCCCAAACATTTACAGGGTGTGGTAAAAAGTAGACATGATGAAACACAGTGGTAAACATGCCCTTGTTCCAACTTTTTTTGAAACGTGTTGCTGACATCAGTTTCAAAATGAGCATCCATCTATCCATTATCTATAGCCGCACATCCTGTGCAGGGGCCTATCCCAGCTGACTATGGGCACGAGGTGGGGTACACCCTGGACAAGTTGCCAGGTCATCACAGGGCTGACACAGAGACAAACAACCATTCACACCTACAGTCAATTTAAAACCACCAATTAGCCTAACCTGCATGTCTTTGGACTGTGGGAGAAATCAGAGCACCCAGAGGAAACCCGGATAGAACATGCAAACTCCACACATAAAGGCCCTCGTCAGCCACTGGGCTTGGACCCAGAACCTTCTTACTTTAAGGTGACAGCGCTAACCACTACACCACCCAAAATGAGCATATACGTAAATAAAAAACAAAACAAAACAATAAACATTCTCAGTTTAAACATTTGATATGTTGTCTTTGTCTAATTTTCAATGAAATAATGGGGTTTCTGTGATTTGCAAATCATTGTATTCTATTTTTTTATTTATGTTTTACACAGTGTCCCAATTTGATGGAATTGGGGTTTTTGAAAGATACCGGTATGGTACCTTGCTTGCACATAGATACTGGACAATCAAGATAGAAAAAAATCAAAACAGAGACAGAGCAACAGTGCTATTATATAGATACTTTAAAAACTCAATGAACACATATTACACTTACTTAACCATAAATCTGTCAGCATTCAGGAAGAGAACAAAAACCTTTCCATTTTCACCCATGTGCTCTATTTCCAAATAGATTTTCCTTCCAAATGCTTTTTCATTGTATCTAGCATGTACAGATTTTTTTGTTTTACTTATCATCACTGACTAAACAAACCTCTTCTTCAGCAAAACAACACAACCAAATGGAATGATGTTCAAGCGGCAGTTTGATGTGTTGTTGGTTATCACTCAATTATTATTCCACAGGCAGGTGGACAATACATGAGCATTTGGCTCACTTCCAGATGGCACATTAGCTTTCACAAAGCGTTCATTTTCTCTTGAAAAGCACACATCCACAGGGCGTATTCAAATACAACCTCCATTTTTCCAGTTGTCTAAACCTACTCAAACACCAGGGCCCTCATTAATCAATATTTAAAAGAAAAAAAAATGATCTAAATACTTTTATATGCATAAAGAGTTTTACATTCTGGTTGCATACATTGGGATTTATTGTGTGTACTTTTATCTTGTACACAAAATTGTGGGCGGCACAGTGGTGTAGTGGTTAGTGCTGTTGCCTCACAGCAAGAGGGTCCGGGTTCGAGCCCTGCAGCCGACGAGGGCCTTTCTGTGTGTAGTTTGCATGTTCTCCCCACGTCCGCGTGGGTTTCCTCCGGGTGCTCCGGTTTCCCCCACAGTCCAAAGACATGCAGGTTAGGTTAACTGGTGACTCTAAATTGACCATAGGTGTGAATGTGAGTGTGAATGGTTGTCTGTGTCTATGTGCCAGCTCTGTGATGACCTGGCGACTCGTCCAGGGTGTACCCCGCCTTTCGCCCGTAGTCAGCTGGGATAGGCTCCAGCTTGCCTGCGACCCTGTAGAACAGGATAAAGCAGCTAGAGATACCATAATGAGATGAGATGAGACGCAAAATTGTTAGCAAAGATGATCAGTAAATACCTCTAACCCTCACCTCAATACTCAGGGAGATTCACTAAGCAATACAATACATGGAGGTGTGCTTTAATAGGAAAATAATCAATGACAGGGCAGTGTGATAAAGTAGTCTGTCCGGGTCATGACATTAAACTGAATCCATCATGTCCTAGGGTAAGGTAGCACCTTACCCCAGTAAGGGGCCGGTGGCTCTGGATATATCCCTGCTGGCATACATGGTCCTCCTTAGACATGAAGGTCCCCTCATAGACCTTAGTCTAGCCAACATATGAGGTAGGAGAAGGAAAACTCTGATTTCAAACCACCTGCTGCCTTGCAGGAAATGCCTATTTAACCAAAGGCTAGGAGAAAGTAAATTCCGAATTCAAACCACCTGCTACCTTGCAGGGAGCCTCTTTAGGCAATGGCTAGGCCTGCCATGGGTATGCGGGTTTGTGGTAAGCCTCACTAATCCATGCATAGTTGGGGTAGATTGAGCTTCTTAGCTGTGTGAAAGCAATCAATCTAGGAGAAGGAAAACTCCAGAATTGATACCCTCTTCCAACATGCCCTAAGCCAGCACAGAAGAGTATGGCTGATAAAACTAACATGAAATATGTCCAATAGATTCAGATCGGGGGCGGCACAGTGGTGTAGTGGTTAGCGCTGTCGCCTCACAGCAAGAAGGTCCTGGGTTCGAGCCCCGGGGCCGGCGAGGGCCTTTCTGTGCGGAGTTTGCATGTTCTCCCTGTGTCCGCGTGGGTTTCCTCCGGGTGCTCCGGTTTCCCCCACAGTCCAAAGACATGCAGGTTAGGTTAACTGGTGACTCTAAATTGACCGTAGGTGTGAATGTGAGTGTGAATGGTTGTCTGTGTCTATGTGTCAGCCCTGTGATGACCTGGCGACTTGTCCAGGGTGTGCCCCGCCTTTCGCCCATAGTCAGCTGGGATAGGCTCCAGCTTGCCTGCAACCCTGTAGAACAGGATAAAGCGGCTAGAGATGATGAGATGAGATTCAGATCGGAGGGGGGCACGTCTGGACCCTCAACAGGTGACCAGGAGGGCACATCAGCAGCCCCAGACTGGTATGACAGTAGCGACCAGGGGTTCACTTCAGCAGCCTCGGACTGGAATGGGGCATACGATCAGAGGAAAAACAAAACATAAAAGGATATTCAACATTTGCACATATAACCCAAGAACAATAAATGATCTTAACTCACATGCTCTAGAAAATGAGCTTCATGAAGTAAAAGAAGTGAACTGGGATATCACTGGTTTCTCAGAAACAAAGGTTAAAGAATCAAAAATTGAGATACATGAGGATACTGGCCACAAAATCTTCTTTTCAAGTAATGAAACTTCTAGATCAAATGGCATTGGCTTTCTTGTTAATAAAACATGCTTACCACTTATTGAAAGCTATGACTCAATCTCTGATAGATGAGCAGTTCTAAGCCTAAAAGGCAAGTTCTCAAAACTTGTTTTCATACAATGCTACTTTCCTACCTCAGCGCACTCTGAGGAAGAAGTTCTTGAACTTTATGACAGCATTCAGGCCATAGTTAATGATATTCCTTTAGAGATTACCTTTTCATAATGGGTGACTTCAACAGTAAACTTGGCAACTTATATAACACATATCCATTTTCAATAGGTGAATATACTATTGCCAATGCAAATTCAAGCAGTGAACTACTATACTCTTCTTCATTGTAATCGCCACAGTACTCTCTAAAACTGAAGGTGAATGTCAATCTGGATTCTCAATTGGCGGTCACCTCCTCTCCAATCTCAGCTATGCTGATGATATTTCTGGAATAAATGAATCCTGTCAGGACTTACAATCTTTTGTTAACTCTCTTGATAGACATGCTGCAGAAGCTGGACTTTCTATCAGCATATCAAAAACAGACTTCATGACAACAGACAAATCTAATCCAGACCTCAACCTTACAATATATGGCAAACCAGGAAAGCAAGTTTCTGAATCCATCTACCTCAGATACAAACTCTCTTCAAAAACTGACAGAATGATAGCTGTGAACCATAGAATCAGACTTGGTTGGGCTGCTTTTGATAAGCCCAGAATTGCACTAACTTCAAAACAGATCCCATACCACACAAAATCAAGCGTCTACAATGCCAATGTCCTTCCTGAAGTTTTATACGGACTAGAATGTGTCAACTGGACTTCTGCTGCACTACAGAAACTGGAAGTCTTTCAAAATAACGTAATGTGACTTATAACTAACACCAAACTCTCAGATCATGTCAAAATTGAAGAACTTAGACAAATAACCCAATTGCCACCAATCACCTCTGTCATCAAAAGTAAAGTACTTAAACTGTTTGGCCACTTAAAACAAATGGATTGTGGCGTCAGTAAGATCTGTTTAGAAGGCATGATTGATGGAAAGAGAAATGGGGTTGGCAACCTAAGAGATGGAGAGATAACATCACAGCATGGACAGGTCTTGATATAAATTCCCTGAACACTCTTGCTAAAGATTGAGACCTATGGAAGCAACTATCTCATGTTAGTGCTCATTCTGTCGCAGGCGGAGATAGTGGTTAATGATGTGATGAAGCAGAATTACTGAAACCCACCCTAAACTGGATTATTATTCTATAATAGCACATATTAAAGTGTTTTATTCCTCTTCTTTCACAGCAATGTGCTAACAATTACAACAAAATGAAACACTACTATTATTAGTATCCACTGATAGTTAGATTTACTGTTACAGAATGTCTGCAAAACATCAGTCCCTGTTATCTTGCAGCTTAGCGGTGATAAACAGCTGTTCCTTCACTTTATCTTGACATTATTGCAAGAAAAAAATGTAGCTTGTTATGGGAAAAGTGCAAAATTACCACACAATTCTTCTTTTTTAAATCACAACATGCTGATGTTGTTTTTTTATCCATTTATTATTATATTTCGATTCTGTGGCGCATCCACCATAAAACTTTTATAAAGCTGTTACTATGGAAATGTGAACATATTTTTCAGGAATGGTGCATGTGTTGAACTGAGACACGAGGTTTATTACTGATCAGCAAACAATGCAAAGTTCAAATCCTATATTGGTGTATTAGGAACATCTCATCTCATCTCATTATCTCTAGCCGCTTTATCCTGTTCTACAGGGTCGCAGGCAAGCTGGAGCCTATCCCAGCTGACTACGGGCGAAAGGCGGGGTACACCCTGGACAAGTCGCCAGGTCATCACAGGGCTGACACATAGACACAGACAACCATTCATACTCACATTCACACCTACGGTCAATTTAGAGTCACCAGTTAACCTAACCTGCATGTCTTTGGACTGTGGGGGAAACCGGAGCACCCGGAGGAAACCCACGCGGACAACATGCAAACTCCGCACAGAAAGGCCCTCGCCGGCCCCGGGGCTCGAACCCAGGACCTTCTTGCTGTGAGGCGACAGCGCTAACCACTACACCACCGTGCCGCCGTATTAGGGACATTGTAGGGAAAAAACAATACAGAGCTGTGGAGAGGAGTCAAAATTTAGAGAAAAAAACCCTCAGAATTAGAGTCACCAGTTAACCTAACCTGCATGTCTTTAGACTGTGGAAGAAACTGGAGTACCCAGAGGAAACCCACGCGGACATGGGGAGAACATGCAAACTCCACACAGATAGGCCCTCGCCGGCCACGGGGCTCGAACCCAGACCTTCTTGCTGTGAGGCGACAGTGCTAACCACTACACCACCGTGCCACCAGCAACTTATTTATTCATTTATTCTTTCATTCATTCATACATACAGTGGCCCTTATACACTATTGTGAAATCCAATGGTGTAGTTAAAAAAAATAAAGAGACTATCAATGATGGTGTAGCTCACTCCGGCCCCGTCTAGTCCAGAAGGAACGATCTAAAGTGGGCCACCTTGCACAATAAATGTTGCAAGTTATATACACTATATACAAGCTATATGCACAGTGGCATGCAAAAGTTTGGGCACCCTTACTGAAAATGTCTATTACTGTGAATAGTTAAGCGAGCAAAAGATGAACTGATCACCAAAAGGCATAAAGGTAAAGATGATACATTTATTTTCAGCATTTTCTGTAAGATTTGTGTATTATTTTTGTTTTGTACAATTGAAGAGTGAAAAAAGAAAAGGAACACCATGCAAAAGTTTGGGCACCCCAATACATTTGAGTTCTCAGGTAACTTTTACCAAGGTTCCAGACCTTAATTAGTTTATTGGGCTGTGGCTTGTTCAAATTCTTCAGTAGGAAAGGTCAGATGATTCAGATTTCAAAGCTGTATAAATTCTCTGACTCCTCAAACTTGTCCCTAAAATCACCAGCCATGGCCCTTCCAGAACTGGTTGATTTATACAGACATCATGTGACAGATCATGTGACACTTTGATTGCACACAGGTGGATCTTAATCAACTAATTATGTGACTTATGAAGTGAATTGGTTGGACCAGCTCTTATTTGGGGGTTTCATATGAGAGGGGGTGAATACCTATGCACACTCCAGATTTCTGTTTTTTCAACTTATTGTTTGTGTCACAATAAAACAACATTTTTCACCTTTAAAGTTGTAGGCACATTGTGTAAATCAAATGGTGCTAACCCCCTAAAAAATCCATTTTAATTCCAGCTTATAATGCGACAAAACAGGACAAACATCAAGGGGGATTAATGCTTTTGCAAGACACAGTGGCATACAAAAGTTTGGGCACCCTTGCTGAAAATGTCTGTTACTGTGAATAGTTAAGTGAGCAGAAGATGAACTGATCACCAAAAGGCATAAAGGTAAAGATGACACATTTCTTTTCAGTGTTTTCTGCAAGATTTGTGTATTATTTTTGTTTTGTACAATTGGAGAGTGAAAAAAGAAAAGGAACACCATGTGAAAGTTTGGGCACCCCAATACATTTGAGTTCTCAGGTAACTTTTACCAAGCTTCCAGACCTTAATTAGCTTACTGGGCTGTGGCTTGTTCAAATTCTTCATTAGGAAAGCTCAGATGATGCAGATTTCAAAGCTGTATAAATTCTGACTCTTCAAACTTGTCCCTAAAATCAACAGCCATGGGCTCCTCTAAGCAACTCCCTCGCATTCTGAATAATAAAATAATTGATGCTCACAAAGCAGGAGAAGGCGACAAGAATGTAGCAAAGTGTTTTCAGGTAGCTCTTTCCTCATATTGTAATGTTATTAAGAAATGGCAGTTAACAGAAACAGTGGAGATCAAGGTGAGGTCTGGAAGATGAAGAAAACTTTCTGAAAGAACTGCTCGTTGGATTGCTAGAAAGGCAAATAAAACCCACTGTTTGACTGCAAAAGACCTTCAGAAAGATTTAGCAGATCCTGGAGTGGTGGTGCACTCTTCTACTATGCAGCGACACCTGAACAAATATGACCTTCATGAGATAGTCATCAGAAGAAAACCTTTCCTGCGTCCTAGCCACAAAATTCAGCGTCTGATGTTTGCAAATGAACATCTAAATAAGCTTGATGCATTTTGGAAACAAGTCCTGTGGACTGAGGAAACCAAAATAGAACTTTTTGGCCACAATGTGCAAAGGTATGTTTGGAGAAAAAAAGGTGCCAAATCCCAGGAAAAGAGCACCCCTCCAACACTGAAGCATGGGTGTGGATCGATCATGCTTTGGGGTTGTGTTGTAGCCAGTGGCACAGGGTACATTCATTGGTCGAGGGAAGCATGGATTCGAATAAATACCATCAAATTCTGGAAGCAAACATCACACCATCTGTAAAAAAGTTGAAGTTAAAAAGAGGATGGGTCCTACAATAAGACAATGATCCAAAACACGCCTCAAAATCTACAATGGAATACCTCAAGAGGCCCAAGTTGAAGGTTTTGCCCTGGTCCTCACAGTCCCCTGACCTAAACATCATTGAAAATCTGTGGATAGATCTCAAAAGAACAGTGCATGCAAGATAGCCCAAGAAACTTGTAGAACTGGAAGCCTTTTGCAAGGATGAATGTGTGAAAAGCCCCCAGGTAAGAACTGAAAGATTATTAGCTGGCTACAAAAAGTGTTTACAAGCTGTGATACTTGCCAAAGGGGGTGTTACTAGATACTAACTATGCAGGGTGCCCAAACTTTTGCTTCGGGCCCTTTTCCTTTTTTGTCATTTTGAAAATGTAATATATGAAAATAAAAAATTGTTTTTGCTTAAAATATAAAGGGAATGAGTCATCTTTAATGTTATGCCTTTTGGAGATCATTTCATCTTCAACTTGCTTAACTGTTCACAGTAACAGCAATTTTGACTAGGGGTGCCCAAACTTTTGCATACCACTGTAGAAGCTATATACACCCTAGGAATACCAACCTATTTGCCATAAAAAATCCAAAACAGCGAGGGACTGACCAAGAAGAAGCAATTTTTGTTGAACTGCTCATTAAGGCTTAATTAGTCCATAACTTCATTAGTAATTGTACTGAAACAAATCTGGGTAGAAGTTATATGCACCCTAGGTACCTCTACGTTCATGCCAGAAAGAATCAAAATTAGTGAAGAATTGAGGGAGAAGAAGTGATTTGTGTGGAAACTGCTCATTAGGGATTGATTAATTACTCCATATCTTCATTATTTATTGCAATTATGCAAATTTGGGTAGAAGCTATATGCATCCCAGGCAAACCAACCTTCCTGCCAAAAAGAATAAAAATCGGTGAAGAATTGAAAGAGAAGAAGCAATTTCCATGAAATGTGGACAACGCCAGAAGGACAATGGACAACACATGATGGCATAAACTCATCACCTGTTGGATGGATGAGCTAATGATGATACTAATAAGTAAGTAAGTAGATAAGTAAGTAAATGTTCAGTTCAACTTGTTTAAAGGGAGTATGTGAATGGAAACTGGTGTGTTAAGTTAGTAATTAGTGGACAGTGAGCTCGTGTATAAATTGTATGACTGGTGGAGTTTATAGTTCATTCAGCTGCTGGGGAATGGTGTCTGAAGGCTGTGGTGTGGAATTCTGGGAACTGGATTTCGATGGTGATGTGACAGTATTCAAACAAACACATTAATATAAAGCTGTGATTTGCTTCATGGTTGGAATATATAATCTGAATCATGACCTCCTGACCAATTGGAAACAAGAATTCAACACCACTGTGGTTTGAACACCTTGATCGCTTTATCAATTCTGACTAAAAATAATTCTGTCATGGTGACACATCATCACATTTCATTGTCTGGAAAATGATTCTATTTCAAGCACCAGCATGACAGCACACTGCGACATCAATTCAGACTTAACTGTCTATACAGTAGTGTTTAATATCTACTCATTATCTCCGAGTGACTAATTGTCTTTGGGCACGAGTCATAAATCAGTGGCAGTGTAAGAAGGTAAACTCATGGGCTCATACAGCACTTCCTGCTCTGTTCATTTCCTCCGTTATTAATATGTAGCATGGGTGCCATTATGCGGAACGGAGATGTGAGTGGGTGGATGTGTGAAAAAGAGAAAGAAGACTGTTATATGACACAGTCCACACACAGGCAATATTCAACAGCTTTGCTGTTACTGAGAAGCTGACGCAAGTCTCCGACAGTCCGAATGTAAACATGGCGTGCGAGGTGACGCAGGGAAAACATGGGGATTGATCTGATGCTAGAACAGAAGGCAAGACAGCAGAAAGCAAACACAGAAGCACCACTAATGGTTGCCCTCGTTCTTTGGCAATTAACCCTCTTTATTATTACACATCTGATGCACATGAAGATCTCTATCTCTTCTACACATGTGAGAGGTTTCTCAGAAACACTATGGCCATCTGGCGAAAAATCACTGTGCTAAAATATGGCACACAGAGAGAGAGAGGTGCTTAGACACCACCATAAATCCTCATAGTTTAATAACACATCTGACCTTTGTACTGATGCTATCTTCCTCGCTGAAAATGTTGTATATCATTTTGTTTATTTTTTGTCTCCATAAATATTCATTGAGAGGTGTATTCAGAGTTTAGTTGTGCATCAGACCTGAACCTAAACAATATGGCCAAAATGGCAATCAACCTGGGCAGCACGGTGGTGTAGTGGTTAGCAATGTTGCCTCACAGCAAGAAGGTTCTGGGTTTGAGCCCAGTGGCTGATGGGGGCCTTTCTGTGTGGAATTTGTACATTCTTCCCATGTCTGTGTGACTTTCCTCTGGGTGCTCTGGTTTCCCCCAAAGACATGCTGGTTAGGCTAATTGTTTGCTCTAAATTGAGTATGAATAGTGGTTTGTCTCTGTGTCAAGTTTATTTGTACAGTGCTTTTAACAATAAACATTGTCGCAAAGCAGCTTTACACAATTTGAATGACTTAAAACATGAGCTGATTTTATCCCTAATCTATCCCCAATGAGCAAGCCTGTGGCGACGGTGGCAAAGAAAAACCCCCTCAGATGGCATGAGGAAGAAACCTCGAGAGGAACCAGACTCAAAAGGGAACCCATCCTCATTTGGGCAACAACAGACAGCATGACTATAACATTAACAGTTTTAACAAGAAGTCAGTTTTATTGATGTTATAAACTTTTCATTGATGGAAACTTGAGTGCAAAACTGTTCATGACAACTTCAGTCCTAAAGTTAGCAAGTCAACTATAGTCCTCAGCCATAAAAGCATTACTGTAAGAGTCCAGAATGTCCTCCAAGTGTGACTTTCAACTGTCCTCATGGGGCCATCCTCCACAGGAGTGAAGCGATGAGACTCCAACCAGACACAGGGCACCAGGATGGATCAGGCAGGTCCGAGGAGCAGAGAGGTCAGCATCTCAATCCCAGGACCAACACGTAACTCAGAGGGACAGATTTGGGGGGGGAGAGAGAGAAAGGGAGAGAAAACACAGGTTGTTAGTTATGCCCAGTGTCTCCTGAATAAGTAGGAACAGTATACATATTGCAGTAATTACAAGCAGGGACTCTGGCAACTAACTATGACAGCATAACTAAAAGGGGAGAGCCAGAAGTTAACACAGGCATGAGGGAGCCCCAGGACATAAAGCAGCCAGCCACTACACCATCAACAAACTCGAGTGAGCAAGCGATTGGGGACTGACAGTATCCATACATTCCAGTTTACCAAAACACTCTATGTCTGAGGACCCTCCAGATCTACACCTTTACCTCAAACACCATTAACAAAAGGCTTGACTAAGCAGATATGTTTTCAGCTTAGACTTAAACACTGAGATTGTGTCTGATTCCCAAACACTACTTGGAAGGCTGTTCCATAATTATGGGGCTTTGTAAGAAAAGGCTCTGCCCCCTGATGTAGCCTTCACTATACAAGGTACCAGCAGATAGCCTGCACCTTTTGATCCAAGTAGGCATGGTGGGTCATAGAGGACCAGAAGTTCACTCAGGTACTGTGGTGCGAGACCATTTAGTGCTTTAAAGGTCAATAGTAGTATTTTATAAATCAATATGAAATTTGATTGGGAGCCAATGCAGTGTGGATAAGACGGGGATGTGGTCATATTTTCTAGTTCTAGTAAGGACTCTTGCTGCTGCATTTTGAACTAACTGGAGCTTGTTTATGCACTTATTGGACCATCTATGTGTCAGCACTGCAATGATCTGGCGACTTGTCCAGGGTGTACCCTGCCTTCCACTCATAGTCAGCTGGGATAGGCTCCAGCTTGCCCGCAACCCTGCACACGATAAGTGGCTACAGATAATGGATGGATCAATCACTTTTTTTTATTGTCATTGTCATAAATAACAACGAAATTCCATTGGAGCAACCCAGCCATACATAGTAGATGTAAAAGTGCATAATGTAAAAAGTGCATAGTAGCGCAAAGTCCCATAATACCCATTATAAATAGGGTCCAGTGCAGGCACGAAATGTAAACGGTCATAGTCATAGCAGCAAGAGGTATATCAGAAAACAGATCAAGAACAGGGGCACCAGAAACAGAGAGCATGGTCAGATTTGGGGTTAGTGTAATGTTGCAGCAATGCAGAGTCTAGTTCACAGTTATTGTAGGGTGAGGTGTGTTTTACTGTCCAGGAGGAGGGGAGAGAGGGGAGTGGGGCACTGTTCAGCAGCCTCGCTGCCTGAGGGTACAGGTTTTGGGCCATTCTGGTTGTCCTGGCTGGTAAGGCCCTGTACCTTCTGCCTGAGGGCAGCAGGTGGAACAGGTGATGGGCTGGGTGGTGTTGGTCATGCAGGATGTTACGCTTTCTCTTCAGACAGCGGGAGGTGTAGATGGTACTGATCTCTGGTAGAGTGGTCCCCATGATTTTCCCCGCTGGAGTGCCTGCTGTTCGGCCTTAGTGCAGCTAGAGAACCACACAAGGAAACCATACGTCAGAACACTGCTGATGGCATAGTTGTAGAAGTTCACCATCAGCTGTTTCTGGATCCTGCCATTCTTCAGTTGCCTCAGGTAGTAGAGACGTTTCTGGGCCTTTCTTACCACTGAGGTGGTGTTGATGTCCCAGGACAGGTCCTCAGCAATAGTCACTTCCAAGAATTTGAAGTACATCACCCTCTCCACCGCCTCATTGCTGATAGAGAGTGGAGGGTGGTTGTTTTGTCTCTTCTTGCGGGGGTTCACAATCATCTCCTTGGTCTTCTTGATGTTCAGTATGAGATTATTACCCACACACCATGATGCTAGATGTTGCACTTCAGCCCTGTAATCCATCTCTTTATTGTTGTTGATAAGTCCGAGCACTGTGGTGTCATCAGTGAATTTAACAATGAGATTGGAAAGAGAAGAAGCAGAGCAGTCATGTGTGAACAGGGTGTAGAGCAAAGGGCTAAGCACACACCCTTGGGGTGCCCCAGTATTGATTGAAAGGGTGGAGGAAGTGTGCTTGTCTGCTCTCACATTCTGTGTTCAGTTTGTCAGAAAGTCCATAATCCAATTGCATAGTGAGATGTTCAATCCAAGATGGTGTAGTTTGGCTTGGAGCTTGAAGGGCTGGATTGTATTAAAGGCTGAGCTGAAATTGACAAAGAGGAGCCTCACATAGGTATTCTTCTGCTCGAGATGCTCCAATAGTGAATGGAGCACGATGGCAATAGCATCCTCAGTCGACCTGTTCTGTTTGTGCACAAATTGGTATGGGTCAAATGTTGGTGGTATTGAGCCTTTAATGTGTTTAATGACAAGTCTCTCAAGGCATTTGGTAGGAATGGAGGTGAGTGCCACAGGTCTGTAGTCATTCAGACATGTGACATTTGACTGCTTGGGGATGGGAACTATTGTGGCTGCCTTAAAGCAGGCAGGGACCCATGATGTGGACAGTGATGTATTGTAAATGGAGGTGAAGACATCTGTTAGCTCCGCAGCACAATCTTTCAGCACGTGCCCCAGCACACCGTCCGGTCCGGCTGCTTTTCTGGTGTTGATGCTGTGGAGGACATGTCTCACCTCATGAGAGCTCAAGACTGGAGCGGGGTCAAAGGAAGGGGGGAGGGGCAGCACCGGGTCTGTGTTTTCCCTGTCATAGTGGGCATAAAAATAGTTTAAATCCTCAGCTAAGGTGGCATCAGCTGAGGAAGATGTTACTGTTGCTTTGCTCTTGTAGTCCGTGATGGCCCTGATGCCCTCCCATACCTGCCTGGGGTTTATAGAGTTGTTGAAACAGGCTTCAATATACCTCCTATGTTGTTGTTTGGCAGTATTAATACCTTTCCTCAGTGCAGCTCTGACTCTGCTGTATGTCCCAGGGTCCCCAGAGCTAAGTGCCAAGTCCCTATCTCGGATCAGCTGTTCTACACTGTGTCATCCAAGGTTTCCTGTTCAGATACATATGAAAATGTTTCCAACATCTAACAATATCCACACAGAAGTTGATGTAACATAGGACAGTGGAGGTGCATTCATCCATGGATTCATGAGTGTCCGTGCCCTGCCCTTTGAATACATCTCAATCCGTGTGATGGAAACAGTCCTGCAGCATAGGGATGGCACCCTCCGGCCATGTTCTCATAACTTTGGTTATAGACCCAGCACTTTTGATCTTAGGTGTATACCATGGATGTAACAGCAGAGAAAGGTGGTCCGACAGACCCAGGTGGGGGTAGGTCTGAGCCCTGTATGCATCTGCTGTATTAGTATACACTTGGCCCAGAGTTTTATTTCCCCTAGTAGCACATTTCACATTACGATGGAACTTGTGAAGAACTGTTTTCAAGTCAGCATGGTTAAAGTCCCCACCTGCTATAAAAACACTGTCTGGATGAGCTACTAAACCGTTGTTTATGCTGTCGTGAACCTGTGCTAGCGCTAGCTAAGCATTAGTGTCTGGTGGAATGTGAACAGCAAAGATGTGAACAGCAGTGAACTCCCTCGGTAAGTAAAATGGTCTGCACTTTAGCAACATGAGTTCTACCTCTGGACTGCACAGTTTACTCACTACAGTTATGTTGGTGCACCAAGAGTTGTTAATATAGATGCATAGTCCCCCGCTGGCCTTTTTGCCAGAGTCCACAGTCCTGTCGGCTCTGTAGGCGGTACGTCCTGCTAGCTCAATAGCAGTGTCTGGAGTGGTGCTGTCCAGCCAGGTTTCGGTGAAAATCATTCAGCAACAGTTATAAATAGTCCTCTTTGCTGCCATATGTAGCCGTATCTCATCCATCTTGCCACGGATCGACCGGGCATTAGAGAGAAAGATGGTAGGAAGCGGTGGTTTGAATGGATTAGCCTTTAGCCTGGCCCATACACCAGCCTGCTTACCCCTCTTCTGCTGCTGCTCACAGCACCTCCTTCGCCAGCCTGCCGCTGCGGGGTCCCCGGGAGATGGTCTGGTGATCTCAGGAGGATAATACTCGGCTAACAGGTGGTGTGCTCCAGTGTTTAATTGAAGAAGTTCAGAGCGGCTGTATTGGAGTGCCACTTCCCCGAAAACATGTAGAGTAATACAGTACTACTCTACTGTGTAGAGTAGTACTGTCACCAATAAAGTGCAAAAACTATGCCAGCTGTAGTAGCTCCTAGCCACTGCGTCTGTGCACTCTGCCATTTTGTCAAAGGCAAGGACACTCAATCCTCAAGGGACAGTCTTTTCTTTTCTTTTTCAGGATCCAAGTACCAACACCCCCCCCCCAGTTAATTATCAAAAGATAACCTTTCAAAACAATACACACCACATTCAATTTCTACCAGATGGGTGCTGATACTCTTACAAGTACTCCCCCCCCCAAAAAAAAAAAAATACATTTATTTATTTCTAAAATTAAATGTGCATACTTAACTAGAAGGGAACTTGGTAGAGTCCCTACCTCCATCAAGCCACATATTATCAACATAAAATTCAAATCACTTGAACCTAGGGTAATATTACAGCTGTCCACCAAATTTCATCCAAATCTGTTCATCACTTTTTGAGTTACATTTGGAAAAGGCAAAAAAAAAAAAATCCTGGATCCGCATACATATCTCAGGGTTCTAACTAGACCAAACTATCGGTGTAGTGGCACCAGTCATAACAGCCAGGGGTTCAGGGGCCACCTTAGGCCCCCAAAAGCTCATGGGTTCTACATGCTCAGATTGGAGATGCATTCTAGTGCATTTCCTGGCACTTGCAGGCCTCCCTGAAAGTCTCTCTTTTTTGGTAATATTAATGAGATTTTTTTTTCAAAAAAGTTGCTGTGATTGTTTTTGACTGAAGACTTATCATCTCATCTCATCTCATTATCTCTAGCCGCTTTATCCTGTTCTACAGGGTCGCAGGCAAGCTGGAGCCTATCCCAGCTGACTACGGGTGAAAGGCAGGGTACACCCTGGACAAGATTTATTATAATTAATCTCATCTCATCTCATCTCATCTCATTTCATTATCTCTAGCCACTTTATCCTGTTCTACAGGGTTGCAGGCAAGCTGGAGCCTATCCCAGCTGACTACAGGTGAAAGGCAGGGTACACCCTGGACAAGATTTCACATCACACATCACATTATCTCTAGCCGCTTTATCCTTCTACAGGGTCGCAGGCAAGCTGGAGCCTATCCCAGCTGACTACGGGCGAAAGGCGGGGTACACCCTGGACAAGTCGCCAGGTCATCACAGGGCTGACACATAGACACAGACAACCATTCACACTCACATTCACACCTACGGTCAATTTAGAGTCACCAGTTAACCTGACCTGCATGTCTTTGGACTGTGGGGGAAACCGGAGCACCCGGAGGAAACCCACGCGGACACGGGGAGAACATGCAAACTCCGCACAGAAAGGCCCTCGCCGGCCCCGGGGCTCGAACCCAGGACCTTCTTGCTGTGAGGCGACAGCGCTAACCACTACACCACCGTGCCGCCTGGACAAGATTTATTATAATTAATCTCATCTCATCTCATCTCATTATCTCTAGCCGCTTTATCCTGTTCTACAGGGTCACAGACAAGCTGGAGCCTATCCCAGCTGACTATGGGCGAAAGGCAGGGTACACCCTGGACAAGACTTATTATAGTTAATATTAAACTATATTAGTGACATATTTATGGAATAAGAATAAAACAGTCAGTCAATGGTCGCCATGTGTCAGCTTTATTTTCTGCTTCAGCCATTCAATAACCATACATGACTCTCCAGATCTAACTCAGGGACCGTCATGTATTATGTGCATGGCATGTAAGCACCTCTTAACATGGATGGTACTTTACTGTGAACAAAGCATCAGGAAGGAGGCAAACCAGACTAGTATGATCAGCAACAATCTCCACACGGAACTACTCAGGCAGCTATGCACTGGGCGCTTACGTGGACAGGGAGTGGAGTATGTCCAAATGGGGATAACAAGAGAAAATTAATCAATCAATCAATCAAGTTTATTTGTACAGCGCTTTTAACAATAAACATTGTCGCAAAGCAGCTTTACAGAATTTGAACGACTTAAAACATGAGCTAATTTTATCCCTAATCTATCCCCAATGAGCAAGCCTGTGGCGACGGTGGCAAGGAAAAACTCCCTCAGACGACATGAGGAAGAAACCTCGAGAGGAACCAGACTCAAAAGGGAACCCATCCTCATTTGGGCAACAACAGACAGCCTGACTATAATATTAACAGTTTTAACAGGTATAACCCTCAACTGTCCTCATGGGGCCGTCCTTCACAGGAGTGGGGCGATAAAACTCCGACCAGACACAGGGCACCAGGATGGATCAAGCAGGTCCGAGGGGCAGAAGAGGCCAGCATCTCAATCCCAGGATCAACATGTAACTCAGAGGGACAGATTGGGGGGGGGGGGGGAAGAGAGAGAGAGAGAAAGAAAACATGTTGTTAGGTATGCCCTAAAAATGACAAGTATTAAATCTGTGTGGTAGGCTCGCAGAGACAAGAGTCTTTACATCAGGCATGACACACAATGGCATGTTAATATGGTAAAAAAATATATCATGACCTGCTCTGGCTGGATGCTAGATTGGGTGATGGGAGCACACTCCTCAGCAATGATGAGATGCAGATGGGACCCTTAGGCCTGGCCAAGACAATTCAGTTACATTTCACCGGGTCTGGGACATGCGACAGAATGTCTGACGGCCGATTCCCTGCAGGCTACGATAGCCAGTCGAGGTCCCCACCGTCTCCACCAAAAGATTTCCTGTTGACTCCATGTAACTCAGAGGGACAGATTTGGAGTGGGGGGGGAGAGAAAGAAAACACAGGTGGTTAGGTATGCCCAATGTCACCTGAATAAGTAGGAACAGTATACATATTGCACCGAGTACAAGCACCGAGTACTTTGTGTAAAGTCCACAAGCGGAGAAAATTAAACAAAAAAACACTTTCAAGATTGACGTCTTTTTGCTCATGTAGCAGCAACTTTTACAGGCGTTTCGGCAATATTGTGGGTGTAGCAGTAAGGAAACATTGTGTATCGGCCCGATACACTGAAAAGGCCTAGTTAGAATCCTGATATCTGGATCCTGGATCTACTGTACCTACAAATCTGGATTTGCATCAGAATGTAATACATTTTTCCTTGGTCCATGGCTCACCTTTCCACCAAATTTCATCCAAATCCATTCAGGACTTTTTGAGTTATGTTGGGAACAAACACACACAAACAAACCAACAAAAAGGAGGTGAACACATAACCACCTCCAACACAGTTGGTGGAGACAAGAAAACAAAAATAAATATAGTCTTTGAATGTTGTTAGAATTAAATTATTTATTTCATAGTTGATGACACTCTCAAGAGAAACATTTTTTTTTTTTACAGAACAGGTTGTCATTTAATCAAGAATATGCTTCAGTTGCAGTGCCTTTAGTCTTTGGAACAGTCTTCTGTGCGATATAAGAGACTCAGGATCAGTTGACATTTTTAAACGTTCTCTTAAAACTCACTTGTTTACATTATATTATGATAGTCTCTTATGGGGTCCCGCAGGGCTCTATTTTGGGTCCAGTACTATTCTGGTTGTATATGCTCCCCCTAGGTAACATTATTAGAAAGTATGATATCTCCTTTCACTTCTATGCAGATGATACACAACTGTACCTCCCCTTTAAATCTAGGGATTCCATACAGCCATTATTGGATTGTCTTGAGGACATTAAGTGCTGGATGACCAATAACTTCCTCCAGCTAAATAATGACAAACCTGAGGTTATCATTTTTTGGTCCTCCCAAATCTAGATCCTCAGCGGCTGACAAGCTTGCTCATCTCTCTCCATACATTAAGTCATATGCTAAAAACCTAGGTGTCACTCTTGATTCAGAACTCTGCTTTAAAAAGCAGATTAGTACTGTTATTAAGAATAGCTTCTTCCAGCTGAGAATGATCTCCCGTCTCAAACCTTTATCCTTTGAAGACCTAGAAAAAGTCATCCATGCCTTCATTACATCCCGGCTAGATTACTGCAATTCCCTCTATCTTGGTCTCCCCCAGTCTCAATTAATGTGTTTACAGTTGGTGCAAAATGCAGCTGCTAGACTGCTGACAGGTACCAAGAAGAGAGAGCACATTACCCCTGTCCTGGCTTCTTTACACTGGCTCCCCATTAGTTTTAGGATCCAATTTAAAGTCCTACTAATAGTCTACAAGGCGCTGCATGGTCAAGCCTGCACTTACATCTCAGATCTTCTGAAACCACCCCCTGCACCTACCGGTAGGTCCCTCAGATCTGCTGATAAAGGTCTCCTCCATGTGGCCCGGACTCAGCTCAAACAAAAAGGTGATAGGGCATTTGCAGTAGTGGCTCCAAGTCTGTGGAACTGTTTGTCCCAAGACATTAGATTTGCCCCCTCTATTTCCTCTTTTAAATCCAGGCTCAAAACTCACCTCTACTCACTGGCTTTTGCAAACTCTTAGCTGCCCATTCCATAGTTCTTTTTGTAGTTGGTGTTATTCAATGTTGTTGTTCATTTGTTGTTTGTGTAATTCTGGCCTCTTTGTCTATCTGTCAGTCTCTGTGTTTGTAATGTGTACTTTTGTTGCAGCTATTAATGCATCTTTTCTTTTGTGTTGTGTTTGTTTGTGCATTTTACCTCTGATTTCTTAGCTACCCTGTGTACAGTACTTTGGTCAGTGAAAACTATTTTAAATGTGCTTTATAAATTAAATTTACTAACTTAGTGTCTGAATATAATTAAGTCATGTTTTAATGTCAATTATATACTATATTTTATACACTATGATTTTAACTGGTATTCTGTCTTTTTGTTTAATTTCATATTTCGACATACATTTTATGTTGAGTTACATGCCAATCCTGAGATTGAGATGCTGACCTCTTCTGTTCCTTGGACCTGCCTGATCCATCCTGATGCCCTATGTCTGGCTGGAGTCTCATCACATCGCTCCTGTGGAGGACGGCCCCATATGGACAGTCGAAAGTCACACTTGGAAGATGCTCTGGACTCTTACAGTAATGCTTTTATGGCTGAGGACTACATTTAACTTGCTAACTTTAGGACTGCAGTTGTCATGAACAGTTTTGCACTCAAGTTTCCATCAATAAACAGTTTATAATGTCAACAAAACAGACTTCATGTTAAAACTATAAAAGGAAATTAACTTTTCCAAGTTTTGCATGTACATGCCGATAAGTTGAGAAAAATAATTTTCATTTGTGAAGGTGAAATTTATCATGAGAAAAAAGTTGCATTACAAGTAATAGACACGACAGGTAATTAAAACTGTTAACTTTGCCATGTGAAACTGATGTTATGACATCGCAGCAACACATGTTTCTTGCAAATGCATTGACCATGGCTATAGATGCATTTCCACACTTAACATGCACAGCAGCAGAAATTCTGGCTTCCAGTCCCTAAGCAATCATAATAAACCACTTCCTATATCACAATGAGTATTTTTTCGATTATTGTGACCATAATCCAGAGTTGTGCTATAGAACTTAGAATTGTACTAAGAGACATTAGAACTTGTGCTAAAAGACTTTTGTGCTAAATAACCAGATACCCTCAGGATTATGAAGGAAATTGATATGCATATCATAATTACACAGAAATGATCATATACAGGGGCGGCATGGTGGTGTAGTGGTTAGCGCTGTCGCCTCACAGCAAGAAGATCTGGATTTGAGCCCCGTGGCCAGCGAGGGCCTTTCTGTGCGGAGTTTGCATGTTCTCCCTGTGTCCACGTGGGTTTCCTCCAGGTGCTCCGGTTTCCCCCACAGTCCAAAGACATACAGGTTAGGTTAACTGGTGACTCTAAATTGACCGTGAGTGTGAATGGTTGTCTGTGTCTATGTGTCAGCCCTGTGATGACCTGGCGACTTGTCCAGGGTGTACCCCGCCTTTCGCCCGTAGTCAGCTGGGATAGGCTCCAGCTCGCCTGCGACCCTGTAGAACAGGATAAAGTGGCTAGAGATGATGAGAATGAAATGAGATGATCATATGCAGGATATGAGGAAACAATATTTTCAGGAATGTGATTGAGCTGAGTGGGTGGAGCTTCATGCCTTCTTCACTATGTCTGAATGAACTTCAGATAATGTGTCTGGAGATGTGAGTGGACAAGAAAGAGTGAGTTTTGATATTTTCCTTTACAATTTAAGAGAAGATATGCTACAGATGCAAATTATGTGACAAAAAAAAGATTGTAATGAGGAAAAGAAAAGGTATGATAAGATGATTTTGTGGTAGTATGGGATAATTTAGCTGAGAAGAATGTCTGAAGATCATTGTGGCAGTGGGGGCGTGATCAAGTGTCGGTCTGTGAAGGGAGGGCGGAGTCAGGGAAGGTAAGTGGCAGAATCACTGCACCTGACGGGAATTAACCTGTGTTTGTGTGTCTTCCCCAGTGACCGCACCCTATAACAGGAGAGGGAGCGCAGAGGAAGGGAGCTGTCCCGACCAGAACACGTGTGTGTGTGTGTGTGTGTGTATACAGTATATACAGTTGAAACTGTTTGTTTACTTACACTTTAGGAAAAGACACTTTTTTTTTTTCTCATAGTCAGACATGAAATCAGACATTCACTTTAACTTTTTCATGTCTGTCTGAATATTTAAAATTATTTCAATGTACTAAATGCCAAATTAATCAGAGGAGTTTTTTATTCAATATTTTAATTGCTTTTATCAAATCAGAAGTTTACATACACTTCATCAGTACTTGGTACAATTGCCCTTAAACTGTCTGACTTGGGTCAAACGTTTTGGATAACCTTCAACAAGCTTTGCACAATACTTGACAGGAATTTTGGCCCATTCCTCTTGACAGAACTGGTATAACTGGGCCATATTTTTTGGCTGCTTTGCATGCACATGTCATTTCAGCTCTGCCCACAAATGCTCAATAGGGTTGAGGTCGGGGCTTTGTGATGGCCACTCCAAAACATTGACTTTGTTGTCATCAAGCCATTTTTTGACCAGTTTGGCGGTGTGCTTCGGGCCATTGTCCATTTGGAAGACCCATTTGCGGCCAAGCTTTAACTTCCTGGCAGATGCTTTCAGGTGTTGGTTCAGTATCTCCACATACTGTTCCTTCTTCATTACTCCATTGATTTTGTGAAGTGCACCAGTACCTCCTGCAGCAAAACAACCCCACAACATGATGCTGCCTCCGCCATGTTTCACTGTTGGTATGGTGTTGTTAGGATTGTAAGCGTCTCCTTTTTTTTCTCCAAACATATCGTTGTTGATTATGGCCAAACAGCTCAATTTTAGTTTCATCCGACCACAAGACATGTCTCCAAAAATTGAGATCCTTTCCCCTGTGTTCATTTGCAAACTGTAATCTGGCCTGTTTATGTTTGTGTTGGAGTAATGGCTTTCTCCTGGCAGAGTGGCCTTTCAGCCCATGTTGGTGCAGAACTCGTTTCACCATGGACAGTGACACACTCTTACCAGCTTCAGCCATCATCTTCACAAGGTCCTTTGCATTCATTCTTGGGTTCTTACGCACAGCACTGACCAGAACCCGCTCATCTCTGGGACTCAGAATCCGTCTCCTTCCTGTGGTATGATGGCTCGACATTCCCACATTGTTTATACTTTCGTATAATGGTTTGAACTGAAGACCGTAGCACCTTCAGGCTTCTTGAAATTTCCCCCAAAGATGAGCCAGACTTGTGCAAGTTAACCATTCTTAGTCTAAGATCTTGATCAATTTCTTTAGATTTACCCATGTTGTGTACAAGGAAGCACTGTGTTTGAGGTGTTCCTTAAAATACAGTCACAGGTGTGTGTCTCAGGTGTGTCTCCAATTAATTCAAATGTTGCCAATTAACCTATCAGAAGCTTCCAAAGACATGACATCATCATCTGGGCGTTCCTACATTGTTTAAAGACACAAACTGCAGTGTATGTAAACTTCTGATTTGATAAAAGCAATTAAAATATTGAATAAAAAACTCCTTCTCTGATTAATTTGGCATTAAGTACATTGAAATAATTTTAAATATTCAGACAGACATGAAAAAGTTAAAGTGAATGTCTGATTTCATGTCTGACTATGAGAAAAAAAAAAGATTGTCTTTTCCTAAAGTGTATGTAAATATACGGTTTCAATTGTGTGTGTGTGTGTGTGTATGTATGTATGTATATATATATATATATATATATATATATATATATATATATATATATATATATATATGAGTGAATATAAAAGCTGAAAAGCTAAAATAAAAAGAGTTATTGAGAACTCAGTTCTGGCCTGCCGTGCTTCTGTGCTCCACCCACTTGGTATAATTCTACAGTGGTGCCATGACCTGGATAGTGCAGATGGGAATGGTCACATGGAGTTCTCCCCCTTTCAGGACCTGGTCTATGCCCTCGCCACAGCCCAACAGAGCCAGCACCAGGCGCTGATTGCCCTCTGGAAGGAACAAGAACAGCGCTTCGAAGCCCTGGTGCTGGCGCAACAGGAAGATTGGCAGGCATTCTGGTACCTGCTTGCGTCGGCGGGGGCCCCGATCACCACCGCCGCGGACCCGCCCCACCTCAGCCTAATGAAGATGGGTCCGCAGGACGACCCCGAAGCCTTTCTCACTCTTTTCGAGCAGGCAGCCGAGGAGTGGGGTTGGCCGGTGGAACAATGCACGGTGCACCTCCTCCCCCTGCTAATGGGCGAGGCACAGCTGGCTGCACTACAGCTCCCTGCTGACAGCCGGCTGGTCAATGCGGACCTCCGCAGGGCCGTCCTCCAGCATGTGGGTGGCACCCTGGAGCAGCAGCGGCAGCGCTTCCATGCGCTGCGCCTGAAGGAGGTCGTCCGGCCGTTCACGCTCGGCCAGCAACTCCAGGATGCCTGCCGGCGGTGGCTGAAGGCCGACAACCGCGACGCCGAGGGAATCATCAATCTGGTGGTGCTGGAGCAATTCGTCACTCGACTTCCGGAAGGAACCGCGGAGTGGGTCCAGTGCCATCGCCTGGTGTCGCTGGATCAGGCCATCAAGCTGGCAGAGGACCATATGGTGGCCATTCCGACGGCAGGACAGCATGTCTCCCCTTCTCCCCTCCCCTCTCTCTCTCTCCCCCTTCTGTTCCTTGTCCTCGCCCCATTCCCCCACCGCGGAGTCAGGGGCTGGCTCCACCCCAGCCGGCCTGCCGCACCCGTGGTGTCCTACCGTTTCTTACTTCCATGTCTGTATCCCCCCCCCCTCAGGTGAGTGATCTCCAGAACACCGGTGCAGAGAGAGAGCCTGGGCCGGTTTGCTGGCGCTGCGGGGAACCGGGGCACCTCTAGCATCAGTGCTTGGCGATGGAGGTGGGCGCGGTGGTCCGGATCCCCGATGCTCCAGGGACCACCCTCGATTGGGCCGGAGTATATCGCATACCAGTGAGTATCCAAGGGGATACGTATCAGGCTTTGGTGGACTCTGGCTGTAATCAGACCTCAATCCACCAAAGCCTGGTGTAAGATGAGGCATTGGGGAGAGCACAATTGGTGAAGGTGTTGTGTGTGCATGGGGATGTTCACAACTACCCTTTACTGTCAGTCCACATTCTATTTCGAGGGAAGAAATTTAGAGTACAGGTGACAGTTAATCCTCGCCTTACCCACTCGATAATTTTGGGGACTGATTGACCGGGATTTGGGGAATTAATGACACGTTTAGTGAAGAGTGGGTCCTGCAATAGTTCAGCAGGGGGAAGTCCTGGTGTGGCTTTGGCGGGAGCAGCTGTCACAGAGCCGTCCACGTCATCACCGCGTCAGAGTGAGGAGCAGCAGGCTCCTCCTCCCTCTCTCGGGGAATCCCTCGTGGATTTCCCATTAGAACAGTCGCGAGATGAGACTCTGCGGCATGCGTTTGACCAAGTGAGAGTAATCGATGGTCAAACACTCCAGCCAAACGCCACCCGTCCTTCCCCTATTTCTCCATTTTTAAGGATAGATTATACCGAGTGACACAGGACACTCAGACGAAGGAGCAGATCACACAGCTTTTAATCCTAAAAAGCTGCCAGGAATCTATATGCCAGGGGGCTCACTTTAATCCCAGGGCTGGATACTTAGGGCAGGATAAGACACTAGCCCGAATAATGGCCTGGTTCTATTGGCCAGGGATTCACAGCGATGTCCGTAGGTGGTGTACGGCATGCCACGAATGCCAGTTAGTAAATCCAATGGCCATTCCAAAAGTGCCTTTGTGCCCTCTACCATTAATCCAGACCCCGTTCAAAAGAATTGGGATGGATCTCGTTGGGCCATTAGATATGTCAACAAGAGGGTATCGCTTTATTTTAGTTCTGGTGGACTATGCAATGTGATACCCGGAAGCAGTGCCTCTTTGCAATATCTCAGCACACAGTATTGTGGAAGCGCAATTCCGCGTCATCTCCTGAATCGGAATCCCCAAAGAGATTCTGACTGATCAAGGCACTTTGTTTATGTCACGCACACTGCGCGAACTGTATGGGTTACTGGGAATTAAGCCTATCTGCAAAGCGTTTATCACCCACAAATGGATGGCTTAGTCGAACGGTTCAATCGCACGCTCAAAACCATAATTAAAAAAATTTGTAAGCGAGGACGCATACAACTGGGATAAATGGCTCGAGCCCCTGTTATTTGCAGTGCGAGAGGTCCCACAAGCCTCCACGGGGTTCTCCCCATTCGTATTATTATATGGGCGTAAGCCACGTGGCATTCGAGATGTGCTGTGGGAAAATTGGGAGGAGGGACCTTCAACAAGTAAAAATGAAATTCAGTACGTTATCGACCTGCTTGCCAAACTCCACACCCTCACGCACTTAACCCAGGAGAATTTTCAGCAGGCCCAAGAACGTCAAGTCCGTCTGTACAACAGGGGCACACGCCTTAGGGAGTTCACACCAGGAGATAAAGTACTCTTGCTGTTGCCCACGTCGAGCTCCAAATTAATCGCTAGGTGGCAAGGACCCTTTGAGGTCACACGGCGAGTTGGGAACGTCGACTATGGGGTGAGGCGAACAGACAGGGGTGGGGCATTACAGATTTACCACCTCAATCTGTTAAAACTTTGGAACAAGGAGGTCCCTGTGGCGTTGGTGTCGGTGGTTCCAGAGAAGGTGGAGCTGGGGCTGGAGGTTCAAAAGGGAAAAGTGACATAGCCCACTGCTCCAGTCCCCTGTGGAGACCACCTCTCCCTGACCCAGCTCACGGAGGTAGCCCAGTTGCAAACAGAATTTTCTGAAGTGTTCTCACCCCTGCCCGGCCGCACCCACCTCATAGAACACCACATTGAGACGCCCCCAGGGGTAGTAGTGCACAGCTGCCCTTACAGACTGCCCAAACACAAGAAAAAGGTGGTTCGGGAAGAACTCGAGGCCATGCTCAAAATGGGCATTGTCAAGGAGTCCCACAGTGACTGGAGCAGCCCGGTGGTCTTGGTTCCCAAGGCTGACGGGTCGGTCCAGTTCTGTGTGGACTATAGAAAAGTCAACGCGGTGTCTAAACTTGACGCATACCCAATGCCTCGTATTGACGAGTTGCTCGATCAACTTGGCATGGCTCACTTTTATTCGACACTGGATTTGACAAAGGGATATTGGCAGATCCCCTTGACTCTGCTACCCCGAGAGAAAACAGCCTTTTCCACACTGTTTGGCTTACACCAGTTTGTCACACTTCCTTTTGGGCTGTTTGGGGTGCCCGCTACGTTCCAGCGGCTTATGGACAGGGTCCTCCGCCCCCATGCCACCTATGTGGCTGCATACCTGGACGACGTTATTATTTATAGTAATGACTGGCCGCGGCACCTAGAACACCTGAGGGCCGTCCTTAGGTTGCTGAGGCGAGCTGGGCTTACAGCCAACCCGAAGAAGCATGCGATTGGGCAGGTGGAAGTATGGTATCTGGGCTTCCACTTGGGCAATGGGTAGGTGCATCCCCAAATCAATAAGACAGCAGCGATTGCGGCCTGCCCGAGGCCCAAGACCAAAAAGGGGGTGAGACAGTTCCTGGGGCTGGCTGGCTACTATCGTAGGTTTATGCCTAATTATTCGGACATCACCAGCCCGCTGACTGATCTCACTAAAAAGGGGGCACCAGATCTGGTCCAGTGGACGGAGCAATGCCAGTGGGCTTTCTCTAAGGTAAAGGCTGCACTGTGTGGGGGGTCACTATTACACTCCCCTGACTTTTCTCTTCCCTTTGTTTTGCAGGCAGACGCATTGGACAGAGGGCTGGGGGCTGTTTTGTCCCAGGAGGTGGAGGGGGAGTACCATCCAGTGCTGTACTGTACATCAGCCGCAAGCTGTTGGTGCGTGAGGGCAGGTACAGCACCATAGAGAAGGAACGCCTTGCCATCAAGTGGGTGGTCCTCACCCTCCGCTACTACCTGCTGGGGCGCCCTTTCACCCTCTGGTCAGACCACGCGCGCTTGCAGTGGCTCCACCGCATGAAGGATGCCAACGCGCGGATCACCCGTTGGTATCTGGTGCTCCAGCTGTTTAAGTTCGAGGTGGTCCACAGGCCAGGGGCGCAGATGGTTGTGGCGGACTTTCTCTCCCATCGGGGTGGGGGGGGAGTCGGCTGCAGGCCGGACGGCTGCCTGGCCTGAGTCAGGCGGTGGGGGTATGTGGCAGTGGGGGCGTGGTCAAGCGGTGGTCTGTGAAGGGAGGGCGTAGTCAGGGAAGGTAATTGGCAGAATCACTGCACCTGATGGTAATTAACCTGTGTTTGTGTGCCTTCCCCAGTGACTGCGCCCTATAAGAGGAGAGGGAGCGCAGAGGAAGGGAGCTCTCCTGACCAGAACGTGTGTGTGTGTGTGTGTGTGTGTGTGTATATATATATATATATATATATCTGTATATATATATACTGTATATATATATATATATATATATATATATATATATACTGTATATATATATACTGTATATATATATATATATATACTGTATATATATATACTGTATATATATATATATATATATATATATATATATATATATATATATATATGAGTGAATATAAAAGCTGAAAAGCTAAAATAAAAAGAGTTATTCAGAACTCAGTTCTGGCCTGCCGTGCTTCTGTGCTCCACCCACCTGGTATAATCCTACAATCAGTTAACCAGCTATCATGGGGAGAGCAGAGAGGGCTGATGTGGGGGAAAAGAATGAGATGAAATGGAGGGAGATGGAGATTCAGAAGAGGACAAACACCCAGACATGGCATGTCATAGCCACACAGGTCTGAATCCAAGCCCTCCAGAGAAGTGATTGATGCAATCAGGAGGTGTTGTTATAGATGGATGTTGTCATTGCACAGCAGGCACACTAAAGTGCTGTCATTATCACATCAAGCTGTCATCGAAGAGGCCTGAATAGAAGTAAAACTTTGTTTTACTTCTATTACACCACCATTTTTGCAAGTTAAATAATCAGTGAATCTCTACTTCTTTTAAAACTTTTTAAAGTTATAATTCAGTTCAGATGCAGGAAGAACATTTAAAATAATGTTACAAAGACATACAAAGGGTCAAAGTATCATCCTGTGCCAGGACCTGGTCTTCCCAGGCAGTTTACCATTCACATACTAACCTGGCCCTTAAGGCAGCACCAATCTCTGCTTCTATAGCCCTCAGCTTCTCGCCTACATAGCTAGGGTTACAGTGGGGGGGCTGATTCTCTGGTAACTGAGAGAGTTTGACTCCACCCTTGCATCTGTATTGCACCGTGCCTTGCCAGACAGCAGTAAGTACCGTTTTTATGACGGTCTTTGATATGACCCAACTGCGAGTAGAACTCACACTCTTCCGGTCAAGAGGTGAACATGCTAACCACTAGGCCAGCTTGCGGTACAAAAGCATACACTGTCAGTAAAATGATTATTTGATTAGGGTTTACCAGCAATTAAATAATAAAAAAGAAACAAATGTGCCATCAAATACTGTATTTAAATATTTGTATTTAAAAGACTTAAGGAAAAGCTCTACTGTTAAGAGCTGTACTGGACTGGGAAAGGATAGAAAAGCAGCTTTGGGACCAAAAAGTCTCCAGCTTGACTCCCTGAACCAGCAGGAATGGCTGAAGTGCCCTTGAGCAAGGCACCGAACCCCCAACTGCTCCCTGGGCTGCCCACTGCTGTAGGTCTGGGTAAGAGCATCTGCTAAATGCCTATATTGTAGTGTAATGTACTGGCTGAGATAGTTGCATTCCCAAATCAAGCTCATGCATCTATACATATCTATGAATAGATGTGTGTCTACAACATGTACACCACAAACAATAATACAAAAGGAAAACAGAACCCAACACCCACCTCCAAGCTCCCATGTCCAGACAATGTATTAACCGAAGACTCTGAGGCTCGTCCAACATCTCCTTGTTGTGCTCAGGTCAGTGACATGCTCCACTCCTCCATTAATAATAAATTATCAGGACTAGATGCAAGATTATCTCATGTGGAGGTACTGGACAGAGAATTCCAGGCAATAGGTGAAAGCCTGCAGTTCAGTCAGGAGCAAGTTGCATCATTGACGAAAGAAAACAAAGCACTACACCATTCTGTTATCAAACTCACAATACAGCTTTCATCATTCGTAAAAGAAAACAAGCAAGTGAAAGAAACTACTTTGGATTTACAAGCAAGATTTTGGACAACAATCCAGAACACACAGCTGAAGACCCCCAAAACAAGACAAAGGACTTTATGATCAACAAACTAACAATTCCAGTCAGAGCAACAATGGACATACCATTCCAGAGAATCCACTGCCTAGGAGGAAAATAAAACAAAATGAAGGACCATGACCCATTGTTGCAAAAGTAGAATATTACAAACATTACAAAGTTTAAAGGAAGAAAAGTGAGAGGAACTGATTTTGGGAAAATGATCAGTTTCCAGTGGACATAATTCCCAGAAGAGTCTTCCACTCTTCTGGGAAGGCTTATACAGGTGCATATACTTTTGGCTATATGGTGTATACTGTATGTGTATTTCAGTATAAAATGTACTCATGGGCTGCTATTTGGTTTTTCTTGCAAATGAAAAGTGCACATTTACTAAAGCAACCATAAACATTTGTGAAAGAGTGTTTGCAATGTTTCAGCACAAGAGTCTTTGGAAGTAATTGCACTCATTCATCAAATGACACAAAAAAGAGAATGCACAGAAGAAACATAGTCCATTTCCTGAATGCCACGGAGCTCCAAGAAAGCAAAAGGAGACATGAACTAAATGCTAATAATGGATTGAAACCCCAAATGCCAAAGCATTTAAAAGCATCAGCATTGCCAAGAATGCACTTGTGTATAAGAAGCTTTAGCAAAAGAATATGATAAGCACTCAAGCAAAATGGATTTTCATTTATAAGTATATTTATAATGTAGGCCTGGTTTTCAAGGTCAAAATATAGAGGGAGAAAAATAGGAAAATAAATATATAAATAACTTTAAAAAATAAAAATATAATATTATTTATAATAATAATAATAATAATAATAAAATGTACAATCCCAGTACCAAAAATATTGGGATACTTTGTAAAACAGAAAAACAGAATGTGATGATTTGCAAATCATGGAAACCTGATATTTCATTGAAAATAGTACAAAGACAACATATCAAATGTTGAAACTGAGAAATTGTATTGTTTTTTGCAAAATATATGCTCATTTTGAATTTGATGCCAGCAACACATTTCAAAAAAGTTGGGACAGGCAACAAAAGATTAAAAAGTTGTGTAATGATAAAAAAAAAAAGAAAAGGTTAATTGGCAACAGGTCAGTAAGATGATTGGGTATAAAAATAGTATTCCAGAGAGGCAGAGTCTCTCAGAAGTAAAGGTGGGGAAGGTTTTACTGCTCTGTGAAAGACTGCATGGGCAAACAATGCAACAATTTAAGAATAACATTCCTCAATGTAAAACTGCAAAGAATTCGTGGATCACATCATCTGTGGTACATAACATCATTAAAAGATTAAGAGAATCTGGAGAAATCTCCGTATGCAAGAGACAAGGCTCAGAACTGACATTGGATGCCTGTGAGCTTCAGGACCTCACAAGACAATGCCAAACCGTTTTCTGCACATATTAAAACTGGATGGCTCCATAGTAAGAGAGTCTAGGTGCTAAACTGGGCTGCCTGCAGTCCAGATCTGTCTCCCATTTAAAAGATTTGGCACATTATGAAGCGTAAAATATGACAAAGGAGACCCCAAACTGTTGAACAACTGAAATTATATATCAGGCAAGAATGGGACAACATTTCTCTTTCAAAGCTACAGCAATTGGTTTCCTCAGTTCCCAAACGTTTACAGAGTGTTGTTAAAAGTAGAGGTGATTCAACACAGTGGTAAACATGCCCCTGTTCCAACTTTTTTGAAACATGTTGCTGACATCAAATTCAAAATGAGCATATATTAAAAAGGGCCGACACACAGAGACAGACAACCATTCACACTCACGGTCAATTTAGAGTCACAAATTATCCTAACCTGCATGTCTTTGGGGGAAACCCACGCGGACAACATGCAAACTCCGCACAGAAAGGCCCTCAGCGGCCATGGGGCTCGAACCCAGACCTCCTTGCTGTGAGGTGACAGCACTAACCATTACACCACCGTGCCGCCCTGGAGCGGGTTGAAAAATATAATAATAATAATAATTCTCATTTTCAACATTTGATATGTTGTCTTTATACTATTTTCAATGAAATATAGGGTTTCCATGATTTGCAAATTATTGCATTCTTTTTTTATTGACAGTTTACGGTGTCCAGGCTTTTTTTGGAATTGAGGTTGCATATGGAACTTTAATGAATTATACACACAGGCATCATTGTAGATCTGAAAACATCAAGGACATTTTGGGACTGAAAATATCAGGATGTTGAGTTAAAACTTTTGCTCCACCATCTTTATAACACATGACTTTGTGAAAACCACTGACATACGTTATTACAACTTCAATCATTAGCATTTTTCATTCTTGTTTTCCTCTAAAAATCTGAGCGATGTGGTTGTCAGCCAAGGATTCCGGTAGCTCCTGAAGACTACTAAGATTATGCTATTAATTATTTAAGCATTTATATGGTAAATATCTTTCAAAACAATTTCACCTACTCATACCTGATAAATGAATGCTGGATGTGTCAAAACAGAAAAAAAAATCAATCAAAGTATTGCTCTGTTGACTGGAGAAGGGAGAAGGTACGGTACGTGCTGTAGATTGACTGGGGTCTTGATGCAATGTCTATTTGTTTTCTTGAGAGAGAAAGATCTGAGAAATGAAGGAGCCGGAACCAGAAAAAGTACATTAACTCAAAGACAAACATGTATATTAAAAAAAAAAAAAAAGATCAACTCTGTCTTGTTTAGAAGGTCTTTCACCAAATTGCTGCTGCTTTATTTGGAATTTTAATGCTTTGCTTTAGGGTAGCTGATTCAATATAACAAAATAAAAAAAGTGCTTTATGGGAAAACAAGTGTGGAAAAGCTCATTTGTTTAAAATGAGCTCGCCACAGCACTTTCCTTCTCATCATTTATTTATCCAGGGCAAAATGTTTCTTCTGTCATCTGCAGGGTCGGGGGGGAGGGGGATGGAAAACCTTACCCAGGATTCACTCAGGAGCCAAAATGGATAGTTCATCATGAGTTGGCATTACATTAAGCCAGTTTTCATTCAATAGGACATATCTGTTTAAACATCTTTCCAGGTACTGCAGGAGATAAGTTATCAGTATGGCAGCTTTTGGATTATCTTTATGACCTTGTGCTGAAAAAGCCTTTTTCACTTTACTAGACTTGGCAAGCTTCAGAAAGTGATGAAATAATGATGATGTAAAATAAATTTTGTCTTCCAGTATTCCTTGTATGCGTATAGGGGAGAGCAGGGAAACTTGGGATGGGGGAGACTTGGGACAGTTTGTATTCCCATAAATTAATTTCAACTAATCAGTTTTAGATGACATCAAAAGTTTGATGTTGCCCCTTAGAGTAACCAACTTCCTCTGGAGCCATGAAGCTGGACACTGCAGTAAGGTTTGTGCAGTGAGGTATTTTTATCAACTAAAACTTCAAAGTATTTTCTACTTTGCCTCCACCTCCATTCTATGGTGTAAATGTACGCTGATGAATTGGGGATTTGTTAGGAATTAAAGTATGTCGCCTAGAGTGACCGGATATAGTATTATTTATTAAACTTAAATTCTATGGGGAATTTTTTTTTTTCAGAATGTTCAGATGGGGAGAGTTGGGACAACTCAGCATGTTATAGTTTTTTTTTTTCCTTGCGGTTTACAAATATAAATTTATTTAAAATGTTTTTGTTAAAAATGTGGGCATGTCCCTGCATAAAGACAACTCTTATTTCATTCCTTATTGAGAATGGAATTGTTTTGTTGAGTCAGGTTTTGGGTAAACTGACATTTTTCTATTGCTGCACCAGCATTGTGTGTTCATACAGTTCATATGGTACAAGTTCTGACAATAAATAAAAATTAAACATGAAGGATTAAGCTAGGTATTTTATTTGCATTCTATGTCTTCCCACCATGTCCCAAGTCTCCCACCATAATGTCCCATGTCTCTCTGCAGAACAAGTGAATCCTGAAGGCCAGTATAGGCTCCAAGCTGAGAAACTCATGTTGCGCTAAGAGGGTATAGTAAATCCTCTCTAATGCAATATGAACGTGACCCAACCTGAAAATAATTTCAAACAATGCACAAAAGCTGAAAACTCATCACAAGTCTCCCCACTCTCCCCTATTACAAGGCTGATGCACTTTTGAACAAAACTTTTCACATATCCTGTCCATCATTCGTTGTCCACATGTCATGAAAATTGCTTCTTCTCTCTCAATTCTTCACTGATTCTTTTTGGCAGGAAGGTAGGTCTGCCTGGGGTGCATATAGCTTCTACTCCAAATTGGATAATTGCAATTGATAATGAAGATATGGAGCAATTAAGCCCTAACAAGCAGTTATCACACAAATTGCTTCTTCTCCCTCTATACTTGACCAATTTTGATTCTTTCTCACATGAAGGTAGAGGTACGTACTGTAGGGTGCATATAACTTCTACCCAGATTTGCTTAATTACAATTATTAATGAAGTTATGGACTAATTAAGCCTTAATGAACATCCATCCATCCATTATCTGTAGCCGCTTATCCTGTCCTACAGGGTTGCAGGCAAGCTGGAGCCTATCCCAGCTAACTACTGTATGGGCAAGAGGCGGAGTACACCCTGGACAAGTCGCCAGGTCATTGCAGGGCTGACATATAGACACAGACAACCATTCACACTCACATTCATACCTACGGTCAATTTAGAGCCACCAATTAGCCTAACCTGCATGCCTTGGGACTGTAGAGGAAACTGGAGCACCTGGAGGAAACCCAGACAGATACAGGGAGAGCATGCAAACTCCACACAGAAAGGCCCTCACCAGCCTTAAACCCAGGACCTTCTTGCTGTGAGGCAACCAGTGCTAACCACTACACCACCATGCCCCCCCCAATGAACAGTTCAACAAAAATCGCTTCTTCTCGGTCAACTCCTTGCCATTTTTGATTCTTTCTGGCAAATAGGTTGTATAATAGGCAAATTCCTAGGGTCTATTTAGCTTCTATATATAGCTTGTATATAGTGTACTGTATATAGCTTGCAACATTTATTGTGCAAGGTGGCCCACTTTAGATCATTCCTTCTGGACTAGACGGGGCCAGAGTGAGCTATGCCATCATTGATGGTCTCGTTATAACATGACATGGCAGTCTATGGCAGCCCAGAGAACCATTTGGACACTTCCATAAGCATTCATCCCCCTTGAACTTTTCCAGATTAAACTTTTCCCAATCAAGAAACAGTTTCGTCCCATGTCTTAGGTCATCATAAGATGATAATGGAGATCAGCCACTTTTTGACAGTCATCATATAAATTTGATTCAGTCATAACATTAATCAGATGATCACAAGACTAAGGCTCTCATAAGTTGAAGGATATTTGATATTCAGATTTCACTATGACACTAAACAGGAAGTGAGTGTGCATCTCAGCAATGCTTTGTCTAAACTTAGGTCACACTATGGTCACACGCTATGGTCACACTACAACCCATGATGCTTTGCAATGGGTTATCGATGAAAAGAAGCTGTTTGGTGCAATGCTTCCCCAAGCTTTGGGTAGTATTCCCAAATCCATCTGTGAGTATTCGCCACTTACTTTGCTGACATGCATGTATTGGAAATTTTCATGACATTTTTGGCCACTGAAGAGGTGGACACACACCAAAAAACAACTCGTGAAGCTTGGAGAACATTCACTGTGCATTGCACGATTGTTGGCGATGCTAACAATTTTTCATTGCCAAGTATTCACAAACCCATCGCGAGCTGTATTGTGACCAGGGCCTTAACTAGGTGCATTTAAGAATGGGCTCCATAGATCAGCAAAATTATCTGTGTTCCATTTACCTTGGAAGTCAGCGCTGGGAATGGCTTCACACCTGATTTGGCTGCATTCCAATACAACAAGTTAGGAAACCAAGATAGACACCTCTAGGAAAACCTTTTTTTCTTTTGGAATACAGACAACTAGAGAACAAATATGAGGTCCACCTCAAAAACATCATCGAAATAGAAAGAAGATGCAGAAGGTATGTTTGTTTTTCAGTGTAAAAAAAGAAAAAAATTGTTTATGTGTTTCACAAACTGTTGATGCACAGAGCAACCATCCATCAATTATCTGTAGCCACTTATCCTTTTCTACAAGGTCACAGGCAAGCTGGAGCCTATCCCAGCTTACTATGGGCAAGAGGCAGGGTACACCCTGGACAAGTCACCAGGTTATCACAGGGCTAATACATAGAGACAAATAACCATTCACACTCACTTTAGAGCCACCAATTAACCTAACCTGCATGTCATTGGACTGTGTGGGAAACCGAAGCACCCAGAGGAAACCCAAACAGACACAGGCAGAACATGCTAACTCCACACAGAAAGGCCCTCGCTAGCCACTGGGTTCAAACCCAGGATGTTCATGCTGTGAGGTGACTGTGCTAACCACTACATCACCGTGCCACCTGCATGGAGCAACCATCTTGGATTTTAAGGCTGGGTTGGTCAGGTTCTTCCATCTTTGAAAGTAGGAATTCTGACTTCAGGTGGCTTTCGATTTGAAATTTCTGACTTGGAACTCAGAAATTCTGACTTCCCAGTGGAAATAGAATGCACCATAATTCCACTACTAGGGGGTGCTGTAATTAAAGTATAAACTAAATTAAATTATCCATCATTTGATTCAAAGTTTCATCAGAGGACCAAGCAAACAAAGAAACAAACAAACAAACAAAAAATCAGTCCATAACTTCTGCATTTCCTCAGTCCATGTAAAAGTGTTTGGACCCCTGAATAAGTGTGTACAACCTGGTGTGTGAAGGAGGATGCAGGAAGGAGGCAGGCGAACAGTGGCAGAGTATTCTGTTTTGTTGTTTATTAACACTTTTCTTGTTTATTTTTGCCAACACTTTCAGGGGTGTTCTTGTGAAATTGAATCCAAAACAGAAGCAAACAGTCCAAAATGAGCTTGCGGATTCACCACATTCCAGTTCTGATTCAAGTCCAAGCTCACATTTTGTTATTTTTGTGTGTGTGTGTGTGTGTGCAGTTATTGATTGTGAGTTATAGCGTCTTCTTAGCATAAAGACCATCAGGAGAAAGCAGGCATAAGATACACAAAGAAGCATGACTGACAGATGTTCTGATCTTCACATGTTTATGTCTCACATTTCACATCATCTCAGTTTCTGAGCCTCAGAGCTGTTATACTGCAGAGACTTTGTTGTTTCTCCAGCTTCAAACAGAGAAGCGAGTCTGTGTACCATAGCCTGGCCTTTTAAAGACACACAAACACAGGGACTCTTCAAAAGCTCGCCAGAATCTGGGGCATTGTGGGGAGGATGTGTGAAGGCAACACATTCACTGTCACAACCCAAGTGATTGTTACACACTCGGTGTCCATCACAGTACAGACATTTGGGTTACACATAGGTAAAAAAAAAAAAAAAACATTTTAACAGCAGACATTGTCACAAAGCACCTTTACAGAAATTTAAACACTGTAAAAATATGAGCTAATTTTACCCGTGATAAATTTATTTATCCCTGATGAGCAAGCCTGTGGTGATGGTGGTGAGGAAAAACTCCCACAGATGACACAAAGAAGAAACCTTGAGTGGAACCAGACTCAAAAGAGAACCCATCCTCTTCTGGGTGATAACAGATAGTGTGATTATAAATAACTCACTTCTATAACTGTGTCCTGTAGAGTCACACAGTATAACTGTGTAACCAGGGAATTCATTATAGTTTTAACATGAAGTCTGTTTTGTTGAAGCTATAAACTGTTCATTGATGGAGACTTGAGTGCAAAACTGTTCATGACAACTGCAGCCCTAAAGTTATCATGGTGATTGTAGTCCTCAGGCATCATAGCAAAACTGTAAGTGTCCGGAGCCATAATCCAACTGCAACTTTTGAATGTCCATATGGGGCTGTCCTCCACAGGAGTGGAGTGATGAGACTCCAGCCAGAAGTAGGGCATCAGGATGGATCAGGCAGATCCGAGGAGCAGAAGAGGTCAGCATCTTACTGGTGTCTCATGATCGACATGTAACTCAACAGAGAGAGAGAGATAGAGAGACATGGGTGAGAAAAAAAACACAGGATGTTTGGTATACCCAGTGTCACATAATGGTTAAGAACAGTATACATTTTGCACTGAGTGCAAGCAGGGACTCCAGCAAGACTAACTATGCCAGCATAACTAAAAGGGGAGAGCCAGAAGGTAACATAGTCATGAGGGAGCCCTGGGACATAAAGCAGCAGCCACTACACCATCAACAAACCTGATTGAACATGTGAGAGGAGTGACCACATCCATACGAGGGTAAGTCAAAAAATTCTAAGACAGACATTATAATTTCAAAAGGTGTGAAATACATCCCCCAGAATTCTACAAAGAAGGAATTCTCCGATGGAAACATCACTTACAGAAGTGTTTAGACTTAAATGGAGGATATGTAGAGAAATAGCTTTGTTATTTTCATAAATAAAGATTTGTCTTAAAACTTTTTGACTTACCCTTGTACATCCCAGTTTAAAAAACTATTAACAAAAGGCTTGACTAAAAAGATATGTTTTCAGCCGAGACTAAAACACTGAGACTGTGTCTGACTCCCATACACTACTTGGAAAGCTATTCTATACTTTTGGTGCTTTATCTTTTATTTTAGATTTATTTTTATTGACATAAGGAGTCAGCAGAAGTCAGACCCTTTCAAAACAGGATCTACTCAGCTCAAGGACAAATGAATGCTTTTTGTTTTTATCCCCCCCCCCCCATATCAGTCCTTTATATTATTTTGTACCTGAGTGTGAGCGAGTCTTGTACAGTTTGCTGTCTAGCATCCTAAAAATTAACAGCCTAATATGTGCTAAAATAATAAAAGGAAATGGAAACTGCATACCATATTTATTTGGATTCAGCCAGTCTCTACCAGCCTGCCTTTCCTTATTTGCCAATTGGTATGATAAATGTTGCCCAAACCCACCATTTCAGCAAACAAGCTGTGTGTCTTCCAGCTCCAGCTACTCATTAGAGCTCATAGATTTTGATGACACACCAGCAGCTCTAGACATGGTTCCAAATCCAGATGTCGTGGTGGCAGTATTCATGAGATGAACTTGACATAGCAACCTCTACAACTCGATCTAATGAGAAGGAAATAAGTTGGAGCTGTCATGACTTTAAAGTGTCCAAAAACCAAGCAAAGTGGTTAAGTCAAAAAGCACAAAACTGCAGCTGTCATATTAAATAAGTCCCTCCTGATCATGATGTGTATGTGTGTGTGTGTAGAAGGTGATATGGCTGATGGATCGATCTTGTAACCTTCCCAATCTCACTCTCCCTCAGGACCAATCATAACCATCTGAAATATTGTAAATTGATTCAGACAAGCTGCACGCTGTTTCTCTCCAGCAGCAGAACAAATGCATGACACAAATGAGATTATTGATTTTATTATGAATAAAATTCCAGACTAGTCAGAGTGAGACAATTAATAAGGATTCACTTGATACCAAAATGGGATTAGGATGTCTGTATAGAAAAGATATGTGGTATTTATTTAGACACCATCATATAAATCACAATAAGCTCTTCACCTCATAATATTTCTAGTTTGAAAACTTGAGGGCACCAGTGTCTCACACTCTCAGAAATTAAAGTACATTATTCTACCTTTAGGGGTATAATGGCTTGTCACTGGGGCAGTACCCTGTAAGGTACTTATACTGCTTGGGGACATATATGTAATTTTTTGGCCCTAAAAAGGTACACATGAGGTCTAATAATGAGCCCTAGGGGGTACATTAGTGTAGCTTGTACCTTGGGGGACAGAACTGGACTCCTACTGTACCTCTATTTCTAACAGTGTAGAGTAGAAACTTGAAAAGAAGCAGAAGAGCAAAGTGTGAGAAGGGAAGAAAGGTGATTTGGTAAGGAAAATGAGGTGGAGAGCAATTTACACAGAATTATAATTTTACTGTTTTTCACTTCATTTGTATGAAATTGAAAAAAACTATCACAGCACTGATCTGTAGTTTTAATCTGATCAGAATGTAATAATAATATTCTTATAGATTTTTATGGAAACATCCAGGATTCTATCTGCATGTAAACATCTAGGATTTTATCATTACATCACATTATATGGCATTTAGCAGACACTTTTATCCAGAGTGACATACAATGAGTGCAAAGTCAGGTACATGAAGTGCTGGATTTCTAGACAGGAAAGTTCTGCCAGCTGAACAAGTGACAGCAATACCTAGTGTACTATTCTGTTGAAATCCCAATACTCAAACAGCCAAGGAAACAAACCAACCATATAAAGCACAATTAAATAGAGAACTCAAAACGACTAACCCCAGGCGAGACAGGACACAGCCTGGTTGGACTAGATGGAAATGCAGTCATACAGTGGGCAGAGAAGCAGGGGAAAGGTGCAGCCTGAAGAGGTGAGTCTACAGTCTGCGCTTGAAGGTGGTCAAGGAGTCAGCAGTTCTGACCTCAATTGGAAGGTCATTCCACCAACGGGGAACCAAGACCAAGTAGTCTTGAGTGGGCTGGGCAGGAGCGGAGAGAGGATGGGCCAGGCGACCAGTAGTAGTGGAGTATAGGGATCTGGCTGGTGTATAGAGATGGATCAGACTCTGGATGTATGCTGGTCCTAACCCCTTGACAGCCTGGTAAACTAGCACCAATGCCTTAAATTTGATGCGAGCTGAGATAGGTAGCCAGTGCTGGTCAGCAAGCAGAGGAGTGACATGGGAAGAATGAGGGAGGTTGTAGACCAGGCAAGCTGCAGCATTCTGAATGAGCTGCAAGGGGTCTGATGGCAGGAGCTGGAAGGCCAGCAAGGAAAGAGTTGCAGTAGTCCAAGCAGGAGAGGATCAGTGCTTGGACCAGGAGCTGAGTAGGTGGTAAGAAAAGGGTGGACCCTTTGGATGTTTTAGAGGAGAAATCTACATGTCTGGGTCACTGCAGTGAAGTTCTCTGAGGAGGAAAGTTTGTCATCAAACATGACCCCCTAGGTTCTTTCCACTGGGTGATGAAGACCTAGAGATGTCCCCCAGGGAGATTACAATGTCTAGGGGTGGAGAGGACAGAGCAGGAATGTAGATTAAGTCAAGTTTGTTTGCATAGTGCTTTTAACAATTAACATTGTCCCAAAGCAACTTTACAGAATCTGAATGACCCAAGACATGAGCCAATTTTATCCCTAATCTATCCCCAATGAGCATGCCTCTGGTGATGGTGGCAAGGAAAAAACTCCCCCAGACGACATGAGGAAGGAACCTTGAGAGGAACCAGACCCAAAAGGGAACCCATCCTCACCTGGACAACAACAGACAACATGACTATAACATTAACAGTTTTAACATGAAGTCAGTTTCGTTGATAAGTCTTCATTAACGGAAACTTGAGTGCAAAACTGTTCATGACAACTCCAGTCCTAAAGTTAGCAAGTCAACTGTAATCCTCAGCCATAAAAGCATTACTGTAAGTGTCCAGAGCATCTTCCAAGTGTGACATTCAACTGTCCATATGGGGCCGTCCTCCACAGGAGTGATGTGATGAGACTCCAAACAGACACAGGGCATCAAGATGGATCAGGCAGATTTGAGGAGCAGAAGAGGTCAGCATCTTGATCCCAGGATTGACATGTAACTCAGGGGGACAGATTTTTTTTTTGGGGGGGAGAGAAAACACAGGTTGTTAGGTATGCCCAATGTCACCTCAATAAGTAGGTACAGTATACATTACCAGGTAACCTAGTAGTCTCATCTCATCTCATTATCTCTAGCTGCTTTATCCTGTTCTACAGGGTTGCAGGCAAGCTGGAGCCTATCCCAGCTGACTATGGGCGAAAGGTGGGGTACACCCTGGACAAGTCGCCAGGTCATCACAGGGCTGACACATAGACACAGACAACCATTCACACTCACATTCACACCTATGGTCAATTTAGAGCCACCAGTTAACATAACCTGCATGTCTTTGGACTGTGGGGGAAACCGGAGCACCCGGAGGAAGCCCACGCAGACACGGGGAGAACATGCAAACTCCACACAGAAAGGCCCTTGCCGGCCACGGGCTTGAACCTGGACCTTCTTGCTGTGAGGCGACAGTGCTAACCACGACACCGCCCGTAACCTAGTAGTAATCTAGAAATTAGTAGGTATTGGTTGAGATAAATGATTACCTCTGTCTTGCCTGGGTTGAGCTTCAGGTGATGGTTGTGCATCCAGCTCTGGATGTCACACAGGCAAGCAGAGATGCAAGTGGATATCTGTGTGTCAGAAGGAGGAAAAGAGGTAAACAATTGGGTGTCATCAGCATAGCAGTGGTAGGATTGACCATTAGCATAGATAATTGGGCCAAGAGACTGGGTGTAGAGGGAGAAGAGAAGCAGACCAAGGACTGAACCTTGAGGGACACCAGTGGTAAGTTGGTGTGGTGCTGATACAGTACCAGACCAGGTAACCTAGTAGTAATTTAGAAAGCAGTAGGTATTGGTTGAGATAAGTTATTCTTTTCTCTTACCCTTAGGACCATTTTTAATCCTTCCCCCTTTAAAACAATTATTGCAAATTGTTGGAAGAAACCATAATTCTTTTTTTTTCTGTGCTTCAGTGGATCCTAAACACATCAGAACACCTCAGAAAATCATTTCACAAATCTTTCACCCATAATACAATAACAGAGCTGGAATTTACTTTTTAGCACATGATCAGCAGTTAAATCAATTTATACCACAGTGTTACTGCATTCTCAATACTGATTAGTCAGAAGTCGTTGATTAATTTACTGTCACAGCACAACTTGAACAATAGTCCTGGTTACAAGGTGTATACTGTATGTACAAGGTGTGAGTGCTCAGAGTAAAATTAGATAGTAAAATTTTGATCATATTTTTAATAACTTACACAGGGATTTGTATTGAGGATATGCCTCATAAACTATTGTTTGTTTTTTCCTTTTTCAAAATGTGAGAAGTTGTTTATTTAACATTTATGGAAAGCATGATCCAGTGTCGGTTTCTTACAGATTTAATAATTGCAATAACCTTGTGCTTTAATGCCATTTCTATTATGCATATGAGGATACTTCAAAAAGTTCTCAGCCTCACCCGGAAACAAGGGGCGTAACTCCTATTTTGGGGCATAACTGTCTCATCTCATCTCATTATCTCATTATCTCTAGCCGCTTTATCCTTCTACAGGGTCGCAGGCAAGCTGGAGCCTATCCCAGCTGACTATGGGCGAAAGGCGGGGTACACCCTGGACAAGTCGCCAGGTCATCACAGGGCTGACACATAGACACAGACAACCATTCACACTCACACCTACGGTCAATTTAGAGTCACCAGTTAACCTAACCTGCATGTCTTTGGACTGTGGGGGAAACCGGAGCACCCGGAGGAAACCCACGCGGACACGGGGAGAACATGCAAACTCCACACAGAAAGGCCCTCGCCGGCCACGGGGCTCGAACCCGGACCTTCTTGCTGTGAGGCGACAGCGCTAACCACTACACCACCGTGCCGCCCGGGCATAACTGTATACTATTTAAAAGTTATTCCATGAAATCAAGTCATACATGAGCTGATAGCCAATGAGGCACATGGCACCGAGTTGGCTATAAGCCAGAAAGAAAGAAAGAGAGCACAACTTTATTCATCACACACTTGTGAAATTTTCTCTCTGCATTTAACCCGTCTGAAGCAGTGAACACACACATGCACACACCCAGAGCAGTGGGCAGCCATGCTAACAGCGCCCGGGGAGCAGTTGGGAGTTAGGTGCCTCACTCAAGGGCACCCCAGCCCAAGGCCATCCCATATTAAACTAACCTGCATGTCTTTCGATTGTGGGAGAAACCGGAGCACCTGAGGAAACCGAAGCAGACACGGGGAGAATATGCAAACTCCACACAGAAAGGCCCTTGCCGGCAGCTGGGTTTGAATCCAGAACCTTCTTGCTGTGAGGCGACCGTGCTAACCACTACACCACTGTGCCACCCAAAAGAGTACATGTGGCAGTAATATGTAGCGAATTGAAGAACAGAAGAAACAAATGGTACAGAATCATTTCTTGAAGGAAGATTTGCCTGTGGGATCTCACGCTCCACTGTGATTCTTTTTATACAAACAGCTTGGAGCAGAACGAACAGAGAGTGGGATTAAAAGGTCAACAGACAGTTCAGCACATCAGCAACCTATAGGAGGTTTCTCTATTTCTCTCTCTGCCTTTAGCTAGGAATTAATTACTGATCAGTTTGGAATGGACATGCTCTAAAAGCAGAACAGTGCTTATGTGTTGTGATCAACTGATTCTTTGCCAAAACTCAAGTATTTATAGGTTGCATAACTGAATAAAAATACCTTCATGGGAATAAGCAGGGAATGTTTATTTTTATTTTTTAACAAGTAGAAATACAGATTTGAATTTGATCCGCACATCCACATTCATTTTTTTCACAAGGAATGTGCTTGGGAATGGATAAAACTATTATCCTTGTCGTCCTCACTACCGAACCCAATCCGGGCTTGAGGCGAACCATGTTTGGTTGACTTGGCCATAGAACCTGACTTGGGACTCTGACTGACTTGGGATGAAACTATATCGAAGGAAAAACATTTTTTTCTCAATCTTCAGCTCTTCTTGGCTCACAGAAGCGAAACTCAGTGTGGGCTTCTCCCCTTGTTGGCCATCCAGCTCAAATGCGTGTTTGGATTAAGATGTTTTCAGTTCATCATGGTTGTAAAAAGTGATTATGTGAGTCCCTGTCAGCTTGAATCAGTCTGGCCATTCTTCTCTGATCTCCCTCAACAAGGCATTTCTGCCTGTAGAACCTCCACTCACTGGAGGCTTTTTGTACCATTCTGTATAAACTCTACAGACTGTTGTGTGTCAGCAAATTCTGAAATGCTCAAACCAACCCGTCTGACACCAACAACCATGTCACGTTTAAAGTCACTATGATCACATTTTCTGTTTGATGTGAACAATAACTTCCTGCACTGCACTGATGCCACATGATTGGCATATTGGTTATTTGTATGAATGAGCAGGTAAAGCTTGTGAAGTCCTGTAGTTCCATCATACCTACGTGTACATCATACACCTACCAAACAGGTACACTTTTAAGGAATATTATTACTGACTAGTCCTTCTTTAATTTGTGCTAGCAGCGCTGGCACAAATTGTTACTCCCTCTCAGGATCTTTTTACTTCTTCTTCTTCGGTTTTTAGGATGCTATTTCTCCCTCAGTTTTCAACCAGTCATCAACAAATTTCACATGAAGAATACCTCTGGACTGAATTACATTGCTCTGACTTTTGGTGCTGATCCAGATCACTGAATCAGAATGATCCATGAAAAATGTGTTTTTTTTTTCTTTTCAATCACTTATAACTCTGTCAATTTTCATAAATTTTTTCAATCAGGTTTTTTTTTGTTGTTGTTTTGTTCAGGTCAGCAAGTGCAAATCACTGTGATTTTAGTCACAGTATCTATCAAGTTGTTCATAATAATAATAATAATAATAATTATGGGGCGGCATGGTGGTGTAGTGGTTAGCGCTGTCGCATCACAGCAAGAAGGTCCTGGGTTCGAGCCCTGGGGCCGGCGAGGGCCTTTCTGTGCGGAGTTTGCATGTTCTCCCTGTGTCCGCGTGGGTTTCCTCCGGGTGCTCCGGTTTCCCCCATAGTCCAAAGACATGCAGGTTAGGTTAACTGGTGACTCTAAATTGACCGTAGGTGTGAATGTGAGTGTGAATGGTTGTCTGTGTCTATGTGTCAGCCCTGTGATGACCTGGCGACTTGTCCAGGGTGTACCCTGCATTTCGCCCATAGTCAGCTGGGATAGGCTCCAGCTTGCCTGCGACCCTGTAGAAGGATAAAGCGGCTAGAGATAATGAGATGAATAATAATAATAATAATAATAATTATTATTATTATTATTATTATTATTATCCTAACATTTTTAGGACACAATTTCTCCCTTGGTTTTCCACCAATCCTCACCAAATTTCACATGAAGAATATCTCTGGGCTGAATTACGTTGCTATGACTTTTGGTGTTGATCTGGATCACTGATCCGGAATGAGCCATAAAATATGTTGTTGTTGTTGTTGTTTTTCTTTTCAATCATTTATAACTGTTAATTTTCATGATTTTTTCAATCAAGGTTTTATCTTTTGTATTTTTTTTTCAGGTCAGCTAGTGCAAATAACTGTGACTTTAGTCACAATATCTATCAAGTTTTATTATTATTATTATTATTATTATTATTATTATTATAACATTTTAGGACATTATTTCTCCCTTGGTTTTCCATCAATCCTCACCAAATTTCACATGAAGAATACCTCTAGGCTAATTATGTTGCTATGACTTTTGGTGCTGATCTGGATCACTGATCCAGAATGATCCATGAAAACAGGCTTTTTTTTCAATCACTTATAGCTTTGTCAATTTTCATGATTTTTTTTTTCAAACAGGTTTTTTATTATTATTATTTTGTTCAGGGCAGCAGGGTGCAACTTTTCCTCACTTAGTGTGATTCTCTATCTTTTATCATTCCTGATCTATAGGGTATGGTGAACAGACGTCCTGGTTTGTAACAGCTAGCGCAAATTACTGTGACTTTAGTCACAGTCTCTATCTAGTTACAATTACAATTATTCGGCCATCCAACACTTCCTCCTTTTGGTGCTGATCCAGATCACTGAATCGGAATGATGCATGAAAAATTTGTTTTTGTTTTTTTTTTCAATTACTTATAACTCTGTCAATGTTCATGATTTTTTCACTCAGGTATTTTATTTATTTATTTATTTTATTTTATTTTTTTCCAAGTCAGTTAGTGCAAATCATTGTGACTTTAGTCACAGTATCTATCGAGCTTTTTTAAAATTATTATTATTATTATTATTATTATTATTATTATTATTATTATTATTATTATCCTAACAGTTTTAGGACACTATTTTTCCCTCAGTTTTCCACCAATCCTCACCAAATTTCACATGAAGAATAGCTCTGGACTGAATTACATTGCTATGACTTTTGGTGCTGATCTGGATCACTGATCCAGAATGATCCATGAAAAACAGGCTTTTTTTTTTTCAATCTCTTATAGCTTTGTCAATTTTCATGATTTATTTCCAATCAGGTTTTTTTATTTTTATTTGTATTTTGTCCAGGGCAGCAGGGCACAACTTTTCCTCACTTAGTGTTATTCTCTATCTCTTACCATTCGTGATCTATCAGGTACAGTGAACAGACGTCCTGATTTGTAACAGCTAGCGGAAATTACTGTGACTTTAGTCACAGTCTCTATCTACCGTAGTTCCAATTACAATTAATTGGCCATCCAACACTTCCTCCATTAATAGAAACTGACCACCAATTGACCCTGCTGCATGTACTATCCAGTATCTAACTGTGGCACCGGGGGTGTGGTCAAGCATCGGTCTGTGACCAGAGGGCGGAGTCAGGGAAGGTAAGTGGCAGAATCACTGCACCTGATGTCTATTAACGTGTGTTTGTGTCTCCCCCAGTGACCGTGCCCTACATAAGGAGAGAGAGTAGAGGAAAGGACCGCTATCCCCAACCAGACAACTGATGTGTGTGCGTGTCTGTGACTGGGAGCGTGTGTATGACAACTGAAAAGTGTCAAAATAAAGAGTTTTTGGAAACTCAGTTTTGGCCTGCCATATTTCTGTGCTCCACCCACCCGCTCCAAGTACTACAGTGGTGCCGAAACCTGGGACGGAGCACAGAGAAGAACAGCCCCATGGAGTCATCCTGCTTTGCGGACCTGGTCCACGCCCTCACCACGGCCCAGCAGAGCCACCACCAGGTGCTAGTCGCACTTTGGAAGGAGCAGGAGCAAAGGTGCTGGCACAGCAGGAAGATCGACAGGTGTTCCAGCACCTCCTCGCGCCGGTGGGGTCCACCACCTCCACCGCCGCGGGCTCTTCCTACCTCACCCTAACGAAGATGGGCCTGCATGACGACCCCGAGGCCTTCCTCACGCTCTTTGAGCAGGCAGCAGAGGCCTCGGGCTGGCCGGTGGAACAGTGCATGGTGCACCTCCTCCCCCTGCTAACGGGCGAGGCGCAGCTGGCTGTGCTACAGCTCCCCGCCGACAGCCGGCTGGTCTATGCAGATCTCCACTGGGCCGTCCTCCAGCATGTGGGGCGCACCCCCCGAACAGCACCGACTGCGCTTCCACGCTCTGCACCTGGAGGAAGTCGGCCGGCCGTTTGCGTTTGGCCAGCAACTCCAGGACGCCTGCTGGTGGTGGCTGAGGGCTGACAACCGCAACGCCGAGGGAATCGTCAATCAGGTGGTACTGGAACAGTTAATCGCCCAACTACCCTAATGGACCGCGGAGTGGGTCCAGTACCATTGCCCAGTGTCACTGGATCAGGCCATCGAGCTGGCGGAGGACTATTTGGTGGCTGTCCTGACAGCAGGACAGCAGGTCTCCTCTTCTCACCTCTCCTCTCTCTCTCCCCCTCCCCTTCTGTGTCTCAACCTCGCCCCGTTCCCCTACCGCGGAGGTGGGGGCAGACTCCACCCCAGCCGGCCTGCTGTCCCCGCGGTGCCCTCCCGTTTCCCACTTCTGTGTCTGTCTCTTCCCCCCCTCAGGTGAGTGAGCCCCAGACCGCTGGTGCAGAGAGGAAGCCCGGGGCGGTTTGCTGGTGCTGCGGGGAGATGGGCCACCTCCAGCAGCAGTGCTCGGCAATGGAGGTGGGCATGGTGGTTCAGATCCCTGATGCGCCAGGAGCCGCCCTCGATCAGGCCGGAGCATATCGCATACCAGTGAGTATCCAAGGGGATACATATCAGGCGTTGGTGGACTCTGGCTGTAATCAGACCTCAATCCACCAAATCCTGGTGCAAGACGAGGCATTTGGGGGGAGCACAATTGGTGAAGGTGCTGTGTGTGCACTGGGATGTTCACAACTACCCTTTAGTGGTGGTCCAAATTTTTTTCGAGGGGAAAAATTTAGTGTAAAGGCAGCAGTTAATCCTCCCCTTACCCACTTGATAATTTTGGGGACTGATTGGCCGGGATTTCGGGAGTTAATGAGGCATTTAGTGAAGAGAGGGTCCTGCCTTAGTTCAGCAGGGGTAGGTCCGGGTGTGCCATTGGCAGGAGCAGCTGTCACAGAGCCGTCTACATCATCACCGCGTCAGAGTGAGGAGCCGCAGGCTCCTCCTCCTTCTCTCAGGGAATCCCTTGTGGATTTCCTGTTAGAACAGTCGCGAGACAAGACTCTGCGGCATGCATTTGACCAAGTGAGAGTAATCGATGGTCAAACGCTCCAGCCAAATGCCACCCCATCCTTCCCCTATTTCTCCATTATGGGAGATAGATTATACCGAGTGATGCAGGACACTCAGACTAAGGAGCCGATTACACAGCTTTTGATTCCAAAGAGCCGCCGGGAATGAATATTCCAGGTGGCTCACTTTAATCCCATGGCTGGATCGACTAGGCATGGCTCGCTTTTACTCGACACTGGATTTGACAAAGGGTTATTGGCAGATCTCCTTGACTCCACTATCCTGAGAAAAAACAGCCTTTTCCACACCGTTTGGTTTACACCAATTTGTTACACTTCCTTTTGGGCTGTTTGGGGCACCCGCTACGTTCCAGCGGCTTATGGACAGGGTCCTCCGCCCCCATGCCACCTACGCGGCCGCATACTTAGATGACATAATAATCTATAGTAATGACTGGCCGCGGCATCTGCAACACCTGAGGGCCGTCCTTAGGTCGCTGAGGTGAGCGGGTCTCACGGCCAACCCGAAGAAGTGTGCGATTGGGCGGGTGGAAGTACGGTATCTGGGCTTCCACTTGGGCAATGGGCAGGTGCGTCCCCAAGTTGACAAGATAGCAGCGATTGTGGCCTACCTGAGGCCCAAGACCAAAAAGGGGGTGAGACAGTTCCTGGGGCTGGCCAGCTACTATCGTAAGTTTATACCTAATTATTCAGACATCACCAGCCCGCTGACTGATCTCACTAAAAAGGGGGCACCAGATCCGGTCCAGTGGACGGAGCAATGCCAGTGGGCTTTCTCTGAGGTGAAGGCTGCACTGTGTGGGGAGCCACTGTTACACTCCCCTGACTTTTTTCTCCCCTTTATGTTACAGACAGATGCATTGGACAGAGGGCTGGGGGCTGTTTTGTCCCTGGACGGGGAGGACCGTCCAGTGCTGTATATCAGCAGAAATCTGTTGGTGCGTGGGGGATGCTACAGCACCATCAAGAAAGAGTGCCTTGCCATCAAGTGGGCGGTCCTCACCTTCCACTACTACCTGCTGGGATGCCCTTTCACCCTCTGTTCAGACCACGCTCCCCTCCAGTGGCTCCACTGCATGAGAGATGCCAACGTGTGGATCACCCGTTGGTATCTGGCACTCCAGCCCTTTAACTTCAAGGTGATCCACAGGCCGGGGGCGCAGATGGTCATGGTGGGCTTCCTCTCCCATCAAGGGGGAGGAGGGGAGTCGGCTGCAGGCCAGACGGCCGCCCAGCCTGAGTCGGGCGGTGGGGGTATGTGGCAGCGGGGGCATTGTCAAGCGTCGGTCTGTGACCAGAGGGCGGAGTCAGGGAAGGTAAGTGGCAGAATCACTGCACCTGATATCTATTAATGTGTGCTTGTGTGTCTCCCCCAGTGACTGCACCCTACATAAGGAGAGAGAGTAGAGGAAAGGAGCGCTCTCCCCAACCAGACAACTGATGTGTGTGCATGTCTGTGACTGGGGGTGTGTGTATGACAACTGAAAAGTGTCAAAATAAAGAGTTTTTGGAAACTCAGTTCTGGCCTGCTGTACTTCTGTGCTCCACCCACCCGCTCCAAGTACTACACTAACCAAGCAACCTACCATCATCAGACCCACTGTGTGCAAATAAGAAGTTAGTTGCCATGCATAGAGGAAGCTGTACACTGAAATAGGCTTTCATCTTTTTGTAAAGCCAGGGTTGCAAATCAGTGAGGAGAAGACTGAATAGAAAGACAGAAACACTCATCGCTCACATGACTATCTTCATTAGCTAATCCCTTCCCAATATGGTGTCTTAAGACCGGATTGTGTTAATAGCGTTTCTTATCCACAATTTCCTCAAATTTCCTGCACTTCATTATCTACTTTATGTGATGCCTCTCCTGCTTCTTCAGCAGGATTCCAACAGTTTGTGAAAAAAAGAGCAGAGATTCACAGAGTCTATAATGGAAATGCCATTACACTATCATTGCACTGAGGCCCCAAGGACCTGGACACAAAAGATGCATCAAATTAGAGAAGCTCGAAGTGCAAACTCATTAAACTCTCGATCACAGCACATTAGACGCTGAACATTCCAGTGTTCTGCATCTGCTAGCTCTTATTTGTACTTTATGATATTGCTGCTTTGACAAATGAACTAGGGAGGAAATAGAATGCATATATTATGAGTTATTTGCTATTCTGTTCTGATTTGACAGTGAACCCATCATGACTTTTTTCACTCCATATTATTTCAGCAGATATAAAAAACAAACAATGATATTGTAAGGGAAAACTGACTGCTCCGCTTGTTGCAGCTATACATAATGTGTCTATTTTGCCATTTTTATGGTAAAAAAAATCAAATAAATCTATCTATCTATCTATCTATCTATCTATCTATCTATCTATCTATCTATCTATCTATCTATATGCAATGGGGGCGTGGCCAGATATCGGTCTGTGAATCGAGGGCAGAGTCAGGGAAGGTGAGTGGTCATGTCACTACACCTGTTGTCAATTAATGTGCATTTGTGTGTCTCCTTCAGTGACTGCGCCTGATAAAAGGAGAGTGAGAAGGGGAGGTCGGCACCAAGGGCTCGTTGACAGCTTGTATGTGTGTGTGTGCGTGCGTGCGTGTGTGAGACAGTGAGAGTTTTTTGGAGCCCTACGCTGAAAGGTTGTAAAATAAAAACCCCTCTTCAACTCAAACAGCTGCCTGCCATGCTTCTGTGCTCCACCCACACCTGAATCTCGCTACAGTGGTGCCGAAACCTGGGACGAGCGCAGAAGAGAACAGCCCCATGGGGTCCTCGCCGTTCAAGGACCTCATCCATGCCCTCGCCACAGCCCAGCAGAAGCAGCACCAAGCGCTGGTCGCCCTCTGGAAGGGTGACCAGCGCTTGGTGTGCAAGAACAACGGTTCGAAGCCTTGGTGCTGGCCCAACAGGAAGACCGCCAGGTGTTCCGGCACCTGCTCGCATCAGTGGGGCTCACGACCGCCACCGGAGCAGACCCTCTCCACCTTAACCTAATGAAGATGGGTCTGCATGATGACCCGGAAGCCTTCCTCATGCTCTTCGAGCAGGCAGCGGAGGCGTGGGGTTGGCTGGTGGACAAGAGCGTGGCCCGCCTCCTCCCCCTGCTGACAGGTGAGGCACAGCTGGCTGCGTTGCAGCTCCCCACCAACAGCCATCTTGTGTATGCAGACCTACGAAGAGCCATCCTCCAGAGTGTCGGCCGCTCCCCAGAGCAACAACGGCAGCGCTTCTGCTCACTATGCTTGGAGGAGGTCGGCCGGCTGTTCGCGTTCGGGCAGCAACTCTGGGACGCCTGCCGGCGGTGGCTGAGGGCAGATGACCATGACACTGAGGGAGTGATTGAACTGGTGACACTGGAACAATTCGTCGTGCTACTTCTGGAAGGAACGGTGGAGTGGGTCCAGTGTCATCGCCTGGCATCGCTGGACCAGGCGATCGAGCTGGCACAGGATGACATGGTGGCAGTTCCGATGGCAGGAAGGTGTGCCTCCTCTTCTCCTCTCTTCCCCTCTCCCTCTGCTTCCCGTCCTCGCCCCAATCCCCCACTGTGGAGGCGGGGGCTGGCTCCCCCCCAGCCGGCCCGGCACACCTACGGTGTCCTCCCATTTCCCCCTTCCTTGTCTGTGTCTCCTCCCCCTCAGGTGAGTGATGTCAGTAACACTGGTGCAGAGGGAGAGCCTGGGCCGGTGTGCTGGTGCTGCAGGGAGCCAGGACATCTTCAACATCAGTGATCCACGATGGAGGTGGGCACGGTGGTCCAGGTCTCCGATGTGCCAGAAACCGTCCTCGATTGGGCCAGAGTGTATCGAATACCGGTAAGTGTCTAAGGGGATACGTATCAGGCTTTGGTGGATTCCAGGTGTAACCAGACCTCAATCCACCAAAGCCTGGTGCAAGGTGAGGCACTGGGGAGATCACGAATGGTGAAGGTGTTGTGTGTGCACAGGGATGTTCACAACTACCCTTTGGTGTCTGCCTACATTCTATTTTGAGGGAGAAACTATAGTGTAAAGGTGGCGGTTAACCCTCGTCTCACCCACTTGCTAATTTTGGGGACTGATAGGCCAGGGTTTAAGGAATTAATGACACACATAGTGAAGAGTGGGTCCTGACATAATTCAGCTAGGGAAAGCCCTGGAATAGCATTGGCAGGAGAAGCTATCACAGAGTCATCTACGTCAGCACCGCGTCAGGGCGATGCATGGAGTGAGGAGCACCCCTCCTCCCTCTCTCAGGGATTCCCTTGGGGATTTCTCGTTAGAGCAGTCGCGAGACGGGACTCTGCGGCATGCATTTGACCAAGTGAGAGTAATCGATGGTCAAATTCTCCAGCCAAATGCGACTCCGGCCTTTCTCTACTTTGCTATTATTAAGGATCGGCTATACTGAGTGACGCAGGACACTCAAACTGACGAAAAGATAACACAGCTGTTAATTCCAAAGAGCAGCCGGGAATTCATATTCCAGGCAGTTCACTTTAATCCCATGGCCAGACACTTGGGGCAGGATAAGACACTAGCCCAAATAATGGCCAGGTTCTATTGGCCAGGTATTCACGGGGATGTCTATCGGTGGTGTGCGGCATGCCACAAATGCCAATTAGTAAATCCTGCGGCCACTCCAAAAGCGCCTTTGCGCCCTCTCCCTTTAATTGAGATCCCTTTCGAAAGAATTGGGATGGATGTCATCGGGCCAATAGATCAGTCTGCATGGGGATATCACTTTATTTTAGTTCTGGTGGTCTATGCAATGCGATATCTGGAAGCAGTGCCTCTCCGCAATATCTCAGCACGCAGTATAGCAGAAGCACTGTTCCGCTTTATCTCCCGGGTTGGGATTCCGAAAGAAATCCTGACAGACCAAGGCACTACATTCATGTCACGCACACTGCGTGAGCTGTATGGGCTACTGGGGATTAAGCCTATCCGCAGCAGTGTTTATCATCCACAAACAGATGGCTTAGTAGAATGGTTTAATCGAACCCTCAAAAATATAATTCGGAAGTTAATAAGTGAAGATGCACGTAATTGGGATAAGTGGCTTGAGCCCCTGTTATTTGCAGTATGAGAGGTCCCGCAAGCCTCCACAGGGTTTTCACCATTTGAATTGTTATATGGGTGTAAGCCGCGTGGCATTTTGGACGTGCTACATGAAAATTGGGAGGAGGGACCTTCACCCAGTAAGAACAAAATTCAATACATTCTCGACCTGTGTGCCAAACTCCACACACTCACGCACTTAACCCAAGAGAATTTGTGGCAGGCGCAACAATGGCAAGTCCGACTGTACGACGGGCACGTGCCTTAGGGAGTTCACACCGGGAGACAAAGTACTCGCATTGTTGCCCACGTCGAGCTCCAAATTGGTTGCCAAGTGCAGGGATGAGAATGAAAAATGTTAAAAAAGTCTGAAAAAAGCCAGGGGTTTGGGGGTCACAGGCACCCAGTGGAGCCCAGGGGCAGAGCCCCAGGAGCTAATGATTTTTGGCTATTATTTTTTACCCCAAAACCATTAAATTTTATCAGCAAAAAATTGCAGTTTATTTGGAAATAATTTTCCCTTCTTGGTGGACTACCAGGTGAAAATGATTAATATTGTACATGAGACTTGTTTTTAATCAATTCACATTTGATGATTTCAAAAAAATCAATGCACCTTTTAATATAAACAAGAGCTCTACAGTATTATATTTCTGCATTTTTGCTATTCATGTCTTTGTTAACATGTGGATATCAAAGTAAATGAATGAATATATAATTTTTTAAATGTATAAAATTCCTTACCAAATGGAGACTGGGCTGCTTTCCCTGAAGTTCTTTTCATAATAGTGATAAGGTTACAATACTTTTCACAATACAATATTATTCACATGATCAGCTACTGATATCAGAGGCTTTACAATGGAAGTGTGGCCATCTGCGCTTTTCACCAGTGGTTGATGTATATGAGATGCACTGCTACTATCACTAGTCTGAAGTGATGCTGGTAACTGGTAGTTTTCCTCAGAAGTTTCAGTTTGTCTAAAATGATATCATCAGTCTCATATGAAATTTATGTTCTTTGCTGACATACTCTAATCTTTTAAAATGAAGTGCAAACCAGAAAAAAGTTATATCATATAATTCTCTTAAGCTTTCTTCTGATGTTATCATGGTAGCAGGAGGTCTTGCATACAGTGGGGCAAAAAAGTATTTAGTCAGCCACCAATTGTGCAAGTTCTCCCACTTAAAAAGATGAGAGAGGCCTGTAATTTTCATCATAGGTATACCTCAACTATGAGAGACAAAATGAGAAAAAAAAAATCCATAAAATCACATTGTCTGATTTTTAAAGAATTTATTTGCAAATTATGGTGGAAAATAAGTATGTGGTCAATAACAAAAGTTCATCTCAGTACTTTGTTATATACCCTTTGTTGGTAATGACAGAGGTCAAACATTTTCTATAAGTCTTCACAAGGTTTTCACACACTGTAGCTGGCATTTTGGCCCATTCCTCCATGCAGATCTCCTCTAGAGCAGTGATGTTTTGGGGCTGTCGCTGGGCAACACGGACTTTCAACTCCCTCGAAAGATTTTCTATGGGGTTGAGATCTGGAGACTGGCTAAGCCACTCCAGGACCTTGAAATGCTTCTTACGAAGCCACTCCTTCATTGCCCGGGTGGTGTGTTTGGGATCATTGTCATGCTGAAAGACCCAGCCACGTTTCATCTTCAATGCCCTTGTTGATGGAAGGAGGTTTTCCCTCAAAATCTCACGATACATGGCCCTATTCATTCTTTCCTTTACATGGATCAGTCGTCCTGGTCCCTTTGTAGAAAAACAGCCCCAAAGCATGATGTTTCCACCCCCATGCTTCACAGTAGGTATGGTGTTCTTTGGATGCAACTCAGCATTCTTTCTCCTCCAAACACAAGTTGAGTTTTTACCAAAAAGTTCTATTTTGGTTTCATCTGACCATATGACATTCTCCCAATCCTCTTCTGGATCATCCAAACGCTCTCTAGCAAACTTCAAATGGGCCTGGACATGTACTAGCTTAAGCAGGGGGACACATCTGGCACTGCAGGATTTGAGTCCCTGGTGGTGCAGTGTGTTACTGATGGTAGCCTTTGTTACTTTGGTCCTCTCTGCAGGTCATTCACTAGGTCCCCCCGTGTGGTTCTGGGATTTTTGCTCACTGTTCTTGTGATCATTTTGACCCCATGAGGTGAGATCTTGCATGGAGCCCCAGATCAAGGGAGATTATCAGTGGTCTTGTATGTCTTCCATTTTCTAATAATTGCTCCCACAGTTGATTTCTTCACACCAAGCTGCTTACCTATTGCAGATTCAGTCTTCCCAGCCTGGTGCAGGTCTACAATTTTGTTTCTGGTGTCCTTTGACAGCTCTTTGGTCTTGGCCATAGTGGAGTTTGGAGTGTGACTGTTTGAGGTTGTGGACAGGTGTCTTTTATACTGATAACAAGTTCAAACAGGTGCCATTAATACAGGTAATGAGTGGAGGACAGAGGAGCCTTTTAAAGAAGTTACAGGTCTGTGAGAGCCAGAAATCTTGCTTGTTTGTAGGTGGCCAAATACTTATTTTACCAAGGAATTTACCAATTAATTCATTAAAAATCCTACAATGTGATTTCCTGGATTCTTTCCACCCATTCTGTCTCTCATAGTTGAAGTGTACCTATGATGAAAATTACAGGCCTCTCTCATCTTTTTAAGTGGGAGAACTTGCATAATTGGTGGCTGACTAAATACGTTTTTGCCCCACTGTATTAAGCAGGCAACATTCAACATCATTTATCACTTCCCTTTCAACTGTTGTGTGTACTAACTAGGTTTTATCTGGACAGGATGTTGTGTAATGTAATACATATATACGATATGGTCAATTTGAAGATCAAGATGGTGATTTTGAATTAAAGAACAGGCATGTACAATGGGCATTACATATTGGAAATTCTTTTAAAATCAAAACTATAAGTTCATCTCGGCCTAAAAAATTTGGGCAGACGCTCCCGCCTGGCACATGCCAGCAATTCCCCCCCGTACCCTTATGAAATGAGCAATAAGTAGGAGAGTTATACATGGTATCATACTTAAAATTTTATCAGAAATATAGATATGATATTATGATTCTCCCCAACATGCTACATTAGATAAGCTAACCCCATTTATAAAAGATACACACTTATATATGACATGTATTTTATTTACATGCCCTGTGATGACCTGGCGACTTGTCCAGGATGTACCCTGCCTTTCGCCCGTAGTCAGCTGGGATAGGCTCCAGCTTGCCTGCGACCCTGTAGAACAGGATAAAGTGGCGAGAAATAATGAGATGAGATGAGATATTATATACATCATGGCATTGATTTGTGCAATGTACATTATAAATAATATAATGAATCATTGAACAGGTAAAATAATTTTTGACTTACCTTTGTGTTTTTTGGTGTATATGTGAAGTTTGATAGACTTTGCCCCTCTACTAGCGTAGTGTATCATGTCAGAACACAATGAGCAAAGTACTTTTCCTGGGATGTCTATTTTCTGTATGTGATCACCGAGCTTCATTGTGACAGTCTGCTTGTCGATCTCGATATTCAGTGTTCTTTCTAACCAAGCCCATCGAAAACAGTTCTTTATTCCTGCACCTTTATCAATCTCCCTCGCCCGATCCTCTTCTTTCTTATCTAGGACTTTTGCCATTGTCGATATGCTAAAATATCCCACCTGAATATGTGTCTTTCCAATGTTACAAATGCATATCATCAAACAGTGTGTATGGTTGGTGAATGGCAATTGCAAGCCACACATGGAGTGCATGCATACTTGTGTTTATACACTGCACGCAATGGGATTTCCTGAAAATACTACCGCAAATAAGTCGAACGTTGTCGCAAAAGTGAATGTTAATTACGACATGTTGAAAGACTCAAGTGCGTTAACCCAGAGCCCACCAAGAATCAAGATGTATTAAGGTGACCACAGATCATTAACCATACCCCCCCCCCCCCCCCCGAAAATTTCTCAACAGATTTACATTGATCTCAAAAATGATTATTTTGGTCTGAAAAAGGTGGAAATCTGCCGATCTGCGGAAAATTCTCATCCCTGCAAGTGGCAAGGGCCCTTCGAGGTCACACGGCGAGTTGGGGACATCAACTATGAGGTGAGGTGAATGGAGAGGGGTGGGGCATTACAGATTTACCACCTCAATCTGTTAAAAGATTGGAATGAGGTGGTCCCCGTGGCATTGGTGTCAGTAATTCCGGAGAAGGTGGAGCTGGGGCCGGAGGTTCAGAAAAGAAAATTGACATTGTCCACAGCTCCGGTCCCCTGTGGAGACCACCTCTCCCCGACCCAGCTCATGGAGGTAGCCCAGTTGCAGAAAGAATTTTCTGATGTGTTTTCGCCCTTGCCCGGCCGCACCCACCTCATAGAACACCACATTGAGATGCCCCCAGGGGTGGTAGTGTGCAGCCGCCCTTACCGCCTGCCTGAACACAAAAAGAAGGTGGTCCAGGATGAACTTGAAGCCATGCTCGAAATGGGCATAATCAAAGAGTCCCACAGTGACTGGAGCAGCCCAGTGGCCCTGGTCCCCAAGACCAATGGGTCGGCCTGGTTCTGTGTAGACTATAGGAAAGTCAATGCGGTGTCTAAATTTGGCGCGTACCCAATGCCTCACATTGACGAGTTGCTCGATCGATTAGATGCTGCTTGTTTTTATTTGACACTGGATTTAACGAAGGGATATTGGCAGATCCCCTTGACTCCTCTGTCCCGAGAGAAAACGACCTTTTCCACACTGTTTGGTTTACACCAATTCGTCACACTTCCTTTTGGGCTGTTTGGGGCGACTGCTATGTTCCAGCGGCAAATGGACAGGGTCCTCCGCCCCCACGCCACCTATGCAGCCGCGTATCTAGATGACATTATCATATACAGTAATGACTGGCCACGGCACCTTGAACACCTTAGGGCTGTCTTAAAGTTGCTGAGGTGGATGGGTCTCACAGCCAACCCAAAGAAATGTGCGATTGGGCAGGTGGAAGTACGGTATCTGGGTTTCCACTTAGGCCACGGGCAGGTGCATCCCCAAATTAATAAGACAGCAGTGATTGCGGCCTGCCCAAGGCCCAAGACCAAAAAGGGGGTGAGACAGTTCCTGGGGCTGGCTGGCTACTATCGGAGGTTCATACCTAATTATTCGGACATCATCAGCCTGCTGACAGATGTCACTAAAAAGGGAGCACCAGATCCGGTCCAGTGGACAGAGCAATGCCAACAGGCTTTCTCTAGGGTAAAGGCTGCACTGTGTGGGGGGCCACTGTTACACTCCCCTGACTTTTCTCTCCCCTTTATTTTACAGACAGACACGTCGGACAGAGGGCTGGGGGCCGTTCTGTCCCAGAAGGTGGAGGGGGAGGAGTGTCCCATGCTGTACATTAGCCAAAAGCTGTCGATGCGAGAGGGCAGGTACAGCACGATTGAAAAAGAGTGCCTAGCCATCAAGTGGGTGGTCGGTCCTTGCCCTACGGTACTACCTGCTAAGGCGCCCTTTCACCCTCTGTTCGGACCATGCGCCCCTCCAGTGGCTCCACCACATGAAGGATGCCAACGCATGGATCACCCGTTGGTATCTTGCACTCCAGCCATTTAAATTTGAGGTGGTCCACAGGCCGGGGGTGCAGATGGCAGTGGCAGACTTCCTCTCCTGTCAAGGGGGGGGAATCAGCTTCAGGCTGGACGGCTCCCCTGCCTGAGTCAAGCGGTGGGGATATGTGGCAGTGGGGGCATGGCCAAGTGTTGGTCTGTGAATGGAGGGCAGAGTCAGGGAAGGTGAGAGGTCGTGTCACTACACCTGTTGTCAATTAACATGTGTCTCCTTCAGTGACCGCACCTGATAAAAGGAGAGCGAGAAGGGGAGGTTTGCGCCGCGGGCTTGTTGACAGCCTGTATGTGTGTGTGCGTGCATGTGTGAGAGAGTGAGAGTTTTTTGGAGCCCTACGCTGAAAGGTTGTAAAATAAAAAACCCTCTTCAATGCAAACAGCCGTCTGCCATGCTTCTGTGCTCCACCCACACTTGAATCTTGCTACAATATATTATATATACACACAAAACAGGTGTGTGGGTCGATTGAGAGTGAAAATTTAAAATGTATTTCGAAATATCCTGCTGAGAAAGATAGAGGGAGTTGTTTTTGTGAGCTCTTTGGTGACATTTAGATACCAGAGGTAAGAAAAAAAGGGCCTGTTATTTATGCTCAGAAAGAAAGTTGGGATGGTATGGAAAATGCAAATGAAGAAGAAAGCAGTGATTTATAAATTTACTTGTATTTCATTGCAGACAGAATGAAACCAATATATTTCAGGTTTTGTTGGTCAACTACTTCATTTTGCTTTTTAATATACATCCATTTCTGTGTTTCAGGCCTGTAACACATCCCAAAAAAAGTTGGTAGGGCAACAGTTTAGGTCTAGTAATAAGATAAAACAATTAAATAATGATGTGATTTGAAACAGGTGATGACAACATGTGACTGCAATCATGATTTGGTACAAAATCAGTATCCAGGAAAGGCCGAGTCTTTGAGGAGTAAAGATGGGCCGAGGATCTCCAGATTGTCAACAAATGTGAGAGAAAAATATTGAAATCTTTAAAACCAGTGATCTTCAAAGGAAGATAGGAAGGGATTTGGATATTTCACCCTCTAAGGTGCATAATATCATGAAAGGGCAAGGGCACAAGCCTAATCTGAACACCCGTGATGGCCGATCCCTCACTGCATCTAGAACCATCATTCATCTATAGCTGATAGAACCACATGGGCTCGGGATTACTTTAGGAAATCTTTATCAAGCTCTACAATACAAAGTTACATCCACGAACACTAGTTAAAACTTTACTGTGCAAAAAAGGAAGCCTTATGCTAACTGTGTCCAGAAGTCCTGTTGACTTCTCTGGGCTCGAAGGCATCTCGGATGGACATCACACAGTGGAAATGTGTATTGTTGTCAGATGACTCAGTATTCCAGGTATTTTTTGGAAGAAATGGATGCCATGTGCTCTGAAGACAAAAAGAACCATCTAGACTGTTACCAGGAATAAGTCCAAAAGCCAGGGGGTGTCATGGTATGGGGTTGGGTCAGTGCCCTTGGTGAAGGTAACTTACATTTCTGTAATGGAGCATTAATGCAGAAAAGTACACTGAGAGTTTGGAGCAACATCTGCTGCCTTCAGCACATGTTGATCAGATTCTTTTCCAGGGAGATTTCAACAAGACAATGCAAAACCACATTTTGTACACATTACAAAGGCATGGCTGTGGAAGAAGAGGGCATGTCCCCTCTGTCCCCAGTAGAGAATTTGTGGTGAGTTTTGAAAAATATGACCATGACGACCCCATACTGTTGCACACCTTAATACCTGCTTGCAGGAAGAACGGGACAAAATAACACCTGGAACACTTTATCACTCAGTGTCTTCAGTCCAGAAACATCTTTAAAGTGTTGTGAGAAGGAATGGTAATAATGTGCCATTAAAAATAATGTGCTGTTGTATTGTTTTGAGTGCAATACAGGTCAAAGATTATTTACAAATCATTGTTTTCCATAGTGGCATGGTGGTGTAGTGGTTAGCGCTGTCGCCTCACAGCAAGATGGTCTGCGTTCGAGCCCCGTGGCCGACGAGGGCCTTTCTGTGTGGAGTTTGCATGTTCTCCCCGTATCCACGTGGGTTTCCTCTGGGTGCTCTGGTTTTCCCCATAGTCCAAAGACATGCAGGTTAGTTTAACTGGTGACTCTAAATTGACCATAGGTGTGAATGTGAGTATGAATGGTTGCTTGTGTCTATGTGTCAGCCCTGTGATGACCTGGCGACTTGTCCAGGGTGTACCCTGCCTTTTGCCTGTAGTCAGCTGGGATAGGCTCCAGCTTGCCTGTGACCCTGTAGAAGAGGATAAAGCTGCTAGAGATAATGAGATGAGATGAGATTGTTTTCCATTTTAATTTCAATTTTAACATATCGTCCCAACTTTTTCTGATTTGGTGTTGGACTTTTCTTATACACTATAACACCAATGATTAAATTGTTTTATAGATTAAAGAATTACATCACACTTTTAAAAAAAATCTATTTATAGGTACATTTACTGCAAGGCAATGTTATTGTTAATGTTATTGCTTTTATTATAGCAGCTACAAAAAGTCATTCCCTCAGTAGCCTTTTTGTTTGTTTTGTTTTCTCTCTTGAAGTTAATAAGAAAAAAAATGCAGAGTTTCATGTTACTAACGCTACGTTCACACTGCAAGGCTTAATGCTCAATTCCGATTTTTTTGTGAAATCCGATTTTTTTGTGAGGTCGTTCACATTAACAAATATATGCGACTTGTATGTGATCCTCAGTATGAACGAAAAGCGACCTAAAAGTGTTCCGCATGCGCATTACAGGATACGACGACGTCACACGCAGTGAGCATGGCCAGTGTTTACGGAAGTAAAACCGCCCGGTTGTGGTATGATCCATCCAATCTAGCTTGAATAGCTGTATCCCCCCAAATGGAAATCAGCTCCCTAACCTCTGCGTCCTTCCATTGAGAAGATTCAGAACCTTCACAGCCCGAAGCGTCCCTCGCATTGATGTCATGCGCAGGGGCGCAGATACGTTTTTTGAACTGGGGGGGACAAAAAACTGGGGGGGACAAAGCTGCCAGCAAACCAACCCCAACCCCGATATGCCTGTCAAACTTGTTGTGGGTTACCATAGCAACCAAGCTCGAGCTCGCAACCTGTGCAGTCTGCGCAGCTCAACCAACCGAATATCAGTCTTTGTTTTATGTGAGTTGTTGCAACTATGTATACACTGCTGTGCACCTCAATAAACCGAATGGTAATGAGTCTTTTGATTTTTCCGTGAGGTTTGCCTTATGCAAAGAAAGACAGCATAGACGTTTTTTCCTCCCTATAAGTGGGGGGGACCGAACGAGGTGAATTTAAATCTGGGTGGGACGAATCCCCCCCGTCCCACCCTCTATCTGCGCCCATGATTATGCGCCATGTTGTTGTAACTTTTTTTGAGAGACCCGCCGCCTACTTCAACGCAGAATAGTGACGTTTGTGGCTTGTTGATGACATGTAAGTCGGATGAACGCGACCTGGCGGTTCAGACTGAAGTCGCATATGAAAAGAGCGGATAGGAATCAGAATTAGGACCACATATCCAAACAGCCTGGGTCGGATTTGAAAAAATCGGATCTGTGTCGTTCATATTGTCAATAAAAGATCGGATACAGGTCACATATGGGCGAAAAGATTGGATTTGAGTCACTTCAGCCTGCAGTGTGAACGTAGCCTAAGACATCACAAAGTGTAAGTGTGATGACCCCTTGGGCCCCCTTCAGGCAGCAGTCTGCCAGTGCATGGGTAGGTCTGGGCCTGACTGATTAGGCTAGATCATTAAGTACACCTGTGTAGGTGGTATGGCCTATAAGGTGGGGTCCAGTGGCGGCTGCTGGTTTTTAAAACAGGGGAAGCCCATTTTACGCATTCATCGTAAAACCTGTAGGCTGGGTATCAAAGCAAAGAAAGGTGTGCCCCATTAGCACAGTGAACTAGACAACCCTACCTAGTGGCAGAAAGTATTTTTGCTTGTACATTTCATGTTATAGTCTGGCTTGCCAGGCTAGTGCCTCATATCCTTCATCAAAAATATCAAACATCCAAAAATCACTGGCTATTCAACGAAGAGCCTTGAACATCATACCCTGATATGCAACACAGAGTCTTTAACACAACACCCAGCTGTGCAACACATCCTTGAACATCTTCTGCAACACAGTCTGGAAATTCATAACCAGGTAGGCTATGCAACACACAGAACCTCGAATATCATACCCAGGTATAACCTATAACACAGAGCCCACCATTCTCTTAACATTACTGAACAATATACACACTTCAGATTCATGAACATGAACACTATTTATACACAAATTCTGCCCTCTGCTCCTTTTCCAGAAAATGGTCTGTGACCCTGTCATACCAGCTGGTTGTGCTTTCCAGAGACTTTACCAATTTCTGTTAGCAGCTAGCACTGCAGATCCCAATAAGGCTCAAGCTAGCCTACAACCAGATTGAACTACAAATGAAATAAACGAGTGAATTCATGAATGATCAAACTGATAGAATGGATGAAAGTTAGCAGAGCACAAAGAGTAATATTTACATTTATTTACAGAGTAATGTACAGAGACATCAATGAGAAGAACCGTTTATATGAAAAGAAATTCGGACAGCACTTTAGCACACAACTACACTTTCTCGACATCCGCTAGGGACTGACTGATCATACTTCCGTGTTCCTCGCCAAAGTACCGCCCTCCTCATGTCTTTCAAACACTACCTCCAATAATCCTTTATCAGCCCGGCTTCTTGTCCCTCCCACTGTCTCGTTTAGTCCCAGAGAAGCCTGGCTTCCCTGGAAGTGACAATTTTGTTGATTTTAACCAATAACAACTAGCCGAAATTGGCTGTTCAGAGCCGTCTCGTAGACTGCAACGGATACCCGGCTGCCAGTCAGTGTTGCCAGATACTGCTGACGTTTTCCATCCCAAAATATGTTCAAAACCCACCAAAATGCACTTAAAACTGCCCAATCTGGCAACACTGCTGCCAGACCATAGAGCTCATTGAAATAAGAAAGGTTACAGCCTGGCAGCAAAGGTGATTCTCGTAGCGAACTGCAAGTTCGTCAGACATCACTCAAATAAGTTACAGGATAGTTATGAACATAAATACAATCTTGGGCATATATTATGTTATGCAAGTTATTGTTTTAATGAGAATTCAACGTCGTAGACGCCGCAGTTTGGGGAGAGAATTTTAGGGGAAGCTCGGCTTCCCTTGTTGTCTCTGAGAAATCGCCCCTGGTGGGGTCTCTCTCCCTCTCTGGTAGGCACTTTTATTCTTTGTGTGGGCACTCTTTATTATCCTCCTGTTTTCTGGCTTTTTGCTCTTTTTCTCCCCCTCTCTTTTTCTTTGCCTCAATATTTACCAAATACTGACACAAACACACATCCACTCAGGCACGACCATCACTACATTCATACCCTAGACACTTTTGAGTTGTTATATTTTGTATTGGTTAATAAACGTATTTTTGTTTGAACTTTAAACCCTTGTGTTGCGTCCCCCTTCTTATGTTGCGGTGTGTGAACGAGCCCATGGCGTAACATAAGTTTTGTCCTGAAAACTTTACAGTTACAGCTTTACCTCTGACTGTTCCTGTGCAAGTGCTGACACTGGAGACTCCTTCCATAAATGTGAAATAAATATCTTCTCATACAAAACTTTGACACATTAATGATTAGACATTTTTCTTTGTTAAATAACACATTTTCATCAACCTTTTTATTCTTATGGTTAGATTATGCTACTATTACAAGTCCATGTGTAAGTTGTTACCAGGCCCGGCCCTTACCAATTTGACACCCTAGGCAAGATTTTAGGTGGCGCCCCCTCCCCAACACCAGTTAAAGCCACTGATAGTGTATCAGGAGGATTTACAAGTGTAGGACTGAGGAATCTCAGCAGTGCATCTGAAGAGAGAAGAGGAGTAACACCAGTCTTATAATAACCACATGATTTTAAGAATAAAATAAAATGAAATAATATAAATGAAAAACCTAAGAAATGCATGCAGGATGTAGACTATACTGTACTGTGTCTAATATACAGTGCACTCTTTATTATGCAAATTATATTAGTAATTCATACTGTATATTAGTAATGGTAGGCTATCAATTGTATTGTCTAATTGTTTATTACAGTGAAATGCAAATTAGCAGAAGGCAAAGAATTAGTTAACTGCAGTATAATATAGCATGTGAGAATGCCAAGTTATGCTCTAACATTAATTATGTACACTGATATAATGTTATCCATTGCTTTGCTGCATAGCCTAGAAAACAAGTGGTTAATGAAGCTATCAATCATGGTTTTGCAACAGAAAAATAATATCGACATCATCTTTACTGAGTGTGACATTACCTCTGTCTTTGTCGCGTTTTTCCTCCTCTTCTTTCCTTTTCTTTCTCCCCTGGGCTCCTGACAATTTTGGACGTTTTGACATTTTTTCAGCTTGCATTAAAGCACGACCATCCTCCCCAAGTAGTAGTCTAGCATATGTAAAGCCTGGTCGGACGAGAGGGGGCGCCTTGGGAAAGTAACAGGTCTATTAATGATAATAATAATAATAATAATAATAATAATAATAATAATAATAATTATTATTATTATTATTATTATTATTATTATTATTATTATTTACTGAATTCCTCATCACCCGCTCGGTGAGTTGCTTTTCTGTCTTCTTCCTTTACAGGAGAGAAAGTGTGCCATTTATGCTATTTGTAAAGAGAACACATCTGAGTGCTTGTTTCGTTTCCCTGCAGTCTTGACGCACTGAGATTGTTTCTTGTTTTCAACTCGTTTATTATATTTTCCTCCAGGAAACTCTTCGCAACATGGTTACTTGAATGAGCTGCTAAACTGTCATTTTAATGAGAACACAGATCAACAAAGCAACTTTGTTTTATTAAAAAAAAAAAAAAAACGTGCCAGGCACCATTGGAATATCTCGCTGCGAAACGTGTTCGGTGCATAAAAGACCTTTACTTCAGCCCAGACTGCTCAACGACACCAACAGACTGCCCCAAGTGCAGCCATATTCAAAACAAGCAACAGATCTATGTCAGTTATCTACGTTATGCAAAAACACTCTTTAGCCAACAACACTTAGGCTATTACATGGCCAAAACAGAGAATAGCCGCGGATGTGCACTTGCGCGCCCGAAGACACACTATAGACAGGGCGAACCACTGTTGAGCGCTTATTGTTTCATGATTAACAACCACCACCACACCCCACCCCGCTTTTTTTGACAAATCGCACCCTGACTACATGCTTTGCTGTACAATTAAATTAGGCTAAGACATTATAATGCTGACTCATTTTCAGAATAGTGGAAGTCATAATTTTTCTCCCCCCGTTTCTGCGCCCCTGGATGGACGCAGCACCCTTAGCATTTGCCTATATTGCCTATGCCAAGGGCCGGGTCTGGTTGTTACTACAGAGCCGATTTTCTTTCACTGAAAAGGTAATGAACTCTACACTCACCGGCCACTTTAATAGGAACTTGTTCTTGATTCTAAGATCCCTGTTCTTGGCTGCAGGAATGGAACCCAATGTGTTCTTCTGCTGTTGCATGCTGAGATGCTTTTCTGCTCACCACGGTTGTAAAGAGTGATTATATGAGTTACAATATCCTTCCTGGCAAAAAAATTGACGGATCTGGTCATTTTCCTCTGACCTCTCGTATCAACAAGGTGTTTGTTTCCACCCACAGAACTGTCACTCACTCAACTCAATGTTTTGTTTTTTTTTTGGTTGTTGTTGTTGTTGTTTTTTCTCTGCACCATTCTGTGTAAACTCTAGACTGTTGTGTGTCCCCAGGAGATCAGCAGTTTCTGAAATACTCAAACCAATCCATCTGGCTCAAACCAACACCCATGCCACAGTGAAAGAAAGTCACACTTGAGATCACAATTTTTCTCATTCTGATGTTTGAATGAAGTGAATATTAACTGAAGCTCTTGATTTGTATCTGCATGATTTTATGCATTTTGCTGCTGTCAAGGGATCGGCTGATTAGAGAACTGCATCAAATAGCAGGTGCATGGGTATTCCTAATTAAGTGGCCAGTGAGTGTACAGTGTCTTGTAAAAGTATTCATCCCCCTTGGTGTTTGTCCTGTTTTGTTGCATTACAAGCTGGAATTAAAATTAATTTTGGGGGGGGGGGGGTTAGCACCATTTGATATACACAACATGCCTACCACTTTAAAGGTGAAAACTGTTGTTTTATTGTGACACAAACAATAATTAACATGAAAAAAAAAACAAATATGGAGTATGCATAGGTATTTCCCACCCAAAGTCAATACTTTGTAGAGCCACCTTTTGCTGCAATTACAGCTGCAAGTCTCTTGGGGTATGTCTCTATTAGCTTAGCACATCTAGCCACTGGGATTTTTGCCCATTCGTCAAGGCAAAACTGCTCCAACTCCTTCAAGTTAGATGGGTTGCATTGGTGTACAGCAATCTTCAAGTTATGCTACAGATTCTCAATTGGATTGAAGTCTGGGCTTTGATTAGGCTATTCCAAGACATTTAAGTATTTCCCTTTAAACCACATTAGTGTAGCTTTAGCAGTATGTTTAGGGTCATTGTCCTGCTGGAACGTGAACCTTCATCCCAGTCTCAAACCTCTGGCCGACTCAAGCAGGTTTTCCTCCAGAAATGCCTTGTATTTAGTGCCATCCAGCTTTCCTTCAGTCCTGACCAGCTTTCCTGTCCTTGAATATGAAAAGTATCCCCACAGCATGATGCTACCACCACCTTGCTTCATTGTAGGAATGGTGTTCTCAGGGTGATGGGTTTGCACCACATATGGTGTTTCCCATGATGGCCAAAAAGATCAATTTTAGTTTCATTTGACCAGAGAGTCTTCTTCCATGTGTTTGGGGAGTCTGCCACATGCTGCTGGGACAACTCCAAATGGGTTTTCTTCAGCAATGACTTTTTTCTGGCCGCTCTTCCATAAAGCCCTGCTCTGAGGAGTATATGGCTTAAAGTGGTCCTATGGACAGATACTCCCATCTCCACTGTGGCTCTTTGCAGCTCCTTCAGTGTTATCTTTGGTGTCTTTGTTGCATCTCTGATTAATGCCTTCCTTGCCCAGTCTGTGAGTTTTGGTGGGCGGCCTTCTCTTGTCAGGTTTATAGTGGTGCTGTATTCTTTCCAGTTTGCTATAATGGATTTAATGGTGCTCCCTGGGATATTCAAAGTTTGGGATTTTTTTATAACCCAACCCTGATCCACAACTTCTCCACAACTTTGTCTCTGACCTGTTTGGAGGCTCCTTGGTTTTCATGTTGCTTGCTTAGTAGTGTTGCAGAGTCAGGGTCCTTCCAGAACAGGTCGATTTATACAGACATCATGTGACAGATCATGTGACACTTTGATTGCACACAGGTGGATCTTAATCAACTAATTATGTGATTTATGAAGTGAATTGGTTGGACCAGCTCTTATTTAGGGGTTTCATACAAGAGGGCATGAATACCTATGCACACTAAAGATTTCTGGTTTTTGTTTTCACCGTAATTATTGTTTGTGTTTACAATAAAAGAAAAAAAAAATGCGCACCTTTAAAGTGGTAGGCATGCTGTGTAAATTGAATGGTGCTAACCCCCCAAAAATCCATTTTAATTCCAGCTTGTAATGCAACAAAACAGGACAAACACCAAAGGGGATGAATACTTTTGCAAGACACTGTATATGCTGAATGCAAAATTCTCCTGGATTATAAGTTTTTGCATTGCAAACATTTCAGTTTTTATTCATGTTTCCCTCACAAACCACTACTGAGGTTCATTCACACTCACTTACACCCGAATACCTGCAGGGAATGACATAATTTGCAAGGCTGATTTAAAATGTTATAATCGTTGCAGTATGTTGATGGATTCCTCCCCATACCACAAACGGCCATAATATTATTCATCACTCTGTTCGACAGCTGGACGTCTTGCTCCACTGATCGCAGAGTAAAGTCATATTGCCCTCTTGTGGCTTCGGCAACTAAACTATCGTTAAGCTTGAATAAAAATGTCTTCATAAGCAATTTTCTAATGTAATGCAAAGTCGTCTTGGCATGAGGGCATGTTTTCCTCCACTGATTGTGATTAGCATGCTAATAAGTCTCCAACAGGGCCAGGCATAGCATGCCTGGAGACATGATTTGGCATTCTTGAGTCTGGCTAGCGGCTAGCAAAATGAAGTAGCAAAATAAAGTACCTCGACTTTGGCAAGTGAACTGTTAAAGCACTCAGGAGACTGGGAACACTTCCTGTTTCTTAGATGTTCACAGATAAATTAAATTAATCAAGATTTTTAGGAAATTCTCATTAATTGACACTTAAAATAACTGTTCATGTTCATGTTTTTGATGCTATGTTTGATACTAAACAAATATTGGCTTTTACACTGCATGAGAATAATTCTTTACTTTTCCTTGATTAGTCTCATGTCCAAATAGACATACTGATTTTTTTATTTAACTTTGATTTTTTTTATTTATTCATATATTTATTATTTTTAATTTTTTTACATTGAAATTCTTTCATATCTGTTTTTTTTTTTCAAAAAACAAAGGATAAAGTATTGGCCAAGTGGTCCTTGCACTGATTTAACCAGTCTCGTGGAATGTGATGTGTTCTTATCAGAAAATGATCCATGCTGGGGTGATGTGGATGTGATAGAGCCCTGTGAAGTACAGGAGCCTGATTTATACCTGACAACAAACACCATTGTTTACACCCACACCCACACGCAATCTTATATACAGCCGTAGTATTAAAAAGCATCAATCACTCATAATTGTCATGTCAGAGTCAAAACATTCATTTCCAACATGTTTCCAAGTTGAATTATAAAATGATTAGTTTGTGATTTTATGCACAGTGATGTAAAATGCACTGATGAGATCTGTCTCTTTTTTTTTTTTTAACTTTTTGCCATCATCATGATTGTTGTCATGGGTTGCATCCTAAATCATTAACTCTAATTTTACGTTCAAAACCATTTACTAATATTGAAAATCCAGAAGATTGGAACTCAAAATAGCATTCTTGAAGGAGATATGAAAGGCTATTTTTTTTCTATGCACACATTAACTGTAATAGGAAAACCAGTTAGTGATAGTAGTCAGTCTAGAATAATACAAAAGCATGCAAGACACAATGGTAGATTTAGTGGAGGTTTGTGGATAAAGAAGATTGTCTACTTTTTTTTTTATTGCTGATCTGCACTAAGATAGTGAACAAGACTAAAATAACATATATTCTATTCATTTAAATGTGACACTTCTGAATGAGACCCCCAGTAACTTTTCAAAATATCACTGCAAAATAAATGAATGAAACAAAAAAGGAGATTGTGACTTTCTCTCATGAACCCCATGCAGGTTGATAACCCCTAGTTTGGGAACCTCTGGTCTAAAGTGTTTGGGGCATCAGAAAGTTCTTCAACTCACTCCTCAGGATGACGTGATTTTACAAGTCAGGAATGTTTGGGTATGAAAAGTGAAAAGCTTGTTTGCGATTTATCTCCCACAACAGTTCAATCTTTGCCTGTCCCTTGTGGTCAAAATTGGTATGACATGATAATTGTTTGGTGGATAGTTAAAAAGGAACAGTTGATATAATACATAAAATGCATAAAAACAAAATAATATAAATGTATTCATAAAATATCTACATATATTATATGGACATGAGTGTTTTACTAGGAAATACACCACTCGGATTTTCTATACGAGCTCCATCCGGGACATGGAGAACCAAAACTGTGACATAAATCTCTATGTCACTTGTAAGGAAATTGATGAATTATTTTGATAAATTTGGGAACTTTTTGTTTGTGAATGTGTCAGTGTAATAAAAAGAAAATCACATGTTGGCTTGAAGATATGAAGTTTATCTTCTCATGTTGAAAAACTCAGAAGAAGAAACCTTTATTTGTCACGTGCACACTTCAAGCACAGTGAAATTCATCCTCTGCATTTAACCCATCTGAAATAGTGAACACACGCACCCAGAGCAGTGGGCAGCCACACTAGAGTGCCCGGGGAGCAGTCAGGGGTTAAGTACCTTGCTCAAGGGCACTTCAGCCCAAGGTCACCCCACATTAACCTAACTGCATGTCTTTAGACTGTGGGGGAAACCAGAGCACCTGGAGGAAACCCATGCAGGCACAGGGAGAACATGCCCTCACCAGTTGCTAGGTTCGAACCCAGAACCTTCTTGCTGTGAGGCGACAATGCTAACTACTACACCACCGTGTACACTACACTACACTTGTTCACTTATTCACTTCACTCACTTGTGATTTATACATTCACCACTCGAAGATAAACTTCATATCTTCGCACCACCATGTACTATCCTCCATGTATTTATTCAACATATCTCCTTACTTATACTTTACGGATTCTGTAAAAGAGAGCAATAGTCAATAGCTACAGTGCTTTATTTCATTCTCCCCCCCCCCATCACTGGGTCCTACAAAAGGCTAGGTTAAAAAAAAAAAAAAAAAACTAGCAGCCAAAGAATTTGGTACGTCATACTGCTCAAGTTTGTATATTTTCAACATTTCTGCACGTTTGCCATGGTTTCACTGACAAAACCTACCTCCATTTTAAAATCAGGATTTTTCAAATTTCAAATTAAATCCTTGGCACTGTTGCCACAGGCTTGCTCATTGGGGATAGATTAGGGATAAAATTAGCTCATGTTTTAAGTCGTTCAAATTCTGTAAAGCTGCTTTACGAAAATGTTTATTGTTAAAAGTGCTATACAAATAAACTTGAAATGCATTCATAATTTTTTAGCTGTAGAAATGAACTAAAATCAGTTTTGCACCATGTAATACTGACACTATTAATGACAACATAGACATAATAATAATAATAATAATAATAATAATAATAATAATAATAATAATATCAGGTAGACTTGATATTTAATGTATTGCACCTGACAATTAACCAACAAGGAAACAACATATTTATGTATATGTTTAAAGTGTAGTGAAGAAATATACTTGAGGATTGTTGACCAAACAGAACTGAGCACTGATAATCTCATATCAGTTCAACAGCATTACTTTGAAAATTGTAGTTTGCCAGTCACTTTAGTCTGTGTGTTCTCATTCAATACAATGAATGTGATTTCATCGTTTGGATTGCATCCACGTGCTCTGGCCTCAACACTGCACAATATTGTACACTATGTGCCATCTGTCCTCCTTCAATCTATCAGACTCTGACTCTCTCCACTAAGCCATACTGAACACTGTGCATTTGTGATCATAAACATAATGGAGTGGCTGTAAGTGTCACATTTACAGTGCAGCACTGAAGAAAAGCAGCCTCCTGGCACAATTCACACATATTACTGGAATAACAGACAGTACTGAGGTATGAGCCATAGGCTATGAAAAAGCAATGATTAGCATTCCCTTATCAAACTTCTAAATAATAATTATATATAGAAAGAATATTGTGGCAAGAAAAATGAACTAGATACTGTGACTAAACTCACAGTGAGTTGCACTAGCTGTTACAAACTGGGATGTCTGATCATCGTACCCTATAGAGATGCAATGATAAGAGATAGAGGATAATGCTTAGTGAGGAAAAGTTGTGCCCTGCCGCCCTGAAAAAAACTCATGAAAATTGACAGAGTTATAAGTGATTGAAAAAAAAAATCCCCATTTTTCATGGATCATTCCAGATCAGTGATCCAGATCAGCACCAAAAGTCAGCAGCATAATTCAGCCCAGAGATATTCTTCATGCATACATGGAGAAATAGCATCCCAAAAAAAGTTAGGAGAAAATAATAATAATCTCATCTCATCTCATTATCTCTAGCCGCTTTATCCTTCTACAGGGTCGCAGGCAAGCTGGAGCCTATCCCAGCTGACTACGGGTGAAAGGCGGGGTACACCCTGGACAAGTCGCCAGGTCATCACAGGGCTGACACATAGACACAGACAACCATTCACATTCACACCTACGGTCAATTTAGAGTCACCAGTTAACCTAACCTGCATGTCTTTGGACTGTGGGGGAAACCGGAGCACCCAGAGGAAACCCACGTGGACACAGGGAGAACATGCAAACTCCACACAGAAAGGCCCTCGCCAGCCACGGGGCTCGAACCCGGACCTTCTTATTGTGAGGCAACAGCGCTAACCACTACACCACCGTGCCACCCCAATAATAATAATAATAATAATAATACAAAAAAATAATAATAACAAGAACGAATAGAAAGATCCTGAGTGAGAGTAACAATTTGCACCAGCACTGCTAGCACAAACCAATTACCTTAATTTGTGAATAAATGTATCTTAAAATACATTCTGATCATGGGGCGGCACGGTGGTGTAGTGATTAGCGCTGTCGCCTCACAGCAAGAAGGTCTGGGTTCGAGCCCCGTGGCCGGCAAGGGCCTTTCTGTGCGGAGTTTGCATGTTCTCCCTGTGGGTTTCCTCCGGGTGCTCCGGTTTCCCCCACAGTCCAAAGACATGCAGGTTAGGTTAACTGGTGACTCTAAATTGACCATAGGCGTGAGTGTGAATGGTTGTCTGTGTCTATGTGTCAGCCCTGTGATGACCTGGCAACTTGTCCAGGGTGTACCCCGCTTTTCGCCCATAGTCAGCTGGGATAAGCTCCAGCTTGCCTGCGACCCTGTAGAACAGGATAAAGCAGCTAGAGTTAATGAGATGAGACATTCTGATCATCATCTATGATAAAATAATGAACAAGCACAATATGTTTTAACTAATACTGCACAAATTATTGGTTTGTTCCTGTCCATATTGAATTAATCATTCAAATGTTCACAGTGTATATTGGAAAATGTGTGTGAACCCCCAGAAGATCTCAGAAGACCTAAGATCAAGAATAGTTGATTTGCATAAAGCTGGAAAGGGTTACAAAGCAATCTCAAAGAGTTTAGATCTTCTTCATCTGTGGGCGCCCAAGCCAAGGTTACTCCAAAAGATCTACATGGAATCCTCAGCTAAACAGCTAAAGGCTTGAAGGAATCATTGGGTCATATCTCTGTTCATGAGTCTACCATATGCAAAACATTGAACAAGCAGGGTGTCCATGGAGAAAGCTGCTGCTCTGCCAAAAGAGAACCTTGACACTCCATAATGCTACTGGGAAAAGGTTTGATGGACTGATGAAGTGAAGGTTGAATTCTTCTGGAAGAACACAGTACCATGTATGGTGTAAACAAAAAGGCATGAAAACATCACCCCAGTGTTGAAGTATGGTGGAGGCAGCAGAATGATTTGGGGTTGCTTTGATGCATCAGGGTCTGGGGAGTTTGCATGTTCTCCCTGTGTCTGTGTAGGTTTCCTCCAGGTGTTCTGGTTTCCAGTTACAGTAGGCTAACTGGCTACTTTAAATTGTCCATTGATCAAGCTTGGAGAGGTATGGACTCTGCTATGTTTAAAATGGCCTAGACACACCAATGATGGACTGTTATAATGGAAGAAGACTGGTAAAATGGGCATCAGCAGTGCCCCTATGGCCCTTGCTGGCTATGGGATGAAGACAAAGAAGAAGAAGAAGAAGAACAGGAAGACCAGGGCCTGGACACTGTGTCATTGTCAAGGGGACATGAATTCCCAAGTTTTTCAAGGTATCCTACAGGATAATTTCAGGGTGGCTGTCTGCCAGGTGAAGCTCAGTAGAAGTTGGGGGATGCAGCAGGATGCTTTTTGGAGTGTCCCAGTCAAAGCCCAGACCTTAACCTTAGACCTGAAAGACATCTTAGATGAGTTCACACCAGACATCTTAAGAATATGGCTTTTATTCAGTTCTGTAAGGAAGAATGGTCCAAAATTCCCTCTGAACGTTGCACAGGTCTGATCCACAGTTAGAGGTGTTGTTTGAGGTGGGTGGCATGGTGGTGTAGTGGTTAGCACTCTTGCCTCACAGCAAGAAGGTTCTGGGTTCGAGCCCAGTGGCCGACAAGGCCTTTCTGTGTAGAGTTTGAATGTTCTCTGCATGTCTTTGGACTATGCGGTTTCCCCCACAGTCCAAAGACATGCAGATTAGGCTAATTGGTGACTCTAAATTGACCTATTTGTCTCTCTGTGTCAGCCCTGCAATGACCTGGTGACTTCTCCAGGGTGTACTTTGCCTCTCACCCATAGTCAACTGGGATAGGCTCCAGCCTGCCTGCGACCCTGCACAGGATCAGCGGTTACAGATAATGGATGGATGGATGGATGGATGTGTTTGAGGTTATTGGCCATGACATTATAAGGCAAGAGAATGAGGATTGTATCATGGCCAGGTCTTTGTAACACAAGTTAATGAAATGCTATTACCATGACCTCCTAATGAAAGGGAACAAAGAATTATGTTATGGCATGACTTTGTATCAGGGTTGGAAATGAACTTTTTTTTTTAATCTACCTGCTACTGCGGCTGGTGGATTCTAAAATTTATCAACCACTTTTTTTTTTTTAAATCAGCCACTTTCTTGTTTTAACTGAAAGTGTGTAAAGATTAATGTTTTGAAAACATAACTTCTATTCCAGCCCCTTCCTACGTACAGCCCCAGGGGGACCAATCCACCTGACATACTGGTTAATGGGGTAGCACTGAGAAGCACTGATTCTTTTACATATTTGGGAAGTGTGGTCACAAAGACCAACTCATCAGATCTCAAAGTTGAGAGGAGAATTCATTCATCAGCAAAAGCCTTTAGTGCATTGCAAAAACGACTTTGGTCCTGTCATGACATTAAAATGGCAACCAAGATCAAAGTGTACAGTGCCATCTCTGCTTTACTCAATGGAAACAATTACATTGTACTGCAGGCACTTCAAAAAGTTGACCAGGACATAGCTTCTGAGCCTGTGGCAAATACTACGTATTAAATGGGAAGAGAAGATACCAGATGTGGAAGTGCTTAAACATGCTGGGACCGTTAGTTGAGAATGCATTATCACAGCTTCTCAACTATCATGGGTTGGCCATGTAAGACAAATGTCTGATGAACGTTTACCAAAAGCAGTCTTTTATAGAGAGTTGCATGAAGGAAAAAGGAAGTGGGGGGACAGAAACTCCACTACAAAGATATGCTCAAATGTCATATGTAGAAGACTGCCATGAATGACAACACTTGGGAGGGAGATGCCCGAGATTGAAATAGATGGCACGGTGTTGTGAAGAAGCCAATCTCATAAACTGAAGAAAAATGGCAGATAAATTATTTTAACGCTCATGAATGTAGAAATTCCATGCCTGAACAGTCAGTATAGAGATGCAATCACTACAGATGATATTGTCAATCTTAAGGGCCCCATACACGTTCAAAAAAGTCATCAAAATTTTGTATCAAAATTTTGATATCAAAATTTTGATACAAAGTTTGATCGTGTGTAGGGTGTTTTGATGTCAAAAATTTGATGTCAAAATTTTGAACCCAAATTTTGACATATCAAATCACTTTGATATTTTTTGAAGAGTCGTCAAATTATTGATGCGTGTGTGGGGGGCTTGTCAAAAGTTTCATCAAAATTTCATTTCAATCTTGACCGCCGAAGAGACAACTTCACAAGTATCATCACCATGTCTGGAAAGAAAGAGACCAAAGCGGCCAAAGAGGCAAAACAAAAGTTTCTCATTGAAGTTTTGGAGTTGTACCAGACTTTGCCGGCCCTGTGGAAAATTAAGTCAGATGATTACAGCAATCGTGATAAAAAAGCCGAAGCGTACGAGATTCTACTGAAGAAATATCGGATGTATTTCATTTCCGCCACATTAGACGATCTAAAAAAATGTATTAACAGTCTGCGAATGAATTTTCGCAATGAATTGCGAAAAATGGACAAAAGTGCCAAATCTGGTGCCGGAACCGAAGACCTGTACGTGTCAAAATCGTGGTTCATGGATTCGATGATGTTCTTAAGAGATCAGGAGACTCCTGCCCAGTCGAGAAGCACAATGTCCGACACCGATGATAACAACAATAGCGAAAAACCAGAAACAATTCAGGTGAGTTGATGAGTATTCTTTTTTTTAATTTATGCATTATAATTCATTACATAAACACAGAGTTTGAATATCCGTATACGTGTCCGCTGTACACATGGTGTGACTCCAAGAGAGTGATATTGTCCATACAGTTTCATATCCAGCACTACTACAATGTCTTGAATGTCTCGGTGTCAGAAGGTTTAGTGCAGGCTACAAAATCCCCATAATTATTATTATGAAATTCTGGCATCTTGCCAATGAACACGGCCTGGTGTACAGAAGTATTGGCGGTAGGAATCTCGTACACCACGTATGTCAGCACGAATGTTTCTATTCCTACAAGTCTCCAAACCTTCGAGCTCATTTGCTTCACGCCAGTCCGCTGGATGCAACTCGTGATTAGCATCTTCCCAGTCTACACTTCCGGCTCTCAAGTAGCGTTTTGATTTCTTGTGGAGGAAATTGTGCAGATAGCAGCATGCTAGTGTTATCGTCGTGGCCTTTTCAGGGGCAAGTTGTATGGCGCTTCGAAATACACCAAACCGTGCGGACAATATGCCAAAAGCATTTTCTGATACACGTTGCGCCCTGCTCAGGCGATAATTGAACACTCGCTGGTCATGATCTAAATTATCGCCGCTGTATGGCTTCAGTAGGTTTTCTGTCATTCCAAATGCATCATCGGCGCCGAAAACGTACGGCATGTTGTTTCCGTTTTGAACTATGGGCTCTGGTGCTGGGAGCTTGAGAGCGCCGTCGTCAAGGCGTCGGCCGAATTCAGTCACTGCGATCACTCCTCCATCGGAAACGCGCCCATTGACGCCTACATCTGCCATAATGAATTCATAATCGGCATTGACAACAGCCATGAGTACAATGCTGAAGAATTTTTTGTAGTTGAAGTAGAATGATCCGGATTCGACTGATTTTTTAATCGCAATGTGCTTGCCGTCTATAGCACCTATACAGTGCAGGAAATTCCAGGCCGTCTTGAAGGCGTCGCTCGTTAGAATCCATTCCTCTGGTGTGTTTGGCAGCTGAAAGAAATTGAAGGCTGTTACTCAACTGACAATAATTGTATACAAAACAATTACCATAATAATTTTTCTCGATAACTGATATCCTACTGCGCCGCTGTAATTTAATAAGATAATGTCATTCTGTTTATTCTGTTACAGACCCAAGATGACGCAGGAGACAGCATTGTTGACGCAGGAGACAGCATTGAAACAGAAATCTGCGAGGGGTCATTACCAGAGATGAAAAGCACAAAGCTGAGGCCAATGAAGCCGTCAGCCTCCAGTCAGATCTCTCTCGGTGGCGGTGGCAAAAAACGTAAGCAAGTCCTGGAAGCTGAGAAAGCCGAGCTGCTGTCCATGGCAAAAGCACGTTTAACTGAGCCGGATGATGAGTACCTCAACCAAGCCAAGACATGGGCACATGAATTGAAATATATGGATACCAGACAAGCGCTGTTTGCAAAGAAAGCCATAAACGACATACTGTTTGAAGGTCGATGTGGCACGCTGCACAGAAATTCGGTGCAAATAAATTGCGAAACCTCCACTCCATCCAGTAGTCGTTGCAGTACCCCCCAGGGTTCACTTGGCAACTATCCATTTCAGCCTGAATCTACATCTTCTTTCATGAGCAATTTCCAGGGCAGGCATTTCTCTCGACCAGAAACGGGTGGTGACCAAACCGAAATGTCGGAATTTTTCAGCAGTTTCGATCACAATGCTTGACTTTCATGACATACCAAGATGAGGTGTGTCAATATTGATATAATGTCGATTGTTCATGTACAGTATGCGCATGATTTCGTGATCCTGTAATATCGAACTCAGATTGCCACAGACAGTGCGTATTTTCAATTTTCAATTTATTTTTATACTTAAAATACTATAAATATGTTCAGTTTATTTTTATGTTCATAAATTTGAAACATAATATGAATGTTTCTTGAATAAAAGTTTACTCACCTTTATTGTTTGTTGACGCTTCAGACAAAAGATGATGGCCTCGCAAGTTTCAATAACTATCTTTCCAATTGCTTGCGGAGACATTGCAGTCAGGAATTTCAAGTCTTCAAAAGAATTTCCAGATGCCAGGTACCTCAGTGTGATGGACAAGCGTTCACTTGGTGGTATAGATGAACGCATCACAGTGTCTTCTTTCAATATCAATGGCTTGACAATGTCCAATAATTCATCGAAGGATGGGGCATCCATCCTAAGGAAATTACGGAAGTCCTCTGGTTCTTTGAGGCGAAGTTCTCTGAGGAGGTTGACGTGACCGAACGTTCGCCGTTTCAAAAACCAGTCTTTCGACCATTTCTGTCGATGCCAAGGCGGTTCATTGTCCAAAGCAAACACAAGTGCTACAGCCACTGCTGCGTCCATGTCAAAGTTTTTGACAATACTGAATTTTTGATAGAAAAAACATTGAATCGTGTGTGGACATTTTGCATCAAAATTTTGATACAAAATTTTGACGACTTTTTTGAACGTGTATGGGGCCCTTTAACCAGGCCTTGTGGCCCACAAATGTGCCTGCCAAAAATAAAGCCAAAAACAGAGTCATCATCAAAAATGATGGACTGCTGAAGAAGTAACTGCATGTGATAAATAATGCAGTAAGTGCTACAATATTCAAGCATGATTATTTAGGTAAAAAGGCGATTTTGTTTCATAAGTTAAATATTTAAATTCAATGAAAATACTGACATTCTCTCTCTCTCTCTCTCTCTCTCTCTTGCATGCATGTGCACATACACCCCCACACAATAGTGAACTGATGGAAGTTAAATTTGATGAGTTGAGCAGATTAAAGAAAAACAACCATTCATGGGACTCCCTGTTGTTGGCTTTTCTCCATTAAAAAAATGTTTTTCGACCTTCATGTCTTTGGCCGGGCGGCACAGTGGTGTAGTGGTTAGCACTGTCGCCTCACAACAAGAAGGTTCTGGGTTTGAGCCGAGTGGCCAATGGGGGCCTTTCTGTGTGGAGTTTGCATGTTCTCCCCATGTCTGCATGGGTTTCCTCCAGGTGCTCCGGTTTCCCCCCACAGTCTAAAGACATTCAGGTTAGGTTAATTAGAGGTTCTAAATTGACCATAGGTGTGAATGGTTGTTTCTCTCTGTGTCAGCCATCCAATGATCTGGCTACTTGTCCAGGGTGTACCCCGCCTCTTGCCCATAGTCAGCTGGGATAGGCTCCAACTTGCCCGTGACCCTGAACAGGATAAGCCGTTACAGATAATAGATGGATGGACATCTTTGGAATTCATCTCCTGGGAGGTTTCCTCTGCAGACCTCCTAACCCCTGTGATGTAACATTTTTTGGTTTTTGCTGCAACACTAGCCTCAGTTGCTTGACCTGAGGTAATTCTCTTTAACCATCAGTCACTAGTTAGCATTTTATGCTCAAGTTGCCACATTGAATCCGAGTCTTCTTGGTTCACTCAGACACTTTAATGAGGAGATTGTGTCCTTATTAAAGTGTCTGAGTGGAACAAGCAGACTTGTGAATCAATCTGTATTGTGGAATGTCACAAATAGTTCTGTTACAATTGCATTATTTATTTGTATATTTCTTATTTCTTCCACTACAACTGGTCGCCTGGCCCCTCCTCTTCTCAGTTCCTGCCCAGCCCGCTCAAGACTGCTGTCTGTCCTGGTTCCCCACTGGTGGAATGACCTTCCCATTGAAGTCAGAACTACTGACTCCCTGACCATCTTCAAGCCCAGACTGAAAACTCACCTCTTCAGTCTGCACCTCTTCCCTTCTTCCTGCCCACTGTGTAACTGCATTTCAGTCTTGACCAACCAAGGCTGTGTACTGTCTTGCCTGGGGTTAACCATTTTGAGTTCTCCATTTAGTTGTACTTTATATGGTTGGTTTGTTTCCTTGGTTGTTTGAGTATTGGTACTTCAACAGAATATTACACTAGGTATTGCTGTCACTTGTTCAGTTGGCACAGCACTTCATGTACCTGACTTTTGCACTCGTTGTATGTCGCTCTGGATAAGACCATCTGCTAAATGCCATGTGATGCAATGTATATGCAACTTTTATTTACCCACCACTGTGGCTGCTAGGTTGAGCAAATTCACCCACCGGTACACAGAATCACCCGCATTTGGTGGGTAGCAGGTGCTAATTTCCAACACTCCTTTGTATCATGAATGAACAAGGTGATTATGTCATGGCATGACTTCATAATGCATGGTCAAGAGGTACATTTGTGCAATGATTATCTGTTGCCTCAGAGTAAGAAGGTTCTGGGTTTGAACCTTGAGGGTGACTGGGGCCTTTCTGTGTGGAGTTTGCATGTTCTCCTCATGCCTATGTGGGTTTCCTCTGGGTGCTCCTGTTTTCTCCTACAGTCCAAAGACATGCAGATGAGGTCAACTGGCTACTCTAAACTACATTACATTAATGGCATTTAGCAGACACTCTTATCCAGAGATGTACAACATACCCAGAGCAGCCTGGGGAGCAGCTGGGGGTTAGATGCCTTGCTCAAGGGCACTTCAGCCATTCCTGCTTGTCTAGGGAATTGAACCAGCAACTTTTTGGTCCCAAAGCTGCTTCTGTAACCATTAGGCCATGGCTTCCCATGGCCTATGAATTGCCTATGAATGGTTGTTTGTCCCAATGTTATCCCCGTGATAGCTTGGCAACCTGTACAGAGTGTACCCCACCCCTCACTTGTGACTCTGACAGATAAGTGGTATAGATAATGGATGGATGTCATGACTTCCTAATATGAGGAAACAAGAATTACGGTATGTTATGGCTACAACATTGTATTATGCCAGAACAAGACAATTGTGCAATGCCCATGACTTTGTATCATGAGATAATTATGGCATGTAATCTGTGAGGAAACAAGATAAACATGTCACGGCCACAACTTTTGTAACAGAAGGGAATGAGATTATTAAGTGTGACCACATCTTAAAGTATGATGATTGTGCTGTGCCACGAAACTGGAGTGTGCATAACAGGGAGTTTTATACTGTCCACCATGCCACTTGGGGAAAAAAAAATGCTGCAGCTCATAGATTTTATTTTAAGATGTCACTCAGGAAGTTTACGTGCACAAATCTCAGCTCTGTCATTTACTACATTATCCAGTGTCTCTACATTATGCATGACCACAGTCATCAAAAAGCCATTTGTGAGCACAACACAATGATCATGCCTTATGAATATGTGTCCATGTTTCATTATCTCTGCATGGCCATTATGGACATTAGGGTCCTGTTCCCATGCGCACATTGTGGCCATGAATTATTTGTATTAAGTATGAAAGTGTCAGCAGTAGGGCTCTGCAATTATTTACATCAATAGCCTCAGTGTTTTTTTTTTTTTTTTGGGTTACAAGAATATAAAAAGGAATGAGCTAGACAGGGCTTCAGCTTGGGTCATTTCCATCTTCTTGTTAAAGCAGAAATCATATTGTGCAAAGTGATGGAGTGGGTAAAAAAGAGATGGCATTTTAAGTACAGAGATATTTGCGGATAGCTGTAGTCATCGTCTCTTGTTCTCTCGCTCTATCCACTCCTTTCTACTCAATCCCATTTCGATGCAGGTCCATACTCAGCTATCTTACCTTGTATTTTGTGAACAGTGACTGCATTCACCTGCCTTTGTACTGCAGACTGCTGGAGCAACTAGATAGAGGACAAATCCAAAGGGCACAATGCTTTCTCAGGAAAGAAAAAAAAAAAAAAGCAGAGCTTTCAGACCTAATCAATACAGTCCCCTCACTTTTTATTTCCTTTTTGATGTGTAGACAATTTGCATCCAGTAACCTTGATGAAAAGCATGATGTTATTGCAGCTGCTTAACAGATATAGGAATGAGATCCAGTGCCTTACAGTTGAGATATTGGATTTTCTTTCTTTCTTTCCTTCTTTCTTTGGCATGTGCTTTTTTTCAATATGCATTTGGCTTTAAATACAAACAAATTCACATGACTTTAAAACAAATCTTTTAAATCATGTAACATTATCATCATACACACCCTCAATAAAAAAGTGAATGAATCAGCTCAGTGTAAATGTTTCACTTTGTAATTAGCTAATATGTGTGTAAAATGTCATCTGTGAAATTACTGAACAAATCAAGAAGAATACAATTAGTAGTTTTAATTGTCTTTTATTAGTAATTTTAATTGTGTACACATTAATGAAAACAACAACAATGACACCAGCAATAATCATCATCATCATCATCATCAAGATCATGTGGAAAAACTGAATTTTCTTCTTGTTCTTCTTCTTCTTCTCTTATTATTATCTCATCTCATTATCTCTAGCCGCTTTATCCTGTTCTACAGGGTCGCAGGCAAGCTGGAGCCTATCCCAGCTGACTACGGGCGAAAGGCGGGGTACACCCTGGACAAGTCGCCAGGTCATCACAGGGCTGACACATAGACACAGACAACCATTCACACTCACATTCACACCTACGGTCAATTTAGAGTCCCCAGTTAACCTAACCTGCATGTCTTTGGACTGTGGGGGAAACCAGAGCACCCGGAGGAAACCCACATGGACATGGGGAGAACATGCAAACTCCGCACAGAAAGGCCCTCGCCGGCCACGGGGCTCAAACCTGGACCTTCTTGCTGTGAGGCGACAGCGCTAACCACTACACCACCGTGCTGCCCCTTATTATTATTATCCTCATGTTTTTAGGATGGTATTTCTCCCTCAGTTTTCAACCAATCATCACCAAAGTTCATATGAAGAATACTTCTGGGCTGATTTACGTTGCTATAACTTTTGGTGCTGATCCAGATCACCGATCCGGAATGATCCATGAAAAAAACTGATTTATTGCAATCACTTATAACTCTTATTAACTCACCATAACTCACTTCTGTTTCTAGTTGAGAGTATGCTTTGCTTGTTTTGGCTGCCGCTTTGTACCAGAGGTTTTTCTTTTTCTTTTTTCCCACCCTCTTTTTTTTCTGTGTTTGTATGGTTTGAAATTTGTTCTTTCTTTGAATGTTTTGCCCACCAGTTGTGGCGTAGCTTGAGACCCAGTTTTGGACATCGGTTTCCTCAGGCCTTGGTCCACCATGGCTGATTCGTATTCTACTCACTATGGACTGCAGTGAGCTCACTGTTCTCTCTAACATTGGAATTGCCCAGCACTCTGTGCGATGGTGCTTCTGTGCTCACTTTCTGGATCCATGGTGTGATGTTCTGAACCCTGTTGCCCAGTGGTGTCACGGTGGCTGTGCAGGCGGTGTGGGATTTATCCTCGTGCACCTTTTGGTGGAACTGGGGCCAGCTACACCTCTGGAGATACATCCTGACTCTGTTTTGGTAGACTTTTTTTGTAATTGTAAAGCAAACTTGAGTGTGAGAACAGCACTATATAAAAGTTAAACTTACTACTACTACTACTACTACTACTACTACTACTAATGGAAGAAGAAAAAGGAGAAGAAGAAGAAGAAGAAGAAGAAGAAGAATGTTTTATACATTTTTACATTGCTTTACTAAAAAAATGTAAACCAGAGAGAGAGAGAGAGAGAGAGAGAGAGATACAGAAATCCAAAACAAAATCCATAAGAAAGCCAAAGTCAGGGTTGTGATCAATCCCAGGAGAAAACCCATAAACTGTGAGGTGCTCCTGAAGGCACATAGAACACCTTGCATTTTACACTGTTGTCCTTGTACATATGCTTGGCAGCTTCTTGGTTTGTGTGCATCAACACATGTCCACTTTTAGCTGAGATGTATTTCTGGAAAACTACATTTCTCACCCAAGTTTTCTGCCAGCACTCCAGCAAGGTCTTTTATTGCAGCACGACGCACCTTAAAACAAATTTTGACCAGCATTTGAAGAGTTGCAGTCAGATTCAAAAGTGTGCATATATATATATATATATATATATATATATATATATATATATATATATATATCTTCCTGCTCCATGGAGGAAATGAAATGAGGAATCGCTTTGTCTCTGACACCTGTTCATCCTCTATTTATGCAGCAGCACTTTTTTTTTCAACAGAAAACACAAGCATTGAGGATCTGCCTCTTGGGAATGTGCCATTTCAGAAAGTACCAGTTTGTTTTAAGATGCAGAAAAATGCTGAACACTGACTTTAACGTGAGATGAATTTTTCTCTTGCCTTTTTATGTGTCCTAAATTCAGTCTGGTGTAACCGTTACTTTAATTAGATAACCATTTGCCCCGTCATTTCAAACTGCATGAAAAATCTGGAATTTATATGATCTAGTGTCTTTCCATAAACTATTCACACCCCGGGAGCGAATATATGGACTCATATAAAAACTCTTTCATACAACTAGCATATTTCCCATTATTCTCCTTTTCCCTTTAGGGAGGTTTCTAAATATAGAAACATTTTACAAATCAGTCCTTAAATCCCAAGCCTAATTTTTGGCATTCTGAAAAGATCACCAGATATCCCCAAGCCCCAAGTCAAGTGCGAGATATAATCTTCCTAGCATGTTGTAGGTCTACCCCAGGGTCTCTGTCTGTCCAATGGGATGTACCTCAGTACCTGATCATGATCTACCATGAGCTAACTAACTGGCATCATTCTAAACCACCTCATCTGTGACCTGTCAATTTGGAAGAGCAGCAGATCTACTTCGAAGATTTGCCAGATAATCAAGGTCCTCATCTGATCATGAAGAGTAATCCCAGGAACTCTGTGGAGGAACCTCATTTGTGCCACCAGTAAATGTGATCCTCTTCTTTCAATCATGATCCACAGAGTATGACCATAGGTAAAGATCAGGATAAAGATTAATGCTAAGGTCACACATTGCTGGTTGAGCCAGAAGAACCATGGCTGGGGCTACCGTGGCCATTCTGGCAGATTTTTGGATGTGATCCATTGCATAAATTTGGGTGGAGTAAATATGTAAATTAAGCAATGGTAGCTGTGATGGTAGTGACGGAAGACCAATATGGTGGCAGTGATGTATAGTGACGTATGGCCTTACAGCAATGACAGCAGTTTGTATGGGTTTCACAACTGCAGTTTGGCATAGCCATGGCAAGACAAAATAAGCCATACCCCTTTGGTAAAATTTTCCACTTTCTGCAGGATGTCGTTCTGTGAACATTTTGAGCTCAATGGTTGTGATGGAATGCTATGGTAGTCCATGTATGCCTCACATATGCCTCAAGGATGCCTTCACAGTTGTGACGGATGAATTCTCAACATCATGAAACTTTCCAGGGATGGAAGCCACACCCTCATGGTTGTCATGGTAGCTCCCTGGCTCTCATGTATTCCAACAGAAGGGCCTGGAACATGTGCCGGTTGACCCCCAGAAGGCTGAAAATTGTCTACCATTATCTACCATGAAATGATTCCGGCCATGTAAGCCCTTAGCTTAACCTGATAAACAGATAGCTCTTTCTACACACTGAGCTCCTGCTTCACCACTACAAACTGGTCCAGGTGCAACTGGTGCAGCTTTAAACACAACCAAGATCATTTATTATCTCCTGCTGAATTCAGAGGCTTTCTGCTGTGCCTTTAAACATGAATGTGCTCAACACTGCTGTAGGGGACACCTTTAGTTTTGAGCTACAATGGGATCCTTTTTTTCCTCTCTCACACAGAGAACATGGAGGCTTTGCAAGTGCAGTGAAAAGTCCCTGCATCCCTCCCCCCTATTGAGTCATTTTGCTTTATCCTACTGTCGAATACCAGACACCCTGTGGATTTCTGCTGTAGACCACTGTACTGGATCCATCATTTAACAGAGGTTTTATGCACCGAAAGTGAAGTTGATGGGCATGTTTTTGTTAATTACCATCTCATTGTGCTCCTTAATGATGCCTCAGAATATCTGCATTGCTGAGACAGCAGCCAGTCGAGTGCCATTCTCTTCTCACTGCCGAGCATCTGAAAGCCTCAGATTTTGCAGAAGCGAAACAAATCTTTCTGAAAATAGTGCAGAAATAGAATGGGCTGTTCAGTAAGCTCAAGGCAAAGATCCAGGCTGCTCACTGGAAACAGGGATTAGACAGAGACTGTTAAGTGTAGCAGAGAGAGAGAGAGAGTTAGGGAAAATGAGGTCTAGGACTTTCTCCTTTATAAATAAAGTATCTCAGAATCTCTGGTGATGTAAGTTTGTCTAGTCTCCCGTAATTATATTGAATAATATATGAATAAAGGAAATTGATTCATTATCTGCGGTCTCATGCTGAGAAAGTACAAACATTATTATCTCCGGAGAAAGCATGAAGCCAATCAATCAGCTCTATATTTCAGCATGATAATGTGTACGTTATCAATCCATCCATCCATCCATTATCTGTAACTGCTTATTCTGTGCAGGGTAGCGGGCAAGCTGGAGCCTATCCCAGCTGACTATGGGTGAGAGGTGGGGTACACCCTGGACAAGTCGCCAGATCATTGCAGGGCCTACATTATTAATCATTTGATGTTAAAACTTTGGAATTGATCCTATCCATCCATCCATCCATCCATCCATCCATCCATCCATCCATCCATGTTCAGTAAGTGCTTTATCCTTTTCTTCTATAATTGTACTGAGACATGTATTTGGCTCCATCCATCTTACCCTCAACCCTAAAGATTTTTATCATTCCCTGCTGATACAAAGAATCTCCACATCATGCTACCACCACCATGCTTCACAGTGGGGATGATGATGATGAGGAGGAGGAGGATGAGCAGGGTTTACAACCTCAATTCCAAAAAAGTTGGGACACTGTATTAAACATAAATAAAAACAGAATGTGAAGATTTGCAAATCATGGAAACCCTACATTTCATTGAAAATAGTATGAAGACAACATATCAAATGTTGAAACTGAGAAATTTTGTTGTTCTTTGAAAAATATACATTCATTTTGAATTTAATGCCAGCAACACATTTCAGAAAAGTTGGGATGGGGTAACAAAAGACTGAAAAAGTCATGTAATGCTAAAAAAAATAATTTGGTTAATTGGCAACAGGTTAGTAAGATGATTCGGTATAAAAAGAGCATCCCAGAGAGGCAGCGTCTCTCAGAAGTAAAGATGGGGAGGGGTTCACCACTCTGTGAAAGACTGTGTGGGCAAACAGTGCAACAATTTAAGAATAACATTCCTCAATGTAAAATTGCAAAGAATTTGTGGATCACATAATCTATGGTACATAATATCATTAAAAGATTCAGAGAATCTGGAGAAATCTCTGTATGCAAGAGACAAGGTTGAAAACTGACATTGGATGCCTGTGATCTTCAGGCCCTCAGACAACACTGCATTAAAAGCAGACACATGTCTGTAGTGGAAAATCACTGTATGGGCTCAGGAACACTTCAGAAAACCATCATCTGTGAAAACAGTTCATTACTGCAGCCACAAATGCAAGTTAAAACCAAATATAAACAATATCCAGAAACACTGCCACTTTTTCTGGGGCCGAGCCCTTTTACGATGGACTGAGGTGAAGTGGAAAATTGTCCCGAGGTCTGATTAATCAAAAGTAGAAATTCTTTTGAGAAATCATGGACACCACGTCCTCCAGGCTAAAGTGGAGAGGAACCATCCAGCTTGTTATCAATGCACAGTTCAAAAGCCAACATCTGTGATGGTATGAGGGTGCATTAGTGCACATGACATGGGTAGCTTGTACATCTGGGAAGGCATCATTAATGCTGAATGATATATCCATATTTCCGAGCAATATGATGCCATCCAGACAAAATCATTTTCAGGGAAGGCCTTCCTTCTTTCAGCAAGACAATGCCTAACTGCTTTCTGCACATATTAAAACTGCATGGCTCCATCATAAAAGAGTCCGGGTGCTAAACTGGCCTGCCTGCAGTCCAGACCTGTCTCCCATTTACAACATTTGGTGCATTATGAAGTGCAAAATATAACAAAGGAGACCCCGAACTGTTGAGCAACTGAAATTGTATATCAGGCAAGAATGGGACAACATTTCCCTTTTAAAACGACAGCAATTGGTCTCCTCATTTCCCAAACGTTTACAGAGTGTTGTTAAACGTAAGGGTGATGCAACACAGTGGTAAACATGCTCCTGTCCAAACTTTTCTGAAACATGTTGCTGACATCAAATTCAATCTGAGCACATATTTTTCAAAAAACAACAAAATTTCTCAGTTTCTACATTTGATTTTTTTGTCTTTCTTTTTTTCAAGTAAATATAGGGTTTCCAAGATTTGCAAGTTGTCACATTCTGTTTTTATTAACAGTTTACACAGCGTCCCAACTTTTTTGGAATTGGGGTTATAATTTCTACCCAATGTAGCATTTTGAACCAAAGCCAGAAAGTATGATTTTGGTCTTATCATGGTTGACCTGTGATCAGCTTCTCTTATGTAAGCTGTGGAGTTACCCTTGGTCTCTTATTTGCTTCTTTGATTTATCCTATTCCCTGAAGTTTGGTGAATGGCCTTGTGGTGAATAGTGGTTGTATCATGTTCATTCCAATTTCTTTTTTAAGCAATGGTGCTCCATGGGATGGTCAAAGTCTTTAGATTTTTATAACCAAACACTGATAGACACTTTCCAGAACTTTGTCTATTTTTTCCCCTCCGATATCTCTTATAAAATCAGTTCAGTACAATTACGGGGTGTTTTGTATAGGCTCATGACACACAATTCCCAAAAAGCATGAATACGTATTCAAGGAACTAAAGGTGATGCATAATTTTGCTTCGATGCTGCAACAAATGCCGCAACAAATTGTTACATTACATTGCTCACATGTGTGGGTTCACTGCTTCAGATGGGTTAAATGCAGAGCGGAATTTCACAAGTGTGTGATGAATAAAGTTTTTCTTTCTTTCTTTCTTTCTTTCTTTCTTATATACTGTAGTCCTCAGCCCTTCAATAACTATATATATATATATATATATATATATATATATATATATATATATATATATATATATATATATATATATATATACACACAATTATTGAAGGGCTGAGGACTACAGTTGACTTGCTAACTTTAGGACTGGAGTCGTCATGAACAGATTTGCACTCAAGTTTCCATCAATGAAGAGTTATAACATCAACAAAACTGACTTCATGTTAAAACTGTTAATGTTATACTCATGTTGTCTGTTGTTGCCCAAATGAGGATGGGTTCCCTTTTGAGTCTGGTTCCTCTCGATGTTTCTTCCTCATGTCGTCTTAGGGGGTTTTTCCTTGCCACCGTCACCACAGGCGTGCTCATTGGGGATAGATTATGGGTAAAATTATCTCATGATTTAAGTCATTCAAATTCTGTAAATCTGCTTTGTGACAATGTTTATTATTAAAAGTGCTATACAAATAAACTTGGACGGCATGGTGGTGTCGTGGTTAGCACTGTCGCCTCACAGCAAGAAGGTCCGGGTTTGAACCCCATGGCCGGCAAAAGCCTTTCTGTGCGGAGTTTGCATGTTCTCCCCGTGTCCGCGTGGGTTTCCTCTGGGTGCTCCAGTTTCCTCCACAGTCCAAAGACATGCAGGTTAGGTTAACTGATGACTCTAAATTGACCGTAGGTGTGAGTGTGAATGGTTGTCTGTGTGTCAGCCCTGTGATGACCTGACGACTTGTCCAGGGTGTACCCCGCCTTTCATCCGTAGTCAGCTGGGATAGGCTCCAGCTTGCCTGCAACCCTGTAGAACAGGATAAAGCGGCTAGAGATAATGAGATGAGACAAATAAACTTGACTCGATATATTTCTTTTTTATGGTTAGTACACAATCTAAAAAACAAAAAAAATAGTCTAAAGTCCTTCCTGGACCATGCCCTGGTCTTTTCAGGCATCCCAGTACTCACCAGGCCCTTAAGGTGCATTGGGCAGCATTGATCTCCATTTCCCCTCAGCCTCTCACCTATACAGCTAGGGTTACAGTAGGTGGGCGGGTCCTCTGGTACTGCAAGAGTTTCACTCCCCATTCACATCTGTATTGCGGTGCCTTGCCAGACTGCATTAGGTACCATATTTATGATGGTATTTGGTATGACCTGACCACAAGTAAAACTCATGATCTTCTACTTGAGAGGCAGATACACTAACCACTAGGCCAGCTCGCAGTCAATATGCAATAGAAATCCTTTATTTTCTTTTTAATTATTCTGTGTTTCATCTGTAATTGGAATGTTTTGAGTAGAATAAATCTAGAGAATAAATTTATTTTACCGCCATTAATTCTCATCATGCACTGAATTCTTCTAAACCTTCCTTCTAATCAGTTTAAATATTTGCTTTTTCATATTCTCACAAATTTACTAATGAGTTAGAGCTCTGGGAGAATGGTTGAAGTTGTCATCCTTCACTGTTAAGAATAGACATTTAACCAGTATTTCTTACAGCACAGCTCTTGTCCTTATCGCAGCTTCAACTATTATTAGACATGCAGTGCTGGAGGAAAGAGTTTTGGGTCTGGGTATGTTGCTTCAGGAAATGAGAGAAGAAGAAAAAGACACACATGCTGAGATAACTAAATATGTGCTTCACTTTTCCTTAGGGTTTTCATGAGTCTGGCTATTGCTTATTGAGCAAAGGAGAATAGCCCTGAGCAGTTCTCCAAAACCAATATGCTTTTAGGAAACCTTTAGGGGGGAAAGTTGCCTCTGTCTTTATGATATTTTATATTTATACATTAAAGTTTGAGCTGTATTATTCCATAGCCACTTGCCACCATGATTCCAAAATCATAATGGGTCCTGCTTCCTGGGTGGGAAGATGGCATTCCTTTCTTGATGGCTGTTGATCAGTTCAATGATGGGCAAGTGTCAAGTCAAGTTTATTTTTATAATGCTTTTAACAATAGACATTGTCGCAAAGCAGCTTTATAGAATTTTAATGACTTTAAACATGAGCTAATTTTATCCCTAATCTATCTCCAATGAGCAAGCCTATGGCAATGGTGGCAAGGAAAAACTCCCTCAAATGACATGAGGAAGAAACCTCGAAAGGAACCAGACTCAAAAGGAAACCTATCCTCATTTGGGTGATAACAGACAACGTAATTATAACATTTTTTACAGTTTTAACATGATGTCTGTTTTGTTGAAATTATAAACTCTTCATTGATGGAAACGAGTGCAAAACTGTTCATGACCACTGCAGTCCTAAAGTTAGCAAGTCAACTGTAATCCTCAGCCATAAAAGCATTACTGTAATGGTGATGATACACGGGGCAACTTTTTGGGCAATGTTGCCGAGCAATGTTGCTGGCAACGGGCAACTAGGTGAGACACAGGGCAACTTTTCAGGGCAACTAACAATGGGCAACAACAGTTAGCAACAGCAGTTTACAGTTAGCTAAAAAAAATCGATGTCTTAATTTTTGCTGTGACCATTTAATCAAGCTGTCTGTTGTTTTTTAGAGCTTTGGTGAGGTAAATTCCTCCATATGGAATATTAAAATAACAACTTACCAGTGTAAAAACAGATGAGGAGTCTTTCCATCTCTTCACTCCACTGAGCGGCCACCATATTTGTTTGAAATTTCTGATCCGAACCTCACCGGAGGTCACATGACTCGATACTCATGTTCTGATTGGCTTATCTCAAAAAAGTTGCCAGAGATTATCAAAACCATTCAGAAAGAAACAATGTTGCTCAATCTCAATAGAAAAGAGTCAAAACACAATTGCCCAGCAACATTGCTCGGCAACATTGCCCAAAAAGTTGCCCCATGTATCATCACCATAAGTGTCCAGAGCATCTTCCAAGTGTGACTTTTCAACTGTCCATATGGGGCCGTCCTCCACAGGAGCGATGGGATGAGACTCCAGCCAGACGTAGGGCATCAGGATGGATCAGGCAGGTCTGAGGAGCAGAAGATGTCAGCATCTCGATCTCAGGATCACCCAAGTGTCGGCATCAGATATGCAATTTATATTGAATAGGGTTGTTATCATTTTTGTTCAGAAATTTTCAAGCAGCCAATTGGCAACACTACATTATTTGATTTGCATGAGCAAATGAATAATTATGCTCTGGTAGATACAGCAAAAATAACTTTTTTTTGGTAGATACCAACATAGTAGAAGGGAAAAGGGGAAAGATCCTGCATGCCATTCACTGGCTTTAGGAAAAGTGACAGGGATATTTGCCTGCCTCTCTATCTTTTAAATTCCTTCTGCTGCTGTATCAGCTAGCTGCTTTAATCATTATAAATCTCTTTTCCTGGAACTGTCAGCCATTCTGTCATGTGAATTATAGGAAATGGGCTGCTCTCAAAAAGGAACAGAAAGCTACTTATGTGTCTTGTGTTGACAAATAACATTCACATTTACAGCATTTGGCAGATGCTTTTATCCAGTGAGACTCTCAGTAGTACTTCTTGTCTACTTGAAAAAGAAAACTCATGCTTGTCCAGATTGGGACAAGTTTGGTCCAAGCTAGGTACATGGATAAATACATAAGAGTGTTTCTGTGAATACTGAGAAATTTGGTGTGGGCAATTTGGCAAAAATGAAGTATGTTGGGTTTTGGTATAAATACTGCCAAGTGATAATACCATGTACATCCAGAGTGAAAGGTACACAGCTGAGCTGCACACAAATGCTTTTATATTTTTCAGTATACAATACTAATCACATACAGTACATCGTTTTGTGAGATGTCAACTATGTGACAGACAGACCAGGTACTATCTATTCCTGTTATACAATCCTGGTGGTGGTAATCCTTAAGTAACTTGATCAAATGGCTTGTTGTCGAGAAATTGGCTTCTTCAGTAGACATTGTTGGTGGAATTATAGCCTGCACTGCAGTATCCAGCAGCATTGGCGATGCTAGATCTACCTTCAATTACATAGACATCACATAGTTGATGTCACATAGTTGACAAATTTGGGGCTTTTTGGCTTGCCATGTGGGTGGCACAATGGTGTAGTGGTTAGCACTGCCACCTCACAGCAAGAAGGTTCTGAGCCCAGTGGCCAACGAGGGCCTTTCTGTGTGGAATTTCTGTGTTCTCCCAGTGTCTGTGTGGGTTTCCTCCGGGTGCTCTGGTTTCCCTCACAGTCCAAAGACATGCAGGTTAGGCTAATTGGTGGCTCTAAATTCACTGTAGGTGTGAATGTGAGTGTGAATGGTTGTTTGTGTCTATGTATCAGTCCTGTGATGACCTGGTGACTTGTCCAGGGTGTACCCCACCTCTTGCCCATAGTCAGCTGGGGTAGGCTCCAGCTTGCCTGCAACCCTGCACAGGTTAAGTGGTTATGGATGGATGGATGGATGGATGGATGGATGGATGGAACACTCATCACATAGATTGTTTTGTGAGATGTCAACTATGTGATAGACAGACCAGGTACTATCTATTCCTGTAATACAATCCTGGTGGCTGTAATCCTTAAGTATTTTGATCAAATGGCTTGTTGTCTAAAATTTGGCTTGATCAGTAGACATTGTTGGTGGATTTGTAACCTGCACTGCAGTATCCAGCAGCATTGGCAATGCTAAAGCTATCTTACCCCTCTGGGGTCTGAGGGTATTTTCTGGCACTCTAATGATTTTGGCATGCTCTGATTTTGTTGTCAATTTCAACAAATCTAAGCAGTACACCTGTATACCACAGACTTCTGCGACAACTCGGAGCTGTGTCACATTTAGAAGTTTGCTGATGACACAGCCATCATTGGGTGTATCAGTGATGACAGAGAGGAGGAGTATAGGAGCCTGGTGAGGGACTTTGCTGTGTGGTGCAACAGGAACCATCTGCAGCTCAACACCTCGAAGACCAAGGAGCTGGTCATTGACTTTGGGAGGTCCAGACCAAGGTCACGACCAGTTCTGATCGAGGAAGTTGAGGTGGAGGCTGTGGATTCCTACAAGTACCTTGGGCTGTGGCTGGACAGCAAGCTGGACTGGACTTGCAACACCAAACACTTATACAGGAAGGGACAGAGCAGGCTATACTTCCTTAGGAGGCTGGCTCTGTGGTTGGCATGAAGCTGGACTCTCTGGTGACAGTGGCAGAGAAGAGGTCTATGGACAAACTACTGAACATCATGGACAATGCACCCTCTGCACACTGTCATCAGCAACCAGAGGAGCCTGTTCAGTGACAGAATGCTCCTTCCCAAGTGCAGGATGAACAGACTTAAAAACACTTTTGTCCCTCATGCCATCAGGCTGTATGTAGACGTCAGAGCGGGTGGGTGGAGCACAGAAGGACGGCAGGCCAGAACTGAGTTCAAAAAACTCTTTTTATTTGCACTTTTCAGTACTAACATTCACTCTCCCAGCCAGCCAGCCCCCCCCCACACACACAAGTCATCTGGTGCGGGAGAGAGCTCACTTCCTCTGCTCTCTCTCTCTCCTTATATAGGGCGTGGTTGCTGGGAAGACACACAAACACAGGTTAATTCACATCAGGTGTAGTAATTCTGCCACTTACCTTCCCTGACTCCGCCCTCCAGTCACAGACTGACGCTTGACCACGCCCCCACTGCCACACTGTACAACTCCTCTCTGGGGGGGAGGAGGGGTAACAGGAGGACAGAGGATGGGAAGGAGCAGTAGCCTAGCCTAACAATAAGCAATACCGGACAATATGCAATATAATGTGCAATATCTCTCCTGCTGCCGCCGCCCCCCCCCTTCTCCCCACCTTTCCCCCCTCCTCCCCTCCCCCTCTTCCCCATATCTTATTCGTTTTATATTTGTATATGTAAATACTTAATTTATTTTAATTTATCTAGAAGGTTTCCTCTATTTCTTTTCTCTGTTTATCTGTAATGATGCTGCTGAAATCTTAATTTCCCTGAGGGAACCCTCCCAAAGGGATCAATAAAGTTTTATCTAATCTAATCTAATCTAATCTAATCTAATCTAATCTAATCTAATCTAATCTAATCTAATCAGTATTTTCAAAGTCATATGACTTATTTGTATTCAACACAAGTTTGGCTACAATAATTTCCATGTAGTATGTTTGTCATAATTGTACAAAAAAAAAAAAAACAGATAAATGAAGATGTTGTAAAAATCAGTTTTAGAAGTCTGTTGGAATGTGTGAAAAAACATGACCTTACCCATTGTAATGAACCATTTTGGTCACTTGAGGTGATTCTGTTCAGTCTTAGGAATGTATCAAATACAAAAACTTAAATCTGCTCCATTGATTTGGACAATTAACTGGCCATCAAAAAATGTATGTCGTATTGTTTTGAGATAAAGGGTTGGCAGTGGGAGGGGTATTCAATGAGAAGGGTAAAAAAAATCCATTCCATTCAATGAGAAGAGTGAAAACCTCTCCCACTACCAACTCATAATCCCATCAGGTCAAGTGATCAAAATAGTTTATCATAATGGGGAAGGTAATGTTTTTTTTTTCCACACAGTCCAACACAATTCTCAAACTGATTTTAATAACGGCTCCATTTATCATTTTGTTGTTTTTGTTTTTTTAAGTTTTACTCTATTCAGTGTGTTTTGAATTTAACTCGTCAGAGCCCAAACCAACTCTTTTACTCTGTTACACAATTACTCTGTAATTTTGCTCCCACTCCAACTCCAAATTTTACTCTCTAAACTCAAAATGGAGCAAAATTAGTGATTTTTGAGGAAAATACTTTTAACTCTGGAAAAACTGCTCAGTCATTTTTCCTGCGTATGCACTACAGCACACACATATCAACCAATCTGCTCATCAGAAATAGAAGAAATATTTACACTTAAGCCTCAGTCACAACTGGCTGTATGTGCTCCTACGGCCAGTCTACGTGCAAAAAACGCAAGAAACGCACGGAGGGCGCGCGTGAAATGCACGGAGGGCGCGCGTGTGACGTGCTGATTTTTGAACCATAGACTGGCCGTAGACCGGCCGCAGAGGTTCTTTGTCATGTCAAACAAACTCTACGGGCGCTTACGTTTTTTTCAGGTTGCAAGACAAACTTACGGCCAACGTGCGTCTTTCTCCATGAACAAAAAAAAAAACGCAGCGATTTGGGAAACGCCAAAAATCACACGGCCAAAAAATCGTACGTCCGGTTGTGACCTAGGCTTTACTCAAGTTGATTTTCATCTGGATCGAGTTGAAGATCGAAATGACACCACTCATCAACAGTGTTGCAGTCCTCAAGATCCGATGAACCACTGAAATTGAATCACTGTCTTGAATCGTGAACTGAATCATGAATTGAATTGCTGTCCTGAAATTGAATCACTGTCCTGAATCATTCAAAGTGCCATCTTGCAAATCAGTGTACCATCTTGCAACAAGTTTTACCTCCAAACAGGGAGCCTAAACTATGGCTGACAGATTTTATCCTGTTTACGGTGGGCATTCCCACCGTGTTAGGTTTTATTATTATGTAGGTTTATAAATAATTGTAATTCTTGACCAAGAAGGCAGTAATTTATTTGTGACAAAATTAAGGATTAATTTCTGTTCAGTTAAAATGACCTTATGTCTCGGCTAGACATTGTTTAAGAACATTTTGCTTATTCTGATATGAAATGTGTATTATTGATCAGAGATGTGTCTGAACGGCGCCAAGGTCTGCAATGATGTCACACACACCCACAGCTGCATATCCAACGTGTATGTTAGATTTAATTGTTAGATCTAAGATGCATTCAATGATTTAAGTTAGTTTTATAGTTTTAAGTTAGTTTTATAATTACAGAATATAATTTAGGATTGTTAAGACTTTATGATTCTAATGTTAAGACTTTATGAGTTTAATCCTGAATCCTGTTTGACCTTCCTGATGTAGCACTTCTTTGTTTATGTTTCGTATGACTGTCTTTGTTTAGGTTTGTTCTTATTTTTTGTTTACTTTCTTATAACATATCTTTGTTGAAAAATTCTATCACCATCTTAAGTACATATTGCCCTATGTTATATCTGACGTGAAGGGGTGTACGTAAGCAATGACCTTTAAAATCTGTCTGTACCTTGCTATCATGTCATATCATCAGAAATATGTCATTATGTTATGATTTACACACACACTGATGGAGATTATTTGACCTGCCCCAAGATCAAGCTGCTCACTTGCACGCAAGTCAAACACACACACATACATCTGAACATTCCATCAGAACAGTGATGTAATTAAGATGACACACACACACACAAATAGACACAGATATCAAAATGATGTCACTCACTCACCCCCCCATAGACACACACATACACACATTCATGCACACACACACATAGATATCAAACAGTGATGTCATTTACACACAGATAACACTCGTATATAATAACCCTCTGTATTCTTGTCCAATTGGGGGAACTTGCGAATAAAGATGTGAACTACATGGGGTTCCTGTCTTTTTTGCGACTAACCCCCCAGACGTCTGGGTGGCACGAGGGCAGGGTCCCGAGAAGTAAACTGACTGTTTCCGACTGGGTGAACCCTAACACACCGCAAAAGAGAAACCAATAGAAAACGAAAGCGTGAAAGTGATTATCATGCCGTTACCATGTGAATAGTCTTTTATGAATGTGTAAGTAGGCACTCGGTGCTCTGACTCCGGTGTGACTGAGTAAGGTAACAAGTTTTATATTTCATCTAATTTAGATCATTTAAAAACTATAATATTATTTGGCAGTGGCCACATAGGAAAGTGTAAAATATAAAGTTTCTGTCAATATGTTTATCATGCTTGTATAATAAAAACTCATGAAGGTATTTATCTAAATACATGACCTACTCATTCTAAACCTGCCGCACTTCACCGGCAGAGCTCTCAGCCCCAGAGGTCTAAATTAGATGTCACATAGTTGACAAATTCTGGGCTTTTCGGCTTGCTATGTCCATTGGTATCAACCTATTATCGCCCAGGGTCATGTGCGTGAAGGGAGTGGACTGCCACTTTGTTTCATCATACGGTCTGCTTACCACAGTTAATCATGCAGATGTAATCACCATCTCATAGTTGACACGTAAAAAAGGTACACTTCAATTTTTACACACTAAACTCCACCCAAAAAAAAAAAAAAAAAAACAACAGCAGTGTCAGGACAGACAGACGAGGACCCAAGAGCGCAAGTTGAATTTTGAGTTTATTGATAGCAGGGGAAAGGGAGTTGGGAGGATGTGTGCATGAAGCTCAGTGGCAGGGGGACTGAGAGGCGGAGATGGCTGGTGGGAGCGTGGAGGTGGCGTCTGAGGGTTCCCAGCGAGCCGTCTCTCAGCAGGTAGACCAGACAGCACGACAGACAGGAGTTTGGGAACAGGCTGAAACGCAGAGTCACAGGTCAGGTAGCGAGAATGGAGACAGAAATACGGGGTCAGGTTACCAGGGCTGAAAACTTGACAGAGTCGGTTCTTTCAGGGTCGGCAACAGGGAGTCAGACTGGGCTTGCCATCAAGCAGGGGAACCATACTTTGAAGACGATCTGACACTGAAGCTTGGGAGGATTGCAGTTTAAATACACAGAGAAGGCAGCAGGTGATAGGCAACAGCCAATGACAGCCACTGAAAGTCAATGATGGTAAATTGGCAGCAGGTGAGCCTGATAGAGAAGGAGCATGCGGGCGTGGCTGGTGATACTGAGTGGAGTGGAGTGGAATGTTACCTGATGAGAGGAAAACCACAGGTAGGACCATGACAAGCAGTACACACAGTCGTGTGTATGAGATGTTGTTCAGTTGCCCTGCCAGATAACATGAGGCAGGCAAACCTTGTATCTGAGTAACCATTGCAATGCTGGGGCTGAATTCAGCACTGTCACATAGTTGACCGCAAGTTCGTGTGACACCTACATTGGCTGAGCTGCAGTCGAAATTATTAAAAGCTGCATCAAGTTTAGTTGTGTTTTCTTTAAACACACTCATATCCATGACATGTACAGAGGGTAATCCTGTCTGCTGGCTTTCAGTGAAGAAATAACACTGTTAGTTCAAACCAAGGTTGTAGGTGGGACAAGCCAAGCTGGCCATTTTCACACTTATTTCAATTTTTTTTCCCCAACAACTAAGAAATGTCAGAGAGGTCTGCTGAATTTTTTTCACAGTAGGCCCCAGGGAGTTCTTGGTGTATGTACAGGTCTTAGATCTCTCCACATTACACAGGCCTAGAGATGGCTCTGGGACACAAATTTCTCAGTATTCATATAAACACTCATAAGAGTCAGTCAAGGGGAGTTCATTTCAGCACCTGGGCACTCGTCTTAATGGTTTTTTTTTCATGTGTCTCAAAGGGCTCGATGTAAGTTGTACTGTAGGATATGATCACTGTCATCAGTTGTGGTGGGTGGAACTTTTTTGGTTTTATAGTCAAGGATTGGGGAAGCCATGGCCGGATGGTTAGAGAAGCAGTTTTGGGACCAAAAGGTAGCTGGTTTGATCTCAGGACCAGTTGGGATGGCTGCAGTGCTCTTCAACAAGGCACCTAACCCCCAACTGCTCCCAAGGCTCCTCTGGGTATGTTGTACATTGCTCTGGATAAGATTGTCTACTAAATGCCTGTAATGTAATGGATTGGGGTTTAAAAGCAATACAGTTTTCTATAGGATGTCAGGACTCACCTATGGAGTGACATGGGGTGCTGAGGAAGATTGAAGATTGAAGACAAGCTGAGAATTCTGGATCAGTTGCAAAGTCTTAACAGCACATGGAGAAAGATTGGAACAAGTTCCAGTTGTCATATCTCAAAATGATGAAGGACTAAATAACTGCCCGAGTCTCATATTGGAAAAAAAGATGATTCAATCCTCTTGATTTTATCCAACATAAACCTGCATGACCAAGTGAAGCTTGCAACATGCACAAAGAATAATAGCTGATCATCCAACTCTATGCCAGGACTTTGTGCATATGAATAAATATTGATCAGGTAGTTCTTATTCAGAGGTCAAGATCAAGGTATGAGCATACAACAAAGATATGACACAGCTCAGTCCTGCTGGGATTCAGCTTTAGGGGAAACGCAATACAAATGATAGATGTCTGAAAAATCTGTCAAAATACAGGAAGCAACGTGCAGATTTGCTGGAAGGAAAAATAAGATGAGTTGGATATCATCAGCAGAACAATGGAAAGACAAGCAATGTGAGGTATAGTACTAGTCAAAACCTTCTAATTTGATGTTTTTTTTTATTTTTATTAATTACAAGTCACTTCATGTCTTAAAGTAATGATGGATGTTGTTTCTCTTTACTTAGTTAAGTGGTTCTTGACATAATATGGGTTACTACAGTTGTGAAATAGGGCCATTTACAGTATTTTTATTATTTACTATTTCCTGTTTGATCTCAAACAAATTAATAAGGCAAGAAACTAGTCCTTGAAACTAATTAGCTTTTCACAAGGCACACCAGTTCATTGCAAAGCATTCCAGGTGACTAATAATCCTATATATTATATGGGAATGAGTGTTTCACTGGGAAATACACAACTCATATTTTTCATTCGGGACATGGAGAACCAAAACCATGACCTAACCCAGATAGCACTACAGTCCATGGCTGATGTTCTAAGGTCCACATTGGCTCTGTCCGACCAGCCAACCATTTCCCCGGGTCAGTGTCAGATGTGAGCAGAATGACACACACAGTGATAGGTTTATACACCCGCAGGGTGGGACTGCACAGGCACGCTCTTCAACAGTTTCAACAGACACCGACAATTTCTTCAACAGTTTCAACAGACACCACTTCAGTCCAGTCCACCCGCTGTATGCAGCACTTGGCAGACTTTTTCGGTAAGTGCCTTTTCGACATTAAGTTGTTTTATGATATGACTGTGTGTGAGGCTGTTTTGGCATGGCTGGGATTATTTTCCACATGGCTTATTTTGTAAATGTGTTTTTATATTAAAACAAAAGGATTGCTGGATATACTTGTGTTTGAATCATGCCATTTTGAGAACTGATAAATGTTTTTAATCTTCAGGTACAAGGGGCTGAGCACAAGGCCAATGATGAAGTGTGATTGTAGAGAGGGGTGCTCTCTGAGGGCACAGTGAAGTTTGGTCAGTTTCCTCTGTTGGTTTGGTTCATTTGTAGTGGTGTGATCGCTGATTAAATCACATGTGTGAAGACTTTGTACCAATACGATACACTGCCATTTTCTTTCTTTCCTTTTTTTTAACCCAATTTCTAAAGCCATGGTCCATTTGACATGCTGAGCCTGTGTGAACTTCAGGACATTTTGGTGTGAAAGCAACCTCTCCTCAGCGACAGCATGCATAAGGTTCACTTTACAAGCCTGGACCGTGAACTTGAGTACATTTTGGTGTGAAAGCCATCTGTTTTATATCCATGTTTTACTTGTATGGTGTTTATAATGCAGTTCAGCACTTAATCCATGTTTTACATTTATAGTGATGTATACGATGAAGTTCAGCACTTTGAACATTGTTGACATTGTTTAACTTTTTTTTGCACTGTTCATTATTGCACTGTGCTAGAAATTTGGGAGCTGATACCAATTACCAATGTGAAAATAGCTGATCTACAAAGTCACATGTTCGCATGTCAATAAAATCACTTTGTGATTGAAGATTTTTCTTAACATTTGTCTTATTAATGCTAATGAAACAAACTTGGGGGTTCACCTCAGATGGTTGTTGTACATATCTGGACTACATCCGGCCCTGATCCGGCACTGATCCAACTCACATCCGTACCTGATTTGGGCAGCGCAGAGATAGGTTTTTAGTGATCCATGCCGGACCTAGCCCACATCCGTTCCAGATCCAAAAATTGTATCTGTGCCGGATACGGGGCAGAGAGCAAAAGTTATGTGGGACGGCTCCATTTGCTGTATTCAGACCGGACTTTGGGGTACATCCGGTGCTGATCCAGCTCAGATCGAATTGCTATCTGGGAAATCTCCATGTCACTCATGAGGAAATTGATGAATTGTTTTGATAAATTTGGAGACTTTTTGTTTGTGAATGTGTCGATATAATAAAAACAAAATCACGCATTGGCTTGAAGATATGAAGTTTATCTTGTTGTGTTGAAAAACACATTTTTCATATGAAATACATCACAGATCTGAATGACATATTTAAATAATATTAGCTGACATTTTTTCACGCGATATCAGATATATTCTTTTCAGCTTGCATGATACTGAATGACTTAAAGATGAGTAGCTGTATGGATATCTGATATACCACAAAAAAATTCAGCCAATATTATTATTATTATTATTATTATTATTATACTTAGACATTCCTTTCAAGTGTTCAACGCATCTTTCTCTTTCAAAATTCTCTCAAAATCTTCTGTCTTTAACAAAGCAAACCTGGTTGCCATGTTTGTTTACAAATTGTCACAGTCTCTCGCTAGCACGGAAGTTTTCCATCTCCGAAGTGTGATGTCATGTTGCTTTGACAACCATGCAATATCGTAAATCATATTCAGTGCTCATTCTCCATTGGGTAGAGTGACATAAAAACATAGGATAAGCAACATGCTAACAATATTGCATGCTATCAAACCAAATAAATGGAACCCAATAGAAGGGAATAGAGCAAATGTTTTTATTCCATCAAAAAAGTGTCATGTATGTATCATGATTCCTGATATTTCATTCTGATGATATCACACCTATTGTTTTGCTACTGACTAAACATGCATTGTCAAAATGGCAAACCCATTCAAAATTAAAATTCTTTTGATTAACTTGCGTATTGCTTTTTTGTAGATGTGTCCATATAATATAAGGAACATTACACAGTGGCACGAAGATATGAAGTTTATCTTCTCATGTTGAAAATATTTTCACTCCTTTGCTTCACTCACTCATGAATATGTTCACCACTCGAAGATAAAGTTCATGTAACATCCTCTATATATGTTCCATATGTTATTTCACAGAACTGTACCCACCCCATGTCCCTGATGCAAGCATCTCTCCGAGACCGTGCTTGACCAGTGATTTCAAATATAGTGTGACTGGACAGGAGAATACTGGGCTAGGTCTTTTGAACAATACAAAAAAGTCCAGGAGGATCAGAGCTGATGACAGTTTGAATAATTTTGCATCATGAACCTTCTCAGGAGCAGCAGTAAGGCCCCACTGGTGTACTGGTTGAGATCACAGGGCTGTTTCTGAGTAAGACACATGGTCAAACGTTTTGTTAAGGAAAGAACAGAGAAATTGGTTAATAGCTGCTCAAAATTTTGGTCCAATTTGGATTTTTTTTTTTTTTTCAGTATGGGTCCCAAGTAGGCAATTTTAAAGACTGTCATGAGTCTGGTCCCCTGAACAAGTCCCCTGGATTATTGGAGGAGTAAAATACTATTAGGTGAAAACAGAGAGAAACATGGTGAATCAGGATGAGTAACTTGCTCACCTTTTCTCCTTTTTGGGATTAGGAACAATGGGGAAGGGAGAGGGCTGAGCATTGAGGATTGGTTAAAATATTGCAAGATAAATCAGATTTTGGTTTACTCTGTTTTAGTGGTGTGCATTTGACATGGGTACACTGTGTGCCAAATATTGTTGGTTATTCTTATAGCTGTGGTTCTTTTGTAAACTTAAGGAGGTTAACCTGGTACTCATGGTTGCTATGCCCCACCTAGTGGCCTAGACCCCAAACTCACTTGTGCCCCTGTCATAATCTTCTCCATAATTAGCCCTATTCATCCTCTGGCTTTGATCTTGACAAATGGAGCAGTTTGATTTCAAGAAAAAAAAAAAAGAAAAAAAAGTTGCCATTAATTGCCAGTGCAAATGGCAAACAATAAATTATGATGTTTTGTATGGTGGCCAAAAAATATCAACAACAACCAGGAAATAAAGCAGAATTGAAAGGGATGTCTTGCCATAATGGCAGAATAATTGGTCTTAATTGGTAGTTATAGGTGAAAGAAGGTAAAGGGAAAAAAAGAAAACCAAGCATTTAAATGGAAGAGCTAAAAGCAGAGTGATGGCAGCACTCCCATCAGTGACTTCCTGTGTATATGTAGTAAGAGGACAGAAGCCTAAAAATCACAGCATTGTGCTAGTATCAACCAATGTAGCATTTTAGCCTTGGCAAATGCTGTTGCTGCAATCGACTAGTGCCCTATCCTTGCATAATTCCCCACTTGGTACCCAGTTTTACCAGGAAAGGCACTGAATGTACAACAACCCTAACCAGGATAAAGTACAGTGGGGCAAAAAAGTATTTAGTCAGCCACAAATTGTGCAAGTTCTCCCACTTAAAAAGACGAGAGAGGCCTGTAATTTTCATCATAGGTACACTTCAACTATGAGAGACAGAATGGGGGGAAAGAATCCAGGAAATCACATTGTAGGATTTTTAATGAATTAATTGGTAAATTCCTCGGTAAAATAAGTATTTGGTCACCTACAAACAAGCAAGCTTTCTGGCTTTCACAGACCTATAACTTCTTCTTTAAGAGGCTCCTCTGTCCTCCACTCGTTACCTGTATTAATGGCACCTGTTTGACCTCATTATCAGTATAAAAGACACCTGTCCACAACCTCAAACAGTCACACTCCAAACTCCACTATGGCCAAGACCAAAGAGCTGTCAAAGGACACCAGAAACAAAATTGTAGACCTGCACCAGGCTGGGAAGACTGAATCTGCAATAGGTAAGCAGCTTGGTGTGAAGAAATCAACTGTGGGAGCAATTATTAGAAAATGGAAGACATACAAGACCACTGATAATCTCCCTTGATCTGGGGCTCCATGCAAGATCTCACCCCATGGGGTCAAAACGATCACAAGAACGGTGAGCAAAAATCCCAGAATCACACGGGGGGACCTAGTGAATGACCTGCAGAGAGCTGGGACCAAAGTAACAAAGGCTACCATCAGTAACACACTACGCCACCAGGGACTCAAATCCTGCAGTGCCGGATGTGTCCCCCTGCATAAGCCAGTACATGTCCAGGCCCGTCTGAAGTTTGCTAGAGAGCATTTGGATGATCCAGAAGAGGATTTGGAGAATGTCATATGGTCAGATGAAACCAAAATAGAACTTTTTGGTAAAAACTCAACTTGTCGTGTTTGGAGGAGAAAGAATGCTGAGTTGCATCCAAAGAACATCATACCTACTGTGAAGCATGGGGGTGGAAACATCATGCTTTGGGGCTGTTTTTCTGCAAAGGGACCAGGACGACTGATCCGTGTAAAGGAAAGAATGAATGGGGCCATGTATCGTGAGATTTTGAGTGAAAACCTCCTTCCATCAGCAAGGGCATTGAAGATGAAACATGGCTGGGTCTTTCAGCATGAAAATGATCCCAAACACACTGCCTGGGCAACGAAGGAGTGGCTTCGTAAGAAGCATTTCAAGGTCCTGGAGTGGCCTAGCCAGTCTCCAGATCTCAACCCCATAGAAAATCTTTGGAGGGAGTTGAAAGTCCGTGTTGCCCAGCGACAGCCCCAAAACATCACTGCTCTAGAGGAGATCTGCATGGAGGAATGGGCCAAAATACCAGCAACAGTGTGTGAAAACCTTGTGAAGACTTACAGAAAACGTTTGACCTCTGTCATTGCCAACAAAGGGTATATAACAAAGTATTGAGATGAACTTTTGTTATTGAACAAATACTTATTTTCCACCATAATTTGCAAATATATTCTTTAAAAATCAGACAATGTGATTTTCTGGATTTTTTTTCTCATTTTGTCTCTCATAGTTGAGGTATACCTATGATGAAAATTACAGGCCTCTCTCATCTTTTTAAGTGGGAGAACTTGCACAATTGGTGGCTGACTAAATACTTTTTTGCCACACTGTAGTTATTCAAAATGAATGAATGAATGAATGAATGAATGAATGAAAAAAAAAAGTTACCTGGCTTGTGTTTGTTATCTGGTCCATGGATCTATTGGGCACTAGACAAGATTTTAAAAATGGGTTTCCCCATCACAGACAGTCCTACAAATAAGGGTCGTCACTGCAACTGGGTTCCACCAAGATATTTGACCTTTGACCCGACAAAAATCCAGCCAAAGTGCATAAAGTATAGCTGCACATAATACCAGTTTTCAAGTAACTTAAATAAATGAGACTGTCAATGATGGTGTAGCTCACTCCGGTTCCATCTAGTCCAGAAGGAATGGTCTGAAGTGGGCCATCTTGCGCAATAAATGTTGCAAGCTATATACACTGTATACAAGCTATATACACTCTAGGAATACTGACCTATTTGCCTATTTGTATGTGTAATTATTTATATATATATATATATATATATATATATATATATATATATATGTATATAAAAGGAAGCTAGACAATCAATTTATATTGACTTACAAAGAGGTGGGATTAAATAAGTTTTTACTTCAGCCCACTCCTTTTTGACATGTAAACTGAAAACTGCTTAGTGCGTCCTTGTTTGTATTTTTGTTTTGTTTTCTTTTGTTTTGATTTTGATATATTATTATTACCTATATTATTTATGGTTTATTTTCTAATTTAGTAGCTTTTTACATGTTCTTGTTGCAAATGCTGTTTTGCTTTTCTTGTTTTCTGTTTATTCATTTTTTGTTTACATGTTCGAAATAAACTATCATCAAATCAAACTTCATTATTAATTGTAATTAAGCAAATCTGGGTAGAAGTTATATGCACCCTAGGTACCCCTACCTTCATGCTGGGAAGAATCAAAATCGGTGAAGAATTGAGGAAGAAGTAGTGATTTGTGTGGGCACTGCTCATTAGGGCTTAATTACTCCATATCTTCATTATTAATTGCAATTACGCAAATTTGGGCAGAAGTTATATGCACCCCAGGTAGACCTACCCTCCTGCCAAAAAAATAAAAAACAGTGAAGAAATGAGAGAGAAGAAGCAATTTTCATGAAATGTGGACGACGCCAGATGGGCGACGGATGATGGATGACACATGATGGCATAAGCTCATCACCTGTTGGCTGGATGAGCTAATAATACAAATAAGAAATATGAGTAAATGCATATATATTTATTTTAATGCACAATACACACAGATTAATCCATATTTCATCTTTATGAAGAAAATGTGTCTATGAAAATGATCAGAGTGGACAATTAAGATACAAGGAGGAGAACAGGATAAATACAGATAAAAGGCTACCATCTCTTGAGAAATGGTAATTGCTAATTGACTTGAAAAACATGCTGTATATACACTGCCTGGCCAAAAAAGCCACCATTTGGAGTTAAATAAGCAAATATTGTACCTACGAGCCTTTGACTGTATAATTACTGCAGTGATTAATGTGTTTCAGCTGCAATAATTCTTTTAACCCTAACTGATGCAGTGAGTAGCTTCTCATTTCTTAAACAAACATGTTGGAAAATGTATCCAGTGCTCATGGAAAATGTGTTACTGTGTTTCAGAAGGTCAAATTATCGGCCTGCATCAAGCAAAGAAAACAACTAAGGATATTACTGAAATGACTGGAATTGGGTTAAGAACTGACCAAGGCATTATTAAAACCTGGAAGGATGGTGATGAACCATCAACTTTGTGATAAAAAATGTGGTTGGAACTAGATCTTGACTGACTATGATCAGAGATCACTTAAATACTTGAAGTTGAATTCTAAAAGAAATTGACAGTCAAACTCACAGCTAGGTTTAATAATGAAATTAAGAGCATTTCCACTCTCACACTGTGACATGAACTCACAGGACTGGGACTAAACAGCTGTGTGTCCATAAGAAAACCACTTGTTATTTAGGATAATCAGGAGAAAAGGTTTCAGTTTGCCAGGGATCATAAAGACTGGACTCTGGAGCGATGGAAAAAGGTTATGTGGTCTGCTGAGTTCAGATCGACCCTAGTCCTGAGTGATGGGTGTGTCAAGGTAAGAAGGGAAGCTCATGAAGAGATGAACCCATCATGCATAGTGTCCACTGTACAAGCCTCTGGATGCAGTGTGATGATCTGGGGTTGATTCAGTTGGTCAGGTCAACGATCAGCAATAAAATGAAGTCAGCTGATGACCTGAATTGACTGAATGACTGGGTTCACATCACATCAATGGATTTGTTCTTCCCTGATGGCACAGGCATACAATTACAGCTTAGTTTGTGAAAGAGTGGTTCAGGAAGCATGAGGAATCATGTTCACACATGAATTAACCACCACAAAGTCCTGACCTGAACCCCACTGAAAGTCTTTGGGATGCTGGAGAAGACTTTACAGAGTGGTTTGACTCTCTAATTGTCAAGACAAGATCTCAGCAAAAAATTAATACAACTCTGGATGGAAATAAATGTGATATTTAATAAGGTTGTTGAAAGAACGCCACAGCGAATCCATGCTGTAATTAAGGCTAAAGGCGGTCCAATGAAATATTAGAATGTGGGATTTTTTTTTTTTTTTTTTTTGGCCGGGCAGTATAATATAAAAATGGAAGCCACAGTGACTCAGCTTTGCTTCTTCTTATTATTTTTTGTTCTTCTTTCTGCCCTGGAGGAGTAATTTTTGCCAAGTATATCTGTCTCAGAAACTGGGTACTGTGGGGGTACCCCACTAAATATACTCACAGTCAATAAACTATACGGTTTTGAATGGTGATGTTGGTTTTAATTTGAAATAAAATGATGAAAGAAATAATACAGATAAAACTTAATCTTTGATGTGAATACTCTATTCAGAATTTGGCAAAAATTCTGCAAATTTGTGGAAAAATGATGGCTTGATCTGGGATATGATAAATGGCTGACTACATCGCATTCCCTTAAAAAGGTTGTAGTCCACTGAAAAGTCTACAGTTATCACTAATTGTATTTTAAGTTGTAGCTTTATACACCTAAGGATTGGTGCGCTCACAGAATAATCATAACCGTAATAAAACATCATGCAAAATATTTCATCACCGTTGTAACTCCATTTTCCGCATACCAAAAACCAATACAATCGCATGTTTTGATCTAAACGGAAAGCCTCAGGGTCAAGGTCACCACCTCACCAAAAGTAGTAACTTAAAATCACTACGCCAGATAAACATTTAGTTATAAGTCTGCGATTTTGTTTTGTAAAATGAAAGCTGAAAGTTAGGTATAGAATATGTTTCTTACAGAATGTGTTATGATGGTAGCTGTTCTTGTGTGAATTTCTGAGTTATAAAATGAGTTGTGGTCTATTTTTTACCGTAGTGTGTTATTTGTGTGCGGGGAAGGACATACATTAATAATTTACATGTGTAGAATGGAATTTTCCACTCCAACAGTTAGAAGTTGATCGTGCTTCCATTTACGGTCTTTCTGTTACGTGGGTGATCTGTTCGGACGTTATCACTGAAAAGGTGAGTTTTGACAGTTTTATTTTGTTTTAGTCTTGCAGTATAAGGCAATAGAATGTTTCTTTTTCATCTTACTTTCATATTTCGTAGTGTTTGCGTATTTTTGGCCAATATTTTGCAACCATGGTCAGTTTAGATCGAACTTTTGATAGAATCTACGTCCAGTCATTTTGCCCCGCCCCCACCTCACGCTCCGTCTGGTGCGGTAGTGATGTCCCGTTGCTCGCGTGCCACAGCAGAGACCCGCGTGACCTTCAGCCGGTACAGTCGCTGTTCTTTTACCACCGCCGTTATTCTCATCTTTCTGGCATGTTCTTGATTTTTCCCTTGTGTCCTATTTCACCATATCAAATCTCCAAAATGTGTCATATTATTCATATTTAAAGTGAATAATCAATTCAGTCATCATAACTTGGCATTTTTAATCAAAAAGAGGAAATTTATTCAATATTTTCACTCATCTGTGAAGGAGGGGCTTTAATTCTTCATGATGTAGTTATTTTATATGTAAATCAATTTTACAAAAGCATTTGAATCTCATCTCATTATCTCTAGCCGCTTTATCCTGTTCTACAGGGTCGCAGGCGAGCTGGAGCCTATCCCAGCTGACTACGGGCGAAAGGCGGGGTACACCCTGGACAAGTCGCCAGGTCATCACAGGGCTGACACATAGACACAGACAACCATTCACACTCACATTCACACCTATGGTCAATTTAGAGTCACCAGTTAACCTAACCTGCATGTCTTTGGACTGTGGGGGAAACCGGAGCACCCAGAGGAAACCCACGCGGACACGGGCAGAACATGCAAACTCCGCACAGAAAGGCCCTCGCCGGCCACAGGGCTCGAACCCGGACCTTCTTGCTGTGAGGTGACAGCGCTAACCACTACATCACCGTGCCACCAGCATTTGAATTGTAATTAAAAAAAATTTCCACAGTGGAGGCCAGATAAAGCAATTTATTCTTATTAAACATGACAAAAGAAACATTGTTTGTTTTGTAAATGCAAAAAAAAAGTAAAATTAGAAAATTTATTTTTTGACCATAATGTCCCAAATGAGAGACCAGTTTCTGAGACAGACCCATATATAAAACGTGCATAGCGCTTTTAAAAAATAAATAAATAAATAAATAAAAGGAATATTAATTCCTAAAAATGTTACCAAATAAACAAATAAGCATGCAAACAAACAAACAAACAAATAAATTAATAAATAAATGGGAGGGGTATTATAACATTTGGGCCCCATATGTAAGGTATTTGAAAAACTGTCTCATTTGCATCAGTGCACTCTTTCTCCTTCTTGCAAAAAGGGACATTTTTATATCACACTCTACACAGTAGTTTTATAAAATCTGCTTTTGAATGATGATGTCAGGAACTGAGACTGTGTGAAAATTAATACGATTGAAGATCAAGTATTAAATTTGGAGAATTACATTTCTCTCACTTCAAGATAAAATGATACCATTTTGCTAAGTAAATGATGTAATTTATGTAATTTATGCATTAGTGTCAGAATGGTTCAGAACGATTCTCAAAGTGTCTTTTACTGCCACAGTAAAGTTGATTTCATGGTCGATATTCCCCACACGTGTCTTGGCTCTGTCAAGACCAATTTTGTCTTAAAGGTCTCTTAATAGCATTTGTAGTTGAAGCCATCTTGTAATTGCAACCTCTAAAATGGTTTCAAATGGCATGCGGTCAGAATATTTCATTCTATTTTACGGTGATATTTAAAGGAAAACCGAGACCAAGTTCGAGAATGAAGTGCTTGTCCAAGTTAGGGGAGGATAGAGAGGGGTTAAAAACCAAAATATGTTATAAAATATTGTGACAGAGTTCCAGAAGAACATTTCCAAAACTAATTTCTTCCAAAGCCAGCCGGTTTCTTTAAGTGCTTGAGCAAATGTGATATATCATGGTGAATAAGTTTTCAGTTTTACTAAATTATAGGCAGTTTCTCTCAAATCACCTAATGCTAATGCATCTTCCCAAGTGCCATGGTATCTCCCTGTCCAAATTATATTTAAGGAAAATGCAGTAGATGAGGAAATGGAAGGAATTCAAATCAGCCATAAAAGCTTTTTGTAATCACCCAGCAAGTCCAATTTATTATTAAAGATGCAATGTGCTTGTCCATTTTACCACTAAACATCCAAAGCAAAGAGAACAGATTTGTTTGGCCCCCGAGTTCCAGGAACTGGCTGAGCGCCATACTGCAGAAACTCACAGAAAAAGATGGCTGAGTCATATGTGTCCTGAGACCTGAACCTCAGCAGGAACGTCAGAAGGGGGTTAAGACTTTTCGTTAGTATATTTGCTCACGATCACATCATTTAATATTTTTAGATTAAAGCAGTATCAGCATATATAATACATGTGTGTGTGTGTGTGTGGGTGGAACTGCCACCTGTCACTTAACTGATTAATTCAACAGACAGACTTAAGAGAGCTTTCATCTGCTCTTCCTGGCTGTAAGAGGAAGCTGATTAAAAGTTCGCCCCAAGTGCTCATTAAACTCCAGCAGCCGGCCGGCCCTTGGTAAATCACAGGGCCATGTTAGAGCCGTCTCACTGCAACTAATTCACACAGCATGAATAAAACTCACATTCATTACAGGAAACTTAGACGTCCATTTTGACGGCACTTTTGTAATTCAAAGTTCTGAATGAGACTATAATTAAAGTCAAACAGGCTTGATCACAAACTCTGATTCTAAATACTGTTCCCTGTCTACTAACCTTATTAATGTTTAAATAAATAAAGGAATCCAAATAATGGATTGAAGTCTGGACTCTGCAAAAATGTTATTAGGTCAGTTTGTTTTGTGCATTTTCCATTGCTGATAGGGTCTTTACTAATTTTACGATTTTACCTTTACCATATACAGACCTTTGCTACTTTGATGAAAGAGATGGATGTAAGTGTGAGCCATTAACAATTCAAACCAACAGAAAAACTTGTGGTCAAAAAGAGGCAGGAGTTAAACCTCAGGTGAAGAATGCAATTCAGGGCAATGTGTCAACATGAAGGGCAGGACCAAAGCATCTAAACCCACGAATAATGACCAGCAAACCAACCCCTTAAGGAATTCCCAATCAGTACTTTTATATGCACACTAATATTCCACTATTCAGAACATGACAACATTCAGAATTTGATATAGTGCAAGTATGCATAGAGCCATCCCTCCATTCATTTTCTTCTGCTTATCCAAAATTGGGTCGCAGTGGCAGCAGGCTAAGCAGAGTATTCCAGGTGCCCCTCTTCCCAGCAACACTTTCCAGTTCCTCCTGGGGGATCCTAAGGTGCTCCCAGGCCAGATGAGCTATATAATCTCTCCAGTGTGTTCTAGGTCTACCCCAAGGTCTCCTCCCAGTTGGACGTGCCCTGAAAACCTCCAAAGAAAGGTGCCCAGGAGGCATCCTAATCAGATGCCTGAACCACCTCAGCTGACTCCTTTTGACATGAAGGAGCAGTGGCTCTACTCCAAAATCCCTCCGGATGTCTGAGCTCTTCACTCTAAGAGTGAGCCCAGCCACTTTACGGAGAAAGTGCATTTCAGCCGCTTGTATCCACGATCTCATCCTTTCAGTCACTACCCAAAGTTCATGACCATAGGTGAGGGTTGGAACATATTGACTGGTAAATCGAAAGCTTTGCCTTCTGGCTCAGCTCCCGCTTCACCATGATGTTCCAGTTGTATGCATACTCTAAGTATGCATAGAGTTGTGTCTAAATGGTGTAAAAACCTATACCAAATCAAATATGTGGAACAGATCCACTGTGGTGACCCTGAACGGGAGCAGCCGAAAGAAGAAGATGATTCCGTGTTTATGAAAACATTGTCAACAAGCATTTTTACAGAAATCCGGATATAGATAGATGAATAACTTGTACAAATACTCAGGAGTATATGAGGGGTAACAGGAAACAGGTGATTTCAGTAGTCAGGTAAGTGAGAGTAAGCTAACGTCTGGACTGGATTGCAGATTTACAAATTCAAGGTCTCTCCTGGGTGGCAGTGGATATCATTTACTGTATATCATGTGCTAACTAGTTATCAAGCTCTCATTGCAAAATCCCATCAAGTGAACTCCAAGACCCATGATCCCCAGCCACTAAATACTTAGTATGACACTGAAGCCAAGCCTATTCACAATTGCCACACTGATGTGTCTGTGAAGGTTCTCAGCCATCCAGGTCATAGTAAACCTTAGGTGCTAAAGAAGGGCGGCACGGTGGTGTAGTGGTTAGCGCTGTTGCCTCACAGCAAGAAGGTCCTGGGTTCGAGCCCCGGGGCTGGCGAGGGCCTTTCTGTGTGGAGTTTGCATGTTCTCCCCGTGTCCGCGTGGGTTTCCTCCGGGTGCTCCGGTTTCCCCCACAGTCCAAAGACATGCAGGTTAGGTTAACTGGTGACTCTAAATTGACCGTAGGTATGAATGTGAGTGTGAATGGTTGTCTGTGTCTATGTGTCGGCCCTGTGATGGCCTGGCGACTTGTCCAGGGTGTACCCCGCCTTTCGCCCGTAGTCGGCTGGGATGGGCTCCAGCTTGCCTGCGACCCTGTAGAAGGATAAAGCGGCTAAAGAAGGCAACTGGACTTGCTTGAAATTCTTCAAGACGTTTCACCTCTCATCCAAAAGGTTTCTTCAGTTCTGTCTGACTATTGGGGAGTTCCAGGTATTTATCCTCTAGTGGATCTTTATGGTTATACTCGGTGCCACCCTAGATGGTGGTGTATTTATTTATTTATTCATTTATTTTTCATTTAAGCATCATCTCTAAACTACTACTATTATTATTATTATTACAATTATGGGGCGGCACAGTGGTGTAGTGGTTAGCGCTGTCGCCTCACAGCAAGAAGGTCTGGGTTCGAGCCCCGTGGCCGGCGAGGGCCTTTCTGTGTGGAGTTTGCATGTTCTCCCCGTGTCCACGTGGGTTTCCTCTGGGTGTTCCGGTTTCCCCCACAGTCCAAAGACATGCAGGTTAGGTTAACTGGTGACTCTAAATTGACCGTAGGTGTGAGTGTGAATGGTTGTCTGTGTCTATGTGTTGGCCCTGTGATGACCTGGCGACTTGTCCAGGGTATACCCTGCCTTTTGCCCGTAGTCAGCTGGGATAGGCTCCAGCTTGCTTGTGACCCTGTAGAACAGGATAAAGTGGCTAGAGATGATATTATTATTATTATTATTATTATTATTATTATTATTATTATTATATAAACAGCATAAACTAGACAAACAGCCAGTAGAGTGCATACCTCCACCAAGCCACAAGTTATCAACATCAAAATCATAATCACTTGAACCTAGGATAATACTAAAGCTGCCCACCAAATTTCATCCAAATCCATTCACTACTTTTTGAGTTATGTTGGGAACAGGCAAAAAAAAATCCTGGATCCACATACATGCCTGGATTTGCATTAAAATCTAAGAAGTTGTTCCTTGGCCCATGGAACACCTTTCTACCAAATTTCATCCAAATCCCTTCACTACTTTTTAAGTTACATTGGGAACCAATAAACAAATGGAGGTGAAAACATAACAGTACTAAATAAGTTTACAGGATGTTAAATAAGAGCAGATTGGGAATAAGAGCCCTGGGATGACAACAGGACAATCTTCATGATTACAAATGCAATCTTCATGTTGGATCTTCCACAGCAGAAAATGGTGAGTCACAAGTGCAATGGCTCTGAGCAGGAGACTGTCTTGACATCTGCTTTTTGTGTTGCTCATTATTGCATTTACATTTTATGTTTTATACATTTGCCAAAGTTCAATCCATCCCTATTTGCCTGACTGACTGCTTCAAAGTGATCACCCTACCAGACTGCCTCAACCTCCATCATGAACCAATGGGCTAAAGTATGAAACAAAGTTCATCCGTTACTGTTTCCACAGCATTGAATCCCCAAAAAATAGCAGTTACCGTTGGGGAAATTAGGTTGGGAAAAATGGGTTTGAGGGATATGGTAATATTATTGGACAGAGTTTATTAAAATAGTATGTACAGTATACAAATGGACATAAGGAATTGAATTGCAAATATCATGCTTCACTGTGGGAAGCCATGGCCTAATGGTTAGAGAAGCAGCTTTGGGACCAGAAAGTTGCTGGTTTGATTCCCTGGACCAGCAGGAATGGCTTAAGTTCCCTTAATCAAGGGACCTAACCCCCAACTGCTTCCCTGAGTATATTGCAGGGGCGCAGATAGGATTTTTGAACTGGGGGGGACTGAGCTGTCAGCAAATGATTCCATTTTGTGTATGCATGTATGTGTGCGTGTGTATATATATATATATATATATATATATATATATATATATATACACACACACTACCATTCAAAAGTTTGGGGTCACTTTGAAATTTCCTTATTTTTGAAAGAAAAGCACTGTTCTTTTCAATGAAGATCACTTTAAACTAATCAGAAATACACTCTATACATTGCTAATGCGGTAAATGACTATTCTAGCTGCAAATGTCTGGTTTTTGGTGCAATATCTACATAGGTGTATAGAGGCCCATTTCCAGCAACTCTCACTCCAGTGTTCTAATGGTACAATGTGTTTGCTCATTGCCTCAGAAGGCTAATGGATGATTAGAAAACCCTTGTACAATCATGTTAGCACAGCTGAAAACAGTTTAGCTCTTTAGAGAAGCTATAAAACTGACCTTCCTTTGAGCAGATTGAGTTTCTGGAGCATCACATTTGTGGGGTCGTTTAAATGCTCAAAATGGCCAGAAAAATGTCTTGACTATATTTTCTATTCATTTTACAATTTATGGTGGTAAATAAAAGTGTGACTTTTCATGAAAAACACAAAATTGTCTGGGTGACCCCAAACTTTTGAACGGTAGTGTGTATACATGTTATTTCACCTCCCTCACTGCCATCACCAGGAACTACCTGCAGGCCAGGACAATGATAACATTTTAACATAGCCTATGGAAATCCAAAGTTTACACATTATCATCACGCACAGAAATTGCAAAACTGCAAAACTAGTTTTAAAACCGCTAAGTTCCAACTGTTAAACATAGCGAGAGGCTGGGCTACGTGTGTGTGTGTGTGTGTAAAGTGTAAACCAGTGCATCCTGACTTTCTAACTATGCCTGTGTGTTGCGTGAGCGGCAGTCAGTCAACAACTCTTCGCAAAGTTTCCTTATGAAACAATATGCTCGCTGAAATTATGGCAGGGAACGCCAGATTAAACATTAAAACTGCCTTCTGAGCACTGTATCTACAGGCTGCCACCGAAAGAAGGAGGCTACCAGAAAGGCATCTCTACTCCGTACGATTTTACTTTCACTACGACATTACTTTGAACAGACCATCAAAAAATTGCAAGGTGATATGATAAAGTAAGGCACAGTTTACTTACAGTCGTTTTTTTTTTTTTAAACGATGCAATCGTTTTCTGCCTTTTGGCACCCTTCATCATGCTGTGTTGGGGTCCTGAACTAGGAGGTGCTGTCCCCGATATGCCTGTCAAACTTGTTGTGGGTAACCATAGCAACCAAGCTCGAGCTCGCAACCTCTGCAGTCTGCGCAGTTGCAACTACGTCTGTACTGCTGTGCACCTCAATAAACCAAATGGTAATTAGTCTTTTGATTTTTCCGTGAGGTTTGCCTTATGCAAAGAAAGACAGCATAGACGTTTTTTCCTCCCTATAAGTGGGGGGGACCGAACGAGGTGAATTTAAATCTGGGTGGGACGAATCCCCCCCGTCCCCCCCTCTATCTGCGCCCGTGGTATATTGTATGTCACTTTGGATAAGAGTGTCTGCTAAATGCATGTAGTATAATGTAATGTTCACCCTATTGTTCTTATGTCTAGCTCTCCATTTGCTTCATGCTAAAGACAATTCTGAGACCCATCTCCAATCTCTGCTGGTTCATTTCTGTTTAAATTACCCACCTGAGTAGTACCAGGGCTCTCATTAATAATGGGGGCCTTAAATTTCATAAAGCACAGAATTAGAGAGGGAACAATTATGCTGTATTTCCATGATGATAAGTAATTGATTTCAGGAATGAGGTCTTAATTAGCCCTTTGTTTTATTATCCCAAGAGTGGACAGGGAACTGTATTGGATTGGAGTTGAAGTTCCTCTCTAACTCATTACCCCGTGGTCATCCACATTTAATTAAATATTGAAGGTGAGGCCATGAGACAGCCTGCAGCCCCACCATGGTTCTGCTCTTACTGGAGAACTGCCCAGAGGCTGCTATTTCCACTGGGTTTCACCACCACAGTAATGGCATATGTGACATTTCACCCTGTTGCAGAAGAAACCCTTTATCATATTGTATATTTTTAAGCACATAAAATATGAAACTGTTATACATTGGTACAACACCAGTCTTTACATCCCTACTCTACTCATTCATAGGTGTTTCTGTATTTTGACTCTTTTCTGCATTGGAGAACAATACTGAAGACATCAAACACTATGGAATAGCACATGGAACATAATATGGAATTATGTGGTAAACAAAAAATAAGTGTTAAAAAATGCTTCATATTTTAGATTTTTCAAAGTATCCAGCATTTACCTTGATGCCACTTTGCACACTATTGGCATTATCTTAACCAGCTTCATGAGGTAGTCACCTGGAATAATTTTCAATTAACAGCTGTGCCTCATCAAAAGTTGATTAGTGGATTAATTCCTTGCTTCTTAATGGGTTTGAGATCAAACTATAAATAGTTATTAATAAATACAGTAAATAGCCCTATTTGACAACTGTAGTAATCCATATTACATCAAGAACGGCTCAACTAATTAAAGAGAAACGACAGCCATCATTACTTTAAGACATGAAGTTACTTTTAATGAATAAAAATAAAGAAACAGACTGAATTAGAAGCTTTTGACTAGTACTATACCTCACATTGCTTGTCTTTCTGTCATTCTGCTGATGATATCCAACTCATCTTCTCCTTCCTTCCATAAAATATGCAAGTTGCTTCCTGTATTTTGACAGATTTGTCAGATGTCTATCATTTGTAACTTATAGTTTCCCCTAAAGCTGAATCCCAGCAGGACCGAGCTGTGTCATATCTTTGCTGCATGCTCATACCCTGATCTTGACCGCTCAACTAAGGAAAGAGATACAACAGTCCATCATTACTTAACACATGAAGTGTCTTTTAATTAATACAAATAAAGAAAAAGCATTGGATTAGACGGTGTATCCAAACTTTTGACTGGTACTGTATATGTATGTTCTAGGTAAATTATTAATTTACTTCTTAATCACAAAACGTATAATAAAGGACAGAGCAAAACCTCCATCTGACCTAAATACATTTCAACATGGCTCTCTGACCAACACAATGCAGAGAAAGCCCAGTGACAAAAAAAAAGAATTAGGAACAATGCTTGATGTTTATAAGTCTAGGCACAACAAAAGAAAGGAAAGCACTGAGATACTGGGTTATACATTCAAGAGGAAATGGGAACTCACTGATATTTTATTTATGTAAGGTATCAGTAGTTATCTAAGTGGGAAAGTTACTTGTAGTTAGTGTTGTCTTACACAACACCCACATGTAATTCACATCTCAGAGTTTTCTTTAGTAGAGATGATCATGATGAGGCTTTTTGATAGTGTATAGTCTAGACCATCACCTTTAAACACAAGCATATACCTTTAAACCTGGGGGAAAAAATAAAAAATCAGGGGATCTGAAAAAAAATGCAAATTGTAGATGCAAATGGGGGCGGCACGGTGGTGTAGTGGTTAGCACTGTTGCCTCACAGCAAGAAGGTTCTGGATTTGAGCCCAGCAGCCAGTGAGGGCCTTTCTGTGTGGAGTTTGCATGTTCTCCCTGTGTCTGTGTGGGTTCCCTCCGGGTGCTCCAGTTTCCCCCACAGTCCAAAGACATGCAGGTTAGGTTAATTGGTGGCTCTATATTGACTGTAGGTGTGAATGTGAATGGTTGTTTGTCTCTGTGTCAGCCCTGTTATGACCTGGCAACTTGTCCAGGGTGTACTCCGCCTCTCACCCATAGTCAGCTAGGATAGGCTCCAGCTTGCCTGCGATCCTGTAGGACAGGATAAGTGGCTACAGGTAATGGATGGATGGATAGATGCAAATGGCATACAGGAATATACTGACACAAGAAGTAAAAGATGACAAAATATGGCTTCCATCCAGCAACTTATCAAATGGATCCAACATATTATTATTATTATTATTATTATTATTATTATTATTATTATTATCAGTGGCAGCTGGTAGTCTTTCAAACAGGGGAGGCTGGTCGGTTATGATATTTCCAGATTTTAAAAGAAAAAACACATCAGTTTTGCCCATACTCTTGCCTCTGATCTGGCTGATTGTTGGCAGGGTCACAAACTGTGAAATAACAGGTTCTTTTGGCCCATTAGCCTACTGTCCAATATACATGATGGTGGTGTTGGGGGGGGGGGATATTTTAACATTTTATATTTTAAAATTGTGGCATGTTGTTTAAAAAGTGATCATTATTGAAAGCAGCTCTTTGTCAGGAACCTCAGCATTCAATGACACTTTCCCTATATTTTACTTATTTTGACTGAGAAATGTTTTATTGACAATTTTGATAACCCTTCACTTTTAATCCAGGTCTGTAGTGTGAAATGTTCTCAGCTGTGTTTTTGTTTAAAAATGTTTTCCAAATTGTAGCTGTGTTTAATTCATATCCAGAGAAATATATCTCATCTCATCTCATTATCTCTAGCCGCTTTATCCTGTTCTACAGGGTCGCAGGCAAGCTGGAGCCTATCCCAGCTGACTACGGGCGAAAGGCGGGGTACACCCTGGACAAGTCGCCAGGTCATCACAGGGCTGACACATAGACACAGACAACCATTCACACTCACATTCACACCTACGGTCAATTTAGAGTCACCAGTTAACCTAACCTGCATGTCTTTGGACTGTCGGGGAAACCGGAGTACCCGGAGGAAACCCACGCAGACACGGGGAGAACATGCAAACTCCGCACAGAAAGGCCCTCGCCGGCCACGGGGCTCGAACCCGGACCTTCTTGCTGTGAGGCGACAGCGCTAACTACTACACCACCGTGCCGAGACTGGCAAATGGCTTCGCCAAAATTAAATCAGCAATGCTTGGCATCCGTGCGCAGCTTTCTTGCTAGCTGACTAGCCCCCTCAAGTTCAAGTTCAGTCACTCAAATAAACGAAATTTCTGGAACTAAGAAAGCAAACTTGACAACACTATATTTACACTTTATTTACAATGAAAATATATACAAACTAAAAAAGCTGGTAGAAACCGTATGTAATGAATGAAATCGAAATGTAAGCTGATCTCTTACAATACACCACAGCACTTCCGATTCCGCATGGGACTGAACTGAAATTCACCGCTGCCTGTCTATAGTTGAAAGGAGCTGTCAATCAAAGAAAATATCCGGCCACTTTCACCAATCATCAGTCTCCTCGCGGAAACTGCCATGTCCCTCCCATGTGATGCTTGGAGTCCGTAGGCGGGCATTTTCGCAGTATTTGTCCAATAACCGTCTTGCATTTTGAGATTGAAAAGCGCATCGCTCCCAAATGCCGTTGAAGTCCACTGAGGCTGGGAGTCCGTGAGACTCCGTGGGCGGGCATTTTCGCAGTATTTGTCCAATAACTGTCTTGCCTTTTGATATTGAAAGTGCATAGCTCCCAATGCCATTGAAGTCCACTGAGGCTGGGCTGCATCGCGCTGTCACGAGGGGGAAAAACTCACGCGCACATTAGGCGAACTGGGGAAAGTTATAACGGAATGATTTCGCACTGTAGTTGGATTGAGCACATATATTTCTATGATTCGATGTTCGTCATTTTTAGAGGAGGCTGAGCCTCCCTCGTTGTCTTAGCGCAATCGCCCGTGATTATTATTATTATTATTATTATTATTATTATTATTAAATTTGCGGTAGCAGCGGTAGCACAAATTGTTACTCTCACTCAATCTTTCTACTTTCTTCTTCTTATTATTATTATTACTATTATTATTATCCTAATTTTTTTTAGGATGCTATTTCTCACTCAGTTTTTCAATCAATCATCATGAAATTTCACTTGAAGAATACCTCTGGGCTGAATTACATTGGTCTGACTTTTGGTGATGATCTGGATCACTGAGCTGGAATGATCCATGAAAAACGGGCTTTTTTTTTCAATCACTTATAACTCTGTCATTTTTCATGATTTTTCAATCTTTTTTTTTCTGGTCAGCAGGACACAACTTTTCCTTGACCTTCAATTTGTGCTAGCTGACACAGGTCAGCTAGCACAAATTACTGACTTTAAACCCTAGCAGAGCTTTTACCAATAATTCACCCAAAGGAGCAGGCCACAACCTATGGCCAAAGGTCCACTGAGTCTTTCTCCACTTAGGTTTCAAGTATCTTCCTTAATATCCTGGCTGTGCCTAACAAAGTTGTCTTCTGTCAGAGAGCTACATCGATCTTCTTATCCAGCCATTTTTCAAGGACTTTTATCACTGACCCAATCACCACTGGGACTACAACAACATTCCTTATTTTCCATAGTCTAGAGATTTCTTGGTGCAGATCTTGACCCCTTCCAACATTTTCAAGTTCTTTTTCATGTATCTGGTGGTCACCAGGGCAAACAATATCTACAATGCAGCATTTAGTTTTAGTTTATTTACAAGCACTATGTCTGGTCATCTAGCTTCTATCGTGTTATCACACTGGATGTTCATATCCCACAGTATCTTTGCATGTTCATTCTCCATACAACCCTCTAGCACATGTTCATACCACATATGGGAACACTCTGGGTTGTATTTCTTGCATAATCTCTCATGAACTATTCTTGTTACATTATCATGCCACCTTTTATATTCTCTTTGTGCCAACTTTGAATACAGGTGGCACGGTGGTGTAGTGGTTAGCACAGTCGCCTCACAGCAAGAAGGTTCTGGGTTCGAAACCAGTGGCTGGCAAGGGCCTTTCTGTGTGGAGTTTGCATGTTCACCCCGTGTCTGCGTGGGTTTCCTCCGGGTGCTCCGGTTTACCCCACAGTCCAAAGACATGCGGTTAGGTTAATATGGGACGGCCTTGGGCTGGGGTGCCCTTGAGCGAGGCACCTAACTCCTGATTGCTCCCTGGGTGCTGTTAGCATGGCTGCCCACTGCTGTGGGTATGTGTGTGCTCATTGTGCATGTGTGTGTTCACTGCTTCAGATGGGTTAAATGCAGAGAGGAAATTTCACAAGTGTGTGATGAATAAAGTTGTGCTTTCTTTCTTATACTCTGTCCATTTGCACCACATAATCTACAAAGTGGAGATGCAGATGTTTTGCCAATTTTCTTTTTAATATATTATTATTATTATTATTATTATTATTATTATTATTATTATATTACACACTGAAATTGAATTGTGCACACAACTTAAATTATACATTTAATATTGAATCAAGGTCAAACTCTTCACTATGTGCATGTAACTCAACTCTGAGTACAGCCCAGTGAGGTTAAAGTGAATAAAACCCAACCTTCCGGAAGCAGGTCTCAAGTTTAATATGCAGTAACTTTCTCATCTCTGCCTGTTCTTATAGAGAACCAGACACATATCTGACTCTGCTGCTGATGCATCCACTTTATTCAAGACTGTGCTACAAAACGCATCATTACCCATGACTGTGGGTCCATCAGCAAGACTAACGACCCTTTCAGAGGAGCAGCACAAGTGGCTTTTTTTTATTATTATAACAACTTCTCTTTCTGAAAAGACAAGTGGGTGTCACTGTGTATTTGAACACGTCTTTAACCTGTGTGGGGTTGGCAGTTAAACCCTGGCATTTTTTCTGCACTTGGCACACATAGGTTACTGAAAAAGGCATTCCACTTTTGTCCTCAATTTTGTACAATTCATTTAACCTGGATGTAATTTATATCGCAGCATGAGAATTTGGGGGTAATTCCATGACCGGGGTGCCATTAACCTTTATTACTCTTTCAACATTGGATGTAAGAAAATGCTTTTAACAATTTAGAAATTTTAGCCTCTTACAATTTACTTACAATTTAGTAATTGTAGCCTCAGGCTACAATAACTCATTTACAAAAAGAAAGTCTTCTTTGCTGATAGGCTGCTTGTTTCTCTTAAATGAGTGACAAGTTTGAGCTCTTTTTAGCAAAGAATCTACAAATACAGAAACAGTTGTTAATTACCATCCATACTAATGGCATGGAGAACTTATGGATAAATTATTGATTTACTTTCCATCTATAGTTTAGGTTACAGGGTTGTAGCTTCCAAGTGACCATGTCAGACAATATCACAATATCATTCAAAAAAAAAGAATGAGAGACATTTTCTTCTTCTCCTGTTTTTCAGGAAATTTAAATGATGTTAGTTCCCATTAAACATGTGACTTTTTGAAATATGGAACATTCAAAATAGGTGTGAATGTGTTCAGGTAACAGGGTTGAGTGGATGAACTACAACTAAAATATCCATTTTTCATAATCTATATAATTCTATACACATTCACTGGATATCAGCAATCGTGCACTCCGATTGGCTACTCTACTACTTGGATATCAGCTCATATACCGTGAGTAGAGAAAAACAAAATTTGCAGAGTGTGTTGCTGAACCAACTGAGGGCAAAATAAAATCTCTACTCAAAAACAAAACCCCACAAAATATTTTAAAAAAGCAACAAAATATGGAATAAAAGTATGTGATGGTAATAACAACTTTTTTCAAGAATTATTATTGCATTTTTCACAAATTGTTCATGTCATTTCGCCGTTTTTTTTTACATCCTAAGCAGAAATTACTTTGTCAGACATTTTGTATAAAGTTTGTATTTATCGAATATCTCATCTCATCTCATTATCTCTAGCCGCTTTATCCTTCTACAGGGTCGCAGGCAAGCTGGAGCCTATCCCAGCTGACTATGGGCGAAAGGCGGGGTACACCCTGGACAAGTCGCCAGGTCATCACAGGGCTGACAGATAGACACAGACAACCATTCACACTCACATTCACACCTACGGTCAATTTAGAGTCACCAGTTAAACTAACCTGCATGTCTTTGGACTGTGGGGGAAACCGGAGCACCCGGAGGAAACCCAAGCGGACATGGGGAGAACATGCAAACTCCGCACAGAAAGGCCCTCGCCGGCCCCGGGGCTCGAACCCAGGACCTTCTTGCTGTGAGGTGACAGTGCTAACCACTACACCACCGTGCCGCCCTATTTATCAAATATCGAGCAAAAAATAAAAATAAAAATGCTCTGCTTCTCAAAATCCAGTGAATGTGGAGAGAATAAAACAGTTATTCCACTCAATCTTGTTGTACGTGGATTATAGCCAACTTGGTGCTATGCGTCTTGTCGGCCAGCAGCTCAAGTACGACTCAATTTCATGGAATAACTGTTAAATGGACACCTTGTAGAAAAGCATGTTCCAAGCATACAGTACTGTGCAAAAGTCTTAGGCACCCTATTTTTTTTTCCATACAAACTTTGTTATAGGTTTTTATTTTATGACTTCTACATTATCAAGTCGGTACAAAAACATTTTAGAGTTGCAAACATTCACTTTTTTCCAGCACAAAATTAAATGTTACAGGAAAAAAAATGTATCTGAACAGCATATTCCACAAGAAAGCACTTTTCAGATTATAAAAGAAAATATAATGAAGGCTACTGGGTTTTGGTGCAAAATGAAGAAGCGAGTGTGACAGTCAAAGTGTCCAGAAGAACTGTGGCTGGTTCTGTAAGATGCTCAGTAAAACCTACAGCTCATTTCCTTATAAAACTGCACTCACTGTACCAGAGACTACTATTTTTTTTTTAAAGCAAAGGGTTGTTTCACACGAAATAATGACTTTGTTTCGTTTATTATGGCTTATTGATTACTGTTTATATATATATTTTTATTGTTGAGACATTTTATTTCATTATTTTTTAAGCCATTTTTGGTCTACAGCATTTCTTTACATGTTCCTAAGACTTTTGCACAGGACTGTATATGTACTGTAATGGGTTCACACATAAATGCACTAGATGTCGTATCTATAGCTTGAGTATGATGGTCTACCGTACATTTCGTTGGTCTATTTACAGATTCTCAGGTGGTTTATGAGTCCAAGCTTGGCTTTGGATGTTTTTCTGCATTTTGGAGAAGTAGTTCCAATTGGCAGACTGGGGTTTGGTTGTTGCTGTCACTCATTCCATTTTCTTCTGTTTTCTTCAAATTCTGCACATTTGTTGGCTTCGAAACTCATTGTTCCTTCTCTGATAATGGTTTTCCAGAATTTCCTGTCCTTGGCATTGGTTTCCCAGTCGTTTATGTGGATGTTACATTTCATCATTTTAGTTTTTAAGATGTAAGCAGCATCCTGTTTCCAAGTACTGTAGACTTTGTAGCTTGTATTAATGTTTTAAGTTATTTATCTGATAGATGCACACGGTGTCCTACGGTATGTCTTTCATTTGCTTTTAGGTGCTTTTGTTCCTTTTTAATTGTCTTTTTTGATACAGCCTTGGAATTTTTTTAATGAATGGTGCGATATAAATACAACTTTATATTTAATTTATTCGAACAATGTGCGGTGTATTGTAATGTTTTAGCTCTTTATGTATTTTATTTTTTTGTCACTTTCTCGTTTTCTTTTTTTTGTATGTACAAGTAGTTACATACATTTTTTATACATGTTCGATATAAAATAAATTCATTCATTCATTCATTCATTATTATTTATTACAAACTTGTTCAGAAACTAGATTTTCAATGTCACCATCTTTAACTTTCCCAATGTCGGACCCTTTATTTTCTGCAAGCTCATATCAAACTCAACCATTTCAAATGATAAATAGACACTCGGTTGAATAAGCATAACTCACACTACCATGTAAATTCCATGATAGAACATGCCCTTATCTTGCCTCTACCATGTCAAGTTGAAATATATTTTCTTATGGGTCATTTTACTTCTCCACCATATCCTTGCTCTTGGCTATTTTTGCTTGAGTGCAAACTAATAGGAGAGTGCACACTTCACTGGAAATTTCCAGGGAGGAATCAGGGAGAGTACTAGGGCAGATGATGGAAGGGTTACGATGGCCATATCATCTTAATCAGCCATGATCAGTCCTCTCATTTTGAGATCAGAGATAGATGGGAGTGTGATATGTTTTACTGCCACTGTGTATTAGGACATGCCTGTGTAATTTCTATCTTGGTTTAACCTTGAGGACAGGATGGATAAGTATCTACTCCAACCATGTAGCAAAAAGCTGAGCATTCTCTATACTGTAGATAACACCATGTACCACAGTTTGTAAGAGTTATTCTGTAACTGCTTATGCCTCCCAAATTTGGCGGTGCGACTTGGTGGCCCTGCTGTCCAAAAGACAAAGATAGCAGGGAAGCATGGTAAACCCTCCTTGGTGACCCATCAGGAATGCCACCATTTTGAAGTCTCCAATGACCTCCCAGCTGTACTCATCATACTTCACAGCATGTTAACTGCTTTTTTCTGACTTTATGTGAAGAAAAAGACATACAATATATAAAATATGTTTAAAAATGAAAAAAGTTGCATAATGTAATAAGGGTTTGTATTTGTAACCTCCTGAAAAAAAGTAGATAGTAATATGTTTGTTCCTCCCCTTATTTATTTCCTTATATCTAAGATTCAGTTCAATTCCCTGGACCAGAAGGAATGGCTGAAGTGCCCTTGAGCAAGGTGTCTAACCCCCAACTGCTCCCCAGGCTGCTCTGGGTATGTTGTATGTCACTCTAGATAAGAGCATCTGCTAAATGCCTGCAATGTAATGTACATTAGAACATAACTGGTGTCAAGCTAAACTGGTTATATTCCAGATTTCACAGAAAGAGAACCTTGTTAACTATCAAAACTATCTTGTTGCCACATGTGATCACCAGATTCATCGACCCTAACTGAAGACAACAAAAATAATTGTATACATTGTTTCCCCTTACAGAAAAAACACATGAACTTCACATGTGATTTCTCACATGTGAAATATGTGGAAAAAGTGTTTTGCACATGGGAAACATGTGGTTTTGGCCTGATTTTATGTGGATCACATGTGGGAATGTTTTCCACATGTGCTCTACATGGTAACACATGTTACAAAATCTGATACCATGTATTCCACATGTGGTAACATGTGATCACGTGAAATACATGGGAAATTCATGTGTTTTTTTCTGTAAGGGTTAGTACAGTAGAAAAGTTAACTAGGAGTAATAAGAACAAATAGCAAGTTTGCAATAGCAATGACTTTATGATTCTTTTTTTAAGAGATTCTTGTTCATGTAGTGAAAAGTTTGTGAACCCCTGACCATCACACCCATATGTGATTCTTCCGGAAGCTATTGCCACAAAATTGGAAGCACACAATTGTTTAGAATGTCTTTGTATGCTGCAGCATTTCCCTTCCAATGGAACTAAAAGGCTCAAACCTGTTCCAACATGACAATGCTCCTGTGCACAAAGCAAGGTCCATGAAGACATGATGCGTTAAGTTTGGAGTGGAAGGACTTGAGTGTCCTGGACAGAGATCTGGCCAAACTCAAGTCCATAAACATCTTTGGGGTGAACTAGAACACTGACTGCACCCCAGACCTCCTCACCCATAATCAGTGTCGACCTTCACTGGAACTAAGAAGCTCAAACCTTTTCCAGTATGACAATGCCCCCATGCACAAAGCAAGCTCCATAAAGACATAGTGTGCCAAATTTGGATAACTCAAGTGTCCTGTATGGAACCTGGCCTCAACCTCACTGAACATCTTTGGGATGAACTGTAACACCAAAAGCAAACCCAGACATCAACCACCTTCAGTGCCTGACCTCATTAATGCTCTTGTAGCTGAATGACCATGAATCCCCATGGCCACACCTCAAAATCTTGTGCAAAGCCTTCCCAGAAGAGTGTACATTATTATAACAGCAAAGGGGGAATAAATTTGGAATGAGATGTTCAACAAGTACATATGCATGTCATGGTTAGGTGTCCACAAACTTTTGGACATATAGTGTAGGGATGAAGAGCACCAATATACCCACATCAATAGAGTGATTAGAATTAATTTCACTTTTTTCCTCAAAATCATCTCATTACTAATGTGAAGAAAGAGAACAATTATACTGTATTTGGAATATAAGTAATTTATTTCAAGGATCTTCATTGCAATCTTAATTAGCGCTTTATTTTATAAAGTAGAGCATGAAACAGGGATCATACTGTACTCCTTTATTGAATTTTCTCCCTAACTAGCTGCCCTGTGGTTGTCCACATTGATTAGAGAGTGAAGGTGAAGCCCTGAGGCAGCCTACAGACTCAGCAGGGTTCTGTTTATGTAGGAAAACTGCCCAAAAGCTACTATTTCCACTGGGTTTTATCACCACAATAATAGGTTTACATGTAGCATTTCCATGTGTGGTGTATTTTTCTGTTTAATGACTGTGAAAAGGACATGTTCTAAATTATGTGCACCTATAATATTTTATTGTTTTATTAAAAGACAAATTATTATCCAAGCAAACCCAAAACTTTAAATGAATGATGGAGTAGCCACCTCTCATCTCAACTCATAACCCAGATCACATTTCTATGTTAGTTGTGAAACTATACTGTAGACCAGTATCAAACCTCCCATCTTTTTGTCTCCATGATAAGATTGTTTGTTTGTGTGACCCCTGGGGGGAGTTTCCTAATTAACTATAAGTTTAAACAACAATTCAAAACCCCTAAAATAACCAAGCAGGCTATCCCAACAAAGGGAAATAAATGGAAAGAGAGGGACTGGAGTATTATAAAAATAAAGACAATGTTTATTATCCTCTTTTTAAAATGAAACACACATAAAAGACATACATTAGGCCTTCGAGGCAACCAATTCAAAGACAGGGGCAATAAATTTCACAATAAAGGTGTTTGAATAAATAACACATGGTTAAATGTCAATAAGACTTAATAAGCAAACACTCAATGAATAGAGCACATCATAAGTCACACACAGAAAATCATTTATACTCTGCAAACCAGTGGCCACAGCAAGATCATTGCCCCTCCAAAATATTGCACTAATCCAATGGCCTAGAACATGGATAGTACATTAGTACATACAATAAACATACAAACATTAAACACAGTGGGGAAAACTGATGAAGTAAACCGGTGGGCTCCCCCCGACACACACACATGCACGCACGCTCACCAAAATTGAATGCTAAAATCAAGGCACAGGAAACAGTGGCTAAGGTAGCGAATAATGGTCCTCCTGCAAGCAAAACATGGCCACAAAGTCATATAAATAAATATCAGATCAAAACCATCATATTTAATTTATAGCCCGTTCATCAATAAGCCAATAATATTACTTAGGCTGCAAGGGTCTTCAATTGACTATAGGCAATTGGAACAGGACAAGAAGCTAAAATGACATACACATGTGTACATTACCAACTTGTATAAACGCAGGACGCAGTGCTGAGCCGGGAGGCTATTGTGGTTTCGTAGCAATCTCATAGTAGGCCTGTTTTTACTTGTACATTCGCGGGCAAAACTACAATACAGACAGTATTGAACCAGCACTCCGCAATAAAGATAAACACGTAAGGGAGAAAGGAAGCCATGAACTTACATTCTCAGCACAACAAACAGCACTCAGTAGGCTCATAATGACCACACTCTACCCAGATGACTATAATGTAAACAAAACGTGGATCAACATGACTTCGTAGGGCAACTGCCTATGGCTAAAGAGCTAAAAGTTGCTCATGTGTAAAAGCAGGGAACTTACGTTTTCATCGAAACACACAGGCACAATTCGCAACAAGCAAAGCGATTTTAACAGCAAAGGCTTGTGAAGACGAAAAGCTAGACACACACGCTCCAATGCAGGACTGCGCACAAACACCAGGCCAGGCTATGAAACAATGCAATGGTCCAAATCAAACCAGACACATGCCAACCATGATTTCGTTTGGAGGCTACAAGACATTTAAGCATGAGAAACTTACGTCCACTTGCACAACAAAGAGCTTCCTAGAATCCATGTAACGAAAGGCACTAATGAGACACTGGAAAACATGGCTGTATTTAAAAGGGCAGCGCCAAACGGCGCCCACCTGATTCAATCAAGATGCAATTCAAGCTGCATACATCCTACCCACTACATTCACCCCCCCCCCCCCCCCCCCGAATGTCACCGTCCCAGTGACTAGCACAAGGGTCAAACCCATGGCCTGAACACAGCACTGTGGGAGTGAATAATCAGATCGCTTTCTACAAAAGCCACAGATGGTTGCCTAACAGTTGTGCATGGAAGGTTATGAGGATTAGAGTGGTACCCTGCATTTCTTCTAACAGTTCTTCTTGAAGCCAGGCTATTGCCAGATGTTGGTACCTCCATCTCAACACCTGAGGGGTCAACTATTGGACTTGGTCTGGGTGTGATCGGGCTCTGCTGTTCCAGAGCTAATGGCTGCTGCACTGTAAAGTTGGAAGTAGTAGGAAGTGTTGGTCCACTTACGGGAGAGGTATCAGTAGCCACCAATACCCCAAAGCCATCCTGTCATCCGTACTACCATCAACATCCGCTACAGGGTCTATCACGCTTACATTAGGCACCTCACCCACAGGCATAAGATGGGGCAGGTCTGGGTCAGTTGGGAGGGGGCGCAGTTCTTTTTGATTGATGTTTTTTGGGGGCCTGACTGATCTCTTGGCCTAATGCTATAAAGTGTACCAACCTCATCAAGACACCTCACAATCTCATATACTACATTTTCCTAGTGGTCACTAATCTTGTGGCGGCCATGTGGATGGCTGCGGCGGTACACTAATGTACCTGGAGGCAGGATAGGTAAAGGAACAGAATGGTTCTTTGCTCGTTGTCAAGCTGCTGCCTCTAACTGGGCTCAGGCCTGGCTATAGATCGCAGAAAGTTGTTCCTGGTGTTCTTGGACCCACTCAGCAATGGTCAAGTCTGAGGAACTGTCAGTTGTACCCAGCAGGAAATCAAGTGGAAGAGTAGGTTTACACCCAAACATCAGTTTATATGGGGAAAACCCCATAGACTGATGGGCTGTGGTGTTATAAGCAAACATGACTTGTGGCAGATGGTAAGGCCACCGTTTCTTCTTATCGGAGGTAATGTGTGAAGCAAGTCGTGCAAGGTACGATTAAATTACTCACATTGTCCATTACCCTCTGGGTGATATGGACTAGAGCAGGATTTACGAATCCCATAGACTCTGCACAGATGTTGGAAGAGCTCTCCTTCAAAATTGTGCCCTTGATCAGTATGGATGCATTGCGGGACGCCATAAGTGTAAAACCACTGTTCTGTCAAGACTCGAGCTACCGTTACCAACTTCTGATCTGCTGTAGGATAAACTTGTGCAAATTTAGAAAACACATCAGTGACCACCAAAAGATTCTCTTTTCCATCACTGGATTTCTCCAATGTGGAAAAGTCAATGGCTACGATTTCTAGGGGCCTTGACGCCAACAAACTACCCATAAATGTCCTCGGTTTTGGCTGAGTTGCCTTGGCAACCATACACCTCGAACATTCTCAACACCATTGGTCAATATCCCTCCGCATTAACGGCCAATAGCAGCACTGGCAAACAAGGCTGGCTGTTCTTTCTGCCCCCTGGTGACCATAATTGTCATTCAGGGCTGTTACCACCTCTGCTGTCAGACTCTGAGGCAGTAGTAATTGCAAGACTTCCTTAGTGCTACCAGGGGCATGAGTTTTCCTATACAGGACACCTTCGTGGACTACTAGGTCCGCCCATTGACGGACAAGCTCTACAACAGCAGAGGACTCATGGGCTCTCTCTGTGGCTGTAGGAGGACTGCCCTTCTTCCAATATACCAGGAAAACTTTCAGGACAGGATCCTCAGCCTGCAGGAGCTGGAGATCAACCCTAGTTCTCATTGGGCAAGCATCTATGGCCTGGATTTTGACAGGAGGAGACGCGAAAACACTTTTAATTTTGACTGGCACAGAGATTCCTGGGGCCACCTCCTCCATGGAGGCTGGGACTGGTGGTGCTGGCAAGCGTGATAACGCATCCGCATTCTTATTACATGCACCAGGATGATATTCGATGGTAAAATCAAAAAGAGCTAGTTGTGCAGCCCAGCGTTGCTGTACAGCACCCAATTTAGCTGTACGCAAATAGCAGAGTGGGTTGTTATTGGTCAGAATGGTGAATTTGGTACCCAGCAGATAAGCTTGAAACTTGTCTGTTACCGCCCACTTGAGTGCCAACAGTTCAAGCTTCACGGCCGAATAGTTATTCATATTTCGCTTGGTTGGTCGCAAGCCTCTGCTTGCATAACTGACTGGGCGACACGGCCCCCCATCCAGTTCTTGTGATAGAACTGTGCCAAGCCCGAGTCCACTCACATCTACCTCAAGGACAAATGGTTTGCTGAAGTCAGCATAGCTCAACACAGGTGTGCTTATCAGTTTATGCTTCAGAGTGTTAAATGCTTGGTCGCAGCCCCAATCCCAATGGTCCCGCAAGGTGGTGTTATGGCCAGTCCTATTCCTTTTAGGGTTTGGCTGCAATTTTACAACCAATTTATGAAGAGGGGCTGCATACCTTGCAAACCCCTCCACAAAATGCCGATAATATGATGCAAACCCCAGAATGATCTCATCTCTGCCACCGTAGATGGAGTGCTCCATTCCCTAACTGCATTGACCTTGTCAGGGTCAATAGAGACCCCAGAAGCCGAAACAACGTGACCCAAGAACTTTACCTTGGGCTGAAAAAAATGGCACTTCTTTAATTTGAGCTTGTGCCTGTGATCGCGTAGGTGACTAAACACCAACTCCAGACATTCCAGGTGTTGTTTGAACATGGATGAGAAGACCACCACATCATGCAAGTACAGGAGAAGGGAATGAAAATGCTGGTCACCAAATATTCTTTCCATTAGTAGCTGAAAAGTCCCAGGTGCATTGCATAACCCGTATGGCATTCTCTAGAACTCAAATAGTCCAAATGGTGTGCAAAAGGCGGTTTTAGCACGGTCCTTCTCAGCAACCGACACCTGGTTATAACCGCTTGCTAAATCAAGAGTGGAAAAGAGAGATGCACCAGTGAGGGCATCCAAAGACTCCTCAATTCTCGGCAAAGGAAAAGCATCTTTCCTAGTCTTTGCATTTAATTGTTGGTAATCGACACAAAGGCGAATAGATCCATCTTTTTTTTCCACGACTACGATGGGCGAGGAGTAAGGACTACAACTCGGTTTTACCACTCCCTGCTCTAGCAGCTCTTGGATGTGTGCCTTCACTACATCATATTGGGATGGTGGAAGTCACCTATAGCATTGCCGCACTGGTGTGTCATCAATCAACGGGATCTCATGCTCAATTAAATCACTGCAACCCAAGAGTCCCTCACTGCAGCTAAACGTATCACTATACTTTTGAAGAAGAGACTTGGCTTCACCTTGCTCAGATTCAGTTAAATTAGGCCAAGAAAGGTCCGCAAACCCAACCAAGGGCGCTGTAGCAGCCTCCACTGACCGAATGAGTGCGATAGGGCCTTGGGTGTCACTTTCTTCCTGGAAGCAAAAGGACTTACTAGCAGAACATGCTGTAATCAGGTGTATTTCCCCCAACAGGGTGCGCAGTTTTACCCACCGATCTACATTACCCACATTTACAACAGGCATGTCCACTGTGCCATTTCTGATGGGAAGCAACGAGGTTGGAATAATTAAATCTGGTGGCAACTGCCACCCTGCCCCTGCTGGTTCTAAAAGTACAGATGAAATCAATGGGCCAAGCCCTTGCCTACAAGTAGCTGGCACAAGCTTTAAAGAGCCGGCTGGGACACAGGTGGAGGACCCAGGAGTGGTCAAAACCCTGCCAAGAACACCGGAAATGGAGAGGTCCTCAAGGCATTGGCCCGCTAATAAAGCATGTTCCCAAATGGCTGGGACTGTCGGTTTAGAGGAAGTAAACAAACCTGTACCATCTTGGCAGAAGAATTCTCTGAGGCAACAACGGAGGACATTCATCCCAATCAACCCTGGGACACACTCCTTCTTCGCTTTGGGTCCAAAGTCAAGTGGGTCTTGAATCACCAAGACACCTACAGAAGGAAGAACTTTTCCCAAGACTTCTATATCCAATTCCAAGTATCCTCGGTATGGGATATCTAAACCGTTGGCTGCTTTCAACTGTAGCCAACCACAGGAACGTAACCGGTCATGGCCCAGGATATGGAAATGCTTATTAAAGAAGGACTCAGTGATGGTAGATACCATGGAACCAGTGTCTATAAGGCAAGTAACAGTTACACCTCCCATCCGAACATCCGCCACAGGGCACTCACCCACCAATGCAGAAGGGCATGGCAAAGTAGATGTAAAAGAATTTGAGCCGATCGAACCCCCTTCTAGTGCTTGGGTCCATGCACTAGAGGATGCTAGTTTCCCTGTTGCCCACTAGAAGAGCCATCCCTCCCATTCACTGCTGCCGGCCTGGACCCAAACCCCACACGCGATGTCTGCCATGAACCAACCTGGCAATCTCTCGCCATGTGGCCCACCTGTTTGCACTGCAGACAAATAGGTCTGCCATCCGCATCAAAATGGAATCGCCTCTGAGAATTAGTTGGCCTATTTGATACATTAGATGGCCCAGGACCAGAGGACAAATGTTGGAGGATGGTATCCAATTGGGCCTGCTGCCTACGTAAACAGTCTTTAAGCTTGGTCAGATCATTGCTTGGTTTTGCTACCACAGCCTGGGCTTCTGCCTGCCATACTCCTACCAATCCTGGACTAGCATCGCATGAAAAAGCCCTTGCACGGACGGGATGGGCCCCCTCCCCATCCTCAGCCAAACGAAATGCCTTGCAATGCAAATCCAGAAAAGAGGACTCAGGATGAAGATGAATATATTGTCTTAACTCTCTGCGCAGCATTTTATCTCTAACATTTTCCACAAACTGGTCACGAAGAACACAGTCAGGTTTAGCAATCACAGTTTTATTTTTACATTGTATGACCTCCATTAGTGCCATTAGTGAGTGTGAAAATTCACACAACGTTTCTCCCTCCCATTGGTGGCATTGGAAAAATTTCTGTTGAGCGTCGATATAGGAATGGCTACAACCAAAAATCTCAGACAGTATAGAGAAAATCTTTTCCATCTCAGCTCGGTCTGCAGTTGGACGGAGTTAAATTTCTAGCTTTGCCTCCCCATCCAGAAGATCATATACAAAATGTGTTTGCTCACTAGTGGACATGTGCCTAACCTGTAAACATCGACAGACCTCCTCGATCCATTCCTCCACTGGAGGAGCCTCCGAACTACCAGAGAACCTAGGGTATTTACGTTCTCGTGGAACATAAACATACCTTAGTCCAGAAGACCCTAGCTCCTGACGGTTTGACTCTGGCTGACTTGGCTCTCCCTGCTCTACACCCACAACAGATGCTACATTTCCCTGTCGTAGTCTTTCATTATCAGCCTGCAACTTCTTAATCTGTTCCATTAACTGCCCGACCTGTTCCTCCAGCTCCTGAGACATTTTAAACAGGGCAAAACCAAAAAGAGAAACAAACAGGTTAATTTTTTTTTGCAGATACAAACCACTTTTCACTTGCAGTGCTGTCCAGGCTCAATCCTCAACCACTGCTCTTCCTGTACCCTATTCACATGCAAACACACAAACAAAACAAATACAACACAAAAAAAGATCTTATACCAGTCCCAATCAATCCTGCTGACTATGCCAAATGTGACACCTAGGGGGAGTTTCCTAATTAACTATAAGTTTAAACAACAATTTAAAACCCCTAAAATAACCAAGCAGGCTATCCCAACAAAGGGAAATAAATGGAAAGAGAGGGACTGGAGTATTATAAAAATAAAGACAATGTTTATTATCCTCTTTTTTAAAATGAAACACACATAAAAGACATACATTAGGCCTTCGGGGCAACCAATTCAAAGACAGGGGCAATAAATTTCACAATAAAGGTGTTTGAATAAATAACACATGGTTAAATGTCAATAAGACTTAATAAGCAAACACTCAATAAATAGGGGACATCATAAGTCACACACAGAAAATCATTTATACTCTGCAAACCAGTGGCCACAGCAAGATCATTGCCCCTCCAGAATATTGCACTAACCCAATGGCCTAGAACACAGATAGTACATTAGTACATACAATAAACATACAAACATTAAACACAGCGGGGAAAACTGATGAAGTAAACCAGTGGGCTCCCCACCCCCCCCCACACACACACATGCACGCACGCTCACCAAAATTGAACACTAAAATCAAGGCACAGGAAAAACAGTGGCTAAGGTAGTGAATAATGGTCCTCCTGCAAGCAAAACATGGCCATAAAGTCATATAAATACTAAATATCAGATCAAAGCCATCACAGGCTGCAAAGGTCTTCAATTGACTATAGGCAATTGGAACAGGACAAGAAGCTAAAATGACATACACGTGTACATTACCAACCTGTATAAACGCAGGCCGCAGTGCTGAGCCGGGAGACTATTGTGGTTTCGTAGCGATCTCGTAGTGGGCCTGTTTTTACTTGTACATTTGTGGGCAAAACTACAATACAGACAGTATTGAACCAGCATGAACACACACATGAACAAGCACTCCGCAATAAAGATAAACACATAAGGGAGAAAGGAAGCCGTGAACTTATATTCTCAGCACAACAAACAGCACTCAGTAGGCTCATAATGACCACACTCTACCCAGATGACTATAATGTAAACAAAACGTGGATCAACATGACTTCATAGGGCAACTGCCTATGGCTAAAGAGCTAAAAGTTGCTTATGTGTAAAAGCAGGGAACTTATGTTTTCGTCAAAACACACAGGCACAATTCGCAGCAAGCAAAGCGATTTTAACAGCAAAGGCTTGTGAAGACGAAAAGCTAGACACACATGCTCCAATGCAGGACTGCGCACAAACACCAGGCCAGGCTATGAAACAATGCAATGGTCCAAATCAAACCAGGCACACGCCAACCATGATTTCGTTAGGAGGCTACAAGACATTTAAGCATGAGAAACTTACGTCCACTTGCACAACAAAGAGCTTCCTAGAATCTGTGTAACGAAAGGCACTAATGAGACACCAGAAAACACGGCTGTATTTAAAAGGGCAGCGCCAAACGGCGCCCACCTGATCCAATCAAGATGCAATTCAAGCTGCATGCGTCCTACCCACTACATTTGTATAGGAATTACATGCATAAAATCTTTCAGCCAGGGTTTATGCTTCATAATTGTACTGAAGCAGTGCTGGTTGAAGTAGTAAATGATGAGCCTCTGATCAGAATGCTTATGTTGATTTACCTCACGGCAACTTTTGATACCATAGGTCACGATATTCTTTGAAACAATTTAAAAATATTTTTTGGAATTAAGGTAATTGTTATTTACTAGCTCAGATATGTTTTAAATGATGATTTATTTTTTTATGGATACAACTATTTGGTCTTCTCAGATCACTGCTCTTTTTCATGTATTTGTGACATCTGACACTGCTAAACTGATGAAACTCAGCTGTACATTTCAGCAAAGCCAGATAACAGATGCTAGGTTAATAAAGTTGAGGAATGTGTAAAAGGCATTTGACAGGAGATGTCGAGTAAATTCCTACCTAATTCTGACAAAGAGAAATGCTCATACTAATGCTCATACTAGGGCCACAGGCAGCCAGAAATAAACTTTTTGATTATGTAGGTAGTCCTGTGATAGACTGGTGACTTGCCTGGAGTGTACCTTGGCTCCTGCCTAAAGCCAGCTGAGACTGGCTCTAGCTTCCCACATGACTCTGACAGATACCGTAAGTGGTATGGGTAATGGATGGATGGATAGATTGTCATTCTCTCTCTCGCTTTTTAGTTATCCTCCTAAGGCCAGAACACCAATTTCTAATGTGTTGCATTCATAAAAGGACAGTGGAATACCTGCCACTCATTCATATCTGTTTGTCTGCTAAGGGTGTGTTAAGGAGATGTACCAGAGTGTCTCAGGTGTTCTTGTGATCCTAACTTCGTCCATGCTTTCCACTGCCCAGTAACATTCTCTCATTGTTGATTTCTCAAACTAGAAAAAAATAATAATAACTGAGAAACTGAACTGTAGATGCCCCATATGAGATGATGAGAAATCCACCACTGATTTATCTCTGGTGTAACATTTTGTGTTGTTATTATCAAATGGATTGCACTTTTATGTGATTGAGTGCAGTGAGTCCTTGCTGATGGTTTTTAAGCAGTTTAGACCACCAACACCATTAGCACCATTATGGATAGCAGGGATAGCACATATCAAACAGAGAACTGGAAAACAAAGATCAAAACATCTCTTTGCCCACTGGTTCTGGGACATTGATGTGTGAAAAAAGGTAAATTATACATGCAAAAAAATGTATCAATGAGTGTGTGTGAGACAAAGAAATTGTTTTATGTGGAAAGATCATAGCAAATTCATTCTATGACCTGGTGCATGAAGTGGAAGGAAATTGATTTCAGCCACCCCCTTTAATTTACACCACAATACTACTGAATTCTTGACTCTGGTTAGAAGGTGATGATTAATTTTCTAACATCAGCTCTGACAGTAGTGCAGCTGCAAATCACAGGTTTATATTAATGCACCATTCTAATACATTATCATTTCTTTAGTAATGACTTGCACAGGGACTTGTATAATGGATCACATTTTGGTTTTAGCCAGCATTAACTTTTTCAGCAGTTTGTGCTACAGGAGCTCTTCTGTGGGATTGGACCATATGGGCAAGCCTTCTTTGTTTCTTTGAAAACAGTGTTTGTGTCCATTTTAGATTCAGTAGGGATTAATCAGAATGTCATAGGATCGACCCATAATGGTGGTCACACCCTCGATCTAATACTAACATTCGGGTTAAACGTAGAAAATATAGTCATACTTCCACAGTCTGAAGTTTCTCAGATCATTAGCTCATCTAATTCAAAATATGTCTGAGTAATAATATATGCACCTCGTCACACTACTGTATTAAACGTACATTCACATCAACTACTGCACAGAGCTTTATAAATGATCTCCCAGAGTTATCAACTTTGATTGGGTCACTGTCAGCCCCTGCAGAACTTGATCAGGCAAGTGAATGCTTCAAGTCAACATTCCACCATACCTTAAATAATGTAGCTCCTCTTAAAAGGAAAATGGTCAGAGACAAAAAAAAAAAAAATTAGTGCCCTGATATAATGATGACACTCACACATTAAACAAACCACTCAAAAATTGGAACGTAAATGGCGCCAAAGAAAATTGGTAGTGTTCAAATTAGGGTGGAAGGAGAGCTTCCTGAAGTATAGAAAAGCTCTTAGTGCTGCTAGATCAACATACAGTGGGGCAAAAAAGTATTTCATCAGCCACCAATTGTGCAAGTTCTCCCACTTAAAAAGATGAGAGAGGCCGGTAATTTTCATCATAGGTACACTTCAACTATGAGAGACAGAATGGGGGAAAGAATACAGGAAATCACATTGTAGGATTTTTAATGAATTAATTGGTAAATTCCTTGGTAAAATACGTATTTGGTCACCTACAAACAAGCAAGATTTCTGGCTCTCTCAGACCTGTAACTTCTTTTTTAAGAGGCTCCTCTGTCCTCCACTCGTTACCTGTATTAATGGCACCTGTTTGAACTCGTTATCAGTATAAAAGACACCTGTCCACAACCTCAAACAGTCACACTCCAAACTCCACTATGGCCAAGACCAAAGAGCTGTCAAAGGACACCAGAAACAAAATTGTAGACCTGCACCAGGCTGGGAAGACTGAATCTGCAATAGGTAAGCAGCTTGGTGTGAAGAAATCAACTGTGGGAGCAATTATTAGAACATGGAAGACATACAAGACCACTGATAATCTCCCTCGATCTGGGGCTCCACGCAAGATCTCACCCCGTGGGGTCAAAATGACCACAAGAACGGTGAGCAAAAATCCCAGAACCACACGGGGGGACCTAGTGAATGACCTGCAGAGAGCTGGGACCAAAGTAACAAAGGCTACCATCAGTAACACACTACGCCACCAGGGACTCAAATCCTGCAGTGCCAGACCCTGCTTAAGCCAGTACATGTCCAGGCCCATCTGAAGTTTGCTAGAGAGCATTTGGATGATCCAGAAAAGGATTGGGAGAATGTCATATGGTCAGATGAAACCAAAATAGAACTTTTTGGTAAAAACTCATCTTGTCGTGTTTGGAGGAGAAAGAATGCTGAGTTACATCCAAATAACACCATACCTACTGTGAAGCATGGGGGTGGAAACATCATGCTTTGGGGCTGTTTTTCTGTAAAGGGACCAGGACGACTGATCCGTGTAAAGGAAAGAATGAATGGGGCCATGTATCGTGAGATTTTGAGGGAAAACCTCCTTCCATCAGCAAGGGCATGGAAGATGAAATGTGGCTGGGTCTTTCAGCATGACAACAATCCCAAACACACCACCCGGGCAATGAAGGAGTGGCTTCGTAAGAAGCACTTCAAGGTCCTGGAGTGGCCTAGACAGTCTCCAGATCTCAACCCCATAGAAAATATTTGGAGGGAGTTGAAAGCCCATGTTGCCCAGTGACTGCTCTACAGGAGATCTGCATGGAGGAATGGGCCAAAATACCAGCAACAGTGTGTGAAAACCTTGTGAAGACTTACAGAAAACGTTTGACCTCTGTCATTGCCAACAAAGGGTATATAACAAAGTATTGAGATGAACTTTTGTTATTAACCAAATACTTATTTTCCACCATAATTTGCAAATAAATTCTTTAAAAATCAGACAATGTGATTTTCTGGATTTTTTTTCTTCTCATTTTGTCTCTCATAGTTGAGGTATACCTATGATGAAAATTACAGGCCTCTCTCATCTTTTTAAGTGGGAGAACTTGCACAATTGGTGACTGACTAAATACTTTTTTTGCCCCACTGTATCTCTCCTCCCTAATAGAAGATAACAAAAATAATCCTAGATTCCTATTTAATACTGTAGCAAAATTAACTGGGAATAAGTCCACTATAGACACATGCACACCTGTAGTATGTAGTAGCAATGATTTCATGAACTTTTTTAATGACAAAATTGAGAATATCCAACAAAAAATTCAAACTACTAATTTAAGGTCAGACAATGTAGGTGACCCTGTAGTTAACAATATAACTGTATCAGATCATCAATTAGAATGTTTTACTCCCCTAAAAGAAACTGAATTACTTTCATTAATCTTGGCATCAAAAGCCTCAACTTGTATACTAGATCCCTTACCTACACGTCTATTCAAACAGATAGTACCGGTAGTAATTGAACTGCTTCTAAAAATAATAAATTATTCTCTTAGGATTGGCTATGTATCCAAATCCTTTAAACTAGCAGTTATCAAACCCCTGATTAAAAAAACCTGACCTTGATCCCTGTCAGCTGTCCAATTATCGGCCAATATCAAACCTCCCCTTTATCTCCAAGATCCTTGAAAAAGCTGTGGCACAGCTTATATTTACAAAGGAATAACATCCATGCAATGTATCAATCAGGATTTAGACCTCATCATAGCACAGAGACAGCTCTGGTTAAAGTAATAAATGGCCTACTGTTGGCGTCTGATCAGGGCTGTGTCTCACTGCTTGTGTTGCTTGACCTTAGTGCAGCATTTGATACCACTGATCATTCCATTCTTCTGGATAGACTAGAAAATATTGTGGGAGTTAAGGGAATGACCCTCTTCTGGCTCAGGTCTTATTTAACTGATCGCTGTCAGCATGTTGAGGTAAATGGTGATATTTCTAGATATACTGAGGTAAAGTTTGGTGTTCCATAAGGTTCTGTCTTGGGTCCACTGCTTTTTTCTTTATATATGTTACCGCTGGGTGATATTATTCATAAACATTGTATTAGTTTCCACTGTCATGCTGATAACACACAGTTGAATGTTTCTGCAAAACCTGATGAGAGACACCAGCTTAATAGAATTGAGGAATGTGTAAAGGACATTAGACACTGGATGCTTATTAATTTCCTTCTGCTTAACTCTGACAAGACTGAAGTACTTGTACTAGGACCTCATGCAGCTAGAAGTAAGTTTTCTGATTACACAGTAACTCTGGATGGCCTTTCTGTTTCTTCACGTGCAGCAGTAAAAGACCTCGGAGTGATTATTGACCCCGGTCTTTCATTCGAAACTCACATTGATAACATTACCCGGATAGTTTTCTTTCATCTCAGAAATATTGCTAAGATAAGAAATGTAATGTTACTACATGAGGCGGAAAAACTAGTTCATGCTTTCGTTACCTCCAGGTTGGATTATTGTAATGCCTTACTGTCTGGCTGTTCCAATAAGTGCATAAACAAGCTCCAGTTAGTTCAAAATGCAGCAGCAAGAGTCCTTACTAGGACTAGAAAATATGACCACATCACCCCTGTCTTATCCACACTGCATTGGCTCCCAACCAAATTTCTTATTGATTATAAAATACTACTATTTACCTTTAAAGCACTGAATGGTCTCACACCACAGTACCTGAGAGAACTTCTGGTCCTTTATGACCTGCCATGCCTACTTAGATCAAAAGGTGTAGGTTATCTGCTGGTACCTCATATAGTGTAGGCTACATCAGGGGGCAGAGCCTTTTCTTACAAAGCCCCACAGTTATGGAACAGCCTTCCAAGTAGTGTTTGGGAATCAGACACAGTCTCAGTGTTTAAGTCTAGGCTGAAAACATATCTGTTTAGTCAAGCCTTTTGTTAATGGTGTTTACGAGGTAAAGGTGTAGATCTGGAGGGCCCTCAGACATAGAGTGTTTTGGTAAACTGGGATGTATGGATGCTGTCAGTCCCCCACTCACTTGCTCACTCAAATTTGTTGATGGTGTAGCGGCTGGCTGCTTTATATCCCGGGGCTCCCTCATGCCTGTGTTACCTTCTGGCTCTCCCCTTTTAGTTATGTTGTCATTAGATTAGATTAGCTTAGATAAAACTTTACTGATCCCTTTGGGCGGGTTCCCTCAGGGAAATTAAGTTTCCAGCAGCATCATTACAGATAAACAGAGAAAAGAAATAGAGAAAACTTCCAGATAAATTAAAATAAAGTAAGTATTGACATATACAAATATAAAAAGAATAAGATATGGGGAAGAGAAGGAGGGGGCAGCAGCAGGAGAGATATTGCACTTTATATTGCACATTGTATTGCACATTGTCCGGTATTGCTTATTGTTAGGCTAGGCTACTGCTCCTTCCCATCCTCTGTCCTCCTGTTACCCCTCCTCCCCCCCAGAGAGGAGTTGTACAGTCTGATGGCATGAGGGACAAAGGAGTTTTTAAGTCTGCTTGTCCTGCACTCAGGAAGGAGCATTCTGTCATTGAACAGGCTCCTCTGGTTGCTGATGACAGTGTGCAGAGGGTGACTGGCATTGTCCATGATGTTCACTAGTTTGTCCATAGAGAGAGTCCAGCTTCTTGCCAACTACAGAGCCAGCCCGCCTGATCAGTTTGTCCAGCCTAGATGTGTCCTTCTTGGATGTGCTGCCCCCCCAGCACACCACGGTGTAAAACAGGACATGGTTAGTTGCCGGAGTCCCTGCTTGTACTCAGTGCAATATGTATACTGTTTCTACTTATTCAGGTGACATTGGGCATACCTAACAATCTGTGCCCCCCCTCCCCAATCCGTCCCTCTGAGTTGTATGTCAGTCCTGGGATCAAGATGCTGACCTCTTCTGCTCCTCGGACCTGCCTGATCTGCACGTTGGAGTCTCATCGCATCACTCCTGTGGAGGGCGGCCCCATGTGGACAGTTGGGGGTCACGCCTGGAGGATGCTCTGGACTCTTGCAGTGGTGCTTTTGTGGCTGGGGACTGCAGTTGACTTGCTGAGTTTAGGACTGCAGTTGACTTGCTGACTTTGGGACTGCAGTTGTCGTGAACAGTTTTGCGCTCGGGTTTCCATCGGTGGGGGATTTATGGCATCAATGAAGCTGACTTTATGTTAGGACTGTTAATGTTATAGTCATGTTGTCTGTTGTTGCCCAAATGAGGATAGGTTCCCTTTTGACGGTGGTTCCTCTCAAGGTTTCTTCCTTATGTCATCTGAGGGAGTTTTTCTTTGCCACCCTCGCCACAGGCTTGCTCATTGGGGATAGATTAGGGATAAAATTAGCTCATATTTTAAGTCGTTCAAATTCTGTAAAGCTGCTTTGCAGCAATGTTTATTGTTAAAAGCGCTATACATATACAACCCCGATTCCAAAAAAAAGTTGGGACAAAGTACAAATTGTAAATAAAAACAGAATGCAATGATGTGGAAGTTTCAAAATTCCATATTTTATTCACAATAGAACATAGATGACATATCAAACGTTTAAACTGAGAAACTGTATCATTTAAAGAGAAAAATTAGGTGATTTTAAATTTCATGATAACAACACATCTCAAAAAAGTTGGGAGAAGGTCATGTTTACCACTGTGAGACATCCCCTTTACTCTTTACAACAGTCTGTAAACATCTGGGGACTGAGGAGACAAGTTGCTCAAGTTTAGGGATAGGAATGTTAACCCATTCTTGTCTAATGTAGGATTCTAGTTGCTCAACTGTCTTAGGTCTTTTTTTTCGTATCTTTCATTTTATGATGCGCCAAATGTTTTCTATGGGTGAAAGATCTGGACTGCAGGCTGGCCAGTTCAGTACCCGGACCCTTCTTCTACGCAGCCATGATGCTGTAATTGATGCAGTATGTGGTTTGGCATTGTCATGTTGGAAAATGCAAGGTCTTCCCTGAAAGAGACATCATCTGGATGGGAGCATATGTTGCTCGAGAACCTGGATATACCTTTCAGCAATGATGGTGTATTTCCAGATGTGTAAGCTGCCCATGCCACATGCACTAATGCAACCCCATACCATCAGAGATGCAGGCTTCTGAACTGAGTGCTGATAACAACTTGGGTCGTCCTTCTCCTCTTTAGTCCGAATGACACGGCGTCCCTGATTTCCATAAAGAACTTCAAATTTTGATTTGTCTGACCACAGAACAGTTTTCCACTTTGCCACAGTCCATTTTAAATGAGCCTTGGCCCAGAGAAGACGTCTGTGCTTCTGGATCATGTTTAGATATGGCTTCTTCTTTGAACTATAGAGTTTTAGCTGGCAACAGCGGATGGCACGGTGAATTGTGTTCACAGATAATGTTCTGTGGAAATATTCCTGAGCCCATTTTGTGATTTCCAATACAGAAGCATGCCTGTATGTGATGCAGTGCCATCTAAGGGCCCGAAGATCACGGGCACCCAGTATGGTTTTCCGGCCTTGACCCTTACGCACAGAGATTCTTCCAGATTCTCTGAATCTTTTGATGATATTATGCACTGTAGATGATGATATGTTCAAACTCTTTGCAATTTTACACTGTCAAACTCATTTCTGATATTGCTCCACTATTTGTTGGCACAGAATTAGGGGGATTGGTGACCCTCTTCCCATCTTTACTTCTGAGAGCCGCTGCCACTCCAGGATGCTCTTTTTATACCCAGTCATGTTAATGACCTATTGCCAATTGACCTAATGAGTTGCAATTTGGTCATCCGGCTGTTCCTTTTTTGTACCTTTAACTTTTCCAGCCTCTTATTGCCCCTGTCCCAACTTTTTTGACATGTGTTGCTGTCATGAAATTTCCAATGAGCCAATATTTGGCATGAAATTTCAAAATGTCTCACTTTCAACATTTGATATGTTGTCTATGTTCTATTGTGAATGCAATATCAGTTTTTGAGATTTGTAAATTATTGCATTCCATTTTTATTTACAATTTGTACTTTGTCCCAACTTTTTTGGAATCAGGGTTGTACTTCTTGCCCCATGTGAATCAGTGAACCTTTGACACCCATGACCCTGTTGCCAGTTGACCGGTTGTCCTTCCTTGGACCAATTTTGGTAGATACTAACCACTGCATCCTGAGAACACCCCCCAATCTGTGCCATTTTGGATATCCTCAAACCCAGTCATCTAGCGATCACAATTTGGCCCTTGTCAAAGTCACTCAGATCCCATTTTTCCTGCTTCCAACACATCAACTTCAAGAACTGACCATTCTCTTGCTGCCTAATATGTCCCACCCCTTGGCAGGTGCCATTGTAATGAGATAATCAAAATTATTCACTTCATCTGTCAGTGGTTTTTACATTATGGCTGATCAGTATATGATGAAGTTTTCTATTAAAAGACATTTAGTTAGTTAAAAAGGCATCTCCAGTGTCAGTGGTAAAGCTCAGAATTTTTTAGACACTGGAACATCTTCAGAACAGGATTTTATGCTTTGCATGTAACTGCAACCTAATCAAATGTCAGATGTGTCATTCTTGTGATAATCAGATTTGTAAAAGTCACAAAACTTTGCAAGGAAAATGAGAAAACAAGGTGAATTTAGAGTGGTGCTTGAACGTTTGTGAACCCTTTAGAATTTTCTATATTTCGGCATAAATATGACCAAAAACATTATCAGATTTCCACACAAATCTTAAAAGTAGATAAAGAGAACACAGTTAAACAAATGAGACAACAATATTATACTTGGTCATTTATTTATTGAGGAAAATGATCCAATATTACATATCTGTCAGTGGCAAAAGTATGTGAACCTCTAGGATTAGCAGTTAATTTGAAGGTGAAATTAGAGTCAGGTGTTTTCAAATCAATGGGATGACAATCAGGTGTGAGAGGACACCATGTTTTATTTAAAGAACAGGGATCTATCAAAGTCTGATCTTCACAACACATGTTTGTGGAAGTGTATCATGGCACGAACAAAGGAGATTTCTAAGGACATCAGAAAAAGCATTGTTGATGCTCATCGGGCTGGAAAAGGTTACAAAACCATCTCTAAAGAGTTTGGACTCCACCCATCCACAGTCAGAAAGACTGTGTACAAATGGAAGAAATTCAAGACCATTGTTACCCTCCCCCGGAGTGGTCAACCAACAAAGATCACTCCAAGAGCAAGGCATGTAATAGTCGGCGAGGTCACAAAGGACCCCAGGGTAACTTCTAAGCAACTGAAGGCCTCTCTCACATTGGCTAATGTCAATGTTCATGAGTCCACCATCAGAAGAACACTGAACAACAATGGTGTGCATGGCAAGGTTGCAAGGAGAAAGCCACTGCTCTCCAAAAGGAACATTGCTGCTTGTCTGCAGTTTGCTAAAGATCATATGGACAAGCCAGAAGGCTATTTGAAAAATGTTCTGTGGACGGATGAGACCAAAATATAACTTTTTGGTTTAAATGAGAAGCATTATGTTTGGAGAAAAGAAAACCCTGCATTCCAGCATAAGAACCTTATCCCATCTATGAAACATGGTGATGGTAGTATCATGGTTTGAGCCTGTTTTGCTGTATCTGGGCCAGGAAGGCTTGCCATCATTGATGGAACAATGAATTCTGAATTATACCAGCAAATTCTAAAGGAAAATGTCAGTACATCTGTCCATGAACTGAATCTCAAGAGAAGGTGGGTCATGCAGCAAGACAATGACCCTAAGCACACAAGTCGTTCTACCAAAGAATGGTTGAAGAAGAATAAAGTTAATGTTTTGGAATGGCCAAGTCAAAGTCCTGACCTTAATCCAGTCAAAATGTTGTGGAAGGACCTGATGCAAGCAGTTCATGTGAGGAAACCTGCCAACATCCCAGAGTTGAAGCTGTTCTGTACAGAGGAATGAGCTAAAATTCCTCCAAGCCAGTGTGCACAACTGATCAACAGTTACTGGAAATGTTTAGTTGCAGTTATTGCTGCACAAGGGGGTCACACCAGATACTGAAAGCAAAGGTTCACATACCTTTTACCACTCACAGATATGTAATATTGGATAATTTTCCTCAATAAATAAATGACCAAGTGTAATATTTTTGTCTCATTTGTTTAACTGGGTTTTCCTTATCTACTTTTAGGACTTGTGTGAAAATCTGATGATGTTTTAGGTCATATTTATGCAGAATATACCTCAATTCCAAAAAAGTTGGGACAAAGTCTCATCTCATTATCTCAAGCCGCTTTATCCTTCTATAGGGTCGCAGGCAAGCTGGAGCCTATCCCAGCTGACTACAGGCGAAAGGCGGGGTACACCCTGGACAAGTCGCCAGGTCATCACAGGGCTGACACATAGACACAGACAACCATTCACACTCACACCTACGGTCAATTTAAAGTCACCAGTTAACCTAACCTGCACGTCTTTGGACTGTGGGGGAAACCGGAGCACCCGGAGGAAACCCATGCGGACATGGGGAGAACATGCAAACTCCACACAGAAAGGCCCTCGCCAGCCCCAGGGCTTGAACCCAGGACCTTCTTGCTGTGAGGCGACGGTGCTAACCACTACACCACCATGCCGGTTGGGACAAAGTACAAATTGTAAATAAAAACCGAATGCAGTGATGTGGAAGTTTCAAAATTCCATATTTTATTCACAGTAGAACATACTAGATGACATATCAAATGTTTAAACTGAGAAAATGTATCATTTAAAGAGAAAAATTAGGTGATTTTAAATTTCATGACAACAACACATCTCAAAAAAGTTGGGACAAAGCCATGTTTACCACTGTGAGACATCCCCTTTTCTCTTTACAACAGTCTATAAACGTCTGTGGACTGAGGAGAAAAGTTGCTCAAGTTTAGGGATAGGAATGTTAACCCATTCTTGTCTAATGTAGGATTCTAGTTGCTCAACTGTCTTTGGTCTTTTTTGTCGTATATTCCATTTTATGATGTGCCAAATGTTTTCTATGGGTGAAAGATCTGGACTGCAGGCTGGCCAGTTCAGTACCTGGACCCTTCTTCTATGCAGCCATGATGCTGTAATTGATGCAGTATGTGGTTTGGCTTTGTAATGTTGGAAAATGCAAGGTGTTCCCTGAAAGAGATGTCATCTGGATGGGAGCATATGTTGCTCTAGAACCTGGATATACCTTTCAGCATTGATGGTGTCTTTCCAGATGTGTAAGCTGCCCATGCCACACGCACTAATGCAACCCCATACCATCAGAGATGCAGGCTTCTGAACTGAGCACTGATAACAACTTGGGTCATCCTTCTCCTCTTTAGTCTGAATGACACGGCGTCCCTGATTTCCATAAAGAACTTCAAATTTTGATTTGTCTGACCACAGAACAGTTTTCCACTTTGCCACAGTCCATTTTAAATGAGCCTTGGCCCAGAGAAGACATCTGCGCTTCTGGATCATGTTTAGATACGGCTTCTTCTTTGAACTATAGAGTTTTAGCTGGCAATGGCGGATGGCACGGTGAATTGTGTTCACAGATAATGTTCTGTGGAAATATTCCTGAGCCCATTTTGTGATTTCCAATACAGAAGCATGCCTGTATGTGATGCAGTGCCGTCTAAGGGCCCGGAGAACATGGGCACCCAGTATGGTTTTCCAGCCTTGACCCTTACGCACAGAGATTCTTCCAGATTCTCTGAATCTTTTGATGATGATATGCACTGTAGATGATGATATGTTCAAACTCTTTGCAATTTTACACCATCGAACTCCTTTCTGATATTGCTCCACTATTTGTCGGCACAGAATTAGGGGGATTGGTGATCTTCTTCCCATCTTTACTTCTGAGAGCTGCTGCCACTCCAAGATGTTCTTTTTATATCCAGTCATGTTAATGACTTATTGCCAGTTGACCTAATAAGTTGCAATTTGGTCCTCCAGCTGTTCCTTTTTTGTACCTTTAACTTTTCTAGCCTCTTATTGCCCCTGTCCCAACTTTTTTGAGATGTTGCTGTCATGAAATTTCAAATGAGCCAATATTTGGCATGAAATTTCAAAATGTCTCACTTTCAACATTTGATATGTTGTCTATGTTCTATTGTGAATACAATATCAGTTTTTGAGATTTGTAAATTATTGCATTCCGTTTTTATTTACAATTTGTACTTTGCCCTAAGGGCAGCACGGTGGTGTAGTGGTTAGCGCTGTTGCCTCACAGCAAGAAGGTCCGGGTTCGAGCCCTGTGGCCGGCGAGGGCCTTTCTGTGTGGAGTTTGCATGTTCTCCCCATGTTTGCATGGGCACCCTCTGGGTGCTCCGGTTTCCCCCACAGACCAAAGACATGCAGGTTAGGTTAACTGGTGACTCTAAATTGACCGTAAATGTGAGTGTGAATGGTTGTCTGTGTCTGTGTCAGCCCTGTGATGACCTGGCGACTTGTCCAGGGTGTACCCCGCCTTTCACCCATAGTCAGCTGGGATAGGCACCAGCTTGCCTGCGACCCTGTACAAGGATAAAGCGGCTAGAGATAATGAGATGAGATGAGACTTTGTCCCAACTTTTTTGGAATCGGGGTTGTACAAAATTCTAAAGGGTTCACAAACTTTCAAGCACCACTGTATATATCCAAAGAGATAAAGAACATAAAGGAAAGACAGGTGTGATCAGTCAGCAGGTGAGTGAAAATGATGTAATGTGTGGAGCAGTGGATCCTGGAACAACAGCTGGTGGAGCCAGATGTGACAACTGTTCAATTTATGTGCTGTTATGGGGGTTTCATCTTTTATATGATGGGATTATGAAATTTGATTTTGTCCTTGCTCTCAGTTCCAGCATTGACTTTGGAGAACGCTGCAGATTTTTGGATTTCTGCAAGTTAAACTATATGATTAATAATAATAATAATAATAATAATAATAATAATAATAATAATAATTATAATAATAATAATAATATGCTTAGCATATGATTTTCAGTAAATGATGCTTATCATTATCGGCAAATGTGACATAAAATAATAGTTCCATATTGTCTAACAAAAAAAAAATCATAAATGATCAGCTATGTATTGGAGCAGTCGCCTTTTGCTTATGCAATGACACACAGAAAGGCTGAAAGCCTTTACATATATTCTTTCACCTTAACCAAGGTTCTGTTTGGAACTATATCTAAAAGGGAAACACTCTTCTTTCGGATCCAGCACAGAACTTTCAAGGGTGTTCGATTGGATTTTTTGTACTGTATAGCTTGAAATGAATGGTAATACTTTGGATTTTTAATCATCATAATTAAAATCAGAAATCTCATCTCATCTCATTATCTCTAGCCGCTTTATCCTGTTCTACACGGTCGCAGGCAAGCTGGAGCCTATCCCGGCTGACTACGGGCGAAAGGCAGGGTACACCCTGAACAAGTCGCCAGGTCATCACAGGGTTTAAAATCAGAAATGTAATGTAGAAATATAATGTTTAAGTAGTTCAAGATTTACTAGTGTTCAGTTTGTTGTCATACTGTCACTGAATATTAGAGTCCATGAACTCATACTGATGACTAAACAGCAGATTAGTCAGCGCTGCTCTCCCTGATGTCATCACAGAGCTCTTTAGGCGAATACCACTATTTCTGTTGCATCCAAGTCCTTTTCATGAATAAAGCATGACTCGTGGTGCAGTGCTTAAGGTACCAATCCACCCACAGGCACACATACAGAGAGAGAGAGAGAGAGAAGCAGCAGCTCCCCCTATCTGTAGTGTACAGTCATGTTTAATTCATGGATATGGTGCCAGTGGTACAACCAGCAAAGTAACACTGATAAATAAGTTGGAGCTGGAGTTAGTTTCTCAATATAGTTACCCTGTAATAGCCCTGTGTGTCACTGTCTTGGTACTGAGAGAGAGAGAGAGAAAGAGAGAGAGAGAGAGAGACTGACATGCTACCGCAACACTAATAACCAGCATTAAGGGAATGTTCATTGAGCCATGGGATACTGAAGTTAATTAGGAGTTCAGGTTTGGGTATTAAGCACTGATCTTGAAAATAATGAAGGGACAATGGAATGGAGAAAATATGACAGTATGACCATACTTACATGCCCATGATAAAATTGTATGTTTTCAGAATGTAAAAACAAAGGAAGCAAAATACATCATGTCAGATCTTTTTTACACATTTGATGTGATATAGCAATCAATAAAATTCAAGTAAAACAAAATCAAACATGTTTAAGGGGGGAAATACTTTTAAGAAGAAGCCTTTATTTATCACATGTACAGTACACTCAAGCACAGCGAAATTCCTTCTCTGCATTTAACCCATCGTAAGCAGTGAATACATACATGTGAGCAATGAGCACACACACACACACAGAGCAGTGGGCAGCTATGCTACAGCACCCAGGGAGCAGTTGGGGGTTAGGTGCCTTGCTCAGAGGCACTTCAGCCATAATGCAGAGGGCCATGATACCTTTTCCCTACCAGTCCCTGGAATCGAACCTGTGACCCTTTGGGCCCAAAGCTGCTTCTTTAACCTTCAGACCATGGCTGCCCCCTACATGGTTGTAGAGATAGTGTGGACACTCCTGAATGAATTCTTTGTTAAAGCACCTTTTGCTTGTAATACAGCACTCATCTTTTTTTGTTCCAAAATAAATTGGTATTTTGAGCTATCCATGATTCCCTCCATCTTGATGACAGCCCCAATAGAGCTGAAGAATAGCAGCCCCATTGTATGATGCTGCCACCACCATGCTTCAACATGAGTATGGTGTTCTTTGGGTGATGAGCTGTCTTGTTTACTGACAAAAATTCTACATATTTTGAGACATTTTGCATGGATTTTACATGGTTTGGGGTGATTTAGGTGGGATAGGATTTATTTATTTATTTATTGGGAAACCATGGCCAAATGGTTAGAGAAACAGCTTTCAGACCAAAAGGTTGCTGTTTTGATTCCCTAAGCCAGCAGTATTGGCTCAAGTGCCCTTGAGCAAGGCACCTGACTCCCAACTGCTCCTACAAGTGTGGTAGCATACCTTGTCTCTGATTAACCAAAGAAAAACTGACGATGGAATTATCAGTTCTGACAAGAACCTGGCCATAATAATAATTCTAATAATGACAATAATTTATTTATGTGAAAGGTCTTACATCCAGCTACCCTACCCCATAGCCCAGACATGAAGAATATGAGAGATTTCTGTCATATGCAGGGAGTGACCAGTACTTGCCAGTTATCCCTGCAACCTCAAGTCTCTTGACAGCCTCCCTGATAAGTTTACTTCTTGTTTTTTTGTCTATTTTATTGGGATGCTGTTTTCTTGGCAATGTTATTCTGGAGCCCCATTTTCTTCACTTGTTAATGATGGCCATTATGTGTTCCATGGTACATCTAATGTTTTGGAAATAATTTGTCTCCTTCTCCTGATTGATGCCTTTCAAAAATAAGATCTTGTACATCCTTTATAAGCTTCTTGTGGATCATGCCTTCAGCAGTCAGATGAAATCAAGGGTATGTCAAGAAAATCCTACAGAAACAGCTTATCTTTATTTGTGGTTAATCAGAATCACTTCATCGATGACCAGTGTTTGATAATTACTTTTGTCCATGTGGTGGTGGCTCAAGAAAACCACTGCCATTCCTGTGTGTCGCTCCTCACACTACCGCTTTTTTGCTGAAGGGACAGCACCAATTCAGCACCTCTGTTTTGGACTGCCAAAAACAGCATGGCCATGGGGCAGAGCCAGCCAAGTGCACACACCTGATTTACCTTAAGCAGCATCTCTCTTTGCTCTCCTTAAATGGTCAGGGGAGTATAAATAGTCACTACTAACATCTCAGATTAGTTTATGCTAAGTAAGGCCTACTGTCTGACTCCTGTGCTCCTTTTCTCAGGCAACAGCACTGATAATGAGGAAGAACTTCTGCTGCCTATGAGGGCTCTCATTTGCCTCCCACAATCTGGCTACATGGCTACAGCATGTGAAGCCTCTGAGAAACAACCCTCTTACCTCCTACCCTGCCTTCCACCCACCACTTGGCTGGCTCACCCCTTTGACCACTGCAATACACAACACCAAGCTCGGGGCTGCCACCCCTCACTGACTGCACTGTAGGATCCCCTCAGTCCCTTTTCTCCACCTTCACTAACTTTAAATAAAAGAGCACTTTGCTTTCCATATCCTATCACTTGCTGCATCCTCGAGGTGCCACAGTCCATGAGTCCCTCTATCCTGTGCCAGGACCTGGTCTTCCTAGGCATTCTCCCATCCTAGTACTGGCCAAGCACTTAGCATATTGGGTGGCACCAATTTCCATTTCCATAGCCCTTGGCCCCTCACCTATTACATAGCTAGGGTTACAGTGGGGGGCTGGTCCTCTGGCAACCATGAGAGTTTGAATGTGTTTAGTTCTGAGCTCAATCACATACCTCATCTCATCTCATCTCATTATCTCTAGCCGCTTTATCCTTCTACAGGATCGCAGGCAAGCTGGAGCCTATCCCAGCTGACTACGGGCGAAAGGCGGGGTACACCCTGGACAAGTCGCCAGGTCATCACAGGGCTGACACATAGACACAGACAACCATTCACACTCACATTCACACCTACGGTCAATTTAGAGTCACCAGTTAACCTAACCTGCATGTCTTTGGACTGTGGGGGAAACCGGAGCACCCGGAGGAAACCCACGCGGACACGGGGAGAACATGCAAACTCCGCACAGAAAGGCCCTCGCCGGCCCCGGGGCTCGAACCCAGGACCTTCTTGCTGTGAGGCGACAGCGCTAACCACTACACCACCATGCCGCCATCACATACCTCATAATTAAAAAAAAAAAATAGTAGTTGTGCATACTTGTGGAACCATAGGGAAGCCATGGCCTAATGGTTTGATTCCCTGGACCAGCAGGACTGGCTGAAATGCCCTTGAACAAGGCATCTAACCCACAACTGCTCTGGCAAGAGTGGTGGCATACCTTGTGCCTGATTAGCCAAAGAAAAAAATGATGGTGTGATTATCAGTTCAAGTGGTGCCTGGCCAAAACTAAAAACATCGCATACTTGTGCAACCATGTTATTGACAGGTGCTCCAGTTTTCTCTATTAAAAAAAAAAAAAATACCAGTAGGTCAATTTGTTAGTACAAATACTGTAGCTGTTAGGTGTATGTGTGTGTGCATGGTGCCTATGATATATTGGTGTCCCATCCAGGGTGTGTTCCTGAGACAGGCTCCTCCTACATGATGCTTATCTGCACAGAAAGATCTTTACTGAAGATGAATGAATCTGCTACCATGGCACAGACAACTGAGTTTATTAAATTTAGGTTGTGTTTTAGATAACTGTTCAGGCCTTTTTGTGCCCTACACTAGTCACTGCTCTGAAATTATAAATACAAGGACAAATGCTGAGGGGTTTGTTTTAGAGAGGGAAAAATATTTCCATCTGTTAATAACTGTAATTTTAATCTTAGCTTGAAGGGAGAAGCTTTGAGTCCAGGTTGCACCATTTGCCAACTTTGCCCTCTGCTCTCTCATAGAGAGCTCAAAGCTGGCAAAAGTTTGGGCAGTTCATGGCTGTGTTGCAGACGTGGGCAGAGCCAAGCAATCAAATATGCAAAGCTGGGCATTGACCCCAGGAAGTGAACAAGACTGCTCAGGAGAGGGAGGGAGTGACTGGAAGGACATGCCATCTGGCTCTGAGAGACAAACACTGTGTGTGTCACTGTCATAACATTCCCTCCATCTTAATCATATTTTTGTCTCTATATTTCTAAACTGATAGCTAGTAGTGCCAACAAGGCTGATGAAATGCTGGTCTACTAATGAGGAGACCCGATTGGCTGAAAAGTGGGTAGAATTATTACATGTGAATGGGCTTTGATCTGATTTGGCGCTATTTGTCCTATTCACATTGCCAGTATAACCAATCATCAACCTCATACAATGTGTGATTCTCAAAAGAATGTGGCGGCTGAGTGAAGAGCACATTGGATATGAGCAACACTGCTCATTCCTAACATAAGACATGTTAATAAAATGTTACCAGCCCTGCGATGATTTGGCAACTTGTCCAGGGTGTACCCCGCCTCTCACCCATAGTCAGCTGGAATAGGCTCCAGCTTGCTCACAAGCCTGCACAGGATAAATAGTTATGGAAAATGGATGGATGGATGGATGGATGGATAAATGTTACCATTTCCACTGCTAATTCTAGCAAGCTAGGTAAAATCAGCTAACCTCACAGGATTCCTGAGAGGGTTGTTAAGTCATGTTCATGAATATTACAGTTTTCACTGATAATTCTAGCTAGGGCAGCATGGTGGTGTAGTGGTTAGCACTGTTGCCTCACAGCAAGAAGATTCTGGGTTCAAGCCCAGTGGCTGACAGGGGAGTTTCTGTGGTGAGTTTGCATGTTCTTCCTGTGTCTGTGTGGGTTTCCTCTGGGTGCTCCAGTTTCTCCCACAGTCCAAATACATGCAGTTAATAACTGGCTACTCTAAATTGCCCATAGGTGTGAATGGTTGTTTCCCAAGCCAAGAAATGGGAGGGTTGTGGCAGGAAGGGCATCTGGCATAAAACTGTGCTCCAATTAATATGACATGTGGATCAGTAGGGTCCACATGGACCCTGACCTGGCAGTACTGCTGGACAAGGAGGAGAGAGACTGATAATTCTAGCTACTTAGTGAAAATGACCTAATGTGACAGGGTTCCTGAGACACCTAAATCCTCTTTTAACTACAATCATAAAACTATGCCTATATTGCATGTTCAATATGTTAAGTGTTCTTCCTTACTATGCATTTTAAACAATTTCACTTTTACACAGCTGGTTTAACCATGTTACATTTTCAAATACACTCTATCATCACTCTAAAATAAGCCATGTTTTGTAATTTTGTTAAAAAATGTTCATGAAGGGTGTCCATCTCTTTTTCATGCATTAAAGAGGGCAGAAATGTTCCTATTTGCTGTGCAGCTATAACAGCTAATTAGCCATCTGCAGATCTTTCAGATACACCTTCCACATAATCTGTCATAATGAGCTGGTCTTGGGCACACACTGATCCCCATCTGATATTTTATTTAGCTCACACATTGATGGTTGAGCATCTTGGCTCGATTAGAAGGGAATGCAGATTGCTAATCTGTTAGAGAAGCTCCTGCTTATTCATAGCAATGAAGGTGATCACTGCTGACTCAACCAGAAGGAAAAAAAAAAAAAAACATTATGGACATTTTACATTGTCTGTTAAGGGCCTGGTCATAATAATAATAATAATAATAATAATAATAATAATTTGTGATGACCTGGCGACTTGTCCAGGGTGTACCCCACCTTTTGCCCGTAGTCAGCTGGGATAGGCTCCAGCTTGCCTGCGACCCTGTAGAACAGGATAAAGCGGCTAGAGATAATGAGATGAGATGAGATAATAATAATAATAATAATAATAATAATAATAATAATAATAATAATAATTTATTTTTATAGTGCGCAGGCTGCATGAATATATGATTGCCTGCGCATCATAAAGATGAACTATAAACCAATTATAAAACAATATCTACTTATTAAAAACTAACAATATATAGCAATATAAAAATGAGCCAAAACTACAATAAAAATATAATATAGAAAGACAAAATAAGTCTAATTAAATCTTATTTATAAAAGCTAATTTAAATAAATGCATCTTCAACATATTCTTAAAATTATTCAAAGTTCTCCAGTTATGAAGACTACTTGGTAACGAGTTCCATAGTTTTGGGGCAGCAGCACAAAAAGCCCTGTCCCCCAATGTCCTCTTTGTTTGATCTCTTGGCAACTCAAGGAGAAGCCCATTATTTCATCTCAAAGAATAGTGTGATGTACCCTTAATGATAATGAAGTCATGAATATATTCCAGCACTAGCCCATGAATAGCCTTAAATTTAATTACTAGTATATTAAATTTACGGTAATTCCAAATTTCACTTGCAGCCAGTGAAGCTTGAAAAGCACAAGCAACATATGATCAAAATGGGAAACATTGCAAATAAGGCATGCAGCTCTGTTCTGGACACACTGTAACTTAGAGAACTGTGTTTGTGGCAAACCATATAATAAACTATTGCAGTAGTCAATTCTACTAATGCCTAGAGCATGCACTAACTTCTTAGTTGATTCAGTTGATAGAAACTTTCTAATGCATCTCATTTTGTGCAAATGAAAATAAGATGCACAACAAATCTTATTGATATGTGTCCCCATACTAAGTTGCTGATCAAACCAGCAGCCCAGATTCTCAGCCTCTTGAGCTGGAATAATCTGATGATCACCAACAGCCAGAGATCCTGCACCGACCTTAGACAATTGTTGTCTTGTTCCTATAAGTAAATATTCAGTTTTATCATTGAAAGTGCAATAGGCTTATCGAATCAGTCTCATATAAAAAGGGATCAGTCTCATAAATTCATTAATCATTAATTCAAGTGTCTAATAGTTTATAGCTAAACTATTAAAATCAATGGAATAACTTAGTGATGTTGCTATAGTTTAGTGAGTATTGTAGCTCTAATGTAATATGTTTACTCTAGATCTATAACATTCATATAACAACCAAATGGGCAAAGGCAGAGGTTGGCACTCAGTGAATGTTGTAGCAATAGACAGGACACAGTTTATTCCAAAGATACCATTTATTGAAATAGCTGACACGAATTAGCAAACTAATCCTGATCAGATATAGCAACAATAGCAGCCAAGGAATAATTCAATATGAATGGTGATATAATGTATACAGGTAATAATCAGTAGTGTATGGAGCAATAGTCAGTAATAAGTAGAATAATAACCAGTAGTAAACTGAGTAAGAAATCAGCAGTGCATATGATGATAACTAAGGCACTAAATGGTGATCAGGAATAATAGTCTATATGCAAGGTTACAGTGTAGGGGTGAGTGGATGTTAAAATGTGAGAGGGATATCACGTGTTTATGTGTGTCTGTGTGAGAGTGTGTGTGTGTGTGAGTATAGGCATGTGCGTGTATGCAGCTGCGCACTAACGAGATGAGGAGGAGCTAGGGAGAGAGGGCATGCGCAGGTGCATGACAAGGAGGAGGGGAGCGAGGCTGTGTGCGCACACAGGCAAGATAAGTGTGGTATGTGAATGTAATGCACGAGCCTTTGTGCTAGGCCTCACCTAAACTTCTACTCAACCTTAGCTACTCCTGAAATCCCAATGTTAAGGGATGTAGTGTGACAGAGGGAGTTAAAAAGAGAGAGAGAGAGAGAGAGAGAGAGAGAGAGAGAGAAAATGCATGCACCATCTAACTAAATACAGATAGTAAACAAAGCAAATCAAACAACACGTGGTCTAAGACCAACTTTCATGTGAATCAAAATGCATACATTTAAACCATGAATGAATTCAAATAAACAACACTCTTCACATTAACTAGCCACAACTAAGACTAACAATTGCCCAGATGCCAGCCTTACTTGAGATCGCTCTTGCTTGGCGACTGAAAGTGCACTGTCTGTTATCCAAAGGCAGCGCAGAGCACAGGTCCAGGGAGAAAACAGTTGTGTTCCTTTTGCTTTTACAGTTCATTAGCTGAAGAGCTTTGGGGTCCCATTGGTCGTTCGATGATCTGGAAGGAATCTTGTTTGTAGTTCATAGACGTTGCGAAAGGGAAAAGGGATCCAGTCACCTTTTCTCTTTAAAATACTGTGTGGGCTGCAGTAACCAACCTGTTCAGTTATTATTGCAACTATGCAGAGATCAAATACATTGAACTTTGGCTAAAGGTCCGGTATCAATAGCTCATTCTTTGTCCTTTGTTCTCTTGTAGCACAGATGCAACGACGTCTCGTTCACGTGTCGAAACCGACTGCCAGAGAGAAGGAATTTCGATTTCGCCATGGGTTTTAAGCACGATTGTGATGTCACTGTATTTGGCATCTGGTATCATCTCTGTATCCAATACCATTTCAAGGAGTCAGAAGAATGGGTGGAGATGGAACATGGCATCGAGTACAGGGATTGGTGTGCTCAATGCTGTACAGTGAAAGGGAGAAGATGGTTCATAAAGTGAAGCAGGGAATTGGTTACTATGGCTACGGCATGGCAGCCCCCCCCCCCACATCCCCCCCTTTGGTCTCAAGATTGGGGTTCTTCCATAGTCTTTGAGAGAAACAGAAGGCTGTATAGTCCATGTCTGTAGTCCACTCACGCTCTTTCAGTCCTGAAAACACTAGCAGTTTATACAGGCTTTGGCATCTGGGCACATATAAGGCTGTGAGCATCTGGGCAAATGATATGTCAACTATTCGTGTAACGAAGCAACACTAAGTAACTATGAGGTAGTCCACACTTTAAAAGGTTACATTTCAAATACATTCAACACATTTCAAGTAAATTTTCAATTATAGCCTGGAAAGAGAAACAAAGAGGTGTTAGTTATAGGAGTTAGCAAGCCTACTCTTTGGGAAGGTTAGTGGCGACCTGCGGTGAGGGGGTGTACCGGACATCATCATTAAGCTTGAGCCGGTCAGTCAGCATCCATTGACATATGTCCTCTATACGATGCTGCATTGCGATAACTGCCTCATCTTGACTTGCTTGGGAATCAGGTTTAAATGAAATATAAAGCTGAGAGTCATCCACATAACAATGAACACTAGGAACAGTGGTGCTTGAAAGTTTGTGAACCATTTAGAATTTTCTATACTTCTGCATAAATATGACATAAAACTTCATCAAATTTTCACACAAGTCCTAAAAGTAGGTAAAGAGACACCAGTTAAAAAAATGAGATAAAAATATTATACTTAGTAATTTTTTTTATTGAGGAAGATGATCCAACATTACATATCTGTGAGTGATAAAAGTATGTGAACATTTGCTTTCAGTACCTGGTGTGAACTCCTTGTGCAGCAATAACTGCAAATAAACGTTTCCAGTAACTGTTGATCAGTCCTGCACACCAGCTTGGAGGAATTTTAGCCCATTCCTCCGTACAGAACAGCTTCAACTCTGGGATGTTGGTGGGTTTCCTCACATGAACTGCTCGCTTCAGGTCCTTCCACAACATTTCGATGGGATTAAGGTCAGGACATTGACTTGGCCATTCCAAAATATTAACTTTATTCTTCTTTAAGCATTCTTTGGTAGAACGACTTGTGTGCTTATGGTCATTGTCTTGCTGCATGACCCATGTTCTCTTGAGATTCAATTCATGGACAGATGTCCTGACATTTTTCTTTAGAATTCGCTGGTATAATTCAGAATTCATTATTCCATCAATGATGGCAAGCAGAGGTGGAAAAACCCGGGTGCAGAAAGTAAAAACCCTGCCACATTTTTGCTCCAGCCAATTCAATGAACCAGCTGATCCTAATTACCACATCCCCTAAGCCAGGTTGATGAGCTAATTGGTGAAATCACCTGTGTTGAGAGCACAGGCAGAAAGAAAACCTAAGCAAGGCTTTTACTTTGTCAATCCAGTTTTTCCACCTCTGATGGCAAGACGTCCTGGCCCAAATTCAGCAAAATAGGCCCAAACTACGATACTACCACCACCATGTTTCACAGATGGGATAAGGTTCTTATGCTGGAATGCAGGGTTTTCCTTTCTCCAAACATAACGCTTCTCATTGAAACCAAAAAGTTCTATTTTGGTCTCATCCATCCACAAAACAATTTTCCAATAGCCTTCTGGCATGTCTACGTGATCTTTAGCAAACTGCAGACAAGCAGCAATGTTCTTTTTGGAGAGCAGTGGCTTTCTCCTTGCAACCCTGCCATGCACACCATTGTTGTTCAGAGTTCTCCTGATGGTGGACTCATGAACATGAACATTAGCCAATGTGAGAGAGGCCTTCAGGTGCTTAGAAGTTACCCTGGGGTCCTTTGTGACCTCGCCGACTATTACACACCTTGATCTTGGAGTGATCTTTGTTGGTCGACCATTCCTGGGGAGGGTTACAATGGTCTTGAATTTCCTCCATTTGTACACAATCTGTCTGACTGTGGATTGGTGGAGTCCAAACTCTTTAGAGATGGTTTTGTAATCTTTTCCAGCCTGATGAGGATCAACAACACTTTTTCTGAGGTCCTCATAAATCTCCTTTGTTTGTGCCATGATAAACTTCCACAAACATGTGTTGTGAAGATCAGACTTTGATAGATCCCTGTTCTTTAAATAAAACAGGGTGCCCAATCACACTTGATTGTCATCCCATTGATTGCAAACACCTGACTCAAATTTCACCTTCAAATTAACTGCTAAGTTCACATACTTTTGCCACTCACAGATATGTAATATTGGCTCATTTTCCTCAATAAATAAATGACCAAGTATAATATTTTTGTCTCATTTGCTTAACTGTGTTCTCTTTATCTACTTTTAGGACTTGTGTGAAAATTTGATGATGTTTTAGGTCATATTTATGCAGAAATAGAGAAAATTCTAAAGGGTTCACAAACTTTCAAACACCACTGTAGATGTGCATTTACACTCTCAAAAAGCTTGGATGTGTAAATGATAAACCATACAGGACCAAGGCAGGATCCCTGAGGAACACCATAATGCAGGGCAAAACTATCAGAGAGAGTCACATTGACCAAGATTCATTGATGTCTGTTCCTTAAATATGCTGAAAACCATTCCAAGACTGTGCCCGAGACACCAAACCTTGACTGAAGACTTCTGATCAGAATACCATGATCAATGGTATCAAAGGCCACAATTAAATCCAAAAGAACCAGTAGAATCATGCAACCCTTGTTCATGTTCATAAGAATGTCATTCTTTATCTTTAAAATAACTGTTTCAGTACTATGGTGTTGCCTATACAACGACTGCAAAGCATGGTAAACATCCACAAAAATGGTGTTATTTTATGATTCACTTTAGTTTTGGCACTATCAGTGGTGCAGAATTGAAAATAATAATTCAGTTTCAAATAAAATACACTAGAATGTTTAATTTTTTTTAACTCTGGTCAACTGCACAAAAGCCTCAGTTATGTTCACCTGTAAGGGGGAAGGTCTTTATATGACAAAATGAAGCAAATGTTTATTTTATTATGATGCAATCATGAAATTTTATATAATACATTTTGGTTGTTTTCACACTTCCATTTGTACAACCCCAATTCCAAAAAAGTTGGGATGCTATATAAAACATAAATATAAAAAACAGAATGTGAAGATTTGCAAATTATGGAAGTCCTATATTAATAGTACAAAGGAAATATATCACATGTTGAAATTGAGTTGTTGTTTTTTTTAAATACAGTATATGCTCATTTGAATTTGATGTCAGCAACATATTTCAGAAAAGCTGTGACAGGGGCAACAAAAGACTGAAAAAGTTATGTAGTGCTAAAAAAAACAAAACAAAAAAAACAAACAAAAAATACTCATTTGGTTAATTAGCAACAGGTCAATACCACGGATCCACAAAGCAAGCACAGAAGCACCACCATGCAAAGCGCTAGGCAACCCTGATGTTGAAGAAAGCAACAAGCATATGGCAGTCATACTGAGCAGAACATGCATCACTTATGGTGGACCAAAGCCTTCGGAAACCAACGCCCACAACTAGGACTGTAGCTACACCACAAAGATACAAAATCAGCAAAACATTCAAACAGAGAACAAACATCAATACTAACACCATACAACACATAGAAAGAAACAAAAGAGGAAAAAAAGAAAAGAAAAAGCTCCAGTGAGAAGCAGCAGCCAAAAAGTGCACAGTATACTCTCAACCAGAAAACTGGGAAATTATCATTTCCGTCTCTTTTTCTTCATCACTCTTTCACTCTTGTAATGTCTGTGTAAACAATTAATGCTATTTTGTGAAGGATGTGTTTTAGGGGCAGCTTCTTAAAAAATAGTTAATAAGTAAAATTTAGAATTAAAAACAGTTGGACAAAAAGGTCAATGCCCCTTGAAAGGTCTGGTGTGTGATTTATTACCAATTTATGAGTTACACTTTGAGGTGCTCATAAAAATAATTCCACATAAACACACCGCCAAACTAATATTGCAGCATAATAGAGATATTGAGATTTACAACATAAATGTAGGGGCCCATAAATAATCCCCCTTTTTTAACACACACACACACACACACACACACACACACACACACACACACACACACACACACACACACACACACAAAGCTATAACTATACAGGGCACTGGCTCATATAGTCACACAATCAGCATGCAATCAACACAGACTGATGGAGAGCAGCAGTGGCTCAGATACTATTCCTGATTCTGAGCTGTGTAATGGAAGGGGAGCTGTACTATTTTCAATGAATAGAGTTCCATGATTTGCAAATCTTCATATTCTGTTTTTAATTACAGTTTACACAGTGTTCCAACTTTTTTTGAATTGAGGTTGTAGAAAACTTCAGCTTATGCATCAGTCAGTATGGACAGTGGTGCTTGAAAGTTTGTGAACCCTTTAGAATTGTATATATTTCTGCATAAATATGACCTAAAATATCATAAGATGTTCACACAAGTCCAAAAAGTAGATAAAGAGAACCCAGTTGAACAAATGAAACAAAAATATTATACTTGATCATTTATTTATTGAAGAAAATGATCCAATATTACATATCTGTGAGTGGCAAAAGTATGTGAACCTCTAGGCCTCGCAGTTAATTTGAAGGTGAAATTAGAGTCAGGCGTTTACAATCAATGGGTTGACAATGAGGTGTGAGTGGGCACCCTGTTTTATTTAAAGAACAGGGATCTATCAAAGTCTGATCTTCACAACACATTTGTGGAAGTGTATCATGGCACGAACAAAGGATATTTCTGAGGACCTCAGAAAATAATGTTCTTGATGCTCATCAGGCTGGAAAAGGTTACAAAACCATCTCTAAAGAGTTTGGACTCCACCAATCCACAGTCAGACAGATTGTGTACAAATGGAGGAAAGTCAAGACCCTCCCCAGGAGGGTTGACTGACAAAGATCACTCCAAGAGCAAGGTGTGTAATAGTCGGCAAGGTTACAAAGGACCCCAGGGTAACTTCTAAGTAACTGAAGGCCTCTCTCACATTGGCTAATGTTAATGTTCATGAGTCCACCATCAGGAGAACTCTGAACAACAATGGTGTCCATGGCAGGGTTGCAAGGAGAAAGCCACTGCTCTCAAAGAAGAACATCGCTGCTCATCTGCAGTTTGCTAAAGATCATATGGACAAGTCTATTGGAAAAATGTTTTATGGACAGATGAGACCAAAATAGAACTTTTTGGTTTAAATAAGAAGCATTATTGGAGAAAGGAAAACACTGCATTCCAGCATAAGAACCTTATCCCATCTGTGAAACATGGTGGAGGTAGTATCATGGTTTGGGCCTGTTTTGCTGCATCTGGGCCAGGACGGCTTGCCATCATTGATGGAGCAATGAATTCTGAATTATACCAGTGAATTCTAAAGGAAAATGTCAGGACATCTTTCTGTGAACTGAATCTCAAGAGATGGTGGGTTATGCCGCAAGACAACGACCCTAAGCACACAAGTCATTCTACAGTACCAAAGAATGGTTAAATAAGAATAAAGTTAATGTTTTGGAATGGCCAAGTCAAAGTCCTGACCTTAATCCAATCGAAATGTTGTGGAAGGACCTGAAGTGAGCAGTTCATATGAGGAAACCCACCAACATCCCAGAGTTGAAGCTGTTCTGTACAGAGGAATGGGCAAAAATTCCTCCAGGCTGGTGTGCAGGACTGATCAAGAGTTACCAGAAATGTTTATTTGCAGTTATTGCTGCACAAGGAGTTCACACCAGATGCTGAAAGCAAAGGTTCACATACTTTTGCCACTCATAGATACGTAATATTGGATCATTTTCCTCAATAAATAAATGACCATGTATAATATTTTTGTCTCATTTGTTAAACTGGGTTTTCCTTATCTACTTTTAGGACTTGTGTGAAATCTGATGATGTTTTAGGTCATATTTATGCAGAAATATGTAAAATTCTAAAGGGTTCACAAGCTTTCAAGCACCACTGTATATAGAAAGAATAACATTTTTGAAAGCACATATTTGCTTTGTGGCCTCTACTAGTTTCAGATATAATGTCCTAGAAAGTTAAACAACACCTCATTTTGATCAGTCAGAATCAAGAATTCAACAGAGCTGTGGTATCAGAACAAACAAAACCACATTATATGAAATCCTAACGTGAGCTCAGAGGCAATGAAGCAATGAAAGTGCTGGTGTAATATAATGTCTCTTCTTGGTGCCAGTGAACAGCATGGCGAGCTAATTGTAACTGGAACAATAGTGACTAACAATAATGTATAGACAATTGCAGGAGCCAGTGAGAGAGGAAATGAATGCATGTATAATTTTCTATAGGTTATGCAAAGAGAAAGATGAGTGATTGTTCTAAGACGTAGAAAACTGCCATTAACAATAGAGAGGATTTTTTTGTCATTATTTTTAAGTGCATTTTGACGTTTGGATCAAGAATATTAAAAGGACTATTAGTAAGATTGGTGGGAACAAATACAAATATTGCACATGGTCAAATTTTCCCTGCTCCAACACACTCTATGTGCTCTGGATTAGTCGAATCAGCTAAACCATGCAGCGCTTGGGGATGCCAGGATCGTCCTGGCTTCCCTCCAAACCCTGGATCGATGGGGGTCTGAATAAGAATGAGAGCAATAGAACTCAAGGTAATGTGGTGTTGGTGTAGTATATGCAGTATAAAGCCTCTGTTGTTGGCTGTAGTCGTAGGTGACTGGCATATTAAAATAACAGATTGGGTTATGTGTGTGTTAATAGAAAAGATCACATCGCTGATGTGGATGTGTGAGGAGACTTTTCCATATGTGTGGCAGCCTGGAAAAACCCATCATATGGTCAAATAGGGAGTTATGAAAACTATAGATGATCCAAAACTGGAATTTCTTTCTCGTTTATCCCTTTTATCTCAACCCATAGCATTTTAGTCTCAAATGTGAAAAGGAATACATTTGAATGTAAAGATTTAATTTTAAATACAGTTCGACTGAAAGACATCGACATACAGATTGTCTATAAGCAACTACCATTTATTGGTAATTTGTGCTAGCAGTGGTAGCATAAATTGTTACTCTTACTGAGGATCTTTCTAATTTATTCTTCTTATTCTTATTATTCTCCTAACATTTTTAGGATGCTATTTCTGCCTCAGTTTTCAACCAATCATCACCAAATTTCACATGAAGAATACCTCTGGGCTGAATTGCATTGCTATTACTTTTCATGCTGATCCAAATCACTGAACTGGAATATTCCATGAAAAATGGGCTTTTTTCCTTATTAAACGTCATTCTCTATCTCTTACCATTCCGGATCTATAGGGTACGGTGACCAGACATCCCGGTTTATAAGAGCTAGCGTAAATCACTGTGATCTTAGTCACAGTATCTATCTATGTATTATTATTCTTGTAACTTTTTTGGGGGGATGCTATATCTCCCTCAGTTTTCAACCAATCATAACCAAATTTCAGATGAAGAAGACGTCTGGGCTAAATTATGCTGCTCTGACTCTTGGTGCTGATCTGGATCATTGAACAGGAATGATCCATGAAAAATGGGCCTTTATTAAAATCACTTATAACTCTGTCAATTTTCATGATTTTTCCAATGAAGGTTTTGTTTGTTTGTTTGCTTTTTTAGGGTGGCAGGGTGCCACTTTCCCTTGACATTCAACTGACAAAGGTCATCTAGCACAAATTACCATGACTTTATTCACAGTCTCTAACTAGTTTAAATGGATTTGATCTGTAACAAAGAGAAAAAACTCTAAATAATAAACATGACCATAGAAATCTTTATAGCAGCTTTTATTCATAGCTTACAGACATATATGCATTTTATTCCATGTTTGATCGAAAATGGTGAAATATGCAATTGTGCTTGAAAGTTTGTGAACCCTTTAGAATTTTCTATATTTCTGCATAAATATGATCTAAAACATCATCAGATTTCACACAAGTCTGAAAAGTAGATAAAGAGAACCCAGTTGAACAAATGAGACAAAAATATTATACTTGGTCATTTATTTATTGAGGAAAATTATCCAATATTACATATCTGTGAGTGGCAAAAGTATGTGAACCTCTAGGTCTCGCAGTTAATTTGAAGGTGAAATTAGAGTCAGGTTTTTTTAATCAATGGGATGACAATCAAGTGTGAGTGGGCACCCTGTTTTATTTCAAGAACAGGGATCTATCAAAGTCTGACCTTCACAACACATTTTTGGAAATGAATCATGGCATGAACAAAGGAGATTATTGAGGACCTCAGAAAAAGTGTTATTGATATTCATTAGGCTGGAAAAAGTTACAAAACCATCTCTAAAGAGTTTGGACTCCACCAATCCACAGTCAGACAGATTGTGTACAAATGGAGGAAATTCAAGACAATTGTTACCCTCACCAGGAGTGGTCGACCAACAAAGATCACTCCAAGAGCAAGGTGTGTAATAGTTGGTGAGGTCCCAAAGGACCCCATGGTAACTTTTAAGCAACTGAAGGCCTCTCTCACATTGGCTAATGTTAATGTTCATGAGTCTACCATCAGGAGAACACTGAACAACAATGGTGTGCATGGCAGGGTTGAAAGGAGAAAGCCACCGCTCTCCAAAAAGAACATTGCTGCTCATCTCCAGTTTGCTAAAGATCATGTGGACAAGCCAGAAGTCTATTGGAAAAAAATGTTTTGTGGATGGATGAGACCAAAATAGAACTTTTGGTTTAAATGAGAAGCGTTATGTTTGGAGAAAGGAAAACACTGCATTCCAGCATAAGAATATTATCCCATCTGTGAAACATGGTGGAGGTAGTATCATGGTTTGGGCCTGTTTTGCTGCATCTGGGTCATGATGACTTGCCATCATTGATGGAACAATGAATTCTGAATTATACCAGCAAATTCTAAAGGAAAATGTCAGGACATCTGTCCATGAACTGAATCTCAAGAGAAGGTGGGTCATGCAGCAAGACAATGACCCTAAGCACACAAGTAATTCTACCAAAGAATGGTTAAAGAAGAATAAGGTTAATGTTTTGGAATGGCCAAGTCAAAGTCCTGACCTTAATCCAAACAAAATATTGTGGAAGGACCTGAAGTGAGCAGATCATGTCAGGAAACCCACCAACATCCCAGAGTTGAAGCTGTTCTGTACGGAGGAATGCTCTAAAATTCCTGATTACCGGAAGTTACCGGAAACGTTTAGTAGCAGTTATTGCTGCACAAGGAGGTTTCACCAGATACTGAAAGCAAAGGTTCACATACTTTTGCCACTCACTGATATATGAGATTCAAGATTCAAAGTGTTTATTGTCATATGCACAGTAAGCAACATGTTCTCCTGCACAATGAAATTCTTAGTTTGCCGTCCACCATGATTGCCAGATTTCAATAATAAATAGTGGAAGAAATAATACAAAGTATAAGCAATATAGTGCAAAATAAAAGCAGTATAATACAAAATAAAATTAAAATAGTGTAAAATAGGCAGTATAATACAAAAATAAGGCAATGATAGAACGTAGCAGCAAAAAATGGCAGTAGTGTGTGTCATGTCTGTGCTTAGAGCTCCGCGTAGTGGCCAACTTAGGTTGCAGTTAAAATAAGGTTTGTTGATTTCGTAGTTAAGGTTACAGCATCCATTTTGTCTGCATATTTAGTTTCATTTAGAACCACGCTTTGTATTGGGAGTCTTTACCTCTCTGTCCGTGACTATGAATGATTCTTTGTGTATTTTGGCTTTCTGAGAGTCCAATAAACTATCATTTTTTTCACAAAAAAAGTATGTTTGAGTGCTGAATCGAAGTAAAACACTGGAGATCACACATCTTTGGTTCCAGCTTTATTCAGTATTGGCATCTGTTTAGCTATCTGTCGAGTTGTGAAGCTACATACAACAGGGGCAGAATAGTGAAAAAACATATCATCTGCGGGCACTCATCCAACCATTCTACAGTCTTCAGAAGAGTCCAGTCACATTCTTCTCATCTCACAAGTAAGACCTACACTAACACACAATTATGGAGGACAAAAGAAACTCTGAAACAAGATCACAGACAGCACGATCAGCTAAGCATTCAAACAGATCAGCAGTGAGTGTGCAGGCAGCTAATGCATGAGCTAGAGCAGAGGCAGAGCACGCACGCGCACATTATGCTCAGAAAGAACTCGAAGTCAGAATGGAACAAGTCTGTATGGAAGGCACTCTCATTGCGTTAAGGCACGAAAAGGAGGCAGCTGCTGCAATGGCTGAAGCCAAGGTACGGTATATCAAGAGGTTACTGAGTCAATAGGTGAAGGAGTCTTAAGTGCTCGACAAAGTTTAGCTTCTGCTGAAGATCCTACAGAGTGTACAAAAGACTTTGTGGAGCGGCACTCTGTGACACCTCCATGCAATCAATCACTCAAAGAAGAGGATCTTAATCACAGTGAGCTCCTTGCAGATCCCAACAGCCACACTGATGATACTAGAGAGTTACCTCAGATCACCATACGTCAGGACTTACTCCATCCAAGCTCTGATATAAGAAGGCAGCATGTTAGCTCAAAACAAACCCCACAGCATGTGAGAAGTGTGCATAATCCATGGACTAATAGCCCATCTGATTTCAAACCTTTGCCACAACACTTAGCTTCTCCCCTTCCACATCCACCCCTCAGCAGAGGAGAACCCATGAGTGACATAGCTCGGTTTCTAGCTCGGTGTGGGCTCATTCATGCTGGACTTACTAAATTTGATGATTGCCCAGAAAATTACTGGGCATGGAAGTCTTCCTTCAATAATGCCAAACAAGGGTTGTATCTCACAGTGAGTGAAGAACTCGATCTGTTAACCAAGTGGCTAAGCACTGCGTCTTCTGAGTACAGTGGGGCAAAAAAGTATTTAGTCAGCCACCAGTTGTGCAAGTTCTCCCACTTAAAAAGACGAGAGAGGCCTGTAATTTTCATCATAGGTACACTTCAACTATGAGAGACAGAATGGGGGGAAAGAATCCAGGAAATCACATTGTAGGATTTTTAATGAATTAATTGGTAAATTCCTCAGTTAAATAAGTATTTGGTCACCTACAAACAAGCAAGATTTCTGGCTCTCACAGACGTGTAACAACTTCTTTAAGAGGCTCCTCTGTCCTCCACTCGTTACCTGTATTAATGGCACCTGTTTGAACTCGTTATCAGTATAAAAGACACCTGTCCACAACCTCAAACAGTCACACTCCAAACTCCGCTATGGCCAAGACCAAAGAGCTGTCAAAGGACACCAGAAACAAAATTGTAGACCTGCACCAGGCTGGGAAGACTAAATCTGCAATCGGTAAGCAGCTTGGTGTGAAGAAATCAACTGTGGGAGCAATTATTAGAAAATGGAAGACATACAAGACCACTGATAATCTCCCTCGATCTGGGGCTCCATGCAAGATCTCACCCCGTGGGGTCAAAATGATCACAAGAACGGTGAGCAAAAATCCCAGAACCACATGGGGGGACCTAGTGAATGACCTGCAGAGAGCTGGGACCAAAGTAACAAAGGCTACCATCAGTAACATACTATGCTGCCAGGGACTCAAATCCTGCAGTGCCAGATGTGTCCCCTGCTTAAGCCAGTACATGTCCAGGCCCATCTGAAGTTTGCTAGAGAGCATTTGGATGATCCAGAAGAGGATTGGGAGAATGTCATATGGTCAGATGAAACCAAAATAGAACTTTTTGGTAAAAACTCAACCTGTCATGTTTGGAGGAGAAAGAATGCCGAGTTGCATCCAAAGAACACCATACCTACTGTGAAGCATGGGGGTGGAAAAATCATGCTTTGGGGCTGTTTTTCTGCAAAGGGACCAGGACGACTGATCTGTGTAAAGGAAAGAATGAATGGGGCCATGTATCGTGAGATTTTGAGTGAAAACCTCCTTCCATCAGCAAGGGCATTGAAGATGAAACGTGGCTGGGTCTTTCAGCATGACAGTGATCCCAAACACACCGCCCGGGCAATGAAGGAGTGGCTTCATAAGAAGCATTTCAAGGTCCTGGAGTGGCTTAGCCAGACTCCAGATCTCAACCCCATAGAAACTCTTTGGAGGGAGTTGAAAGTCCGTGCTGCCCAGCGACAGCCCCAAAACATCACTGCTCTAGAGGAGATCTGCACGGAGGAATGGGCCAAAATACTAGCAACAGTGTGTGAAAAGCTTGTGAAGACTTACAGACGTTTGACCTCTGTCATTGCCAACAAAGGGTATATAACAAAGTATTGAGATGAACTTTTGTTATTGACCAAATACTTATTTTTCACCATAATTTGCAAATAAATTCTTTAAAAATCAGACAATGTGATTTTCTGGATTTTTTTTTCTCATTTTGTCTCTCATAGTTGAAGTGTACCTATGATGAAAATTACAGGCCTCTCTCATCTTTTTAAGTGGGAGAACTTGCACAATTGGTGACTGACTAAGTACTTTTTTGCCCCACTGTATGTGAAGAGAATGAAATCTGTGCACATAAGATACCCAGACATTGGGCTCAAGACTTCATGGGACCGCCTTGAAGAGGTTTACGGTGCTCCTGAAGTAATAGAAAAGGCACTCTTTGACAGGATAGAATCTCATCTCATCTCATTATCTCTAGCCGCTTTATCCTTCTACAGGGTCGCAGGCAAGCTGGAGCCTATCCCAGCTGACTATGGGTGAAAGGCGGGGTACACCCTGGACAAGTCGCCAGGTCATCACAGGGCCGACACACAGACAACCATTCACACTCACACCTACGGTCAATTTAGAGTCACCAGTTAACCTAACCTGCATGTCTTTGGACTGTGGGGGAAACCGGAGCACCCGGAGGAAACCCACACGGACACGGGGAGAACATGCAAACTCCACACAGAAAGGCCCTCGCCGGCCCCGGGGCTCGAACCCAGGACCTTCTTGCTGTGAGGCGACAGCGCTAACCACTACACCACCGTGCCGCCCAGGATAGAATACTTCCAGAAAATAACTAAGCAAGATCCTTTGAAGTTGCGTGAGCTTGGCAATCTCTTACATGAAGTCCTTTCAGCTAAAACAGAGGGCTTCTTGGCTGATCTTTCCTACTTGGACACGTCAAGAGGCGTTAAACCCAATCGTTGAAAAGCTGCCATATCCTTTACAAGAAAAATGGATAAATCAGGGTTCACAGTATAAAAGAAAACATCACGTGTCATTTCCACCATTCTCATTCTTTACAGACTTTGTGTGCACAGAAGCACAAGCAAGAAATGACCCGAGCTTTAACTTCAGCTCTGGCATGATCCAGATAAAACCTGACATCGGCTTCAAGAAACAGCCTCAAAGGAAGATAGCCATCGCCGCTCACAAGACCGAAGTTGAATCAACAGCTGAATCCCCATCTGCTGGCAGTCCCTCTGACACACCTGTTGATCCAGGAAAGCACTGTCTATGGCACAAGAACAAGCCCCACCTTCTCAAACGGTGTCGGGGATTTCGAGCAAAGCCCCTGGAAGAGCGAAAGGCTTTTCTTAAAGACAAGGGTGTGTGCTATCATTGCTGTTCTTCCACTATGCACCTAGCTAGAGACTGCAAGGTGGTGGTCAAGTGTGAGAGTGATAGGCACGTAACGGCACTCCACCCAGGACCGCCACCCTGGCAACAAGAGAACGCTGCAAGAGAGCATGGCCGGGAGGAAGACGCGCACCCTGATCCTGAGATCAGTGTGAGGTGCACTGAAATCTGCAGTGCAGGACCGAGCCCCAGGTCTTGCTCCAAGATTTGTTTGGTTAAAGTCTTTCCATATGGCCATCAAGAAGATGCTGTCAAGATGTATGTGCCGTAGTTCTTGATGAACAGAGCAATCGCTCACTAGCAAAGTCTGAGTTTTTTGACCTGTTCAAGGTTAAGAGCGAAGGTCATCCCTACACCCTCCACACCTGTGGCAGCATCACAGAAATAGCGGGAAGACGTGCAACGGGGTTCTAAGTATTGTCACTGGACAGCAAGACACAAGTGCTTCTTCCAACACTCATAGAATGCAACTACATACCTGATGATCATTCAGAGATCCCATCACCAGAGATTGCCCACTACTTTGCTCATCTGAAGTCGGTTGCTCATGAGATTCCAGCCATCAACCCTGAGGCCAAAATCCTGCTGCTTTTGGAAAGAGATACTCTTTGCGCTCACAAATGCCCCTTTTCCCCCAAAGCAGTTCCAGGGCTGGTTCAGGGCCAGTGCTTAATTTGGAACAGGGTTTTCTGTTTCCACTGACAAAGAACTGGCTCTGGGGCCAGAAAAACCGGTTCCAGGCTAGCACCAACTCTCTGCTGGGCCAGAGGAAAGAACTGCTTACATCAGCAGGGGGGCGGAGTTGTTAAGACCAACAACAATAACAAGACCGCGAAAGATCACCATTTTTAAGCGACGAGAAGCAGCAGCTGTACAAACGCGAAGTCATCCATTATTATTGTTGTTGTTGTTGCTGCTGCTTCTTCCATGTTGTTTTTGCTTCGATATTCGCGCCAAGGTTTATGCAAACGTAGTGACATAACTGATGTATACAGCAACGTAATGACGTATACAACGATGTAACTGACGTATACAGCGACGTAATGACGTGGCTTCGCTTAGCACCGCGAGCTATGGAAAAGCAAACTGGTTCTCGGCTGGCTCGCGAGTTGAACGAGTTGTGAACCAGCACCAGCACTGGCCCCGAACCAGCTCTGGAACTGATTTGCTGGAAAAGGGGTAAAAGTGAGGGAAAAGTGCAGTGGCCCCTACAATGCCCCTTATGTGCAACGACTTGACTTTGGTTGGGTAATAGTGGGAAATGTCTGCCTGGGCTCTGCACACAAGCCAATGGTAATCGACACCTTTCGTACAAGCATTCTTATGAATGGACATCCATGTCTGTGCACACCATGTCCCAACCAGATAAAGGTCACAGAGAGATTCGCTGCCAAGACCCACTCTGCCTCATATGAATACACACCGAGACTCTTTCAGTCTATAAGCACAGAGTGCAACTTCAGCAGTGATTTGAGTGAACTCAACATGACGACAACATCTCATTCTCCATGGAGGATAGGATGTTCATTGAGTTAATGGATAAAGAAATGTTCGTGGACAGCTCCAACAACTGGGTCGCACCTCTCCCGTTTCGTCCATCTCACCAGCGGCTTCCTAATAACAGAGAGCAGGCACTGCAGTGCTTTAGGTCTCTTAGCCGAACCCTGGAGAGAAAGCCAGAGATGTGCGACCACTTTGTCACATTCATGCGAAAGATATTCAACCAGAACCATGCAGAGCTGGCCCCACCTGTCAGAGAAAATGAGGAGGTGTGGTACTTACCTATGTTTGGTGTATACCACCCCTGCAAGCCTGGCCAAATACGGGTCTTTTTTGATTCCAGCACCCAGCATAGAGGTATCTCCTTGAATCATGCGCTACTTACCGGGCCTGACCTGAACAACAGCTTACTAGGAGTGCTAATACGTTTCAGGCAGGAAGCAGTTGCTGTCATGGCTGACAAGGAACAGATGTTTCACAGTTTTCTGGTCAGAGAGGACCATTGCAACTTTCTCAGATTTCTCTGGCACGCCGACAATGACCCGTCAAAACCCATGGTGGAATATAGGATGCGAGTCCATGTATTTGGAAACAGTCTGTCACCTGCAGTGGCGATATATGGACTCCATCGAACAGCCCAGTGTGGTGAGACTGAATTTGGGAAGGATGCCAGAGACTTTGTGGACCACAATTTCTACATGGATGATGGCCTGAAGTCTCTTCCAACAGTAGAGGAGGCTGTGGACCTGTTAAGGAGAACACAAGATATGCTTGCAAACTTCAATTTGAGATTGCATAAGACTGTGTCAAAGAACCCAGCAGTAATGGATGCGTTCCCCACAACAGATCATGCTAAGAACTTTAAAGATCTGGACCTGGAAGAAGGTACTCCCATGATTCAGAGAAGCCTGGGTCTGAGCTGGGATCTTACGAAGGACATGTTTACTTACCGTATAGCGGCTGAGGACAAGCCCTACACACAAAGGGGTGTGTTGTCAACCGTCAATAGTATTTTTGATCCACTTGGCATCATCACTCCAGTCACTGTGTATGGCAAGTTTCTGCTTCGCGAAGTGACTGCAGGTTCTGCTGACTGGGATGCTGCACTCCCTATGGAAAGGAAGGCTGAATGGACAGCATGGAAGAACTCTTTGCAAGATCTTATGGACTTTTGAAATACCTTGAACGTACTGCAGTGTCTGACTCACTTCAGCACAAAGGCTTGAGGTTCATGTCTTTTCAGATGCTTCCACCATGTCCATTGCAGCAGTGGCTTACTTGAAGGTAGTAGACTGTCGCGGAACCTGTTATGTCAGCTTCATACTGGGCAAAGCTAAGCTTGCTCCCCTTGCCACTCATACAGTCCCTTGACTGGAGTTAGGGGTGGCAGTCTTAGCAGTTGAGTTGTCAGAGTTCATAGTCAATGAGATGGGCATAACTCTGCATGCCCTTGAATTCTACACCGATAGCAGAGTCGTACTAGGCTACCTACACAACCAAAAAAGGTGGTTCTATGTGTATGTTAGTAACTGTGTTCAGAGGATTCGGAAGTCGACTGCACCAGAGCAGTGGCACTATGTTCCAACCAGTCTCAACCCCACTGACCATGCAACAAGATCACTCTATGTGTCAGACTTGAAAGAGTCTCCTTGGCTCACTGGTCCAGCCTTCCTCAAGAAGTGCGCAGGACAGCCTCCTGCCAGCATGGAGTCCTTTGACTTAGTTGACCCAGACACAGATGGGGAAGTCTGTCTGAACTGCACAGTCCTGAGAACACAGGCAGGGGAGCCTTATCTTGGTTCTCAATGATTCGAGAAGTTTTCAACATGGAGGTCTCTCACTCATGCTATTGGACTTCTCATTCACTTTATGGATATGTTCAAAGTTCTATCTGACCAACGTGATGAGTGTCATGGCTGGCACTACTGCACAAGACCTCAAATCCCTGAACACCTCTCAAAGGCCAGAAAGGTCATCATTAAGGCAGTACAGCAGGATGCCTATAAGGATGAAATTCAAGACTTGTCCTCAGGAAAAGAAGTCTCCCGTGCTAGTGCACTGAGGAAGATGAACCCAACAATGGACCATGACAGTCTCTTAAGAGTAGGAGGAAGACTTACACATGCATCCACCGAGAATGATGAAAAGCATCCCATTGTCATACCTGGGAAAAGTCATGTCGCCATTCTTTTCATCAGACATTTCCATGAACGTGTCAAGCACCAAGGTCATCTGTTCACAGAAGGCACGATCAGAAGTGCTGGATACTGGATTGTAGGAGCAAAAAGGTCCATCAACAAGGTAATCCATAAATGCGTCGTCTGTCAGAAACTTCGTGGAAAGGCTCTTGAACAGAAGATGGCAGATCTTCCGGCAGATCGACTCAGTATGGAGCCACCATTTACCCATGTTGGCCTTGACATTTTTGGGCCATGGATGGTCATCACATGGAAGACTCGTGGTGGCTCAGCAAACTCTAAACGGTGGGCTGTCATATTCACCTGTCTCAGCATATGCGTAGTACATTTTGAGCTGATTGAAACGCTTGAGAGCTCCAGCTTCATCAATGCACTGAGGCAGTTCTTTGCCTTGAGAGGCCCAGCAAAGCTCATCCATTCCGATTGTGGGACGAATTTTGTGGGCGCCTGCAGGGAACTGAACATTCTCTCTGAAGAGGAGAGCGTGAAAGGTTTCCTAACAGACGAAGGTTGCCAGTGGGTCTTCAACCCCCCCACATGCGTCTCACATGGGAGGAGCTTGAGAGAGGCTCATTGGAGTAGCTAGGCAAATCTTGGATTCTATGCTCCTTCAAGCACCCTCTCAACTCACACAGGAAGCGCTGTTGACGTTCATTGCTGAAGTGTTGGCCATAATGAATGCTAGACTGATTGCCCCAATATCCAATGACCCAGACTCACCTGCTTTGTTGACTCCAGCGATGCTACTGATGCAGAAGGTCAGTAGTTTTCCTCCCCCTCCTGGAACATTCAACAACAACACCAGTCGTCAAAGGTAGAAGCAGGTGCAGCACCTAGCCAACACATTTTGGGAATGATGGAGGAAGGAATACCTGGCCACTCTTCAAAATCGTCAGAAATGGCAAGCAAGCAAGCCTAACATCAAAGAAGGAGACATCATTCTACTAAAGGACAGTCAGGTGAAGAGGAACCAGTGGCCGGTTGGATTTGTCACTGAGGCCTTCCACAGTAGTGGCGGGAAAGTCAGGAAAGTCAAGCTAAAGGTCACTAAACAAGGAAGCATCAAGACCTTCTTAAGGCCCATCTCTGAAGTGATTCTTCTGATGTCTTCGGATACGTAAACAAGACTCTTTGTCTTAGTTAAATTGTTGATTTATGCATTATAAATAGTGGCATTTGATAAAGACCAGGCGGGGAGTGTCATGTCTGTGCTTAGAGCTCCACCTAGTGGCCAACTTAGGTTGCAGTTAAAATAAGGTTTGTTGATTTCGTAGTTAAGATTACGGCATCCATTTTGTCTGCATATTTAGTTTCATTTAGAACCATGCTTTGTATCGGGAGTCTTTACTTCTCTCTCCATGACTACGAATGATTCGTTGTGTATTTTGGCTTTCTGAGAGTCCAAGAAACCATCGTTTTTTCACAAAAAAAGTATGTTTGAGTGTTGAATCGAAGTAAAACACTAGAGATCACACATTTTTGGTTCCAGCTTTATTCAGTATTGGCATATCTGTTTAGCTATCTGTCGAGTTGTGAAGCTACATACAACAGGGGCAGAATAGTGTGCAAATGTACAAATGTAAACAGTCAAGGACAGTTTACAAGGAGGTAGTCCACGGTTATAGACACCTGTTAGCTGTTCAGGAGTCTAATGGCAGTGGGAAAGAAAGAGTTCTTTACTCTGACAGTCTTACATTTCATACTTCCGTACCTCTGGCCTGAGGGTAGAAGTGTGAACAGTCCATGCACAGGGTGGGTGGGGTCCTTGAGAATGGAGGCAGCTCTCCTGTGGGCTCTGCAGTGGTACATGCTCTGCAGAGAGGGCAGTGGAGTTCTGGTGATCCTCTCAGCAGTCTTCACCACCCTCTGCAGGCATTTGAGGTCCATAGCCATAGTCCTGCCATATACCACACAGTGATGCAGCTGGTCAGGATGCTCTCAATCACGCAGCTGTAGAAGTCGCTGAGGATCTTGGGCAGCATACCAAACTTCCTCAGCCTCCTCAGAAAGTACAGCCGCTGTTGAGCCTTCCTAATCTGCTGTGTGGTGTTAGGTGTCCACATGAGGTCCTCACTGATGTGAACACCCAGATATTTGAAGCTGCTCACCCTCTCCACCTCAAGCTCCTGGATGAACAGTGGCCGATGAGGTCTCCTCTTCTTCCTCATGTCCATTATCATCTCCTTCCTCTTGTCCATGTTGAGGGTGAGGTTGTTGTCCTCACACCATGACAACGGATTGACCACCTCCCTCCTGTAGGCCGCTTCGTCTCCACCAGTGATGCATCCTATCACTGCTGTGTCGTCCGTGATCTTCAGGATGATGTTGTCCTTGTGGGAGGTGACACAGTCATGGGTGAATGGGGTGTAGAGGATGGAGCTGAGGAAGCATTGGGGTGCCAATGTTTGTGAGAACACTGGCTGAAGTCCTATTACCAATCTTGACAGTCTGGGGCCTGCCAGTCAGGAAGTTGTGACATTTTCCTCAATAAATAAATAAATAACCAAGTATAATATTTTTGTCTCATTTGTTTAACTGGGTTATCTTTATCTACTTTTAGGACTCGTGTGAAAATCTGATGTTGTTTTAGGTCATATTTATGCAGAAATATAGAAAATTCTAAAGGGTTCACAAACTTTCAAGCACTACTGTATATTACAACATATGAATTAAAGATGATTTAAGAAAAGAATCATTATATTTAACATTATAAACTATATTTTGAGTCTTCAGTTAAACAAGAGCCTGTTTGCTGCTCTTGACTCAGCTGATCTTTGTTTACTCTAACATCAATGCAGAATTTTCTTTTGGCTAAATATCAATTTTTTTAGGCGTATTTAAACATTAAATAAAGTAAACTCTGTACAGTGTGAGCTCATGTGCTCTGTGGATAGGTCAAAAGCTTGTATTTATGTCATTTACAAACTGAATATATAAGCTTTATGTCTGTTTTGCTTTGGCATTAAGAACATGATCAAAGCATGGCATTTACTGCATTAGAAAAGCATGCATAGCCAGCAAGACAGCAGTTAAAACATTTTTAGGTTGTGACTGTTTGTGCAAACATGATTATTAAACTGCCACCTTATTTACATAATGCAATCTCTGCAGATAGCACAAGCAAGGTAAGAGAGGAAATAAAGTAAAACAAGTATATTTCCTTATCATTGGAAATTGGCCAAAACACATTTTTCTGTCTATCTATTTTAAGAAAACATAAATACATTTTACCAAAGTTTTGGAATGTAGACATGTTTTTATTTACTTTCTAAACTTGCTCCTGCATTTTCCCACACAAAAGGAACATCACTCCTCATGTTATTGCTCTCCTCATGCTAAAAGGACAGCTCTGCTTCAGTACCACAGGTGTTGTGGGCAACCCTAGAGCTGGTGGCTACTGGGTGGGATTTGCACAGCAGCAATGAGTTAAACGACACCACTCTACCCTCTAGAAGCTTCCAGGGGAGTATAAAAGGCCTCTCTCTCACTACAGGTCAGTAAGTTCATCTCATGAGTCGGAGTCTGACGCACCTCTCTTTCTTCACAGAGAGCACCGGAGATGACAATGAAGCATCAAGCTCAAGACACGTCCTGGCTGGGAAACCTCGGCTATGCAAAAGAAGAGCTCCAACCTGATCTGGAAGAGCAACCACAACCTGCCAGGACCACAGTCTGACCATGGGACACAGCTGGCTGAGAACCTCACCCTTCTCACAGTGCACTTTGACCAGCTCTTGAGCACCTCACCTCATCCTCTCACACCATTCCCCTCCCTCCCTTCCCCCAAAGAAACATAAAAGAGCACCGCAATTATGCCACAGCAACATCCGACAGGTTTTCCCAGACTGTCACACATATACAGTGCTTAACATGGATATGATTTCTTGCTAGACAGAAAAGCAAGCAGTCACAACAGGAGAAAAACAAGAAGTACAAAACATAAGTGGTATTGCTTTTCATTTGTTTGATGATGATGAAGTTTGTCCTTTGGGGTCAAAGATGACCATGACTTCAATTTGGTGGGTGGCAGTTGTGGGTCCACAGGTGACTGATGAGGCCAATATGGGTTTTGAAGGCATGCCCATATGTTAAGCACGTGTGGGTAGGTGCTGTAGTGGGGGTGGCAATAGTTTGAGCCTTCCACACAGCTTGTTTCTTCTGGGCCTCGGTGATGTGTTTCATCTCTGCTGCACGTGCACCACTGGTGAGTTTTGCTCACCATGCTGGATGATCCTGGGCAAGTGACTCCCAGGAGTTGAGATTGATGTCTAGGGTTTTGAGGGACACTTTGAGATTGTCCTTGAAGTGTTTCTTCTGCCCCCCAGATGAGCGCTTGCCTTGGCACAGCTCTCCATACCACAACTGTTTGGGCAGTCTGGCATCCTGACAACATGGCTGGTCCATCTGGCTTGGACTTTCTGCAGAAGAGTGTTTATGCTGGGAAGTCCAGCCCATTTTAGGACCTCTATGTCCGGGATTTTGTCCTGCCACTTGATATGACAGAGTTTGCAGAGGCAGGTCAAGTGGAAGTGATTGAGCTGCATAGTGTATTTGTTAGAAACATATAGTTTGTCCAGTTGAAAACCAAAACCTTCCATGCATCACTCTTCTCTCTCTTATAATGCCCTTTTGCATTGCATTCCATGTTTATCATTGTGTTGCAGTTGTGCCACACTGAAATGAAATCACTGTTTAATCACAGTCTCAGGGGCTTGACAGTGGTCAGTTAAGATGAGATATGAAGTCTATTTTACTCCTGGTGTGATTGCTTTTCATTTTAGTGAAGAATATTTTCCATACATATTGACTTATTCATGAAGCATTTTGTCTTTAACCTCCACATCCTCCATATCAGCAAAGAAAGATGAAAATGTCTTCATTTCCGTTCATGGACCAAATTTCTGAAATGAGGACCTTATATTTTATTTACCTCAGGTACATTTTGGCTTCTTGAGCTTGTGTTTGGTCTTAACAGTGCTGTATGTGAGAATTTGCAAGATAAAAAAAAAAAAAAGGTAAAGGGAGTTTTAGTTAAAAGATTCAAAAATTCACTACAATTATCAACAAAATGTGAAGAAGTTACAGCTTTGATGTTATGTCAAAGACGTCTATGGATTGCACTGTAGAGATATCTACTAAAGGGAGCATGCTAAGCAACTAGCCCCAAGACAGAATGTCTCATCTGTCTTGTAATACCACTTTGTAGCTCAAGAGGCAATAGTGAGTGTAGTGTCCAGTCTGCCCTCAGCCCAAAATAAAAGATGTCAGAAGTCATTGGTGGCTACATACATATTAGCCTCTTAACTCAGATTGGCGAAAAGTAAACAAAAGAGAAGCAGTTGTGTCATTGCAATTTGTAGGCACTACTGGAATTGATGCACCAAAATGTGGATTTGCAGGTACCAGTTTGTGTATCGGTCTTCATGTGTCAGGTCTAGAGCAGACACTGATGATCATGGCCCTCTAATCCTCTCTGTTATCAGCTAATGATATGAACTCTCTGTTCTTGAGGTGGTTGTTTGTGTATTCTCTCAGACCATTGGTAAATGTTATTCAGTCTTCCTCAGCTTTTTTTTACCCTCAATCTTGCCACACAGTATCAATTCTTTCTAAGACGTCTTTCCTAATGATATGGCCAAAGAATTTCAATTGTTACTCCCTGTCTTGATGTGTTCCTTGGATTTGTGCCATCCTCAATACATCCACATTTGATTTCTTTTCTCTCCATGATATTTGCAGAATTCTTCTCAGGAATCACATATCAACAGCTTCTAGTTTCTTCGACTGATATGTATTTTTGGAGGAGAGGAAAAAGAAAGAAAAAGGGCCTTAACCAGGAGAAACTGAACCATATTGCCAAACACTAAGCAACAGTGAAAACTACTCACATACCTGGATATTGTTATATCATATTTGGACTGAGTTTATACACTTTGCATGAGTTTGAAAGTTACAGATCCCTAAAAGCTCAAACTTTTTTTTTTTTGTGGTGTGGAAGATCTGCCAATTTAAACGCTGGCAACTGTGAGAGCACATTCTCATAAAAGTAAGGTCGTGCTCCTTTTTTTGGCTTGATGATTAGCTCATCTGGCTGACGGGCAATCAGATTATGCCATCATGTGTTGTCCGACGTCCGCCTGGCGTCGTCCACATTTCACGGAAATCGCTTTTTCTCTTTCAAATTTAGACCGATTTTTATTCTTTTTGGCAGGGAGGTAGGTCTGCCTGGGATGCATATAGCTTCTACTCAAATTTGCATTGCAATTAATAATGAATACATGGGGTAATTAAGTTGAGCCGTTTCCACACAAATCCTTTCTTCTCCCTCAGTTCTTCACCAATTTTAATTCTTTCTGGCATGAAGGTAGGGATACCTGGGGTGCATATAACTTCTACCCAGATTTGTTTAATTACAATTATTAATGAAGTTATGGACTAATTAAGCCTTAATGAGCATTTCAACAAAAATTGCTTCTTCTCGGTCAATTCCTCGTAGTTTTGGATTCTTCCTGGCAAATAGGTTGGCATTCCTAGGGTGTATATAGCTTCTATATATGCCGTGTTGGCGGCGGTTCCAAGATGTCGGCGCGTACACATGCAGCGGCTCCTCTCCATCCCGACAGAATGGTGTTTTCGTGTTTTTTGTGTTTTAAAACAGCGTGTATCTGTTCGTCTTTGTTGTGTCCATCAGTCTTAAGGCGTGCATACTCCCGTGAGTTTCTGCTCGACATCTGCAGAACTATATTCACAGATATAAATCCAGTGGACGTGGAAGTGCTATGCGACTACGGTTTGCTCCGGAGGCCTGCTCAACCACCGACGCCCACTCCTGCATCCAGCCCACAGTGGAGGCGTCGCAGGCGGAACATGCGTAAGCAGAAGAGGGGCAAGCGCGGAGGTATCCGGGCTAGGCTAGCGGCTAGCCCTCACCAGCCGGCTATCCCTACCATCACTCTGGCCAACCTACATTCGCTGGACAACATGCTGAATTATGTCCGCCTACTCCGCTCATCTTCTAAGTCTGTGAGTGAGTGTTGTGTCCTTGTGTTTGTGGAAACATGGCTTAATGACAGCTGTGCCATTCAGCTAGCCTGGCTAATATGCTACCGGTCAGACAGAGCGCTAGTTGAGGGGGGGGAGACTCGTGGTGGAGGACTCTGTGTTTACATCAGTGATGCCTGGTGACACGATGCTCTCGTGGTCTGCAAACACTGCTCACCACTGGTGGAGTTTATAATTATTAAGTGCCGACCATTCTACAACCCCGATTCCCAAAAAGTTGGGACAAAGTACAAATTGTAAATAAAAACGGAATGCAATGATGTGGAAGTTTCAAAATTCCATATTTTATTCAGAATAGAACATACCATAGATGACATATCAAATGTTTAAACTGAGAAAATGTATCATTTAAAGAGAAAAATTAGGTGATTTTAAATTTCATGACAACAACACATTTCAAAAAAGTTGGGAGAAGGTCTGTTTACCACTGTGAGACATCCCCTTTTCTCTTTACAAGTCTGTAAACGTCTGGGGACTGAGGAGACAAGTTGCTCAAGATTAGGGATAGGAATGTTAACCCATTCTTGCCTAATGTAGGATTCTAGTTGCTCAACTGTCTTAGGTCTTTTTTGTCGTATCTTCTGTTTTATGATGCGCCAAATGTTTTCTATGGGTGAAAGATCTGGACTGCAGGCTGGCCAGTTCAGTACCCGGACCCTTCTTCTACACAGCCATGATGCTGTAATTGATGCAGTATGTGGTTTGGCATTGTCATGTTGGAAAATGCAAGGTCTTCCCTGAAAGAGACGTCGTCTGGATGGGAGCATACAGTATGTTGCTCTAGAACCTGGATATACCTTTCAGCATTGATGGTGTCTTTCCAGATGTGTAAGCTGCCCATGCCACATGCACTAATGCAACCCCTTACCATCAGAGACGCAGGCTTCTGAACTGAGCGCTGATAACAACTGGGGTCGTCCTTCTCCTCTTTAGTCTGAATGACATGGCGTCCCTGATTTCCATAAAGAACTTCAAATTTTGATTTGTCTGACCACAGAACAGTTTTCCACTTTGCCACAGTCCATTTTAAATGAGCCCAGAGAAGACGTCTGTGCTTCTGGATCATGTTTAGATACAGCTTCTTCTTTGAACTATAGAGTTTTAGCTGGCAACGGCGGATGGCACGGTGGATTGTGTTCACAGATAATGTTCTCTGGAAATATTCCTGAGCCCATTTTGTGATTTCTAATACAGAAGCATGCCTGTATGTGATGCAGTGTCATCTAAGGGCCCGAAGATCATGGGCACCCAGTATGGTTTTCCGGCCTTGACCCTTATACACAGAGATTCTTCCAGATTCTCTGAATCTTTTGATGATATTATGCACTGTAGATGATGATATGTTCAAACTCTTTGCAATTTTACACTGTCAAACTTCTTTCGGATATTGCTCCACTATTTGTCAGCGCAGAATTAGGGGGATTGGTGATCCTCTTCCTATCTTTACTTCTGAGAGCCGCTGCCACTCCAAGATACTCTTTTTATACCCAGTCATGTTAATGACCTATTGCCAATTGACCTAATGAGTTGCAATTTGGTCCTCCAGCTGTTCCTTTTTTGTACCTTTTAACTTTTCCAGCCTCTTATTGCCCCTGTCCCAACTTTTTTGAGATGTGTTGCTGTCATGAAATTTCAAATGAGCCAATTTTGGCATGAAATTTCAAAATGTCTCACTTTTGACATTTGATATGTTGTCTATGTTCTATTGTGAATACAATATAAATTTTTGAGATTTGTAAATTATTGCATTCCATTTTTATTTACAGTTTGTACTTTGTCTCAACTTTTTTGAATCGGCGTTGTACCTACTGAGGGAATTTACAGCCATATTGCTGGTAGAAATATACATCCCTCCCGGCTCCAATAACAACAGGAGTGAAGCACTGAATGAATGAACTCGATCAGCATATCAGTGAGCAGCAGACAGCCCACCCAGATGCTTTCCTCATCCTGGCTGGGGATTTCAATCATGCAAACCCCAAGAGCATGTTTCCAAAACTCTATGGACATATCAACTTTCCCACACGTGGAAACAATACTCTGGACAATGTTTACACCATGCATAGAGGCGCCTACAAAGCCCTACCCCTCCCCCACCTTGGGGCCTCAGATCACTCCACTGTTATGCTCATGCCAGCATACAGGCCTCTGGTTAAAGTCACCAAACCAGCGACAAAGCAGGTACGTGTGTGGCCAGAGGGGTTCTCAGAGGCACTCCAGGACTGTTTTTCCACCACTGACTGGAGCATGTTCAGACAGGCGGCCACGTACAACAACACTACAGATCTCCAGGAGCACACAGAGACCGTCACTGCCTACATGAGGAAGTGCATGGACGACATTATAGTCACTAGAACCATCTCCATTCGGGCAAATCAGAAGCCATGGCTGACAGGGGAAGTCCACAGGCTCCTGAAGGCTCAGAACGCCTCCTCAGAGCTGGGGAGGAGGTAGGCCTGAGGACAGCCAGGGCCAACCTGTCATGAGGCATCAGGGTGGCCAAGAGACAGTATTCCAGGAACATTGCTGACTACTTCAACGACAGCAGAGACACCGGGAACTTGTGGCGGGGGATTCAGACCATTACAGACTACAAGCCCTCACTGCAGACCTGTGATAACTCCACCTCTCTGCTGAATCAGTTGAATGACTTCTTCGCTTGCTTTGAGGCAGACAACAGCACCATGGCACAGAAGACCCCACCACCTCCCAGCAACCAGGTGTTGACACTGTCCCCAGACAGCATGAGGAGAGCTCTCAGGATGACAAATGCACAGAAAGCCCCGGGTCCTGATAACATTCCTGGTCGTGTCCTGAGAGACTGCCAAGGAGCTCACAAATGTCTTTACAGACATCTTCAACATCTCATTGAGCCAGGCTGTTGTCCCCATGTGCCTCAAAGCCACCACCATCATCCTGGTCCCAAAGAAGCCATCTCCCTCCTGCTTCAATGACTACCACCTGGTCGCACTTACTCCAATCCTCATGAAGTGCTTCGAGTGGCTAGTCATGCGGCATATCAAGTCTGCCCTCCCCCCCCACCCTGGACCCTTTCCAGTTTGCATATCAGTCCAATTGTTCGACCAATGACGCCATCTCCACTGCCCTCCACTTAGCCCTCACCCACCTGGAGACAAAAGACTTGTACGTCAGAATGCTGTTCATAGAGTTCAGCTCAGCATTCAACACAATCATTCCTCAGAAGCTCATTCATAAACTGGACCAGCTGGGACTCAACACCTCCCTGTGCAACTGGCTGCTGGACTTCCTGACAGGGAGACCACAGGCTGTACGGGTCAGCAGCAACTCCTCCAGCACCATCACACTGAATATGGGGGCACCCCAAGGATGTGTGCTGAGCCCCCTCCTCTTCACTCTGCTGACCCACGACTGCACACCAACATCCAGCTCCAACCTCTTCATTAAGTTTGCGGATGACACGACTGTGGTGGGTCTCATCAACAATGGCGATGAGACAATCTACAGGAGTGAGGTGAGCCACTTGGCCATGTGGTGCAAGGACAGCAATCTCCGCCTGAATGTGGAGAAGACAAAGGAGATTGTTGTGGACTTCAGGAGAGCACACACCCAGCATGCTCCACTAACTGTCGACGGTGCTGCAGTGGAGAGGGTGAGCAGCACCAAGTTTCTGGGGGTGCACATCTCTGAAGACCTGTCCTGGAGCAACAACACCACATCACTGGCCAAAAAAGCCCAAGAGCATCTGTACTTCTTCTGCAAACTGAGGAGAGCAAGAGCCCCAGCCCCCATCATGCACACATTCTACAGAGGCACCATCAAGTACATCCTGTGCTCCACCCACCCATACGAACTGTCACAGTGGTGCCGAAACCCGGGAAGGAGCACAGAAGGACGGCAGGCCAGAACTGAGTTCACAAAACTCTTTTTATTGTGACACTTTTCAGCGTTACACCACTCTCCCAGACACTCAGCCACACGCACACACATCAGTCGCCTGGTTGGGGAGAGAGCTCCCTCTGCTCTTGTTCTCTCTCCTTAAATAGGGCGCGGTCACTGGGGAAGACACACAAACACATTAATTAACATCAGGTGCAGTGATTCTGCCACTTACCTTCCCTGACTCCGCCCTCCGGTCACAGACTGACGCTTGACCAGGCCCCCGCTGCCACATATATATATATATATATATATATATATATATATATATATATATATATATAGAGAGAGAGAGAGAGAGAGAGAGAGAGAGTGGGGCAAAAAAGTATTTTGTCAGCCACCAATTGTGCAAGTTCTCCCACTTAAAAAGATGAGAGAGGCCTGTAATTATCATCATAGGTACACTTCAACTATGAGAGACAGAATGGGGGGAAGAATCCAGGAAATCACATCAGTACCATCAGTAACACACTACGACACCAGGGACTCAAATCCTGCAGTGCCAGACCCTGCTTAAGCCAGTACGTGTCCAGGCCCATCTGAAGTTTGCTAGATAGCATTTGGATGATCCAGAAGAGGATTGGGAGAATGTCATATGGTCAGATGAAACCAAAATAGAACTTTTTGGTAAAAACTCAACTTGTCATGCTTGGAGGAGAAAGAATGTTGAGTTGCATCCAAAGAACACCATACCTATTGTGAAGCATGGGGGTGGAAACATCATGCTTTGGGGCTATTTTTCTGCAAAGGGACCAGTAAGACTGATCCATGGAAAGGAAAGAATGAATGGGGCCCATGTATCGTGAGATTTTGAGTGAAAACCTCCTTCCATCAGCAAAGGCATTGAAGATGAAACATGGCTGGGTCTTTCAGCATGACAATGATCCCAAACACACCGCCTGGGCAACGAAGGAGTGGCTTCGTAAGAAGCATTTCAAGGTCCTGGAGTGGCCTAGCCAGTCTCCAGATCTCAACTCCATAGAAAATCTTTGGAGGGAGTTGAAAGTCTGTGTTGCCCAGCGACAGCCCCAAAACATCACTGCTCTAGAGGAGATCTGCATGGAGGAATGGGCCAAAATACCAGCAACAGCATGTGAAAACTTTGTGAAGACTTACAGAAAACGTTTGACCTCTGTCATTGCCAACAAAGGGTAGATAAAGTATTGAGATGAACTTTTGTTATTGACTAAATACTTATTTTCTACCATAATTTGCAAATAAATTCTTTAAAAATCAGACAATGTGATTTTCTGGATTTTTTTTCTCATTTTGTCTCTCATGGTTGAGGTATACCTATAATGAAAAGTACCGGCCTCTCTCATCTTTTTAAGTGGGAGAACTTGCACAATTGGCGACTGACTAAATACTTTTTTTGCCCCACTGTATATGTGTGTGTGTGTGTGTGTGTGTGTGTGTCTATATATATATATATATATATATATATATATATATATATATATATATATATATATATATATATATATGGTACACACACACACACACACACACACACACATATATACCTGTGAGTGTTTAGTCTATGTCTATTTCTTATCTAGAGTGTTTACACTGTTTATATTGTTTATTTCAGTTATTCTATTTTTATTTATTGCATTGCCTGTTTGCACCGTGGGTCAGAGAGGACTGAAATTTCATCTGTGCTGTATGTTGAGCATGTATAGCATATTTGACAATAAAGTTGACTTGACTTGACTTGCAAGCTATAACGGTCTTAGACACTAGTCAGTTGCTTTTGCTGTCTACCTGATAAAAAATGAGCACTAAGCTAGTGATGCATGAGTTGCTGTTAGTTCATAGTTGGCTGTTTTTATATGGCTGATGACTCTAAAGTTAGATTGTATGAACCAAGTAATGGATTGACTAAAAATAGTAGGGACTGTGCATTTCCTTGTTTCATATGATAGGGTTGGACAACCCAAATTTCTGATGATATACTGCCCCCTATTTGTTTGGAATGTGGAGTATGAATTCTCCAGGTGGCACATTCTTACACATTACACCTTTAAACCTGCTGCGATTCCTAATGAGCAATTTTGGTATTCCAGTCAGTCAGTCAGACTGAGGCATTTGACAGTAAAATGGATCAACTCCAGTGTCTCAAAGGGTGTGGGGTAATTGTCCAGAGTAAATGCTCAGGGATTATCGCTCTGTTCCAAATGCCCTCTGATTGATTTTCATGGTCCGTGATGGCTTTCTGTTTAGCCGCTCCAAATCCGAGAGACATTTAAATGTAATATAAAATGCATTAGCAACATAAATTGATGGCTCCCTTCACTCTTCTTACATTAAAAACCTCTCTATTACTGTAAAATAGCTACAGATGAATCTTTTATATCAAATCACTGGAATGTAAACAGCTTGTTAAAAATGAACCTTTGATCATCATTAGTGCATTTCAGATACTGGTGGAGGCTTGAATAAAAACTTCCGGGAGAATAAAAAGTGCTGGGGTTTTTTTGTCAAAATGCTTACGTTTTCAGAGTTTTCAGAGGTGTTTGCTCTGCCTGTGCATACAGTCATGACCCTAACGGAGGGCAGAAGTCTGAAGGTGTAAAGAAAGATTGGGTAGCACATACACACAAACACACTTCTCTTTCTCAGGTCAGAACAGTCATGGTGCTGGCTCTGTGTGTTTTCAGCTCATCACTACTTCAGAGTCATCAATATATATCTATATACCAGTCCCCCCAGGATTTTGCAGGCCTTTTTTGTGATTGTTGTGGGCTAAAATGTCTGATGTTGCGGGGGTTTTTCCAAAAAATTGCGATGAAAGTTGCGGTGGGTTTTTTTAGGTTTTTGTTGCGATTGCATTGCGGGAGGAAGTGAAAGTTGCAAGAAATTGTTGCGATTTTCTCTTTTTGTGATTAAAATTGAGTGATATGTTAAATATTAAGTTATTACTGAAAAACTATTGAATAAAAAAAACAAAAGACACTGAGAAATGGTCCTATAAACAACTTTACCAATATAAAAGATTACCAGGACTACAAAAATGCAGAAAAATAGGCTTTACTTATCCAAATGCACCTGTTGGTTCAAATGTTAAAGTGCATCGAACCTCACAGCACAACATGAAGTTACCTTAAAATATAATATAAATGCCTCAGCTTTCATGTAAGAAAAAAAAAACTATTAATACTAGTACTGTGTGCAGGCAGTCTCTCCTGAAGACTAAATTAAACAATAATTATAAACTAATAAAATAAATGGCTCAGGCTTCATAGAAGAAAAAAAAACAATTTGAGCAGAATCTCAGAGTATGATGCTGAAGCTGCCTAAACAATGGGAAATAAAATACCATTTTGGCAAAAACGTTGGCATCCATTAATTTCTTGTATTAGGTAAAAAAAAAAATAATGTAAAGTGCACACAGTCCTTCACTGTAAACATAACACACTTTCAGTAACAGAATTTAAGCCTACATAAACACTGACTCGCACATGCAGTGTTGCCAGATACTGCTGACATTTTCCAGCCCAAAATATGTTCAAAATCTGCCAAAATGCACTTAAAACCACCCAATCTGGCAACACTGCGCACATGCTGCTTCTCTTGAACGTATACACAGAAGTAAGGCGGAAGGTAGTTTGTCGACGTCACCTCAAGACGACGCCAACGATTGGTCAAATTTGCGGGAAAATTGCGGTGATTGGATGTAATTGCAACACCGCCCTGAATTCACGGGGATTGGTTGAATTTGCATTGAAGTTGCAAATTGCAACATCGCGAAATCCTGGAGGGTCTGATATATATATATCATCTCATTATCTCTAGCCGCTTCATCCCTCTACAGGGTTGCAGGCAAGCTGGAGCCCATCCCAGCTGACTACGGGTGAAAGGCGGGGTACACCCTGGACAAGTCGCCAGGTCATCACAGGGCTGACACAGACACAGACAACCATTCACACTCACATTCACACCTACGGTCAATTTAGAGTCACCAGTTAACCTAACCTGCATGTCTTTGGACTGTGGGGGAAACCGGAGCACCCGGAGGAAACCCACGCGGACACGGGGAGAACATGCAAACTCCACACAGAAAGGCCCTCGCCGGCCACGGGGCTCGAACCCGGACCTTCTTGCTGTGAGGCGACAGCGCTAACCACTACACCACCGTGCCGCCCATATATATATATATATATATATATATTTTTTTTTTTTTCTGACTGTGCTTCTTTTGTCCTTTTTTTCTTTTCTTTATGAAAATCAAAGTTGGTATCTGGCTCGTCTCCATACTCAAGCTGGAGTTAAGAGAAGGGTTGAACAAGGATGAAAGAAATATTGTGTTCTAATGCCCATATTTAACATTTTCTTTCTCACTGATCTCTCGTTTTGACAGTTAATACCCAGTTGGATGATACTGATGCTGGGAAATTAGTAAATTACTGAGTATTAATTAATCAGGGTATCATGGAGTATTTTATTTATCTCTGTTTGTTTGTTGCTGCCATATGCTGTTTGGAAGAAACTCCACATGCTAAGATTTACAGTATGTTTAAGTTGTTATGGAGTTAAACCTACCCGAGCAGTATCAACAAGCGTAAGCATAAGGTGCAGTAAGTGCATTTTCATTTGCATGAGGGAAATGGAAGAGTGCATGTCTGAGTGCTCATTGCTCACAGGATTGAAGTGTTCTCATGTTTCTTTGCATGCTTGCTTCAACTTACCATACTTGTGAATTTGTGTGCATGCAATTCATGCAATGTTGTGCTTATTTTAATGACCACTCTCGTTTATACTTCTCTCACAATTCCCTCACATTCTGTCTATTTAAACAGCATAAAGATGTTTTATCAGACTACTTATACTGCAGGAAGTTGCTGTACTACTTCCTCTTGATATTTTCAATGATTGCAGTTTGTAGCTTGATTTGCTTTCTGTTATGTAGCACACCATATAATAGGCTTACATCACATAGTCTCATATGATACACCATACACCACATTACATTACAGGCATTTAGCAGAAGTTCTTATCCAGAGCATTGTACAACGATCATATATACTACAGCATCACACATACCTGAGGATCAGTTGAGGGTTAGATACCTTGCTCAAGGATTTTCCTGCCAGTCCAGGTAATCAAAGCAGCAACACTTTGTGCCCAAGGCTGCTTCTTTAATCTTTAGGCCATGGCTGCCCCCTAGGCTTATGTCACATAGTATCATATGGTACGCCATACTCTAGGCTTAGTTCACATAGTATCATGTGGTACAATTACACTATGTTTATATTATAAAATATCATGTGGTACACCATATACTAGGCTTACGTCACAAAGTATCATGTGGTACACCATGCACTATACTCTAAACTTACATTACATAGTATCATGCGGTACACGATATACAGTTGTGCTTGAAAGTTTGTGAACCCTTTAGAATTTTCTGTATTTCTGCATAAATTTGACCTAAAACATCATCAGATATTCACACAAGTCCATGTTTGTGGAAGTGTATTATGGCACGAACAAAGGAAATTTCTGAGGACGTCAGAAAAAGCATTCTTGTTGCTCATCAGGCTGGAAAAGGTTACAAAACCATCTCTAAAGAGTTTGGACTCCACCAATCCACAGTCAGACAGATTGTGTACAAATGGAGGAAATTCAAGACAATTGTTACCCTCCTCAGGAGTGGTCAACCAACAAAGACCACTCCAAGAGCAAGGCATGTAATAGTCGGCGAGGTCAAAAAGGACCCCAGGGTAACTTCTAAGCAACTGAAGGCCTCTCTCGCATTGGCTAATGTTCATGAGTCCACCATCAGGAGAACACTGAACAACAATGGTGTGCATGGCAGGGTTGCAAGGAGAAAGCCACTGCTTTCCAAAAATAACATTGCTGCTCATCTCCAGTTTGCTAAAGATCACATTGACAAGCCAGAAGGCTATTGGAAAAAAATGTTTTGTGGATGGATGAGACCAAAATGTAACTTTTTGGTTTAAATGTGAAGTGTTATGTTTGGAGAAAGGAAAGCACTGCATTCCAGCATAAGAACCTTATCCCATCTGTGAAACATGGTGGTGGTGGTAGTATCATGGTTTGAGCCTGTTTTGCTGTATCTGGGTCAGGATGGTTTGCCATCATTGATGGAACAATGAATTCTGAACTATACCAGCAAATTCTAAAGGAAAATGTCAGGACATCTGTCCATGAACTGAATCTCAAGAGAAGGTGGGTCATGCAGCAAGGCAATGACCCTAAGCACACAAGTCGTTCTACCAAAGAATGGTTAAATAAGAATAAAGTTAATGTTTTGGAATGGCCAAGTCAAAGTCCTGACCTTAATCCAATCGCAATGTGGAAGGACCTGAAGCGAGCAGTTCTTGTGAGGAAACCCACTAACATTCCAGAGTTGAAGCTGTTCTGTACAGAGGAATGGGCTAAAATTCCTCCAAGCTGGTGTGCAGGACTGATCAGAAGTTACTGGAAACATTTAGTTGCAGTTATTGTTGCACAAGGGGGTCACACCAGATACTGAAAGTAAAGGTTCACATACTTTTGCCACTCACAGATATGTAATATTGGATCATTTTCCTCAATAAATAAATGACCAAGTATAATATTTTGTCTCATTTGTTTAACTGGATTCTCTTTATCTACTTTTAAGACTTGTGTGAAAATCTGATGACATTTTAGGTCATATTTATGCAGAAATATAGAAAATTCTAAAGGGTTCACAAACTTTCAAGCACCACTGTACATATATTTTCATGTGCTATGACTTCCTTAAGAAACCTACACAAAATCAAACAAGTCTCAACTACGATTCTAATCGCCATGTTGGATTCACACTCAAAACATCCACAAATGTAAAATCAGCCTGGAGTGAGAGAGCTGTTTAAGTGTCTATATCATGCAGAGATCATGATGATAATGCCCCTGTCATTCATGGCCATGGAATCACAGTTGGTTCAGCTGTGTAGGTGAGAGAGAGAGAGAGAGAGAGAGAGAGAGACCAACAGGATTTTACTACAAAAATGATAATGTGTGTCAGTGGATTGGATGACTCTCTGATAGATATAGATGATAAAACATATACCTGTATTGTTTGGCCTGGTAAATTAACTGCAGAAATGTTTGGATGGACAATCAACAAGCAGAATGCAAAAGCTTACTTTATACAATAGTTAAAAATATAATAAGTGCATGCTACTCTTGCTGTTACAATCACTGTGAACGAGTTATGTACGGTATATGGATGGTATCTGTTTTGAAAAAACACCCCGACTTCATCAAACAAGTTAATGATCCAGTAAATACTGACTATTAAGCTGAGCTTTATGAGGATTAATTTGCAGTTTGTCTAAAGCTGCTGCATGATGGTATTGATTTGCTTTACTGTTCGTAAGGGTGTCTTTGTGAATTAGCAGGTTTATTTATCTCAACTCAACTCAAACTTTATTTATAGAGCACATTTAAAAACAACCAGGGTTGACCAAAGTGCTGCACAGGTTAATATATATAATATACATATAATACATATAATGCCCCAATTACAAGAAATTAAGATAAATACTAAAATACTTAAGCTTGTTTAAAAGCCAGGGAGAAAAAGTGTGTTTTTAAAGAAGATTTAAAAACCTCAAATGATCCTGCAGATCGGATGTGCCAGGGCAAGTTATTCCAGAGCCTAGGGGCTGGTGCCACAAAGGCTCGGTCACCTTTGGTTTTTAGTTTAATTTAAGGGGCGACCAGTAGCAGTTGATTAGAGGATCTCAGTGTTCTGGCAGGGGTGTGGATATGAATGAGCTTGGTCAAATACTGGGGAGCTAAGCCATTAAGAGCTTTAAAAACAAACAGTAAAATTTTAAAATCTATTCTAAAAGCAACCGGGAGCCAGTGCAGTGATGCAAGGACAGGGGATATGTGGTCATGCTTGCATTTGCCGGTGAGGAGACGGGCAGCTGCGTTTTGTACCAGCTGCAGACGGTGCAAGAGTGAGTGGTCCAGGCCAAAATAAAGTGAGTTACAGTAATCCAATCTTGTGTTAAAAGCATGGATTACAATCTCCAGATCTCTATGTGGCAGGTATCCTTTTACTTTCGATAAAATCATCAAATGGTAAAAACTGTTTTTCATGACTGAGCTAACCTGATGATCGAATTTTAGCCTGTCATCAAATATTACACCAAGATTTTTTACAGATGACTGAATGTTTGGTGTAAGGGAGCCCAGAAAGCCAGCAGGAAAGTCTGCTGGACCACATCCAAACATTATGATTTCAGTCTTGTTTTCATTTAGATTCAAAAAGTTTGAGGTCATCCAGGATTTAACATCATTTAGACAATCAAGCAATGTCTGTACAGAATCATTGGATTTAGATGTCAAAGGCAAATAAATCTGGACATTGTCGGCATAACAATGAAAAGAAAGATTATACTTCTTAAAAATTGACCCTAATGGTAGCATATACAGCAAGAACAGAATCGGCCTGAGGATGGAGCCTTGGGGGACCCCAGAAGTAACAGGGGCTGAGGATGAGGCGAATTCACCTAGCTGCACAGAAAAACTCCGATCAGTCAAGTAGGACTGGAACCATGAGAGAACAAAGCCTGTAATGCCCACCCACTGCTCTAGTCGTGCTAAGAGGATCCCATGATCCACAGTGTCAAAAGCAGCCGTCAAATCAAGAAGCACTAGCATAGCAGGGTTTCCTGAGTCAATGGTTACCATTAGATCATTAAAAACTCTCAGCAGTGCTGTCTCAGTGCTATGTGAAGGTTTAAAGCCAGACTGAAACTTCTCATAGATATCACTGGCCACTAGGAATGATTGGATCTGAATAAAAAACACTTTCTCTAAAATTTTGGATAAAAAATGGCAGTTTAGAGATAGGCCTGAAGTTAGAGAGCACAGAGGAATCTAGATTTTTCTTTTTGATAAGAGGCTGCACAACAGCATGCTTGAGAGCAACTGGAACACATCTGGTGCTAAGACAGGAATTAATAAATAAAAGTATATCAGAGCCCACCGTACTGAATACCTCTTTAAAAAGACAAGAGGTAATGCTGTCTGAAGAACAGTTTGTAGGTCGCAAATGCTGAACTACATTGGCCAATAAGGGGAGGGATAGAGGTTCAAGCTGATCAAAAACAGCATGCAAAGGAGGAACGGTGTGATCAGAGCTAGGGCGTGCAGAAGAGAAGGCAGGTGGCCTAAGAGCAGAGATTTTTTCAATAAAAAAATTTGAGAAAACTCTCACAAAGAGTGAGCGAGGGTACAACTGGAGAGTTATCACAAGGGTTTACAAGGGAATTAAAAATGTTAAAAAGAACTTGGGGCTTGTGACTATTACAAGAGACAAGACTGGAGAAATAATCCATTTTAGCAGCCTTAACAGCACTCTGGTAGACAGACAGGCTTTCACGAAGAACTTCTTTAGAGACATGGAGCTTATCTTTTTTCCACTTTCTCTCAGCGCACCGACATGAGCGCCTGAGAGCGCGTGTGGAGTCGTTAAGCCATGGTTCTGTAAGTGCTTTTTTTGTGCATTATTCTAAAAGGTGCAAGAGAATCAAGGATATCCGTGCAAGTAGAATTAAAATTGCTTAAAAGATCTTCAGTTTTGAAAGTGTGATTATCATCCAGAGTGCTAAGTATATCACCAGAAATGATATAGTCATTATACATGGCTGAAAACTGTGATACAGTTTGAGCGTTAATTGTGCACAAACGACGCGTAGAAGCACAGGTTTTTGCCCGCAAACAAAGCATTGAAACAGTAAAAAGCACAGGCAGATGGTCAGAAATACACCCTGATTCACAGATTTCATTAACGCTCACACATAAATCATATGATAAAACCAAATCTAAAATGTGCCCTTTCTCGGAGTCGGGTCTTTAACACATTGAACAATATTAAAAGATTCAATGAGATTTAGAAAATCAGTGACCAGAGGTCTTGATCTACAGCAGACATGTATATTGAAATCTCCAGAAATAAGAAAATGATTGTATTTCACAGAGGCACCTGACAGAAAATCTGCAAAGTCACAGATGAAGTCCTTATTACATTTTGTAGGGCAATACACAACCGCAAACATAACAGAGAAAAAGGAAAGTTGTAGCTCAAAAATTTGCAGTTCAAAGCTGGAATAGGTAGCAGATGGAACTAGACTGCATTTCCGCAGAGAAAATGCAAAGTGTGCTTGCTGAGCTGTAGCAGAACAGCTATCATGCTAGCATGCTAACAGTTAGCATACTAACATGCTAACAGCATACTAACATGCTAAAAGCTAGCATGTTAACGCTAACATGCTAATAAATAACATGCTAACAGCTAGCATTCTAACATGCTGATGATTAACATGCTATTTGTTAAAATTCTAACACTTTAAGGCTAATACGCTGACAGCTATCATGCTTACAGGCTAACATGCTAATGGCTCGTATGTTAACTTTTAGCATGCTAACACACTGAGGGTGACATGCTAACAGTTAACATGCTTACAGTTAGCATGCAAACTCGCTAACAGCAAGCTTGCAAACTCTGCATGCTACCATGCTAATCCTAACATGTTAACAGCTCTCATGATAACATGCTAATGGTGAACATGTTAACAACTAGTGAGCTAACAGCAGGCATGATATCATAATGGGTAACATGCTAACAGCTAGCATGGTAACACTTGAATGCTTATATGCTAATTGCTATTGTGTGTGCGAGTAAGTATTCCTAATAAAGTGGCCATTGAGTTGAAGTTGATTTGTTGTCAAAGTCTCAAATGAGCAGATCCTTGCCAAATGCATCATCACCTATGGGGGAAGGGAGGAATGACTCAGTCAAGCTTCCATTGATTAGTGGCAAAATGGAGAAAAAATGGACGGATGAAAGGCAAGACAAAGACGAGTGCAGGTCAGAACCGATATCATGTGTGTGATGGGTGATTTGGCCTGAGGTGCCGTATGAAGTTTGGTGGATGTGTGGTGAAGTTTTACTGAGCAAAACTCCATTCATTTGAATGGGGCCAAAAATCAATGGAAGCCTATGGAGGTAAAAAGAGATGCGTGAAAACCAAGGAAAAGACAAGTGCAGGTTTCAGATGAGGGGATAGATCTGTGCAGGGAGTCACTTGGTTAAAAAAAATTGATGGAGAGTGAAAGTTTTTCTCCTGAAACACCATTCATTTTCAATGGGGCCAAAAATCAATGCAAGCCTATGGAGGAAAAAGGGATGAGCAAAAAGAAAGGAAAAATATGAGTGCGGGTCAGAACCGATTGCATGTATGTGTTGGGGGAGTTGGCCTGAAGTATTACGAGGTTTGGTGCATCTGCGATGGAGCGTGTCCGAGTAGGATGATTCGATTCATGAGCCCTATTCATTCTCTATGGGAAAAAAACAAAAGAAAAACGATAAGAACAAGAGAATGGGCACATTGATCCAAAAGCTGTATACAAGCACACTACACCACTTCGGGCCAGACATCTCAGAGTTGGAACGGTGTCTCTATCTTGAACACCCTAGGAGGAGGAGTGGATCCAAAAAATGTGTCAGAATAAGGCAGAATAAGTAAACTTATGAAGAACAATAGTGTGCTTGCCTTTGGCAAGCACACTAATAATATGGCACTGAAAGCTAGATTTGAACACCGAGGCCAGACCGCCACCTCTGCTGGTGCTTCAAGGGGAGCTGAGGAATAAACAGCCGGGAGGAAGGAGTTCAGAAAGCGGTGTGCACTCACCATCCCGAAGCCAAGTCTCTGTCAAAAGCATAAAGTCCAAATCCCATGAAGTGAAGAAGTCATTCAATAAAAATGTTTTGTTTACTAGTGACCTGGTATTTAGTAAAGCTATGCGAAGTTCAAGCTCCTCAGTAGCCGGTGACACAGCGCGTTTCAGCGGCCGAAGGAGTTCAGGTGTAACACCGCCTCTGTGGCCCCGGAGCTGACAGCACCGGCATAGAGCATCCACTACCAGGTTAGAGGGAGTATCAAGACACTTCAGCAGGACCGGGCACAGGTTGGGAAGCGTCGGAAAGCCGGCGACCAAAGTAGTTAATGGCTCAGGCAGGATAGGATGAATCCAACAGCCCCTCATAAGCAGTGTGCGCTTCACTGTGGAAAAATAGCGTCCATTATGGATTAGATGAGCATCAGGCCCCCCAAAAGATGCCACCAGGTAGGCCTTAAGTTTCATGATCATGCCACCTCGTTTTCCGCGTCTTCTAAAACACCTTTTCCAAGGAAGAGCGTAGGGGAAATGCAGGAGGTGCGCAGGGACTTCAGCAAGCACAGGTGGGAGACTGTTGTGTTGCTTTCCTAGTCTGGACTTTAATAATAACAGTGACTCACTGAGAGCCTTAATATTAAAAAGAGCCTGGCAATTGTAAACAAACAGAGTGGATACATCTTGGCAAAATACACATAGCAGTAGGGTAACTGCAAACAATATGCTAAGCAGACGAGGGAGATGAGGCTGACGGCTTGCCACCACAGGCGCCATCTTGCATCTGAGCAAACGTGCTACAGCACGTTGATGTGCTACTCGTTTAAGTCGAACATGAATCATCAGTTCACATGACAGAGTAGCTAGAAGTCCAGGGTGTACCCTATATCTCACCCAATGTCAGCTGGGATTGGCTCCAGCCCACCTATCAAGTCAAGTCAAGTCAACTTTATTGTCAAATATGCTATACATGCTCGACATTCAGCACAGATGAAATTTTAGTCCTCTCTGACCCACGGTGCAAACAGGCAATGCAATAAATAAAAATAGAATAATTGAAATAAACAATATAAACAGTATAAACACTCTAGATAAGAACTAGACATAGACTCAACACTCATATATATATATACACACACACACACACACACACACACACACACACACACATATAAATTGGAGCAAAAGGACATAAAATAAACAGTCAAGAGCACTTGCGGTATAGCAGGTAAACATGAAATAAGCAGTATAAACAAACTAATACCTGTTAAGGTGAGGTAGTGCGGAATAGTGCAAATGAGCGAGGTAAAGTGAAATGTGCAGTCCCTGAGTTCAGTGTGCGAATGAATGTTGAGAGTGTGTGTGTATGTGTGTGTGTTTGGGGGGGGACTGTGAGGGTGACATGATGTCAGATGCTGAAGGGGGGGCAGGGGGGTGTATGGGCAGAATCTGTGTCAGGGGGCAGAGGGGGGAGGAGGGGCAGAACAGGGAGGGAGTTGAGCCTCCTGACCGCCTGGTGAAAGAAACTGTCCTTGAGCCTGCTGGTTTTGGCCCGGAGACTCTGCAGTCTCCTCCCCGACGGCAGCAGGCTGAAGAGGCTGTGAGATGGGTGGGGTCACCTGTAATGGATAAGTAGTATAGAAAATGAATGAATGAGTGAGGTCTCAATTTCAGTGGGAGCACAATTTAAACTTTTAATTAGCACAATTGTTGTTTTCAATCTCATTCCCATGCAAATATATATAATGAGACTGTCAGTGACCGCGTAGCTCACTCCGGCCCCATTTAGTCCACAAGGAACAATTTAAGATGGGCCACCTTGCGCAGTTCTGCTCTCAACCAGTCCAGCTCAAATATTTGCCAGAAAGAATCCAAAATGGTGAGGAATTGACTGAGAAAAAGCGATTTTTGTTGAACTGCTCATTAAGGATTAATAAGTCCATAACTTCATTAATAACTGTAATTAAGCAAATCTGCATAGAAGTTCTATGCACCCTAGGTACCTCTACCTTCATGCCAGAAAGAATCAAAATTGGTGAAGAATTGAGAGAGAAGAAGCGATTTGGGTTGAAACTGCTCGTTAGGGCTTAATTACTGAATATCTTCATTATTAATTGCAATTATGCAAATTTGGGTACAAGTCATATGCACCCCAAGCAGACCTACCTTCCCGCCAAAAAGAATAAAAATTGGTGAAGAAGTTAGAGAAGAAGCGATTTTTGTGAAATGTGGACAAATCCGGACAGACGATGGACAACACATGATGGCATAAACTCATGACCTGTTGAGCTAATAATAACTTCGATTCTGTGTGTGGATGTGGACTTGAGTAAGTTTTCATCAATCAGGTAATTTGACCAAATTTGAACCAATTTTTTTTTTTTCTGAAACTGGTCCTCTGATAAATTTTATCCAACGTAAGGGAAATGTAAAGGAAACACAACAGCTTTTCGTGCACCAGTTGTTCTAGATGTGTAGCTAATTAGACACTCAGTGGCACAGTTTTTCCTCCTGAATCCACTTAATGATTAAATCACAAAATGACTCGGTTTTTGCTTCATTTAACACTCTATGATCTCTTTTTCTGTTCGTTTTAAATTCTCCTGCTCCCTTTTAAATACCATTCACTTTTATGTAAATTGCTCTGTTAATGATAGACCTTGTTATAAAGCAGTGAAATGATGTTCCGTATGAACAGATTGAGAATAAATGCACTTTTACACCAATTACTGATGTCTACTGGACTTAAAGAAGAAAATGCATGATAAGACTTTGCAAAGTACCTTTGACATAACTGAGTGTAAAAATGGGCAAATTAATCAAAAAGTAATACAGTGTCTTGCAAAAGTATTCATCCCCCTTGGTGTTTGTCCTGTTTTGTCGCATTACAAGCTGGAATTAAAATGGATTTTTGGAGGGTTAGCACCATTTGATTAACACAACATGCCTACCACTTTAAAGGTGCAAATCATTGTTTTATTGTGACACGAACAATAATTAAGATGAAAAAAAAAAACTGAAATCTGGAGTGTGCATAAGTATTCACCCCTTTCATATGAAACCCCTAAATAGGAGCTGGTCCAACCAATTCACTTCATAATTCACATAATTAGTTGATTAAGATCCACCTGTGTGCAATCAAAGTGTCACATGATCGGTCACATGATGTCTGTATAAATCAACCTGTTCTGTAAGGATCCTGATTCTGCTACAGTACTCAGCAAGCAGCCTGAAAACCAAGAAGCACTCCAAACAGGTCAGAGACAAAGTTGTGGAGAAGTATAGATCAGGGTTGGGTCATAAAAAATATCCCAAACTTTGAATATTCCAGAGAGCACCATTAAATCCATTATAGCAAAATGGAAAGACTATGGCACCACTACAATCCTGACAAGAGAAGGCCACCCACCAAAACTCACTGACCGGGCAAGGAGGGCATTAATCAGAGATGCAACAAAGACACCAAAGATAACACTGAAGGAGCTGCAGAGATCCACAGTGGAGATGGGAGTATCTGTCCATAGGACCACTTTAAGCCGCACACTCCACAGAGTGGGGCTTTATGGAAGAGTGGCCAGAAAAAAGCCATTGCTTAAAGAAAAAAATATATATACATATATGTTTGCAGTTTGTCCACCAGCATGTGGCAGACTCCCTAAACACATGGAAGAAGATCCTCTGGTCAAATGAGACTAAAATTGATCTTTTTGGCCATCATGGGAAATGCCATGTGTGGTGCAAATCCAATCCTGAGAACACCATTCCTGCAGTTAAGCATGGTGGTGGCAGGATCATGCTGTGGGGATGTTTTTCATCTTCATAGACAGGAAAGCTGGTCAGGACTGAAGGAAAGATGGATGACACTAAATATAGGGCAATTCTGGAGGAAAACCTGTTTGAGTTGGCCAGAGGTTTGAGACTGGGACGAAGGTTCACGGTCTAGCAGGACAATGACCCTAGACATACTGCTAAAGCTACACTGGAGCGGTTTAAAGGGAAACATTTAAATGTTTTGGAATGGCCTAATCAAAGCCCAGACCTCAATCCAATTGAGAATCTGTGGGATAACTTGAAGATTGCTGTACACCAATGCAACCCATCTAACTTGAAGGAGTTGGAGCAGTTTTGCCTTGAGGAATGGGCAAAAATCCCAGTGGCTAGATGTGCTAAGCTAATAGAGACATACCCCAAGAGACTTGCAGCTGTAATTGCAGGAAAAGGTGGCTCTCCAAAGGATTGACTTTTTTTTTTTTTGGGGGGGGGGGGAGGGGGTTACCTATGCACACTCCAGATTTCTGTTTTTTTTTTTTCCATTTTAATTATTGTTTGTGTCACAATAAAGTGACAATTTTCACCTTTAAAATGTTGTGGAAATCAAATGGTGCTAAACCCCCCAAAATCCATTTTAATTCCAGCTTGTAATGCAACAAAACAGGACAAACACGGGGGGGGGGGGGGGGGGGGGGGTAATACTTTTGCAAGATGCTGTATGTCCCATTTCTCAATATGATCCCAGTACACACCAAAATCAGAGGTGACATCATGCCTGGCCTGGGCTGTGTCTTTCTTTCCTCTGCCCCTTCCTTTCTCTCCTTCTTCTTTGTACATAAGTTTGTTTTTCCATTTTGAGAGTGAGCTGATGAAACTTTTAGAAGTTTTAAATAAGTGGGTGAGAATAAATATTGCATGAATAAACATCAAGAGTCCAAAGATCAACACCAGTCTCCACTTTACTGATTCAACTTTGCAGATTTTCCAACACACTAAATGTAGTAAATTTTATAACTCGAGGTTATTTTATAAATAAATGCAGTAACTTGGTACTTTAAAACAAGTTGTGTTTTGTGTCTAGTAGTCATTTTCTCTTTTTGGGCATTAGACCAAATTTCCAGAACACGCTATGTTTCTACAAAGCTCAAGCTCTGTCCTTTTAGCAGTTTAGCCATTTGCGCCGACAGTACTATGCAAAAGTCTTAGGCACATGGAAAGAAATGCTGGAGATCAAAAATGACTTAAAAAAATAATGAAATTAAATGTTTCAACATTAAAAAATACTATAAGCAGTAAGCCATTATAAATTAAACAAAGTCAATATTTTGTGTGAGATAACACTTTGCTTTAAAACAAACAACAACAACAACAAAAAAAAAACGGTAGTCGCAGGTACATTGAGTGCACACTCAAAAAAAACAACAACAACATGGGTGTTTGTTACATGAACCTAAGTCTAACATGTAACGGTTGACATTTAGGTCACTCAACAAAATTGTTTCTGGCTAAGTTAACATATTTTACTTGGGTGGAAATACTTTCCATAATTTCATTATGTTCACTGAGCAAGTTATTTTTTTGAGTGCAGTTTTATAAGGAAATGAGCTATAGGTTTTACTGAGCATCTTACAGAACCAGCCACAGTTCTTCTGGACACATTGACGGTCACATTCGCTTCTCCATTTTGCACCAAAACGCAGGAGCCTTCATTATGCTTTCTTTTTTCATCTGAAAAGTGCTTCATATGTAATATGCTGCTCAGATACAATTTTTTTTTTGCAACATTTAATTTTCTGCTGGAAAACGAACATTTAGAACTTTTTTTTGTACTGACTCAATGTAGAAGTCATAATATAGAAATCTCTAACAAGGTTTGTATGAAAAAAAAATAAGCTGATGAAGACTTTTGCATAGTACTGTATATTTAACAGTTATTCCACGAAATTGAGTCATACGTGAGCTGATAGCACATAGCACCGAGTTGTCTATAAGCCATGTTTGATAGGATTGAGTGGAATAACTGTTTTATTCTATCTACATTCACTGGATTTTGAGAAACAGAGCATTTTTATTTTTATTTATTGCAAATTTGATAAATAAAAACTTTATACAAAATGTCCGACAAAAGAATTTTTGCTTAGAATGTGAACAAACTGGTGAAATGACAGGAGCAATTTGTGAAAAATGCTATACTAAGAATTCTTGAAAAATAAAAAGAAATATATGCATTCTTACCATCAAATACTTTTATTCCATATTTTGTTGTTTTTTTTTTGTATTTTTAGTTTTCTTCTTCTTTCGGGTTTTTTGGTAGTTGGCAAAACAACTTAAAGGTGCATTACTGCCACCAACTGGGCTGGAGTGTGGAACAGGAGATACTGGGGAGGGGGGCTATATTCTTTTAGCTATTTCTGTTTCTTTAAAATACTTGATATCAATTTTTGGGGTTTTGTTTTTAAGTAGAGTTTGTATTTCATCCTCAGTTGGTTCAGCAACATGCCAACATGCTCTGCCATTTTGTTTTTCTCTACTTATGGTATATTAGTTGATATCCTAGTAGTAGAGTAGCCAATCAGAGTGTGCTATTGCTCATATCCAGTGAATGTGGATAGAAATATATATATATATATATATATATATATATATATATATATATATATATATGACATGTTTCATTCACTTTCTGTATTTGGGTCAAATGAGAGTTGAATTGCTTTCTCACTGCTGATGTGAAACTACTGTAAGAATCCCGGGATGAGCTCAGGACCATTTTTATGATTACAGCAGCAGGTACTATTCTAGAAGTATCCAGGTGACAAGATCTACCCTTGGCCATAAAGTGTTTAACACGAGGACACTGTCTGAATACAGAATCAACTCTGAGGATGGACATGATGTAAATTAGCTCAACACTGCACTATTTGCTATGTGTCGAACACTCTGGAACTGTACTAAGTGTGTGTCATATGGACCGATGTCTGTCTGTTTTGTCATCTTTGTCTTGTATGAGGCCAAGGACATGCTGCTGCACTGCGTTTCCTGTTCAGCGAGAATCAATTCAGCAGCTGGATGTGCACAAGCGATACTTTCAACACAAGCTCTCATTAGCAGGCTGAGCAGCATTCATTTTAGTGCACAGCTCTCTCATCCTCTGCTAATCCCACTTCACCACTCAGGCTCCCTCACGTTCCATGATTTTCTCCTTTTCTCTACTCTCTCTTCCTCTGTATTCTCCCTATTTGATTTCCCTTTACTCATTTTCTTTTTACACTTTAAAAAATAAGGGTTTCCCAAGAGTTATTTGGTTGAAAAAATGGTTATGAATAGAAATGTAACCTTTAAAAGTGATTAAATGTTTCTCTGTGGTTTGGAAAAGGTTGTTTCTTTTCAAATTATATAACAGCTGCATCCACAAGGTCATTTACAAGATTGTTATAGTCTTTCTTGTCACTACACTGTAATTATACAAGTAATTACACCTGAATAATCAGTCTTCGAAAGCAGTGAAGTTAAGTAATTTAAAATTTGTGCCAAATATTTAATAGGTAGGGATAAAATTAATTAAACATGTCTGCTTAAAAGACCAAGTGAGGCAGAATCACAACTGGGCAAGGAACAGAACATTTTGACCCGGATGGCCATGAGATGATCAACACATTTGATCCTGGAGTCAGAAGCAATCATTATGGTTTTCTTTTCTTCGTCAGTTCATTAAAAATGTATTTAAAAACCATGTGCAGTTATTTTTAAATTTTTTTTTTTTTTACACTTCACTGCTGTTCATGTTCCTCCCTGAAGTTCCCTGTTTCTGCTTTATACTTTATAGCAAACCTCCATACTTGAGAGCATATGGTAATGCATGAACATGCATTGTGATGGTCCCTGATCATAAGTGCAAGGCAACATATCTCCTAAACACTTGACCACCAGCAACTAAATTTGTATCTTTATTTACATAAGATACTTGTCGCTGCCCCTTGTCGCCAATCCTGTTTATGATATTCATGGATGGGGTGAGCAGGGTGTCTGGTTTGGGAACCTCAGAATTGCATCTCTGCTCTTTGCAGATGATTTGGCTCTGTTGGCTTCTTCAGAGCATGACCTTCAGCATGCACTGGGATGGTTTGCAGCCCAGAGTGAAGAGGCTGGGATGAGAGTCAACACCTCCAAGTCTGAGGCCATGGTTCTCTGCCGGAAAATGGTGGAGTGCTCCTTCCAGGTTGGGAGTGATTTGCTGCCTTAAGTGAAGGAATTCAAGTACCTCGGGATCTTGTTCACAAGTGATGGTAAAATGGACCGTGAAATGGACAGGCAGATTGGGGCGGCATCAGCAGTAATGCAGACATTGTACTGGACCATTGTGGTGAAGAGGGAGCTGAGCTGGAAGGCAAAGCTTTTGATTTACCAGTCAATCTACATTCCAACCCTCACCTATGGTCATGAGCTAAGGATGAGACTGCGGATACAAGCAGCTGAAATGAGCTTTCTCCATAGGGTGGCTGGGCTAACCCTTAGAGTGAGGAACTCAGACATCCAGAGGGATCTTGGAGTAGAGGTGCTGCTTCTTCATGTCAAAAGGAGTCAGCTGAGGTGGTTCGGGCATCTGATTAGGATGCCTCCTGGGTGCTATCCTTTGGAGGTTTTCCAGGCACATCCAACTGGGATGAGACCTCGGGGTAGACCCAGAACACACTGGAGAGATTGTATATCTCATCTGGCCTGGGAGTGCCTTGGGATCCCCCAGGAGGAACTGGAAAGCATTGCTGGGGAGAGGGATGCCTGTAATACCCAGGTTAGCCTGCTGCCACCACGACCCGACCTCAGATAAGTGGAAGAAAATTGATGAATGCATGGATATTTACATAAGATAGATGGGTTTTAATCCAGCACTTATTTTAA